>NC_140347.1:12718539-13318539 GCF_963514085.1 Chelon labrosus | reverse complement strand
TATCCATATAAAACTAGCAGTAGCAAATTACAGGTAAACAACTGCTCAGAGATGACATCATCCAGGTCAGAAGTTAGTGGGTAAATCTACAGACCCCGGATGATGATAACAGGTAACTCTGGACTCAACGGGGAATAGCACTAGCGTATCATAACAAAATATTGGTGAAATGAACGAGTTTCGCAGCAGATAATGCGTTATTTAGAGGCTGCGTTTCGGTGCCCCAGTCACTCCCACTATATGGATATACGTGGCGCTCCACTGGATTTAAATATCTTCCGAAGGACTAAAAATGACACCAAAGCTATATGGGTGAGTAAACGATCGTATTATATGCCAGAAATAAGGTCCAGGTTGTAAAAAATGGTAATTCCCCTTTAATTTAATGTTGATGTATGTTCAAGTGTCAATTTTATGGACAAGTGTTGTCTTAGTTAGTTATTCGACGCTATAGTAACAGAATCTGACATAATGGCGACCACCAGTTGAAAGTGCGGTCGAGTCATCGATAGCACGGCTCTGCCTTCCTCTACCCTTGGACCGTACTGTGCAGATTCTGGCTCTCAAGATGGCGCTGCCCGTATCCCCGGGAAACTAGCGCCAGTTTGGCCAATGCAAGGAAGTGGGGGCGCATTGTCCATGTTTATATACAGTCTATGTCAAGATCACATTTGGAGGTGGTCTGAGGCACTTGTGACCCCATCACGTAGTGGGGTGAACACACAATGCATCTTGGCCACATTGACAAGCCGCCTACCACACTGACGTCCTCTTGTGTAAGTTTAGTTTTAAGATATTCTGTCCCTGTAGCTTGCTAGTTAACCAGCTAAAGTATTACGTGAACAAGAATTATGTTGGACATTAGTGACTAAGACTATTTGGGGGCTTTCAGGGTTTAATATAATGCTAAATAACATCACGATGGATATAATTGCATCGACGTGATACAGTACTGTGTGTGGTTCTG
Source organism: Chelon labrosus (assembly GCF_963514085.1). Classification (NCBI taxonomy): domain Eukaryota; kingdom Metazoa; phylum Chordata; class Actinopteri; order Mugiliformes; family Mugilidae; genus Chelon; species Chelon labrosus. Next base: position 13,317,572 of record NC_140347.1, on the reverse strand, counting down.
AAACAGCGGCAGCTAGTGATCTGTTAGCGACAGCTCAGTTTGCATGCTATTCTACTACGCCCCCAAATGATGTAAGGTTTTATTTGCAAACAGAGCACAAAACTGAGATAGGATCTGAAGTGGTAGCTCATGACGCATGTGGAGACACATTCAAATGCCAGGCGTGGACACATGTTCTTAAAGCAGCTGTGATCTGATTACTCCAGACTCATGTCAATACCAGGTGTGAACTTTGATATTTAATGTTTATACCCTACCTTTTCACCATCTAATAAAGACAAGAAAAACTGTTTAAAAACATGTTGCACGAAAAGAAGCTCACAATAACACACACACACACAAATTCTCATTCGGTTCTGGTGTAATTGTTTTGTGATTGCTGTTGGTTTGCTCAAGCTACCATCTTAAATTGTGTGGATTAGTCAATAAGCCAAGTGAACTCAATCGAGTCTGTTCATTTACGTGTATCTGTCAACTGTGGGAGTTGTGTATTTGCCTGCGCGCGTTTAGCGGCAGTTGTCTGAATGCTCGGCTAAGGGATTTTCTCTCCCTCTGGTCAGGCTGTTGTGGTAATTTGCTGTTTGCTTTGTGAGGCAGAGGCGGCTTGTGCAAGGAGAACACGAATTTCTGAGTGTCTAATTAGCAAGCGCATTCTCTACCGTGTAAAGTCTGATGCAGATTATGTGCGCACTAGAGAACGAGGAAATATATAAAATCACTGCATACGAATAAGTAATCTTTCCGTCTTCCTCTCGTAGACAACATCGGGCGAGGACATGCGTGATTTCACCAAAGTGCTGAAGAACAAATTCCGATCGAAGAAGTACTTTGCCAAGCATCCACGGCTCGGCTACCTCCCGGTCCAGACGGTTTTAGAGGGCGACAACCTGGAAACGTAAGTAATCAAGTGTGTTTGTTAGGGGGCTGCCGCAAGGGATTTTATTCAGTCGATAAATCAATCGTTTATTCAGTGAGTTGTCAGTTAATCCTTTGGTTAACTCCGAACAAACGGAGCTTTGCCTGTTTCAAGCGCAATCATAATGACGTATTTTTTTGTTCAAGGTTTTTTTATTATTATTATATGAAGGACAATCGGTTTTAACACTGTATGACAGTAATACAACATGAATGAGAAACGTATACAATATAATAAAATACAGAATCCTTTTCCCAAGCCCAAACCATCCCCAATCCCACACCCCCCACCCCCCAAGATAATGACGTATTTTAACATGATATGTATGAATAAGGATACTATTGAACAAATGTTAAGATTTATTCAGTGTTGACTTAATTTGGAAAGACCGTGTTGAACCTCAATGACTTTTAATTTGAAATACAGCTTTCTAATTAATCTGCAACAGGTCGCTTGGAGTGTGACGTTAATGGAAATGTACTTTATTTAGTTTTATACGTCTATAAGCATATAAACAAACTCTTTTAAATTCCCAAAAAGCAGTGTTGCTATACAAGCCATCAGCATCTGCTTGAGAAAGTCTATGTTGCGTTGTCAACGACGATCAAACATAACTCACTGTAGCAGTCCAAATATCTACACCACTGTCTTGTTGCTTTGAGGTCGGAAAGTTGACATCTCGTCTCTGTTGAGGTGATCGTGCAGAGTGGCTGTGCCGTTTCGTTTTTACAGAGCGTGCAATTTACTGAGTCACCGTTAAAAGAGTTCCCACAGCCAGCGTAATTATGAACACGGACCAACATCGCGAGGCATCAACAGCCCTAGTGTTTGTGAAGCGGATCGGCGCTTAAATCGAATTGGCAAACTTATGCCCACAGTTTAGTTCTCTCTTCCCATTACCTCACAGCTGTTTCTATTTAAAAGCAGAGCTAATTTGAACAGAGCGTGAGGACCTTAAAACACAACACCCTCTGAAAACCTTGTTTAAAATTCTCACCTTGCTGCAGCGACGCACAGATGGCATTGGGTGTGTTCAGGGGTAAAACGCACTTAACGGTGCTTATGTAACAGAAAAGCACTCAGTCCGACTGGCTGCTGTTCAATTAAAGCTGCGAACTTCCAGATAATCACATTTGCAGAGTAAACGGTCGAACCCGAAAAACAAAATAACTTTTTTTGTAGTCGCACGTCTGCCGGGTGTTTTCTCACAAAGCCTTTCAGCCGTTTTAAAGACTCACTTTAAAGCATGGCGGCTGGTGACAAGTGGCTTAACCTGCTTCTTTACTGGATAATCCAGCAATTTGGTATCTGAAACATCCAGGGACTCGAGACAGAATCCCCCGGCTTTTTGTCTCTTGCATCAGTTCAGCCGCCTTTTTCTGTGAAAAATCAAGCACCTACTTTGTACCACAGGCTTTTATTTGCATTTATTTTTTAGTCCAAGGAGTTGAAAAGGCGTTAAAATGTATCCTAACAGTCCTCGGGTCACAGGTTTGGCCAAGTCAGCTTTCAGATTCTCTGTGTTACAGTATGTCGGCAGAGTTGACGTCCCCCTCCTCGTTAAATTGCGCGATTATTTACCTTGTTGGTCCAGGTGCCGTCACTGCACCGTAGATCTCCGGTGACCAATCTGATTTACGTCCCCTCCTCTGCTAGCTGTAAATCCCCCTAGAGAGCCGTTTAACCGGCCCCACATTTTGTAGGTGCCCCGGGGCGGGCACCTCATCTTCCCAATGAGCGTGTCTGAGCTGCAGCCCTCTCCCGTAGCAGCCCGAGTCTGTCACACTTTGACAGAGTTATTTTTTTTTCTTTTTCTGTTTCCTCTACAGTCTATCCATCACTTGTCTCCTTTTCTCCACGTGTCAGTATTTTTGTGAAATATGCCATCACTCATTCACTCCCGGCGTGACATTCTGACATTTCTCACTCATTTCTCTCGTACTTTTGTAGTTTAAAAAAAAAATAAAAATAATAAGCACCGAGAGATGTTCACGCACGCGGTGACTCGTCTGTTCGCTCAGACTTCCAGCTGCACACAGTTACCGATCAGATAGATTGCTCTACCACTTTCATTCCTCCCAACCTTGCCCGCCGTCCTCCGCCTCACCTCCCACCTCGCTCCATTCTCACTTCTCTTCCTCTCTGAAAAATGACTCCTGCTGCGACGCCTGCCTGATAAATGTCTTTTAAAGGTAGAGGAATTGTGGCAAAACGCAGCTTATTCGAAAAATATGGCAGAATGGAATCAAGACTTTGGGACATTTAAAGCTATTTCATGGCCGTCGTTTCCTTGTCTCCTCTACGACAGTAGAGCTCATCCGTAAGCTGGAGGCTATCCACGCGTTACCACAGGCTTCCGTACACGATAAAGAGGCTTTTGTCTTATTAAAATCTGGCTGAAACGTGTTGTCGCTGGTAAGAAATGCTCTATTCTGTCACAGTTAGGTGACTTCTACCGTCTCGGTGTCGCTAATATTAATACTGCGACCTAAATTAAAATAGATTTTTCTGTAACTGGAACAAGACCCAAGAACCTGCTCAACAAGAGGAATTAGACAGATTAGGTAAACACCAAAACATGTCTGTTGCGGCAAGATTATGATTACTCCCAATATTTAAAATGAAAAGCAAATGAATCAATAACAAGTTTCTGTTTATGTTTAGATTTGAAGTTTTTTTTTCTGTTCCTCTCGCTGGTCATACTCGCAAAGAAAACGTCTAAGATGTCGTAATTTTAAAAGTACTGTAAGAGACGAGGGGAAAATTAGTTTGTCTACTGAATAATTGCCCTTCCTAATGCGCTCTCTCTGTTTCTCTTCTCCACTCTTGTAACATCATTTCTTTCCTTTAAAATTCCACCCACTCTGTTTCTCTTTACCTTGAGAGAGAGAAAAATAGAGAGAGAGAGAGAGCAAAACACCACCTACTCTCACCTCCCACTTATATCTCTGCTTCATTTCACGCCAGATAGGATTTTTGATTCGTCACAGTTATATTTGATAATGCGCAAGAACCTTTCTAATGGTTTGCCATTCGTTTATTTTTTATTTTTTATTTTTTGCTTTCCACCCCCCTCAGCCAGCTAGAGGAGACGAGTCTCCGCTGCATTAGGCCTTGCCGAGAGGTTAATGGACTCGAACGTGGAATGGAAAACTAGCGGCAAAAAACTTGGAAACTAGAATAAAATCTCGCCAGAATGCTTTCCTTGAGTTCATGAAAAACAAATTAGGCACAACTTGAAATTGAAAAAGTGAAAAGTTTGCTGTAGTCAGAAGCCAGAAATGTAATTATTCAATTTATTAGATTAAGAAAAACACTGCAGTGTTAATATATATATGTACTGCATGTACGTTTGCTATAAGATAAGTACACACCCGTTGCAAGTTAAGGTAAAATTAATTAATAGGTAATATTAGGTTTATATTTGTGCATCAGGAAGTACTGTAGGTTTTCAAGATATGTACAGTGCATGTGTACACCTCCTCAGAAATCGCCTACAGAGAAACCGCATACAGCCCGCACAGGATCTATTCTACTGCAAGACTCTGATGATGGTGACTTTCACTGGAGCTCTCGTTTAACAGATTTAATGGAATATGAATCCAGATTAATAAGTCACCCCAAAACCTCCCATGAGTTTTCAAATTGAATCGCTGAAAAGAAGAGAACGTAAATCCAAGGAGATAAAACGGGGTGTACTTTAGGATACAACGACCTCTTCATCACAGACAGAACAGCTCCTCAAAAGTGAAGTCAAAGCAAGTAGAGCTCCCCCTGGTGTCTGGCTGCAGTATAGGCCATAAGCTCCGCCCCCTCCATGTTAGTGGATGGGACTTGGGCCAAACTAAAACACTAAAATACACGTCAAATAACTTATATCAAGGATGATTTCAGTCATTTTGGGTAGTTAATATAATGTGAATTCACGCTGAAGTGTCAGTTTTTTGTTTTGTTTTAGTTATTTGAAGCTATAGAAACAGGATGTGACGAAATTCGGACCACCAGTTGCCATGCCAACCGCTCCGTAAAGTGGTGTATAATCCAACATTTCCTTGTAACTGGTGGAGGTAGAGCAGGGCGCGGTGCTAATTCAACGAAATGCGATGAAAGTGAGTCTGGAGGCAGTGAGGTCGGGTCGTCGATATCTCGGCTCCGCGTGGCTCCAATCTCGGACCGTACCGCACAGACTCTGGCTCCAAAGTCGTAAGATGGCGCCTCCCGTATCCCAGAGAAAATAGAGACAGCTTGGTCAATGCAAGGAAGCGGTGAGACGTTGTCCATGTTTATATACAGTCTATGCTCTTGATTGACGCATTGCCAGCATATCTGCATTGTGTCTTTGGGTTCTCAGTCAGATCCATCTCTCATCCATCCAACAATGCAGTCAGTCACAGTGCACACATACACACATGCATAAGATGAGTCCAGAAATCTCTGAATGTCTCTGTCAACACACTGTTTTTTTCCAGTCCTTTCAGTGACGCTCTACACAGACAGGTAGAGGAGGGTTTTTTCACCCCTGACAGAGAAAACTGAGGATAGTTACAGCTGAGAGAAGCTGCCCTAACTGTGACAAAGTGACTAGCACATCATGATGAACTAAATTGATTTTTTTTAGAAACCTTTCAGGGCATTCACAGAGAAAAAGGGAAACAACCTAAAAACACAGTGAAACACACGCGGCGTGATTTTGACAGATCCATAAAGGAATGACGAAAGACAGCAGCTCTGGTGGTGTTTGTGTAACTTTATTTTTCTCCGTCAGCAGTTCTCAAGTTTTCAAAAGCAAAGTTTTGCAGTGTTGGTTGAGCCAGCTCCTTCACACACTGTATATATAGTAATGTTTAACTAGTGCAAAAACCTTCTCACTTACAAGAGCTGTCTGATGATGGGTTGTCTTGTGAATGTTGTCTTTAGTTTTAGCTCCACATGACTAGCTCAGACTTTTCAGTGAAATATAAAGATGGCTCACTCTGGCTTCTGTATCTCTTGTAACGTATGTGTGCGGCATGAATGCAGGTCAGACTAATCTGGGTGAAAGGAAAATCTATGTAAAGATAAAAACTGATATCACTTTCACTGACTTGTTCCATCGCACACATAAAAAGAGATGTTCACTCAGTCCGCCTTGTCGACCCTGATCTCTTCTTCTCTCTCTTTCGTCTTGAGTTACATTTCGAATTCTCCTCTCAGCTGCAGAAGTGCGACTACGTCGGCGACCCCGCTGCGAGAAACTGCCGCGCCCCACGTCTCCCTCTGAATTTCTCTTGCTTTAATGTGGGAACGAAAAGCGCAAGGCAAAAGCAATTCAACCTCAGCTGTTATCTTACCAGTGTAGAGCCAGCCTGCTCTGTGGAAAAAAAGCAGCACTTAGTTTTTTTGTGTGTTTCAACGATAAGAAGTTGTCTCATTTGTTTACAAATACCATTTTGTGCTCTCTATGAATAGCAGCAATTATCCTGGACTTGAAACCAGAAACTTAAAAAAAAAGAAGACTTGGCAGCATCGATGAACATATTGCATTTCACTGATTTGTCTCATTTTATTTACAAAACCTTCTTAAGCAGTGTTTTAATATTCGGGGCTCTTTTACCGTTTCCTTATATAACGTACTGTAATGTACTCAGTAGCAGATTAACAAGGTTCTGCTGTGGTGTTTTTCCTCCGACATGCTATTTTAGTAAATCCTATAGGAAATAGATGAAAAAAAAAGAAATGGAATGAATTCAGGCCATAGTGATCTGTATGCAGGAGGAGCCGTGAAGCCTATTTAATGAAGTGTGTGTGACAGCAGCAAAATCCACTGACGTCCTTAACCCTTTTAACAAAGGGCTAATAGATCCCATTTTTTTCCCCCCCATACTTAACAACCGTGCTGTACGCCGATCAGCCACAACATTAAAACCACAGGACAAGAGAAGTAAATAACATTGACCGTCTTGTGACAATACAGTGTTCTGCTGGGAAGCTTTTAGACCTGGCATTGGTGTGGATGTTATTTAAATATGTTCCACCCACCTAGACCAGACCAGGTACCCCCACCCCATAGCAAAGACACTCTTTGATGGCAGCAGCCTGGGCACACACACAAAAACGGTTTAGGAACAACTAAAAAAAAACGTGAAGAACAGCGCAAGGTGTTGACCTGGCTTCCAAATTCACTAGATCTCAAACTGATCAAGTATCTGTGGGATGATCCACAGATGCCCCTCCCCTCAAAGGCCCCCCCACTAACAACATCCTGTTGCCAGACACCACAGGACACCCTCAAAAGGTCCTATAGGTCCATTCTCTGATGAGTCACAACTGTTTTGGAGGCACAAGGGAGACCTACACAATATTAGGATGGTGGTCATAATGTTATGCCTTATCGATGTATATATTATTTTATTTTGAAGCAGATAATGACAACCACATGCTGTGTATATGTTTGTGACTGTTTTACATGCCTTCCCTGTGTGTTGAGTCCAGCCGCTCAGCCGGTGGACTCTCCTTTCCTTCCACTTCTTCGTCCACCTGCTGCCGTGTCGTCTGTTATCCACTAAGTGGTTTTGACCGTGAAATGTTTTGTGGTACCTTTACCCCTCCCTCCCTCCTTACCTCCCTCCCTTCCTTCCGCCGATTCTCTTACAGTCCCGTCACCCTCATCAGCATGTGTCCGGAGCAGTATGAGTGAGTATCTACGCCACCAGCGACAAACCACACCCCGCCTTCAATCTGGAATGCCTTCAAACGACACCTCCTTTACTCCCTCCTTTTATCACTCACCTCCTCCCCCGATTATCCACATCCTCACACCATCTAAGACACGACTGCACTGCACGTTGCCTGCATGCTTGCCTAGTGCCTGCCTGATCCACTGGCTGAACATGCGCCAAACAAAAAAAAAATAAATCTCCTTATCCTCACCTACTTTTCCTCCAACTAGCACTCAGTCGCTCATCCCGGCAGGGCTGTCAAAAACCATCCAACCCCTCCGTAGATCAACCTTTTCTCCTATCTCTCTTTCTAGGATCATCAGATTTGTTTCCTAGCTGATGTTGTGAGGAGCCATTAGGGTGTCTCTGTCTCTCTGTCTCTGTGTGTGTGTGTGTGAACGAGCGCATGTGCACGTGAAATCTCTGAGCGTTAATGAGGTTGTGTGAGCATGCCGAATCTCATTCATCTCCATTACCCCATTCGTTTTCTAGGCTGTCCCAGTCACCTCAGCTCTCTCATGATGACACCCATTCCAGGATAGAGCAGTATGCCAGCAGGTACGGGCTGCATTCTCCAATCACCATCTCATCATCTCAGATGCCTCCGAGCACACATATTGCCAGCTGCATTTGAATTTCCCACATTATGAAACAGCTGAGGAAATAGAATACATTGAGGAGAATCAAATTTAAAGGGCCATATAAGTGCTTATGCATAGTTTTGTTATTATTGCGGACTGTTTTCCAAGGAATATCATAGTGCTAAGAGTTAGTCTGCTTTTAAAATGTCTTACTATGCAACAACAGTAAGTTTATATAAATTAAAAGTGAATAAGAAATAGAGAGATATGTAAAATGCACACATTTCTTTTGCAGCTAATTGAAATCAGTTAAAAAATAAGTATGATTTCAAGGAATCGAACGGCTTTCTTTGTTTTGCTGCGTCTCGTTACACTCGAGTGACACTCGAGGCTCAGAAATAAACACAGAGGAGGCACATGCTGCCAATATCAGTCCAAAAAAAATGAAAAACTCCGTCACTTATTTTAGGAAAGTGAATTGGCTCCGTTGAGCTGAGACAAAAAAGAAGGAAATGACAGCTTTCCCACTACTGGGGAGCGAAAATTAGCATTTCCACTTCAACTGAAAGTGTCACTTTGAATCGTCCTACATGCAAATGAGAAAAGCACGATTAGTGAAGTCTGGCTTTTCTCACTGTTAACTTTAAATATAGAATAACAGATATATATATACCTGATATCTTAAGATCAGTGACTAGAGTGAAAAATAAGTTTTGTGTTGCTTCTCTCTCTGGCGACGTCGGGGATTTGCAGCTGACATCAGAGCATAAACAGATCTGCCTGGTGGCTGTTTTGCCCGCTTTAAATGATCTTGCTGCGTACATTGACACGCCCATGTAAGCTGCAGTTAATCATCAGCAACACCGCCAACGTCGCTAATGTCCCGCTGCTCTGAGATTGAAAGCCTGTCGTGCGTGATTCTTAGATAAGTCTGAATATTAAGATCCAGGTAACATCAAGCGCCTCGATCCGAATCTTATCGTCTCCAAAGCCGACCTGTGTCAGAACACGACCCCGACCGCTGGGTTCTTCCACGCAATGCTTTAATCATGAAGGCTCCTCTGATGCAGCGCGGCTCTGTGTGGCCTGTAATCTTTCATCGGCCACACGCCATTAGCGTCCGCTCAGTGTTTCTGGCTGCATTGTTCTATCAAAAGTGACACGAGCCCCTTAAATTAGAATTTTAAATTAGACCCCGGCATTGAGATTGCAGCTTATGGATGTGCATGAAGAAATGCACACGTTTTTATGTCATAAGTCATAATCAAGGATAGCGTGCGGCTCATAATCTGCTGGACAACACTGCTCCATCTGTATCACGGTGAATACAGACTTTGATCCGAGGGAACCCAGCCTCATTAACATGGCCGCATCCCATGTTCGGCAAAATGTTTTTCCCTCACAGCCACATTTGTAATCATGTTATTCTTGTGTTATTCACCATGCCATCGGAGTTCATTATTCTCTACATTATTTCTTTACATTTTAATTGGCGTGCTACTGAGGTCTTGACTAGAGATGGTGTTTTTTAATGAGATGTCGTGAGCTTTTCAGTTCTTCAGTTGTAACTGTGAATTTCTCTGTCGGTGGTTTATTTCTCAGGTTGGCTCAGATGGAACGCTCCAACGGCTCCCTGCCCACGGACAGCAGCTCAGCCACAGGAAGCATGTAAGTTACTGTTGTTTGTTTCCAACACTGACCACGTGACCAATTAAATCATATATATATATATATATATATATATATATATATATATATATATATATATATAAACATGCACAAATTCCAATGAAAAGTTGCTCCCAAACAAAGGTTTCCTGCTTACATTTGTGGATATTTTGATTGTCTATATTGCAAAGGCACCTCCAAGTGTACTTGCACTGCTTTGCTTTGACTTCAGTAATTTCTAGACGGGGATTGGCAGAGAGTAATAGAGAATGGAGAGAGGTTTTGAGAGAGCAAAAGAAGTGCGGAGGCTAGGGCAAAAAGACAATGGAGTGCAGTTGAATAAAGCGAGAAGGCGAGGACTTTAGAAAAAAAAAAAAGTGATGGATTAGAGTGTCTACAGTGGCAAAGTGAGAGCGACTGCTTTCAGAATCTCACATAACAGCAACGTAATCTTTGATCAGAGGGGATGAAAACGTGGCAAACCGTGAAAAGAAAGAAATCACAAAGAAGCGCGCGGACCTGGAGAGTATGAGCGCTGAAGATCGAGACGGTGTGTGAAGGCTTGTGTGTCTCCTGCGAGCCATTTAAGCCGAAACAACGTATAAGACCGTTTTTCCAGCGAAGATCCTAATCGGGAGAATGAGGTCGTGAGGTTGAAATGCCCTCTGAGCTCGCGGACACGCGCTCTGAAAAGATGTCAGTGGAGGGAATTGCTTTTTGTTTTAGACGTGACACTTGTAGATCTCCAAGATTTACCACATCAGAGATCATCATGATAGACTGGGCCTGTGCATGCATGTGTGAAATGAATTTGTGCATGCAACGATTCAAAAGATGTTTTTGTTTTTTTTAATCTAAACAACAATTTCAAGTAGCAGAAAGCTGAAATGTGCGCTCCCGGAGGGTAGAGAGATTCCCCGTATATGCTGCATGAAAAGGTGGGTGTTCAGTTTGGGGGATTTTCAAAAAGGGAAACGCTTCAAATGAGGAGTATTTACAGCACAACAGTGGAAAGTCACATGGGAGGACGGATATACCTTCGAGAATCTTCAGCAAAGATGAAGTGAAACATCGAGCTTCACTGTGGTGTGTACGTTTCATCCCTCGCTGCTGCTTCTTCTGGGCCTCTGCTCCCACACCTCACCTTCATTCAACCTTGCTGCGTAGAATGAGCAGTTTTAGAAACAGAACGCGTTCGATTGAAGACCCCCCCTCCTCCCCTTTCCGCCTCCCCAAAAGCTGCATTTGTGCCCTCTCATTGCTCTTCAGCTGATCAATAGAACGACGCAAGAAGAATTGAAAGACAAAAAAAAAAAAAAAAAAGTGGCGGCGAGCAGGAGGAAGTTGGAGACAAAGGTGGATTTATTTTCCTCTCAAAGCTTTCGTAATGTGGGACAGACGCATTATCGCCACAGCTCCTCGCGCTCTCGTTTGTTCTTTGTAGTTATTTAAGAGGGGAGGCCATTATCTTTTCCAGCTCTGAAAACAGCAGAAGTGTGCCGAGCCATAATGAGGTGAGGAAGATGATGGTTTGATGAAGGCTAATGGATCTAACAGCAGAAAGAGAAAAAAACTTTTGTGATATTTGCATTCCACTTTGCTGTAAAACAACCGCAGTGCCAATGTTAAGGTAATCATCAATTGGACACGAAAATTAAATTTAAACACTAATCATTAAATATAATTGCTTGAAGATAACTAGCGCGTCGTTTTTCCACTCTCCAATTATCTGCATACTTTAAATTAGAACATGTTGTTCTGCTTGTCATTTATTTATGTAATGTCAGTTATAATGCAAGCCTGCTTCAGCTAGTATTAAATGAATTCCCAGGCTCTGAATGGGGAACATTCTGGTCTGACGTTTTTTTTTTTTGCACAACCTATAGCTAAATAATTTTAAGTTCATGTTGATAAGTGTTCTGGGATTTAAAGCAGCGCAGCAATCATTAAATTAAACTTAACTGGCTAAAACTTAATATTTATGCTGCTCTCAAATAGGCTTGTGTTTACCACGCTTACACAAAAACTATCTTTGAATGGCAGGGATGTCCAGAGAAAGTTTTGTTTTTGCCCCCAGTCTGATCTCGATCGATTCCTGATCTGATTTTATTATCTTTTGCATGTCCTCCCCTGGGGATTCAGAAATAATTTAATTCTTGTCTTACTTGTATTCTCCTAGATCTTGCGTGCACCGTGCAGCCGTATTAAGTACAATAAACTTCAAAATCCATCCAGTGTAGGCCTATATGTGTGACAGCTGAATAGCTCTGCAATGCATTAAGGGAAAAAAAAAAAATACCTGCATCCAAGCTATTCCTTAAAGATTTTCATTTTCCTTTCTCATCGTGCAAAATACATAACAATAAAGAATCTGAAAGTGTATTGGATTATCAGAAAAAAACTCTTAGAGCTGGATGGTTTTAACAAAATGAAGAACCCTCTAATGAACTGAAATATCTTGATGTATAGCTTACCTTCACACTAATTCACAATTCTGCTTAGACCAGCATTATAAAACTATACAACAGAAATCTACTGTTAGTTGCGTAAAGTGCCTCCACACAACAGACATGTCTAGTCACGTTCTCGTAACATTTGGTTTTGGTTTACATGCTTGATCCAATCATTTTAATTCATTATCAGTTTTCCTCATTACCATACCAACACCGCTAATGAGTGGCTTGTGTTCAAGTGCATAGACTGTATATAAATATGGACAACATGACGCCACTCCCTTGCATCAGTCAAATTGGCACTTTTTCCCGGGGCTTCAGGCAGCGCCATCTTGCAACTTTGGAGCCATTTTTTTATCTCTCACGGCCCTATGGGACCACTTCATGGAGCAGTTGGCATGGCAACTTGTAGTGATCATGATGTCACATCCTCTTTCTATAGCATCGAATAACTAAAAGGAAAGTTCTCCGGAAATTGGATACTTGAGTATGCAACGATATTATATAAAAGGGGAACTACTGTTTTTTACAACCTGTACCTTATTTATACCATAAAATACGATCGTTTACTCAGCCATATAACGTTTGTGTAATTTGTAGTCGTTCGGGAGATATTTAGATCTGTGTATATATCCATATAGTGGGAGTGATTGGGGCACCGAAACGCAGCCTCTAAATAACGCATTATCTTCACCAATATTTAGTTATGATACGCTAGTCCTATTCCCCGTTGAGTCCGGAGTTACTGTTGTCATCATTGACCTACAGACCCTGGATGATGTCATCTCTGAGCGATGCGTGCACCTGAGACGGTCAGTTTGTTTACCTGTAATTTGCTACTGCTAGTTTTTTGCAACATCTAGGTCAATCTACAGACCCCAGGTGATGAAGAGGTAACTCCGGACTCAACGGGGAATAGCACTAGCATATCATTACAAAATATTGGAGAAATGAACGAGTTTCGTGGCAGATAATGCGTTATTTAGAGGCTGCATTTCGGTGCCCCAGTCACTCCCACTATATGGATATGCGCAGATCTGAATATCTCCCGAATGACTATAAATTACACAAAAGTTATATGGGTGAGTAAACGATCGTCTTTTATGCCAGAAATAAGGTCCAGGTTGTAAAAACAGTACTTCCCCTTTAACTACCTAAAATGATAGAAACCATCCTTGAATAAAAATTATTTGACGTGTATTTTAGTGTTTTAGTTCGACTCAGTTCCCATCCACTAACATACTTGCTTTGGCTTCACTTTTGAGGAGCTGTTCCGTGTTCCATCTTTATACTGTCTATGCTCTTAACATGACCACAAGCTCACAACTTCCATTTGAAGGGTGCAGCGGTCAATCAGTTGGACATGAATCTTTTGAGCATTTTGCAGCAGTATTGTTGTCTAGACACCACTTCAGTTAAACAGCCCACTCATCCAACGACGCTGTACGCTGCGACGTCTCAGCTTACTTCCTCCTCTTTTAATCCTTTTGTTTTTGAGCTATTGATTGTCTTTCTCCTTGCCATTTTCTGCCTACAGCTGATTTCACCCAAGCCTGTTTTCTGTCCCGTCGGGTTGTTTGCGAGGACACTCACAGAAATTATCTCTGTGCTTGACTTCAGAAGGTAGCAGCGCCGGAGCTTACGAAAACATGCGTAGTGCAGAACGGATGACTGCGTTTGCCAATTACATGCATGTTTGGCTTTTGGCTTGCGTTTCCTCATCGTTCAGATCCCGCAAACACTAATTTGGACTCGCTGCCAGCTGCACAGTGATATCAATAATTAGTATGTGTGTGTGTGTGTGTGTGCACATGTGGCTTCGGTGTTTGTGCCATTTTTGCTTTTATCTAAAAGGGAATCCTTAATTAGGAAGATTTTGTTGTTTTTATTTCTCTGACCTCCAGCCAAACCACAGTGTTGCCATCAGAGCCCCGGGGCGTCACTGAGGAGCCTTCTCTTTTCCAGCCTTTTTTGTTTGGTTATGTCCCCTCCCACCCACACCCCCAGTGGTGTCTCTTTATCTCATCTTTCATATTTTGCCCTTTACTCCCCTCCCTTTAATTTCTCCTGCCATTTGCTTTTTAAACCAGCTTTCATCCTATCCTGTCCAGCCCGCTTTCTCCTTTCCTCCTTTCATCATTTTTGGTTGTAGTCTAATCATGTTTTACCTTTGGGCCCAGACAGCCTTTAGATTAAACACTAAAATACTTTCTTAAAGCCCTGTTTCATAAACAATACACCTCCGGTAAATGAACCCGCTGGACTTCACACACAGAAAGCGAGCTTATATTCTATCTCGGCAGACAGGAAGAGTAAAAGATTTGTTGTCTCTGCCCTTGTTTCATCCTCTCTCTCGGTTTTCTCTGCCGTCCCCGATTTCCTTGTTTCTCTCTCTCCTGTTTCCTTCTTTCTTTATCTCTCGCTGCTTCTCTTTGAGCTTCTTCTAGGCAGCTGATAGTCCTATTCAGCTTGAGAGGAGCTGCTTGCATTGTGATATGTTAGCTCGGCATCAGGCCCAGAGACTATTGTTGTTGGGTAAAAACTGTCAGATTCCCCTCAGGCTTGTCCTCCACTCACCGAGCATGACACTCATATTCACCACACTTTGGAGCTATATGAGCTAAAAGCCGTGGCGTTCATCACCATTATTCACATTTAATTTGTCTACCACGCTGTTGCTCTCTTCCTCTGTCATCTCTGATTCTCTTTCTACTGCCCGATCCTCTCAGTGTGCCTCCTCTTTCTCCCAGTATTTCAGAGCAGGTGGTTTGTGAGGCAGCTCTACCCCTTATAGTCCCCATTTTCTCTTGTAATGATCCCCATCCTGCTGTCCTCTGGGTTCCACCAGCCAGTCCTAATGTCTTGGTGCAGCCTCCTGTTGCCAGGGACCTGCCTAATTGGTCACTCAGTTTGTGCAAGACCCTCGTCCCTGGGCCCGGAGGCAACGCTGTCGCCAATTTTCAAGTTTCTCGATGGGAACTAAGCCTTTCTTCATCATCCCAGTCTGCCCTGTCACAGCATACCCATATTTCAAAGCGAAACATGTGTGTGTGTGTGTGTGTGTGTGTGTGTTGGTATATTTCTGAATGTTGCGGCAGTGGCTGCATGACATTCGAGTTCCTGCCTCCACCTTTCTTCGTGTCATTTTTCAGTAGCCCAGTAGCTACAGTCCTCAAGTTATGTGATGAATAACTACGTACATGTGTGAATACAAATGACAAAACCTAAAAAAAAATAGGAAAAGGAAAAGTAATGACTTGTGACAAGAGGGGGAAAAAAAGGAGTGAGGGTGCAGAAAAATCCAAAACACGTTGCATTCTCTGCTTAGAAATCTTTTATTATTGAAGCCTGTGAATACAACAAAATACATTAAAGATTAAATGACGCTCCAACTCAATTTTTAAAGAAAACAAAGTTCTAAACTTCACATCATGCGAGCAGCTTAGGCTGGTTTAATGATGAAAAGCCTTTTCTTTTCATGCGTACACACTTTGGATTGGTGTATTGTCCCTTTATGTGAGAGGAGGTGACGGGCTCATTCTGTGTACCTGTTATTAACTGTGTGCTCAGTGCAGTCCTTGGTCAGATAATGGTATAATTACTGTCATCGCTGAGAAAACTTCCAGCTTATAACCTCTCTTATTATGATTAGCTTTATACTCACTAACTAAAATTCATGGGGGTCTCAGGTAAAACTTGTCAGCTTGCATTACAGAGCATATTTGTTAATTAAATACCTTTGGCCTCGTGATGATTAGAATATATCGTGCATTTATTTTCATCTGCTTATACAAAGCTGGGTTGCAGTGACAACAGGCCAAGCGTGGTATTCTAGACATTCCTCTCTTTGACAATGGATTCGTTCCCAGGCCAGACGATATGTGTAATCTTGAGCCGATGCAGGGTGTAACCCGGAGTCACCTCCCAACTTGCTCTCACTGGTAAACCTCTGAGGGGATCCACCCACGAGGCATCCTCACCAGATGCCTCAACTTACTTCAATTGAAACCTTTGGAGGTAACTCAGAGCTGCCTCCAGATGTTCGAGCTCCTCACCTTGTCTCTAAGGCTTGGTCCAAACACCCTACGGAAAAAGCTCATTTCGGCCTTACGCACCGATGATGTAACTCTCACTACCTAAAGTTTATGACCGTAAGTGTGAATCTGAGGGTAGATTGACAACTTGCCTGACGGCTCAGCTCCGTTTTCGTCACGACGATTCGATGCATCGTCTGCATCACTGCTGTTGCCTCACCAAACCCTCTGTCCATTTCTCACTACACTCTACCATCACGCAAGTTGCCTAAAAGCCAGATACTAACATTGCAGTAATGATAGCTCAAGTACTCGATATTCATCACTGGCTGCATTTAACTGTTAGTAGTGCAGAGAAAGCTAAATATGGAGCTGCCACGTCACAAAACTTTCTCAGGCAAACTCTATTTTCAAGCTGTCAAACTTGCTCTGGAAATGACATTCACTTTAGCATAGGACTGGATAGGACTGCCATCTTTCTTTCTTTTCGTTTTGTCAACAGTCTGCCATCTTTCTTTAGTTATTTATTTTTTTTGAGTCCAGTTTTGTGTGGCTGTCACTTGTTCGTCTTCAAGGCAGGTTGTGTTTCAGAACGAATGTGACAGCTGGGGTCTGGCAAGACTTGCCACCTCTTTTCATATCGTTCAGATACAGAGATGGACAGATAACCACACACGCAGTCGCAGAAAAAAAAACAGCCATTTCTCTCTCTCTCTCTCTTTCCCCTTCATATCTTTTCATCTGTCTGCCAGGCTCTTTCTCCCCGCTCCCTCCATCTCGTCGCAGCCATCCCTTATTCCAGTCATCAGATAGCAAAGACTGACACATCTGTGTTCCACCGGGGATTGTGAAGCTTACAGCGGAGCCGACCGACCATGGCTGAAGATCTTATATATCGCTGCAAGTTCACACAGTCTTTGTTTAGATTTGGACTGTGGAATTCACGGGTTTGTTTCTCACAAGAATGGCAGTTCGGCTTCTTCAATGTTTGCCCCATCAAGAGTTGCCAATTTGCAGAGTTGCAATAAGTCTTTTCAATTCAGCTTTGTTCAAACCTAAGAGTGCACTACACTATCGCAAGTGGTGACCTCCAGGGCTGTTAAGCCAACTCAGAAATGCTGAGAGAAGTGCGCTTCCTTTGAATGTCCACTTGAAGCTGGAGACAAGCTCCATTGACCTCCGTGGTAACATGTCCAATTTACAGCAAAACTAAACATGCTTACAACATGGGGGGAAAAATATAACAGTTTTAGTTCCTGTATTTACCTTAGAGTGGTGGTAGGTGCCCACACAGACTGCTAGGTGGAGTCAGACGGTGCCAAGATGGCAGCCACCAGAGCTACGACATTGAGCTTCATATCTATTCTTCGGGAATCCTATTGGTGACACCAGGGAGACATCTTAACTCTGTACTGTATTACTGTAACTCATGGTAATGTCACAGCATCCATTCCTGGTCATTTCCTGGTCATTTCCAAACATAATCATATGTTATAAATTGTTGCCATACTTCCTTTACCTCTGTTGCACATCGTCGATGAGCCGAATCAAGTCTCTCCCCTCCCTTAACTGAACAGAAGGTGACTTGCACCGACTAACTGGTACAAGATGTTTGGGCTCCTCGCTCATCGCATAACTCTGCACTCTCCACAGGGATGATGAGCACGCCCTGATCCTTCAGTACTGCCAGACGCTGGGAGGGGAGGGCTCCCCGTACAGCCAGCCCCAGAGCCCT
This sequence comes from Chelon labrosus, assembly GCF_963514085.1. NCBI lineage: Eukaryota > Metazoa > Chordata > Actinopteri > Mugiliformes > Mugilidae > Chelon > Chelon labrosus. Next base: position 13,299,487 of record NC_140347.1, on the reverse strand, counting down.
GCCCAGATCCTGCAGGCTGTGGAGAGGGAGGAACGAGGCGAGCTGGAGCGGATCATAGCCCGTCTGGAGGAGGAGCAGAGGTACGGCATGGATACTCATAATGATAAGCGTTGACCCAGTCATTCATGGAAGTGAACATTTTGAAATCTCATTAAAATGAAGGTTTATTTCCCCAGTTTGATTTGTAAATGTAGATGGCTTAGAGATGGAGTGGCTGCACCGTGCATTGTCGTAGCAGCCAGTAGGTCGACTGGAGTGATTTAACACTTATTACACACACACACACACAGTCCAAGAGAGGGAGAAAGAGAGAGAGAGAGAGCTTTACTGCCAACCTCATAAATGCCAACTTAAGGAAAGCACTGCAGCTTATAGTTTGGTACCGAGAGAGGGTGAGGAGGAAGTGAGGCGAGAGATTTGGCAGAGGGGGGGGCGGGGTCCTTTATGTTTGTCTGTCAGCCTCAAATAGGATTTCACTGAGAAAGCAGAAAGCAGAGGTAAACACGAGTGTGGTATTTATGTGTGGCACCCCACTGTAGAGGTTCAGGGAAGAGGCTTTTGGTGGGCTCTTTATGTGAGGGGGATATTAGTAATTTCATATATTTGGAATGATTATTTAACCATGGGGGAAAACAGACAGGAGAGAGTATAGATGATCCCTCATTTGATGTTTTGACGTCAGTGGAGAGAGCTAGCCACAATCTTCCAGACTGCCAAGACCACAGCAGACCATTTCTAAAACCGTCCAGTGACCTGTTCTTTGCATGTGGACGCATGTGTGTTTGATATTTCTTTTTTAAAAAATGCTTCCAACATGTCTTTACCAGGACGCTTCAGAGGGAGTACGAGCAGCTGAAGGAGCAGCACGGCCAGCGAGGGGCCCCTGCTGGAAGCCCCTGGGAGTCAGATGGCCCCTCCGCCCACCCGGACGAGGCCGATCTTCTGGCTGAAGCCAAGCTGCTGCGACAACACAAAGGCAGACTCGAGGCGCGCATGCACATCCTGGAGGAGCACAACAAACAGCTGGAGTCTCAGCTCCACCGCCTCCGACAGCTACTGCACCAGGTGACGGGACAAATTTATTATGCACAGGTTACAGTGAGTCAAAAAGGCTTCCGAGTTCCTTCTTAGTCGCCAATTTGCAGGCAAAATATGTTGAATTAAACTCTGAAGTAGCAGATATATACAGCTGATGAAACTACTCTCTAATTTCTGGTCATTTAGTTATGGTTTTGGGGATGTTCTTTAAAGTTTATTTCTTCCAGAGGGACTAGGGTTTTCACCGCCACGTTGTCTCCTTTGAGCATATCGCATGGTGCAATTTAAAGTTTATCTTCCCCATAAGTTTTCTTTCCTTTTTAGTTCATTAGGCTTGTTGTTGAGGAGCAGCAGGGCAGTAATCACAGCTCACAGACTCACCAGCTGGCTGGGCTGTGTCGGAGCAACTCATAAAATAAAACACTGATACACGGCGGATACAGAACACTTCCAATAAATCCAAAGGATTCTTTCAAAGTCGTTCAAATAGAGCATCAACATACAGTAAATATGTGCTCAGAAGTGTGTGTGTTTTTTTTTTTTTAATCAAAGTTTGTTGTGCCTTCGAATAACAAAACCCGCTCATCAACACCGAGATTAGATCATAATCACGCCATTACCATTCCGTCCGTCTCCGGTGCCTCTATCAATAACTTCTAGATTTGTTTATGCCCGACCTAATTGCCCGCCGAGGTTGGATTGTTTGTGCCAAGAGAGAATTGCACAACCCCCGAGCCAAACATGCAGCAGTCCCGACAAATCAGACTGAGCAAACAGGTATTGGCTGTGCGGAGCTGCCGTGGGGCTGGAAGCTCCGTAATAACTCACAACAAACTGGAGGCAGCCGACGTGATTCAGCAGATTTCTAATGGATGGACGTTAACATTTTGATAGGAAACGTTTTAAGTCGCCCATCCTTCAGCATGTTGGAGATTTCTTTCATTTAGATGGTAGATTTATTAAGAGGTTCGTACAATCAACTCTTAAATTTCATATAAGACACTGGTTTTCTCCCTGCATTTAGTTTAGCCTAGTTTTTTCCACCGCTTCCTGAAATAAAGTGATTCTGACTCTTAAAGACAAGAAACGCAAACATAATGGAACGAGCAACTGCGTGCATACACAAAAACATTCCCCCACACTAAATAAGGGCGTCTGTTGTCTGACATTTGAATCCCAGGAGACTTGACGATATGTCAACTTGTCTTTCCGTCAGCCGCTGCGTTACTGCCAAGCTTGCAGAGTAATAAACCCAGCCGGCTCGATGGCATGTATTAAATTCACACCTCTGAAGGCCGACCAAAGCCCTGACCTCAGCTATTCTGAGACGAGGCCTCGAGATACTGGTTTGTGATCTAGAGACATTTCCAACGTGTTAGCCTTTACTAGCGCCGGGGGCGGCTTGAGATGAAGAAGAGGGGTGTGAGGGAGAAAACAACATTGATTTAGTTTATTGCAGCTGAAAAGATAAAGGGAATGTGAGGTTAGGCTGTAAAATGTCACTGGACATCAGGTGCATGTGGAAAAATATCAGGTTTCATCTGACTTTTCTCATCAGCAATGATTTTAAACTATTGATTTATGGTTCTTCGGTTGCCCAGAGACATTTTTGCATTGCAAAGTTGGTCTGCAGTCACTCTGTTGCAAACTGATTATGCTCCAGCAAAGATCTGCCAGGCCAGTTTAAATTGTTTGAGCAGACTTCATACGGCGAGGGACATAAGAGTAACAGATTGGTTGTAGGACTGTCCAATTCCGTGCAGAGGTTTTATTTTCTCTGGTTCGGCTGAAACACAGCAAACGATGAAAACCAAATATCGTGTTACTAGACTCATATTCTGATAATAACTGAGACTGGCTGCAGTGACATTCACCTTGTAAGTGGACGTTTTTTGTAACGTCTGAGTTCGTGACTTGTGACTTGTTTTCTTGTGTCTTAGAGTCAGTGGTGAGTTAATATATTGTTGTATAGAATTAAAATATTCTCAAGTATAGGGAAACTACTGTTTTTTTACAACCTGGACCTTATTTCTGGCATAAAATACGGTCGTTTACTCACCCATATAACTTTTGTGTAATTTGCACTCGTTCAGGAGATAATTAGGTCAGAGTATATCCATATAGTGGGAGTGATTGGGGCACCAAAACACAGCCTCTAAATAACGCATTATCTGCCTCGAAACTCGTTTATTTCACCAATATTGTTTGTTATATCCCGTTATGCTGAGACTCCAGACTCAATGAGGAATAGCACTAGCGTATCATGACAAAATATTGGTGAAATAAACGAGTTTCGCAGCAGATATTGCGTTATTTAGAGGCTGCGTTTTGGTGCCCCAATCACTCCCACTGTATGGATATACGCAGATCTAAATATCTCCTGAACGACTATAAATTACACCAAAGTTATATGGGTGAGTAAACGACCGTATTTTTTGCTACAAATAAGGTCCAGGTTGTAAAAAACAGTAGTTCCCCTTTAAGTATGTCAAAGGTATCACTGTTGACATTCCCAGTGGTCTCATCTTCTCATTGTACCTTTGCATTTGCTGCCTTAAGTTTTGTGTACACTTCCCGTTTCGTAACCACAAACACTCAAGAGCCACGCGAAGGCAGCAGCAAACATTCTCCAGTTTTATCAGTGATCCTCTAAACTCATCGGAGCACACTGCAGGCCAAGATCGCTTTTTATATCAAAGTGGGGTTAGTGGCTGCAGAGCAGGAACATGGCACTGTAAACCACAGTGGGAAGCACTTTGAAATAATAGCAGAGTAGCCCTGTCAAAACACACTGACTTTATATTATTGTAGTATATTTACTGTCAGCTCCTTCAGCACCAGTAGACCTGTGGATATTTTAAATGCTTAGGACACAAGGAGTAGGAACTAATAAACTTGCATATTGTTGCTTCCATTGGGGACAGTCTGGAACAGCTGATGTGTGGTATGTTTTGTCCGAGTGCCATAACTTTCATTTGAATCGTTCCTGTTGCCAGCCCAGTGCTCCCAGTACAATATCTATGCAAATGTTCGTTGAGGCCTTTGAATACGATTCATATTGTTGTTAAACTCAATTTGAAAACATCAGAGCAGAGACTTGTTCGGGTGACAACAGCCTTGCCGCGCCGCCCTCTGCTATTCCCTCGCCCTCGCGTGCCGCTGTGAAGCTAATTTTGAAGTTGTCAAGCAGATGCCGAGCGGAATAATTATGTTATGATGATTGAGTTTTCTCTTCTTCGTTTTCTTCTCTCAGCCGGAGGTCGAGTCAAGGGTGAATGGAGTGTCCTCTCCCACTGTTCAAGAACGAGGGCCACTTACTGAAAATTCAGGTGAGACACTTGGGAGACTTGAAGACAACTTGTATATAGTGCACCATTGATGTTGGTAAATCAGGTAACAGGTACAGTTTTTAACATTGTTCACCACACATAAAGGGATCAGTTCTCTCCACAAACAGGGACTTGTTGCTGACTGTGGTGCCGTATTAAAGTACAGTATGTCTGGTAACTGTAAACCAACCTGTCTTGTGCTTGCGTGCATGTGTGTTCAGATGAGCTGCTGGACTCCAACAACAGCAGCTCTGACCTGGCAGATGTAATGGAGCAGATTAACAACTCCTTCCCTGCATGCAGTCGTAAGTTTTCCCAGCCTTCCTCCTCCTCCTCCTCCTCCTCCTCCTCCTATCGCTCCCACCGTGTCCTCCCAGCCTCTGACGCCAGATTTGTGTTTTTCGCGTCAAGGTTGCAGGTCAGCAGAAAAATGGAAAGTTTGTTCCATCCTTGTACCAGATACACGAGGAATACTTCAGTTTCATCAAGACTATATTCAGCAGATTTTTATGTTATTTAGTAAAAACTTGGCGGGCAGCAGCAGCAACTTGACTGATTTACGTTTTATTTGTTTTTTTAAATGAAACACCTGCTCTGTAAAAACTCGAAAAAAATAACTTTCTCAGCCGCAGTTTCCTAAAATACAAAATGACACCTTCATATCATCCCTGCAAGCTGCTCTAAAGAGAATCAGCACACCTACATAGTTAAACAAAACCTGGAATGAGACAGTGATTGGTATTTTTTCCTTTAATAAGTGAGATGAGATGAGATGTAGCTATGTTTGACAGCTCACAACACAGAGAAGGACACAACACCAGGTTATATACCAAAGGAAGAAATATTTCTTACAAATAAAAAACTGTTGTAATGCTGGGTCTGGCTCCAAGGAATGAGAGGCCTTGGACAGAGGGTGCCCTCTATCAGCCATCGGTGATGTGCTCCTTTCAGACAAAGACACAAAACAGACTCCCAAGCAAAGCAACAAGACTGGAAGTAAGATGTAACACAGGTATATGTGATAGGACATCAGCCACAGGATTGTCAAATACCAGATTTGTACGTTAAAGTTCTGAACCATAAAGGGCCCAGGGCATGAGCTTTTGGCTACTATTGTACACCTGATTTAGGAACACAACATTCTGTTAAAGGGGAACTACTGTTTTTTTACAACCTGGACCTTATTTCTGGCATAAAACAGGATCGTTTACTCACCCATATAACTTTTGTGTAATTTACAGTCGTTCAGGAGATAATTAGATCTGCATATATCCATATAGTGGGAGTGACTGGGGCACCGAAACACAGCCTCTAATTAACGCATCATCTGCCACGAAACTTGTTCATTTCACCAATATTTTGTTATGATACACTAGTGCTATTCCTCATTGAGTCCGGAGTTACCTGTTATCATCATCCGGGGTCTGTAGGTCAATCTACAGACCCCCTCTACAGACCCTAGTCACGGGTTTCGGTGCCCCAGTCACTCCCACTATATGGATATACGCTGATCTAATTATCTAAAATAAACGACTACAAATTACACAAAAGTTATATTGGTGGGTAAACGATTGTATTTTATGGCAGAAATAAGGTCCAGGTTGTAAAAAAATCAGTAGTTCCCTTTAAAAAAACGCAGCATTTACTTTACAAAAAAGACAAATGGGACAAGCATTCATTCATTCATTCATCTTCTGTAACCGCTTGTCCTGTGAGGTGTCGCGTCGGGGCTGGAGCCTAACTCAGCTGTCATTGGGCAAGAGGCGGGGTACACCCTGGACAGGTCGCCAGTCTATCACAGGGCTAACAAACTCCACATAGAAAGGCTTCAGTCGGCTGAAGGATTCAAACCCAGAACCTTCTTGCTGTGAGGCATCAGTGCTAACCACCACACCACTGTGCCGCCCCCACCGTGAACACGAAACACTTAATCCACAGTAAATACTAAATGCAAATTAACTAGACAGAGAAAATCCAGGCAGTGGAGATATGGTGGTACTTTCCTCATCCAATCATCTTAATCAGCTGGACTTGTGATTTGTGTTTCTCCTTCCTCTTTCACCACCTCACACACTCCTGCTCTGCATCTGTCTCCTTATTTTTTCATACTTACTGTCTCTCGGCTTAGTTTGTTGATGTGTGTGTGTATGTGTGTGTGCTGGGAAGATGTCACGTGTAAGTGATAGCAGCTCAAGCAGCCAGAGGCTCATCTGTAGTCATGAATTCAGCCGAGTCACAGACAGGTTTGCGTATCCGGGTTCCTGTGCGGTGCAACTTTGTGATTTTGATTCTGACGATGTGCTCGCTCAGATTTTAAATAAAGCTTTTAGAGTTTTATTCGTTCCTATTTGGGGTTTGGTGCGATCTTTACGCCCTCATTACTCTTAATGCTCGAATTTGAAACAGTATTCACGTCTGGGATCCTAATCAAATAGAAAAATAAGTAAAAAATGCTCAAAGCTCTCAGACTTTTAAATTGCATTCAATATTTTTCCGAGTTGAAACTCCTCCGAGGGCTTCAGTTAAAAATCCATTCTAATCTGGCAGCCGCCTCAGCGTTATTGCACAGCTCCGAGGCACCGGGGCCGTGCGGCGGGGAGCCGGGTGCGTGCATGAATATGTGGGAGGGACCCAGAGGCTGATCGTTTAGCGTAGACTTCTGAAAACAGAGACGAACCCGAAGAGTTCAAGTGTTAAACCGCTCTTCTGTCTCTTTGCTTTGTCTCCCGCAGCCTCAAGCCTGTCCTCGAGACCACAGGTAAGACGAGCTCCTTCCACACACTCACAGAGACACACTGTAAATTAGCGGCTTGTTTTTCTTTCTGCCTTCCTTCTCCGTTGTCTGTGTCGGCGGATCCCTGCTTTGGTAACGTGTGAAGGTGAGAGAAGTCGGAATAGAGCTCATTTTAGAGGTAATTACAGCTGCTGCCACAAAAGTAGTCCCCTCCGTGTAGCCTTCACCTGCCGCATTTGGTGGCCTGCGAGAAAGAGGTGGCTAATGGATCTCCGGGGAGCGCTATTAGTGGCTCCTCTCATTCTCTCGGTCTGTGGCTGAGGTGCATTTTGGGACAGAGGTATTGTGAAAGCTGTTGCCACTGACCTCTTCCCACTGTAATTATTTACCCCCTCTGCTCTGCTCCCTTCGCTCTGCCCTCCCCTCCTCAGCTCGTCCCCCTGCGCACAAGTGAAACTTATAACGCTGGACATTCACCAGAATCCAGACACATCTCTTGTGTCTTCCCTCTAAAGACCACCTCCACTTTTCATTTTCCAGCTTCTTAAACCTCTGAATTTAATTGTTCATCGTGATTCTCTTTGTATTCAGTTCACACAAGGAACAATATCGGCTCTCCTCTCTTCTCTCTCTCTCTCTCTCTCTCTCTCTTTTATTTCCGTTTATTTGAGTCATCAATTGTGCGGATTCTTCTCGGGTGAATCATTCAGCTTTAATTTGTGCAGGAGGGAGAGAAGCACACCACACGCTGTTGGTTGTTCTCTAGAAGGACCGTCAGTGTGCCTCGCCTTAACTACTGTCATACGAGCACACTCTGGAAAGGACATGTTGTTTTCTGCTTGTTTTGGAGTCTGTACGCCTTCCCACGTACAATATGACCTGCGACACTTTCATATAACATGAGCGTCACACAGAGATTACCTTAGAAATGTAATATCATATCTGATACGTCCATATATCCTGTGTTTTTATCATCTGACATTAATCTCCCGTGGATCATCTACTCATGTTTGTGTCATGTTTATATGCTGCACCTATCCTATGCTTTCCGCTCATCTCTTTTCCTCCCCTGTTTCCTTCTGTTCCACCTCTCTCTCTGTCTCTGTCTTGTTCTGTCTCTCTACCCAGACGGCCTCAAGCAGATGGGTCCAACCATATGAGCTAAAGACCTCTCCCGTTAAAAGGAGTTTTCCCTCACCGCCTTAGTCTTAGCCTTAGTGCTCGCTCTGGGACTTTAAAGCGCCTTAAGACAATTTGGATTCTTCTTGGCGCTATATAAATACACCGACCAGCCACAACATTATGACCACTGACAGGAGAAGTAAATAACATTGATCATCTTGCGGCAATTCATTGTTCTGCTGGGAAACTTTTGGACCTGGCATTCATTCGTGCGGATGTTGCTTTGACATGTAGCACCCACCTAGACCAGACCAGGCACCCCCACCCCATAGCAATGACACTCCTTGATGGCAGCAGACATCCCCAGCAGGATGCAGCCTGATACAGGAACACACACAAAAACGGTTTAGGAACAAAAAACATGAAAAACAGCACAAGGTGTTGACCTGGCCTCCAAATTCACTAGATCCCAAACTGATCAAGTATCTGTGGGATGATCCACAGAGGCCCCTCCCCTCAAAGTCCCACACTAATAATATTCTGTTGCCAGACACCACAGGACACCCTCAGAAGGCCCATGTCCATGCTCTGATGCTGTTTTGGAGACACAAGGGAGACCTACACAACATTAGGAAGGTGGTCATAATGTTATGCCTGATCGGTGCAGATTGAATCGTCCTTGGCGAACAATGTTTCAAACTCTTTCTTTTAGATTTAACCAAAAAAAGAAAAGAGAAAAAAAAGCCATGGTTGAATAGATGTGAGCGTCTGATCCTAAGAAGACAGCTATGTTTTGTGGAAGTCTCCCCCCGATTCATCCTCCCCCTCCTCCCCCCTTTCCTCCTCGCTGCGCTCCTAATGGACTATAACTGGCTTGAGGGACTGCAGTCCATTTGCCAGCTTTCAAACCCGATTACTTTGTTGGAACTTCTGCTGTTTCCACGCTGTGATGTCTTGATGAAGAGAGATGAACGCGGGTTCACCTGCTGCACTAACAAAACAGACACGCCAGTTCTAACTTTCAGCGATCGCACGGCGCTCGAAAACCCCAGACGGACGCCTGTGTAACTTTTGTCGTCGCTCCCAAAGCGCTGATTTAAATGTGTTGTTGTGTCCTCAGGTGATGTGAGGACCAGAGGATGGACCATTCCCAGAGAAATCCCCTCTCCCCTGAATCCCAAAGACGCACAGGAGCAGACGACTTAACTACTTTTACCACCTTGTCCTGTACTATGCAAACTGTACATTTTATGAACTGTAGATTGTACCTGAACTTGATTGAACATTTGTCAGTGATTTATTTAGATATGCAGATGAGTATACAGACACGGGGCTTTGTATAGTTAAAAAAAAATAAATGCTTCTTTTTGTTTTGTTTTGTTTCAAATGGTGGTTTGGGATCTGTGTTGTTTTTGTTCTCCCGTCACTGGGAATCAAACTGTTACACTTGTGATTTATTTTTTTTGTCATTCCACTGCTTTGTACCATCAAGCCCCTATAGCCGCTATGATTTGTAAATGAAATTAGCCAGAAGCTTTGTTAAATGTTTGGGAGCGCACACACATTTCCCGGGTGAAAATGTCACTTCCCTCAAAGCGTCACGTTTTGTTTCAGCGCGTCTCGTAGCATGCTTGATGTCAGTCCCCCCTTTAAACGCGTCGATATGCCCGCCGGCAGACTTTGTCTCAGCTGTCTCGATTTGTTAATGTAAACTTTTACCCCTTCTGTGCCTATAAATTTTGTCATTCCACACGTGGAAGACAGAGATGAGGGTTAGCGAGTGATAGCAGGATCGTGTATAAAGAGAGAAAATATAGATTTAAATCGGAAAGTTGTCCCGAATCTGGGTTCGAAAGAGGCCCGGCGTCATCGTGTAGAATAGTTATTTTTTTTGTTTTTTTTTAAAAAGAGATATATGTTCAGAAATCAGAGGAAAGCCATGATTGCCTTGCTACCTCAGACTCATAGACACAGTTTTGTTTTTGTGGTTCGTAAACTTGTTTGTTGTGATCGACATGAACAACCTGGGTTAGCATTCTAAGCTTTAGCTTACTGTATTGATGTACACTGCAATGAGGAGTTAACCAAGTTTAAAGAAAATAAAATAAATAAATAAAGAAGTTACTATTACTGTACCACAATGGGTCTGTGGCCTGCTGAAGCTAGCCTCCCGTTATGATGAGTATTACTTTAACTGTTGTTGGTTTTTCCACTGGCCTTCTAGCACTGGTCCCTCACTGCGTCGTGTCGTTGTGCTCTATGCTATCCTGTAAAACTTGTGAGATTGAACAACACTACTATAACCTCCTCTGACTGTAGACTGGTGATGATTTTAATGATTACAATCATGATGAACCGTACCACGGCAGAACTGTGTCGCTTCTCCTGAGGTATGTAAAATAGATTGACCACACTACATGTACTATGGCTACGTTGTTTTATTCTAAATAAAAATTTTTATAACTATTGCTCTCTGTCGCCTCGGTTTGTTGAGTCGTCGGGGCTCTGAATGTGTAAATATGGGTGCGTTGCTTTGCTGATTTCATGATCAGAAATCCATCTCGCTGCATCTCACGCTCCGACACCTGGTGTGAGCAGCGCAGGCCTCATTACCAGCCAACACCTCGGCTGTCATCCAGCCCGGGCCGTCATTAGCTATCAAAGGAATTGATCACGCAGTGAGTGGTTGTATCATTATTACATGTTTGCAGTGAGCGTGCTGAGCAGGAGCTGAGGACAAATGAACGATGAAAGGCAATTAGATTTTTACCTGTTACTGGAGCTTCTCTGTTTTTTTTCTTTAATTTGAGCAGAATCACTCAGTTGTGTCTGCGTGCATTAATTATTCCACGTTTTTTAGAGACTGATTAAATCTGGTTCATTCTGAAAACATGATTTTGTGGCGTGAAAAATTGGCCCACGTTCTGAGCCTGTCAGACTGAATTACGTCTCCACATGAAATTGTCTGCTCTCTTAGGGCCACGTCAAACTCACATTGCCCTTGTTTAACTGCTCCTTCCCACTTTTTTTCTTTAATGTCAACAACAGAGTCATGGTTGAGCAGCTTTTTTTTTTCTTTGGACACCTGTGCAGAGGTTCGACAAAAACAGTAATCGAAGCTGTCGATTTTTCCGGTGCTGCACATGTTTTCTCTTAAGAGTCCAGCTACTCCATAACCCACGTAAATAATGCAGCAGCAGCCAAACGCCGGTGCACCCTAATTGGATGCATGGCTGCTGTACGTATTCTAGGCAGAGCGCTCACTTCCTCCGGGCTCCCTGAGGTGCTTTAATTAGTCCACCTCTCCCGTTTCTCTAATGCACTGCAAGAATCCGCCGGTATGTAAAGGCAAACGAGTTTGTGAGTAACAAAGTACCGTCCGCGAGGGAGAGGTGGTATTTATCCCTTACTGCATCCTTTAATAAAAAAGAACGGCTAAATTGTTATTAATATTTATCTCACGATTGAGCCGCGTGTGTGTGAGAGAGAGTGGATTTACTTTAATTGCTGAAACAATCTAATGGAATCTCGGTTAACAGAAATCTTCCTTAAGTATTTTAATCCTGCTCGGATGCAGTCATCTGAGCAAATATTAGTATTCTGCAGTTCAGCGAAAAAATGCTTCGCACGTAGTCCATGTTTAAATAATTATATGATAACGAGGCGCTTTCTAGTTCCTCCGAGTAGAGGTCAAAGTTCGGGCTCATGCTGGAAGGAACTGATCCTTCTTAAAGTTCACATTTAATCAGTGGGATGTCAGCCCTTCTGCCGTAGCAATTTCCCGTGGCTTTTATTAAAAAATTAAAAAAGATAATAGATGAAGAATGTAAGAAGACTCCACAACTGATTGGCTTAAGGGTGCAATAAACTATGTTGTAATCTAAATTAAAAGCTCAGATCAGATACCATAAAATTACGATAGGTGAAGTGAGTAACACTGACTTTTTTATTTTTTAATTGTGGCATCAGTGTGTGGAATATATCAGGCGGCAAAGCTGATGTGTTCGGTTAGAAGCAGGAAAAATTTTACAGTTTGGACGATGGTGTGCGACTTTGACAGTGGCTGAATTATGATGGCTAGACAAGTGGTTCGCAGCTGTTCTCGGGCCGCAGTGGTTGTCGAAAGTGGTCCTGTCGCTCAAATTGCCGACAATTTTAATGCCGGCTCTGATAGAAAGGTGTCAGAACACAATTGCATACAGGGCGATGGGGCCTGTCCACTGATGTACGTGAGCACAAGGATAGCTTTCCCTGCACAAGTACCCGAAGAAGAAACACATTGCACCAAGATGCTTTAGGGAAAGAAGCCAAGCAATGTGGAGGCAGTGTGATGCTTTTGGCAATTTCCTGCTTGCAAAGCCCTCGGGTCCTGACATTCATATGTATGTTGCTTTCACGTGCGCCACCTACCTAAGCCTGTATTCCCTGGTGGCAGGCAGTAGCCTCTTTCTGCAGATTAATGCCGCCCCGCCACAAAGCAAAAATGGTTCAGGAATGGTTTGAGGAACACAGCAGTGAGTTCAAGGTGTCGACTTGGCCTCCAGATCTCAATGCAATTGTGCATCTGCGGGATGGAGCTCACAACTTGCAGGAGTTGAAAGATCTGCTGCTGCTAATGTCCTGGTGCCTCCACACAGGTGGTCATAATGACGTGGCTGATTAGTGTGATCTTAAATCACAAGTTTATCTTATAAATCTCAATTACACCCAACTCATCGTTAAATAATAAACAATTTAAAGTGTTTCATTAGGAAGTGTATAATCAGACTACGTTAGTGTTGTTGCAGTACAACTCCAGGCCACTAGGGGGATCACTGACCGTGATGTTGCCTAGTTACCAACAATTTCTAGCGGAGCAGGCGCCATCTTGGATTTTTGAGGTGCCAAGCAGGTGCCAAGCATATGGTGACAAGTATCCTTAAATTTCGATTGCAGCGCCTTAAAAGATATTTATTTCGCTTTACGAGGAGATTGTCCACCGTCCGGGCAAGTTTTCCAACATTATTTCTATAACTTTAATTAATTCTTTACCGCGTTACTACTCAGTTTACATTCGTCGACCATTACTGATTCTGGATTTATCTTCAAATTGTTTTGGAAAATGTGAGTCTGCAGCTTTTGGGGTAACACTTTAAAGCAGTGTTAAAACACAAAATGCTCACTAAAGTGTTGTTTTGTTTTGTTTTGATGTAAAGCACGACCAGGTAAACCATAGTCATGCGCTAGTTTGAAGACGAGGCTTAAGTTGGGCTCATTTTATGTGCGCAAATATTATTTTATATTTAATACTTATTTGTTTTAATTTGTGAGTTTCCCAAAACATATTTTTGTCTATGTGAAACATTTATTTATTTATTTATTTATATGTTTTGCCAATTTTCATTTCCCAATTCCACTCTCTTGCCAAAACATTAGGTACACAAGTGAACATAATCAAACGGTGCTGCACCACATCCTCTTTGGTGACTCTTGTAATGTTCAGTTTATGTTGAAAACAGCCAAAACAAGGTGGTAATTTAACTGTACAGCCATTCAGGTTTGTGGTTTCTGTTAAACTGAATTGAATTAATCTAAAAAAAAAGTGTTTCTGTCATTTAAACCTAGCCCCTTTACTAAAATGGGGTTGTCAAAATAATAGAAACCTCACTACAACACAATACAATTCAGTAGTACTACAAACCACAGCCTCCAAAATAAAAACAAATTTAAATGTACAATGCTGTACAGTCCCTGACAAAAGTCTTGTCACTTATCCATTTTGTAGAAACAACAGTTTATAACCTGACTTTTAATTAATCCATTGGTTTTAGAAATGGCTCATATGAAAGCTAAAACCCTCCCAAATTATGTTTGATATACTAAAATAAATTTGCTTCACTGAAGAAAGATTGATCATTTAATGAACACAGAAAGGTCAGATTTTGGCAAGACAAAAGTTTTGTCGCCTACAGAAAGTAATGTGAAAATTGAACAAATCATTTACTTCAAATACAAAAATATGATGCATAACATCAGTGAATGAAGTACTGGTGCTGTGAGATCCATATTTAATATCTTGTATGACTTCCATGAGCTTGAAGGACTGGATCCATGCGGTTCGACAATGATTCATACAATTTATTGATGAAGTCATCAGGAATAGCAAAGAAAGCAGTCTTACAAGAATAAGAAAAAGATTTGAAGAGACTGGAGATGTTTTTGACAAGCCCAGGTCCGGCAGACCCCGCAAGACAACTGCTCGGGAGGACCGTTTGTTGGCTCGAAAATCCAAGGCCAGCCCCTTTTCCACTGCAGCAGAGCTCCACCAGGCCTGGTCACCTCAAGTCCCCGTGTCAACCAGAACAGTTTGTAGAATTCTGTCTCGAAATGGCCTCCATGGTAGAATCTTTGCCCAGAAACCAGCACTAAACAAAAGGCAATTAAAAAAACGTGTGGCATTTGCCAAGGCCCACAGCCTGCTAAAAGGATGGACGCTGGAAAAGTGGCAGAAGGTGGATTTCTCAGATGAATCTTCGGTTGAATTACATCACAGCCGCCGCAAATATTGCAGGAGACCTACTGGAGCTCGCATGGATCCGAGATTCACCCAGAAAACAGTTAAATTTGGTGGCGGAAAAATCATGGTCTGGGGTTACATCCAGTATGGGGGTGTGCGAGAGATTTGCAGGGTGGAAGGCAATATCAATAGCGTAAAATATCAAGAAGTATTAGCTACCTCTTACATTCCCAACCATAAAAGGGGTCAAATTTTGCAGCAGGATGGTGCTCCATCGCATACTTCCATCTCTAAATCAAAGTTCCTCAAGGCGAAGAAGATCAAGGTGCTCCAGGACTGGCCAGCCCAGTCACCAGACATGAACATCATTGAGCATGTCTGGTGAAGAATGAAAGAGGAAGCATGGAAGACGAAACCAAAGCATCTTGATGAACTCTGGGAGGCATGTAAGACTGCTTTCTTTGCTATTCCTGATGACTTCATCAATAAATTGTATGAATCATTGTCGAACCGTATGGATGCAGTCCTTCAAGCTCATGGAAGTCATACAAGATATTAAATATGGATCTCACAGCACCAGTACTTCATTCACTGATGTTATGCATCATATTTTTGTATTTGAAGTAAATGATTTGTTCAATTTTCACATTACTTTCTGTAGGCGACAAAACTTTTGTCTTGCCAAAATCTGACCTTTCTGTGTTCATTAAATGATCAATCTTTCTTCAGTGAAGCAAATTTATTTTAGTATATCAAACATAATTTGGGAGGGTTTTAGCTTTCATATGAGCCATTTCTAAAACCAATGGATTAATTAAAAGTCAGGTTATAAACTGTTGTTTCTACAAAATGGATAAGTGACAAGACTTTTGTCAGGGACTGTAGACCAAAAACCACAATGGAGCTAAGATTTAGTGCAGGACTGTTAAATTAGAAAGCACTGGTTGTCACTAGTGTATCTAATGAACTGGCAAGTGAGTGTGTAGCCTTGCACAGTTGATAGCGTAGCCACACTGAAAGTATTTATGACATGAATGCCATTACTTCTCTGGAATTGATTTGTGAGAGCAAACTTATTCGGTAGATGTGCTGAGAGCCGCCGTTTGCTTATTTATTTCTGAGTTTGCAGCAACCCGCATTTATTTCATTTTATTTTATTCAGACTAAACCAGACCAGATGGAAAGACGGCCCTTTATTTATCATCTCCGAACTTCAGTCAACATAGATTTTGCTGCAAAGTGCTGAAGACCAAGACCAACTATGCACGCGTGCAAAGGTAAGTTACTAAGCAATTAACTACTGACGCCTACTGTGTGAGGGGCACAAATAGATATTTCTCATGAAAAGTTCAACAGAATAAATATATAAATTCCCCTGTGTTCTGTTAGTTTTAAGACTCTGAATCATCCAGAGCTTCTCATGTTTTATATTTACTCCAGCGCCTCTTTTTTTTTGAGTAAAGGTGACTCTCAGTTGGTGTAGTGCTTCTATCCAACGCCTCCTACCTCCTACTCCCATTCTGCACTACAAGTTCTCTCTTAGCCTGTGTAAATTAGCCTCTCACGGGGTATCAAACAATATCTAATCTATTTAATTTCCTTGTCCTCTTCTCTGTTTACTCCTCTGAGCATCACCATCTGTGATCGTATAATTCTCTTTGCTGTTGTTAAAAAAAAAAAAAACAGACTACAATGATACTTCCAAGCTTTGGCTGTGTGGCCTCAGCTGTCCACCAACCAACCAACCAACCAACCAACCAACCAACCATCCCCTCTTCTGGATAGAACAGTGTAGCTGATGGAGCTGGACGCTTATACCCCCCCCCCTCCATTCGTCTGCCCATTTTTCATTCATGCAGCAACGCTGGCTGGCATGCAGACCCGTCCGACAGCTGTCCCCTTTGATCAGATGCTTGGCAGGCAGAGCCAGAGCTGGTGCCGATGGTAAGGGTGTCTTGGTGGGTAGCTGCCCCTGGCATAAGGCGAGGACGGGGAACAGATGTTGAGGGGGGTGGCAGGACACTGCAGGACCTGTGTGGGACACAGGCTGCTGGACCCTAGAGAGACCGAGTCGGGTTGGACGGGGGCAGGCGGCCTAGATGTGAGACACCAAAACAGATCAGTGGGAGAGCTCATTTCTGTTTTCTTTATTGCTATTATGTCAGCGGCTGAATCTCTTTAATGCTGACAGAGTGCTCTCTGTGTAAATGCTCCGGCTCACGCTAACTTAAACTTGTTTCCTAATGAACCTCTGATATTTAACAGTTCCCTGCAGTACTTATCTGCTGAAGTTTATTGTCCTCAGTGCATTTCAAATCTCCAGAATGTGCTGAGTGCACATGGTGAGTTACTATTAGCTCCGTATTAGCTCTCTCTTTGACAATTAATTTTAAGTAGCTAACTGCACCAGACCTTCTGGCAGGGCATCGACCTAGGGTTTTCATTTTAGATGCTTTTGGGAATATTCTGGGCATTTGTCCCATATCAGCATTTTCTTCAGTCTGCTTCAAATGAAATGGGAGTGTAACCTGATATATTATGTACTTTATTATATCACTTTTATGTACTTCATTAAGAGTCAGCTTTAGTTGTGACCCTCTCCTGACCCCCCCCTGTTTAGATAGATAGTTGTCTGTCTGTTGTGTGGTGGAGAGGGTGGTCAGGGTTATCCATGATTGATAACAGTTTGTTTAGTGTCCTCCTCTCCACCACCACTTCAAACGTTTCCTGACTGCAGCCAATGACGGAGCCAGCCTTCAGTTTGTTCAGTCTGTTGGCGTCACTGGCTGCAGTGCTGTTCACCCAGCAGGCAGCAGCAGAGAAAAGGGTGCTGGCCTCAACAGACTGTTAAAAGATCTCAGTGTCTTGCTGCACACATTGAAGGACATCAGCTTCCTCAGGAAATAGAGCCTGCCTGCTGCAGCTCCTTTTGTGCACAGCTGTACTGTTGGTCATCCAGTTCAGTCTGTTGTTGATGGTCACTCCCAGGTATTTGTAATCATCTGCCACCTCCTCATCCCTACCAAGGATGCTGAGGGGCTGAGGGGCTGTTCCCTTCCTCCTGTAGTCAATCACCATCTCTTTGGTCTTGTCCACGTTAAGCACCGTTAAGCAGCGTTATGCCTCTACTCCCCTTTGACAACACCCTTTGCTGAGGGCATTATGTTTTCCAGTTGTCTGTACTTCCATACATCCCTCTGGCCTCTTATTATGAATGTCATCTCTCTCTCTCTCCTTGAGGGAAGTTCTTAAACTTTTCACTGGAGTCAAGGATCAAGTCATATCCAAGCTCACCGTAACCTAAAACAATATTTTTTGGCTCAAATCATTAGCCTGGTCGTTACCATCCTACGTTTCCGCCCGAAATTTGATTTCGGTCTGGCACGTTAGTCTGGCCCAATGTAATAGGAATCTGTCTCCGTAATGGGCGGATGCTTATTTTGAGGTTTAAAATCATTGGAGTTCCCTTAACCAATCAGCAACGTTTGGTAATGACGTATATTGTGCGCCGGAGTTCAGGCTCTTATGCTTACCACTTCCGCTTCCAGTTAAATAAATCAAACTTTTCCCAAAGCCAGTTGGAAGGAGAGCTACGACGTCCTTGCCATTTATAAAACTGACAAGACAAGCCTCTTGTTCTGGTTTTAATTCCGTGATGCTCTCGAGAGTTGAGACAACTTCGCGGATGGCTTCTAGCGTCTCTTCCTCCGTCGCCATTGTTGCTATGCTGTTGAACTACAAGCTTCGCTGGACTACAAGCAACTCGGCATGCGAGTTCCGCGTCATCACTCAACTGTTCGCTGATTGGCGCGGTTACACGCGAACCATGGAAGTGCGATTTGGCCAGACTACGTGCCAGACCGAAATCAAATTTCGGGCGGAAACGTAGGATGGTGACGACCAGGCTATCAAATCATACCCTGATTATGAAAAATACATATATGTTCATAAGATAAAATGATGAAGCGATTACATTAAGATCAGTGTCCCTACATAGACACGTCTGGACTGACACAGATTTAACTTAGCTTCCAGCTTAACTAGTGGATGAATGCAGCAATTGTTAGATTCTTGCCCACATTCTTTGTCCTTGTTTGCTCATTATTTTCCTTTTTTCTTGAGAGTTATGTCATCCTGACGTTCTTTCAAGGCAGTCACACCACCCCTCGCTGCACTATGGCTTTAGTGCACATTTGCATGATTACATCTATCTCACCTGTTACTGTAACAAGCTTTTTAAGATTGTTTAATGTCCCACACTTCTCTGTAACTGCCCCATTCTTGAGCCTGGCCAGGGCCAGGGACTAATGAAGGGTGACAGACCGAAACTGGAGTGTCTGAAATGGGAGCAGTGGGAGGGGTGCGTGGAATTACTCAGTGTCTCTCCAGTTTCATTACAGCATGGGCCATTAGCTGCAGGCAGGTCATTGACATTTCTGCTCACGGTGTTTGGAGTTCTGCTGCCAGTGTGCCACTTGTAAACACAGAAGACCAGGCTCTAATGGAGGCTGAGGGGCCATCTTGTAATGACTGTAGAGAGGATGCTTTAAGATTTTTTTTTAAAATATAAACTGGGTTGTTGCTGTGTATAGGAAAAAGAAATAATCACAGTAGGCATGTCCACTTTGTGAGATGGCAGTTTGATATATATATATATATATATATATATATATTGTCTGTGTGAGAGAGTCAGAAAGTTGTGACAAAATATCCCCAGAGTTTTTCTTTTACTTTCACAGCAGACTATCTGCCAGAGGCAAATCTCATGCTCACACCTCTGTGGCTGCACGATGCACCACAACATTTTGCCACAATCCTGCAGATTGTGAATGAGAAACACTCTGAATTATTAATAGATTGCTCTTGGTCATGATGCTCAGAGCTCAGTTGTACACAGCACCAGCATGTTGATGAGAATAATCTTAAATGTGGACTCCACCGAGTTATAGTATGGAAGCTGTGACGTGTAGTCCTTATTTTGAAGTTAAAAATAGAGTGAATACGGTGAAAATACAAAAAAAAAAGAGTTCCTGTTACTGTAGGCACGACGAATTTCATTTAACACCATGATTGTT
This sequence comes from Chelon labrosus, assembly GCF_963514085.1. Lineage (NCBI taxonomy): Eukaryota > Metazoa > Chordata > Actinopteri > Mugiliformes > Mugilidae > Chelon > Chelon labrosus. The sequence goes on along the minus strand of NC_140347.1, from coordinate 13,279,693 downwards.
GTTTGATATGCAGATGATGCTCTATTGAACGTCGGGCATGCCAAAAGCGCTCTGTGATGTTTTGATCATTTTTTTTGCTTTCATGAAATAGCTCAAACAAGAGTGGTTGAAACCCTGGCTTTAAACGGTGTTGTTCATGATTATAAAACAAAACGGTTAAATCCAAATTAGTCTGAGGACTAGGAGTACAGGAAATGTCATCCTGTTCATCTTTGTAATCGCGCTCTGTAGTCAATTCAAGTTTATTAATTAACTGACTGTGTTAATGCTGCATAAATACAGCTTCATTTAAAGTTTATATATAAAAAAATAGATTTGAGTTCTCACCGTTCAAAGACAGCTCATCTTTTTGTTATTTGTTAGCTTGGAAGCAGGCCCATTGTGCATCCGAATAGTCAGTACATACTAACGTTGGTTAGAACGTACTACTCAACCGTCAATTTAGTACGTTATTTATGTATGCGAGCGAGTAGTAGGCATACAATTCGGACGTACTGGGCAGCCATCTTGCCTCTCCTTTGACCCCGGAGGTTTACATGTGACGCCGACACATATGACGCACACCGACGGATGCCGCGAAATTTTAAAGCCACCTCGGAGAAGTATTTTCGAAACAAACAACATTTTAAACTCAACATTTATCCTAATATACTTACATTTATAAACTTCGGTTGTCGTAGCTGTAGCTGTCACAACGGTCTCAGCCATTTTGTCTGATTTGATTTTCCCGGCGGCTCGTCTTCTTCTACGCTTAGCGGGCTCCCGCTGAATTGTGGGATAGCGTAGTGAGCTACCGTTGTATACTGTGGAGGTAGTAGGCCATCCGGGTATTTTTCGCCTACTAGTCGATGTCTACTAAGAATTCGGACGTACTACTACTGAGACGTACTGCGTCTCGCCTACTGAACAGTACGTTAGTATGGTTATTCGGATGCACCCCCAGTGTTCCCACAACCACAAAACTTTTGCTAGCTAATTGCATTCAGAGGTATATTTTTATCTGTATCGGTTAAAACGCACACCATAATGAAATCCCAATGGTGTTTTAAGACTCATAGTCTAATAAGGGAATAATTTTCCGTGCATATTTAATATTTCGTAATCAAATGCTTTCGTTAGTGGAAACTTTTAATCTGTTTTTAATGGATTGCATATAATAGAGTTGTCGACAATTATATTTTTTACCTATACTCGGTCAACGAGTGCGATTTCAGTTTGCCTAGTTAACTGCTGCCATCCCCAAATGTGACTTTTAAACAGCTATGAGTAGGTTTCAAAAGTTTTCACAGTAGAAAGCAGACAGAGCTGACTGGCAGCTGGAACTGGAGGATGATGAAAGTACCAGCTCATAGAAAATACACTCATGCTGTTGTAGGGTATTGTGGTTGTAAATGTGATGTGCGTGCTGTGTATATTACTACAGAAGACTGATTAGGATTTCTATATAGCTCATAAAGACATTGTTTAGTCGTATATCTGGTTCCCTAACACATGTAAGAAACCTAATCCACAGAGAAAAGTCTTCATAAGATAAGAGCTGTCTTTTTTTTTTGAGAATATGCATATTCTTTTTGACAAAGGAGGTGATGATGATCAAAACACAATTCGCAGAGGCCTTTAAAGAGCCTGTCAAATTCAGCAGGCAGGTTGATGTGAGGGAAGGGAGTTGTCATGCGTCAAAGGAACAGGTAACTCCACTACCGCCACAGTAACAAGGGAGAAGATGTCAGTGAATAATGTAGGTAGGAGCTTTTTATGAGAGTGGTTGATATGCTCATGTGGCTTGTCAGTACTTAGTGTGTATAACTGTGTGTGTGTGTGTGTGCATTTGCAGAAAAAAAAACCTCAAAACCTCAAAGCTGCAATTTCTCTTGTTTTAATTTAATCCAAAAAGACTGGCTCTCTCTCTTTAAAATGCATTATGGTCCTTCGAAAGACAGGGCTGTTGAGTTAAAACTTATTCCAACTGCAGTAAAGAAAGAGCAGGAAATTATAAGTGAAGAAATGACCAGTGAAAAACAAAAGGGGAAAGAAAAGCAGGGTGGGAAGTAAGAATTATTCTCCTATGTAAGCAGAGATCACAAAGTTACCGAAGTCAGAGGAAAGGTTAGTAGAGAATCAAGCTGACAGCTGGCGGCAGCCGCCTCCGATTTGACCCGTCTTAAACAGTTCTGCCATGAATAACTGAATACTAGATCACTTGTGATTCATATTCTTCGCTCTTCATTCATATTCTTCTTGTTCTTGACTTTGTAATATAGTGCGGTGTGAGTGAGGCATAGACTTTCTTCCTCTTGAATAGTGATAATAACTAAAACAGAGAAATGCTTTCCATTGAATGTTTGTGAGCACATCTTTGATCAGTCTTTGTTGTTTTTACTCTAATTGGCACTTCCATAGAGCTCCGGTAGCTGACGTCACCCTGCGCCGGGAATCACAACACCGCCATATTGGCAGGAAAACGAATTACTATTTGGTGGGCAACTGCAAGCAACTAACTAACCTGTCCTTGTACCAGTTACATCCAAAAATGGTCTACAGCTGTTGTGCCCCAGGATGCCAGAATAGTCGGGGACAAGCAGGATTCCCATTTTGTAGGATTCCCAAAGGATTCCCGCAAGCAGGCACGAGATAATGGAGCAGTGGGATCCCTCAAGAAAGGGATTTCACTTGTGTAGCAATCACTTTATATCAGGTACAGAATCCAGCGTTTTCCAAGTGTAACGTCTTGTTTATTTAGCATGATTTTAACACGATGTCCAACAGATTTATTTTCATAAAGGCTAGTTGGGCTAATGTTTATAACGTGGATTACAAAGGGGGTGTTGCTCATTCAGCACTAAAACTACTCACAATGAGAAAGAACTTCGCCATTCATTTTTCCTCAGAGTTTTCCTGCCAACATGGCGGTGTCAACAAAAAAAAAGTCACATGACGCCCGGAGCTCTATTGGCCCCTGTTTATAAGTGATATTATCTCCTCTGTGAAGCATGGAGTGCTACAGCTGTTGCTGTTTTGTATTCCTCTTCCACTTTCTTTTCCCAACGTAACCGCTCCACCTCTGTAGCCGACGGCAAGTGTTCACTGTTGCTCATTCGTTTGAACACCTTCCCTTCTTGAAGCTAATTTACATCTTCAGTCTGGATCCGAGGTTGTTCTTCTTTGCTGTGTGTCACTTTAGAAAGAGAAAGGTGACATTGAAAGTTGACATTATTATTATTATTATTATTATTATTTTAAATGTTTGACCTGACAGCTACATTATTGCTGGAAGTTTTATCTTGTTTATAAAAGACTTATTATTTGCACTTGTACCACTCAATTCATCACTCGTTCCCCCACACAATGGCATTTTGTCTGCAGGCTCCCAATGAGGGAAGTGTAGACCAGGCTCACCAATTATTGCATTCCCTTGGGCTCAATGTCCACACAACTAACCCAAACTCCTAGTTTTCCTCTCTGTTACTGCGTCACTTATTTATTTGACATCTTCTTAATTCCCTGTACACTCCTTAACCCATTCAGGCCTAAATACTCTTCTGTAAACCCCCTCTCAAAACCTGAGGTGTTTCAAAATATGTCAACGCTTACTAAAACCTTAATTTCTCAGGCTCTGTAGCAGATAAAAACATGAGATAAAAAGCATTTGACAGCTTACTTCTTTGGCTTTCAACTTGACTGACTTGCTAGGGCATAATCTTCAAATGCATTTTTTTTAAAAATCAATAAACACCAAACATTTTAAAAATTTTGAAAATCAGTAAAGATCTATTTTTCAAATTACTTCGTCAATATCACTTCCTTCACTTGAGTCAGCCGTGACGGATCGCTAGCACGGTGTTTAAAATTTTCGACCAAAACATACTCCACGTGTAGGCTTATTTCGACCAATCACAAAGCGTTTTAGTAGTCACATGAGTTTAAATAAAATCCCTAAGCATCTCTGTCACTCACCCCAAGAATATTTCAGCCAATCACAGTGCATATAATTGGCCATGTGCCTCGGAAAAGACGACAACGCTCAAAATGACACAGACGCGTTTGCCGGTCTTAATGGTAACTATGCATAGATGCGTAATCCGGTCTTAAAGGTAAACACGCACAGATGCGTGATCCGGTCTGAATGGGTTAAATGAGTTCAAACATCATTTTGTTCAGAATCCTCCTCCATATAGAAGTAGTGACTCCTGATCAGGGTCTTGGTGCATTTGACGGTTCAAAGTAGCTTTTATATATATAAAATAACTGTTCTTGTCCATGACCTTAGAAAATCAGTATTGTACAGTATTAGTTCTGTCCTAAGGTCTGAAGAGGTTACATGTCCATTACTTCTCTTACAAGTATTTCGTTCTCATTAAATAAGAAGAATATGGCAGCCTTCAGAACGAAATGAAAATCTCATAATATCACTTTCCCCCCTTTGCTCCCTCAACATGCCTGTAGTCTATTATTCATGGTTGACAGAATTGCCAGGGAAAGTGTTGCCCCACTTTTCCACACCCTTTTCAAATGAAGTACGACTGAAACAAAGCAGTTTAAGGGCCTCTCTCAATGTTTCATTGTGCCATTTTTTATTTTTTATTTTTTTCCAGTGTAATCGTAATGAGAATTAGCAGGAAATCAGGCATCCGTGTTTCAATACGGATCGCAGCTAGAGAGGAGGTCACCCTTTCATGGGAAGAGGCTCGGGATAACACGATACAACAACACGTTGTCTTTGTTCTCAAATCCGCAGGTGAACAATAGAAGCTGTGCAGTGGCATCGGCTGAACCAGAGCTGCCAACCTTGTCTGCTCTGCACATGCAGTTTTCTGCTAACGAGGCACAAGCCGGGGTGCAAAAGTGGAGCAAAGAGCTAAATATAACAAAAGCCTGTTTACTGCCCGATGATCAGCAACACAGCCGAAACGCTTGTACAGTATGCTAGCGTGTGTGTGTGCATGTAGGTTTTTTTGCTTGAATTAAATACAGTTGTTAGTTTTTACGGTTTGTGCTTTGATGCGAGGGCTTTGTTTAGCAGTGCGCAGCTGTGGGCTTGGGTATTGTTTAAGTGCACGTCTAAAGCTTTGGGAGTACTACTATGGGAGACATGTGCTCACTTTTTACATTAATAATTGACAACAACATCTGCTTTGGAGAATTTCTTTCCAAGCTCTGAAACTTGAAGCAGCAGAGGTTTGAAGAAGCATTTAATGTGTACTCATGCTGCGGTTTCACAGTCGTAAAACACATTGACCATGTTTACATGGTCTTTAGTATCCCGGTTTTGATCAGGTTTTTGAAGTATCCCGTTTTTATGTTTGTCCATGTAAACACCATATCCCGAATTCAGAAATTGGGATATGCCCATTTCCCGATTTCAAGAAACCCGGTTTTGCTACCTGGAGTACTCCGATAGAAGCCGGGATACTGGAGCATGTATACACCTTATCCCGATCTCTGATGGCTGCCCACTGTCTGCGCAGGCGCGAGTGACGCCAGGCGACGCACTAGATATACAAACAACATGGCGGCAACGAGAACTTCTCACTTTTGGAGCGACGAAGAGACTGAATTTTCCCTTAAAATAATGAAAGAACTAAACATAACGACGTGTTTTGATGGCAGAAAACACAGAAATGCCGACATATTCAAGTCTGTTGCGGAAAAGCTACGTGACGCTGGTTTTCCACCTCGCACTGTTGAACAAGTTAGGTCGCGTTGGAAAACATTGAAAAAAACGTAAAACACGCATGCGCAGATAGGACGCAGTGATCGGAAAACGGGTTTCTGGTATTTATCATGTATACGGGGATATGAATAACCGGGTTTCTCTGTGTTCCATGTAAACACCATATCCCGGATATGCTCAAAGCCGGGATAAGCCTCAAAACCGGGATACTAAAGACCATGTAAACGCAGTCATTGAGAATTAACAAGAGATTGCTAAATACTGAATGCTAAGATGTTTTCCTGACACGTTTTAGGTTCAAGGAGATTTTCCATATAAAAGTTTGAACTTTCAAATTCCTTAGCCTCATTGTAATTTTATGTCCCTAGTGGGGAACTCATGAAAAAACAAAAAACAAAAAAAAAAAAACGTGGACGGATTCAATTTGCACATTAGCTGATAGTCTTCAAGGGGCAACTCAGATATAGATTTCTAGGGAGGGCTCTCGGAACATGGTTTCAGCTTTGTAATTAAAATTTCATCAAGTAATGAAGCGAACCAAAGGCTAAATGAGCATAAAGGTTAATCATGTGTTCAATAGCTAGAAGGTCAGACTTTGTGTATTTTGGATTACGTGCATTATTAAGTGCGTGCAGGCGGCTAATACCGGTTGTGCTCTGACATGAGACTAATGTACATGTAAAGTGTGAGCTTTGACAAGCATTGTCGATTAAAGGTTAATTGTTAATTATTACAGTCTGCAGAAGAAGCCCCAGTAGCACAGCAGGAAGGACGCTGGAATAGCTTGTGACCTTGAGATAGCATGACGGTGAACTTGTGTGAGAGACTGAGAGCGAGAGAAAAAAATCTAATCTATATATGCATGTGCATCATATTTTCCTCCAGCTCATGCCTTTGTTGTTGCCTGTGGTCTAACCTTAGTCTTATTGGGAAACAGTACAATGATCGCCTAATGGTCCATATCCATCCCCTACATTAATGAATCTTTTTCCCGTTTTCCTCCCCCGTTATCTTCACAACTCACACCTCCTTTGCCGTAACTGTGTTGCTCCCTCTTCCATTTTCCTCTCGCGCGGATTCCTTCGATTTCTCACTGTCATTGCATCACTTCCTCGCGCTCTGCCTCTCTCTTTCTTCATGCCTTCTATTAGTTCTTCCACGCCATGAACACAACGCTGACAGCAGCAAGGTCTCAGTGTATTTGTTTAAAGGGGCACCTTGAAGTACACACGAAGCGCATATTGCTTTCCTAGCAGGTGGAAAATGAACAGTTTATACATTTATTCAGCGATACAGACCATGTTGAGATTTTAGCAATTGATGTTGGTTCCCTAGAATAAAATAATAAAAAAAAAAAAAAACATTCATTGTTGAGCTAATTAGTAATAATATGTTGTTTTTAATGACATTTGTTTTGTTTTTTTCTGTTAAAGTGTGTGATGGTAATCTAGAGCTGCTACATCTTTACAGCTTCTGCACTGGGACTGCTACTCCTCTGATGCAAGAGCAGTGGTCTTGATTGACGTATTCATTGATTAGTTGGCTTAGCATGGGAAAGTACAGACTTGCCTGTGGGGCTTTAGTTAATGAGATGGATATTTAGTTTAACTAGAGAAAAATGCTGGGCCACTTGCGCTAGTTGGAATAATCAATGTCTAATTATAGCTTTAATTTCCTGGATCATTTTGAATGAGAATATGTTAATATTACTGCAAATAGAAAATAGTTAAAAGCACATGGGTTTCGTTTCAGAGTCAACTGTGAGTGACCTCCTCTCCGCTTTTGTCCACAAATGTGCCTCTCTGTGCTGAAAGCTAATTATTCCCCTTGATTTCGGAAACAAAACCGGGGCAATTGCACCCAGAAAGCTCAGCGAGGTACGTAGATGCCAGCTGCTGTAGCATTCTCCCAGTGTGTGGGGTCATTATTGATTTAGGCTAATCCTTCCCCATGTACGGGATTACCTCTGTCTTGACACTGAACCAATCCGCTGCTCACCAAAGACAACAGAATGTATCGGGAAGCCCAGGTGAATACAATCAGACCAGCGGCTAACACTGATCCGTGCTAATCTGGCCAATGACGAGGTCTATCAGAGCCGGTTGTCATGGTGACGCCTGATATTTTGGGATGGGGAAAAGATTGCTTTTGTTAGGAGGCATGGCCAGCTGTGTACAGATAATATGTTATGCCATTTGTATTCTGTCCTTTATTTGCCCGATCATCTGTCTGGGCTCTGGGGAAACAAATATATATTTATTAAAAAAAAATAAAATAAACTGACAGAAACAGCCTGTGGCATGTACGCACACAATTTATTTATTTTTTTTGTGCATTTTCATGTGAACTCGTAGTATAGTTATAATACCTCTTCAGTTTATCCATTGCCAGCCATCACTAAAGGACAAATTGTTGTGTTTTTCTGCTGATCCCCTCCCCAGATTAAGTGAAGTACACTGTACATGCTGTCTGTGCCCTTGTGTTTGCATAGTGCTTTGTGGAAAATACCTATATACAATGTGCAAAACCTGCACAACCCAGTTGGTCTTGTTTTTGTTCTCCAGCCAGGTTGTTGTTGAGCAGCACAGGACTAAACCCAGTGTGTGGTGTGTACTAGCAAGCTGGTAACCCACTGCTTTATTCTGATGTTTATATCGAGAGCCGTTTCATGCCGTTGTGATGGACTCAGTCCTCCTCGCTAGTCATTTCATCAGGAAACAATGAATTTATGTTATACACTCCTCTGCTCCCGAGCTCTTTTTCAGCAGTAAAACTCCTCCTGCAAACAAATTAGTTGTTAAGTTTTGCTTTCTTTGTTATTGTGGTGCGTGGGTATGATCCACATGAGCAGGTGTGATGTATTTCCCCCCCGCTTTGTGTTCTTGTTTGTGTGCGAGCAAATATACTTCATATACTGCACACAGAGGCCTATTCTTCAGAATAATATCACGATATGTCTGTCTAATTGCATGGAAGATGAGCCTCATCTGAAAAAAAACCCTTGCGTCCTATGTCTGTACTAGAATATTACTGCTAATTTAAATTGTATTACATAGCTTGGCAAAGTTTGACATTGAAGTTTGAGTTCTGTAACAATCCCATGTTGATATATCCTTCAGTGCAAGCCCATTTTTTAAAGCACAAAAAAGTTATGTTCCGACTGTTAACGTAACTTTGACACGTAGATTTTCTTGGCTGAGTTTGTATTTTTCTTTTATTTCAATTACCGTAATTTCCGGACTATAAGCCGCTACTTTTGTCACTTGCTTTGGACCCTGCGGCTTATACAACGGACATATGGATTCTTACAGCTAACGGTCACCAGGGGCGCACTATCATGGAAGCGCAAGAGCGAGACAGACAGTTCGCGCCAGGTAACGAGAGCAAAACAAACCAAGTGAGCCCAAATGCAGTACGAGAGCTGCTTTTAAGTTAAAGGCGATCGATCTGGCTGACTTTTCTGGTATAGTAGGCTGGTTATTTTGATACAGTAAACGGCCGTGTTACTGCACCTTTACTGCTGTGTTGGCTGTTTTCGAAAAAGATGCTGGTTATTTTGTTGAGCAGCCGGGTTACTGCACTTTTGCTGCCGTGTTACAGGCAAGCACTTTTAAAAACGAATTAAATTTAGCCATTTAACGTTATTGCCTCGCCAAGCGTTGTAAGCTTTGTTTTTTGTTATACTGCACTACTACGGTATATGACTGCAGGAAGTGCGCTAGGAGCGCACCGTTGTATTATTTGTGCACTGCACGAATGCTGTTTGTAATGTCAAAGATGTGAAAGTTTGATCGATTGATTGATTGTTTGATTGATTGATTGAAAGATTTATGTTTGTCAAATGTAAATAAATGGGACGCTTTGCGTTTCCAAACAGTCATTTCTGTCCCGACAGTCCCCTCCGTGGTAGAAGAAACCCTTACGGTAATTAAACATTAAAACACCAGCGGCTTATAGTCGGGTGCGGCTTATATGTGGAACAATCTGTATTTTCCCCAAAATTTAGCTGGTGCGGCTTATATTCAGGTGCGCCTTATAGTCCAGAAATTACGGTAGTCAGAAGATTACTTTAACTAATCTCAAAAATCTTCATTTCATACCCCTCTCTCCCCAGCATTGTTTTTTAAAGCCAAGGTTTGCGGGTCTCCACATACCACCACAACCAAATCCATTTCTCGTCTTCGTATTTACACACATGAAGACACAAGGCAGAGACATATTGAATGCCCTTTTTCTTTGCTCTCCCAAGATTACCTGTCAGGCTCGTCATGGTTGGCTGATGTGAACATTGTTTCAAGTCTTTCGTTCAGTGTGTGTGTGTGTGTGTGTGTGTGTGTGTGTGTGTGTGTGTGTGTGTGTGTGTGTGTGTGTGTGTGTGTGTGTGTGTGTGTGTGTGTGTGTGTGTGTGTGTGTGTACCTGTGTGCTCATTCACTGCAGCAATCATGACTGGGTGACATTCTTTATCTACATCTTCAGACAAGTACCTCGGAGCTCCCTTGGTTACAGAACATGAAAAGATGCAAGTCCTAGCCTGGTAACATTGCACAGCAACTCGTGGGCTTTATAAATGACAGGATTCTACTCGTGTTTATCCCCGAAAACAAACTCTTATCTTGTGGTTAAATACGCAAAAAACAAAAAAACAAGCAAAGCCACTTATATGGAGAAGGTTTAAATATTGGCGATCCCATGTGCCGCTCGTCAAGCCAAAGCTCACTATTCATGAGGGAGCATGACAGAAGCACTTGACATTTTGCATTTGCCATTGAATAAATGTGATGAAAGAACAAAGGGAGACATAAGAAGCAACCATTATGGAGCATTTACCGCTTGCCTCTGTCCGAGAAAGACGGTTCCATACCAGTTTCATAGGAAAACAAAAGATCAAGATGTTAACCTAACTGTATTTTTAAGGCTGTTGTCTGAATAGCCACAATATAACAAGTCATCCATTTTTGAGAACCTTTATACAAGCGTGCATGGCAGCTTTGTAGATTGGAGAGAAAGCCCACGGTACTGGCTTGCTTTAACAGCCCAATTTACTCTGATGGAAGAGGGACAGAATGCATCATTGCCACTTATTGCCTCTTCTGTATCTTTTTTCATTTTGATTTTCCTGTCCCTTTCTCTTAATGAGCAATTTATCTGCAAGGTAGCAGTTCCAGGCTTTCCCGATGTTGATAACAATTCAATCCAAATTGCTATGATCCTTTATTTACCTATATATGGTATTTAACTGTTTGTTGGCACCATCGCTGATAGGAAACCAGGAGAAATTTACTACCACCGGGCTACTGTTGGCTGTAGCCCACGCCAACGCCATAAACACTGTCAGTCCGACACTTCTATTATGCGACTCTCGCTTGGCAAAAAAAACAAACAAAAAAAAAACACGCTCTACAACCACAGCAACCAAGTTAACTGATAGAACACAACACTGAACACATGAGCTTATCAATACTGTGCGCTGCAGATATGTGTAGCCTATATAAATCAGCACCATCAGTAGCATTTAATAGTACTTCACAGCGCGTTGTAGGATAATATAAGATAATATAATGTAGCCAGGATTAAAAAAAAAAAAAAAAAGCTGTATATCTCTGATGCATTTTCCGTGTATAGCAGCTGAAGGTCTAATAACTTCAGACAGTGAAAATCATCAGCAAATTGTTGATTTGCAGCTTCCTTCTCTCTGTTACCGGAGGTGAAGTTGTTGACTGACTTCCACTGAGAGGGTTTGGACCGTTCCTCTGTTAGCGGTAGTGGGTTTAGTACCTTTGTTGTATTTCAGGACTGACTTACATATTCTGCTTGTCACGGTAATAATGGGCTTCGTCTTTCGTGAAGTATTTCCACACACTTGATGAACTGCTGCTAGTTTGCTGCAATGACTGACTGGATTCTTCACCTGTCTTCTCTGAGGCGTCTGTGTCACGTGATCGGCGACTAGTCGACTTCCTGCTTAAAGAGGCATGGCACACCACTAAGGACTAATTGATTACAACCCCCTACTACTATTAGCCTGGGTGCCAGCCGAACTTAGTCCCGCCCACAACATTTGAGGTCTGGAAGTTCGGTCTTGCGTTGCTCCGTTGAGGCGCAATTATGCTCGAACAGGAGCTGTTCGTACCAATCAGATTCTCAGGGCGGGCTTTATACGATAATGGACAGATGATCAACAGTAACGTAATCACGTCACCAAAGAGCGCTTGGGTTGAATTTGTTTACAACAAAGATGGCTGCCGCTGGAGCACTGAGATGTGTAGATTCTGCCATCGAGTATGTTCTAGAAGATATCGACAGCGCATTAATTTTAAAAGAGGAACAGATAAATGCGATCAAGGCATTTGTTAATCGGAAAGATGTTTTTGCCGTCCTTCCTACGGGATTCGGCAAAAGTTTAATTTATCTGGCTCCGATGGTCGCTAAGAAGATGGGACACAATTAACATACGTCACACACTCCGTTGCTCTGATTGGTTATAGGTCTATCCAATTGAGTGCGGAGGCATTTTTTTTTCCTGGTTCGGTTGAAACACGCCCCATAGTCACAGCCCAATGGAGCGGTATCAGACTCACATTCTGACTAGAATTGAGTATGGCTACGTCGGGCTATACTACTATGGAAGCCATAATATAAACTCTTTTAGGCAGCGTTGAAGTTGTACACTAACCGACGTCACTTAAAGTCACTTGCTCTGTTCATATTCAGTTCTTTTTGTGATATTTTCATCCCCTATAGCAGTGAAATGTCTGTAAATGTATTTTATGTAAGCATTCAGCATAGAGGCTGTTTGCAGCCACAATAGCAGCAGCGTTCCTGTCATTTCCATTAAAGTGCCGCGGCCTGTTATATATCAAAAAAAAAAAAAGCTTGCTGAAACTGGTTGTGAGAAATTGTGAACAAAAAGCCACCATGAGTTGTTTACACTCACACAAATTGCTTTTTAAAGTTTGAAGCACTTAAACAAAAACAACTCGAACTGAAATCTCAGACTTAAAAAAGACACAGAGCGACTTCATGAAAAGCACATACAGATATTTGTTATGTTCATCCTCAGCCGCAATTTCTATCCACTTAAGAGCCAGACTGTTTCCATTAAATGTCATGAATAAGTCATTGGAATCTCTGCTATTGTGATTGTGGAAATTATGAAGAAATTGAATTCATACTAGCAGACAACTCACAGCTACACAAATGAAACACACACACACCGTTTTAATTGCATCTATTGTGTCTGAGTTATCCAGCTCCTCCTAGGCTGTGACAGAATGCCAAATAATATGATTTGGTCTGGTTCAACAACTCCAGACCTCTGAAGACAGGAAGAGGTTAGTAATTACAATGACTTTAGTGGAATGACTTGAGATATTATTGTGACCAATAATGGTATTCCTTCCTTGAGGGCTCTAAAACGCCAGCCTGCATCCACCGCAGTAAACCTCCACAAATGGGTTCCTAATGCGACTTTTGGACAGTTCCATGAAATTTTGTGCTGTGCCAAATATGGCCAAACACCATTCCACCCACTTCACTTCGTGTCCGTGCTGAGATGAAGCGAGGCGTTGAAATAATGGCTGCTACAGGTTCCAGAAATAGGATGAAACATTTTCACGGCAACTGGAGCCATTGGTGTCAGCAAGTCTAAATTACAATGCCAAACTTGCCTCTAATGAAGTTCTCTCACAGATGTCCGTTTCCCCCTCCATCTCTAAATAAAGCCAGTTCCACCCACTGTGAGAATCGTTTTAGGGATGCTTTCACACTCGCTGATCCATATCGTGTTGAAACACGTCTTCAGAGAAATGATGCGTGAGGAACACAAAATGCCAGCTAGCGACTGGTGCAGTTCACTAATGAACTGAGCTGCTGTGAAGTGAAACTTTTGTTATTGAGTTGGTAAATTTAGTGAAATTAAATCTTAAAACTTTACTATTTTAATCATCCCAGTAATAGATCCTTATTGGATACTAGTTTCTTGGGCTACTTATGCTGAATTTTCACTGTAAGGCATGTTATTACTGGTTTAGGGTAGTAGGTGGTGGGTGATTTATTTGGCCAAATAAGTTTTGCGCTTAGCATAACATTCTACTCCCAAAAGTGAGAAAATCCACAACATATTTGTACCAATAAATGTCCAATGAAAACTGCTTAGCAATTACTTGCTTCACTCCACATTGTCGGCAGCTTCGAGTAAATTAACACTGCGTTTGTGTTGCTTAGTTGTCATTTATTCTAATTAGGATATTGGCTGACAATGAAAAAACAATGACAATGTACATATCACTGAGTTGATATGGAGTTATTTTCTTAGTCCAGCCACACTGCAAAATCCTAACCCAAACTGTTTTTCATTAATTTTAATATTCTAAAACTTTCTTTCCCACTTGGGTCTTTAATATTATTCGAGCATCCAGAATTTAAAACTTTCCTGCTGAAGCCAAAGATTGTGGAGGTGTACCTTCTAGTCCCTGTAGACTTGTTGACCTAATAGAACAGGGCATGTGGTAATTTTGACAACACTGGAGACCCTGGCATAAATTAGTAAATGTATATGTGTGTTTGTGCATGATCATATTCAGGCGGGCAGCACAGAAATATTTCCAGTGCCCCAAGTTCATGTTTTACTTCAGGCCAAAAGAAAACTTTAAGTTGAAGTTGGCCTCATTGAGACTGACTGAGTGAATTGCTTATCCCTCTCTGGCCTGAAAAAGGGAATGCATTTATTGCAAAGGTCATTTCCTACCAGCACAGCTATTGGATTTCACTGAACCTTACCCTTTTCCTTCTCCATCCACAAAACACAGCCAACAAAACACAATAAACACTCACACATACCATTCTCAAACCGAAAAAGCTAGGCACATCCTGTGCACTGCAGCCACATCTGGAACATGTCCACACTGACGTCTGCAAGATAAATGTCAGCGATAGGAAGTAAGAGATGAAAAGCATTAGCCTGGCTGTGATGAATAAAGAAGCACGCTTGGATGGGAAGGAAGCTGGTAGAGATGAAGATGTAAACTCTGACAAGAAACGAATGAGGAGTCGGCACAGCATTTCATGCAGGATGAACCTGGAGGTGCTTATTACACAGGAGAGAGGAGCCTCATGCCTCTAGTCTGTTACTAGTCAGTAAAGGAATACAGAGACTATGTTTCTTCATGACTGCACTTCCTGTCTGTTCCTGTCTGCTGTCTTTCTGCATGACGTCGTACATCTGACTCACTGCTAATGCTGTCACAGATCTCAGCAAAGGTTCATGAACACGTTAACAGATCTTAACTGGGATCTCACACACACGCACACTTGTCTCACATTTTCCACCCACTCAACACCTTGTACGGATGTGTGAGGGAGGGGATAACCTCCGCACTATCAGTTAACCTTTTTTTCCCCGAGCTTATCTACTCCTAATGAACACGGCTGCTCGTTAACTCTTGACAAATGGACGGCGGGTCACCTAACGAGCACAGAGCCGCATCTATTACCAGCTCCACATATTAACCGAGCTAATGATAATGGGAAGAGAGCTTTAATGAGGGTTGTCTTGACATCGTACAGAATATTCAACTGAATCTGCTACCTGGAGCAGAATCCATAACAAGTGTCACGCTTTGCTTTTTTTCCTTCCCTTGCGACTGAATTTATGATAAACACAATGCATTACTTCATGCTTCTACTTTCATTCCTCTACCAGCCATAATGAGATGCATGCCTGCTTGAGTAATGTTAAATGGGCCACGCTGATGTAACAGGGTAATACGGGTTCAATTACTCCATAAGGGGTTCAAACTGAATACTAACCAGACAGTTTATTCGCGAGCTGAACGAGAAATACTTCGCAAAAAGGAAAAATCAATGTATATCATTTATAGCCAGACCGAGTCCCTATCTGCTAGATGCAGCATTTCCAAATGAACCAATTTACCTTGATGCTTGAAACTGAAATCAAACCGGCATGTCAAACAATTTTCAAACTGTGCACCTCCGCACTGAGCTTTGACCTGCACAATTATTCAAGGTGAAATGGATTCAAATGGCCCTCTGATGAAAGTGGCACAGGCTTTAAGCGGAGGGGGTAATTGTAGGCACAGAACGAGAAACCCAAGTAGGGCAGCAGCTGGCTGCAGAGAGAAGAGGATCCAAGCGGAATAAAGAGATCCTGCTCGGGTCCAGAGGGTGAGAGCACAGCCACTGTCCTGGAACAGAGGATAGTGCTATGAGGACACAGACACACCGACATCTGCTTTCATTACTCCATGGGTGGAAAGAGGGGCCAGGCACAAGGACACTCAGACCCCTATGGAATGATTAACAACATCCTATTTTAATAAACCCATTTCTGTTTGCGTGCATTCTTATTACTGTTACCTCAAATGTATTTTTATCCTTTCCATCAACACCCAAACTGCAGGAAACCAGCAGCAACTTTTACGCTTTGAACTGATGCTAAGGAGTAGGCGACACTTAGGCAGCACTTATTTTTATGAGTCATGCGTTTCTTTTGATGCCTGATGCCAGAAATGTCGAGTAGAGGATTGGTTGTTTGTTTTCAACATTTGGAAGAAAAGTTCTTACTTATTCTGAGTTGCCAGAGCCATTAAGCTCAACACTGCTCCTGCTAATCCTTTACTTTTCCTGTGAGGCATTAGGCAATAAAATCACTAACGTTTGTTTCACAACTTTCGCTTCCATCATAAAAATACAACTGCATTCCAGAAATAGCACTCAACAGTAAAATAAGAAGTTTATCACATAAGTCTGGTGCTCATCTAAGTTCGGCCACAACGCAGTGACTTCTGAATATAAAAGAACATCCATGGTGGTGACGTATCGATGAAACAGTTTCTTCACCATTTTACTTTGTAATGATGATATTCAATACACAGCACAGTGCAGCTGTCCACACTTGTCACTCGAAGTGTGAATGCAGCGTTAGACATAGTCCCCAGTTCATGAATTAGATTATCACGAATGGTGAAAAAAAAATACTTGCTCCGGTCAGTCACAACATTAAAACCACTGCTTCATGTGGATGTTACTTAGACACGTACCACCCACATAGACCAGACCAGGCACCCCCACCCCATAGCAATGACACTCCTTGATGGCAGCAGCCATCCCAAGCAGGATGCAGCCTGACACAGACACACACACAAAAACGCTTTAGGAACAACTCAAAAAACATGCCGCACAAGGTGTTGACCTGGCCTCCAAAATCACTAGATCCCAAACTGATCAAGTATCTGTGGGATGATCCACAGAGGCCCCTCCCATCAACCCATAGCACCCAAAGGCCCCCACTAACAACATTCTGTTGCCAGACACCACAGGACACCCTCAGAAGGCCCATGTCCATTCTCTGATGAGTCACGACTGTTTTGAAGGCACAAGACCAGTACAATATTAGGAAGGTGGTCATACTGTTATACCTGATAGGTGTATAATCCTAACAGTCAATATTTCTTCTAAATCAAAACTAAAGCTGCCAGTCACGCGTGATTGATTTACTTGACTGCTAAACTTGTAGTTGGACATTTACTACAGTGGGATACAGAACAGAAAAATGAATGAGGTCATCAGGAAAACAGTGAAGTATACTGTATCGTTCACTAGATTGAAAAAAATATGTGAACGATAAAGATGCCAAAATGACGACAGCTGTGTTTTGCAGTGTTTTTGTTAATATTATATATACCTAGGAGACGTATTTCATCAGTAAATTGGCCGGGAAAACTGACAAGCAATCCCAGATTTTTACATTTTAATTTAAGTTTAAATTTGAGAGTGGTGCAGCACAGAGCACGAGTTCATCTTGTGCATCTCGGTCTCTACTTCTGTTCTGGCATAGCTCGGTATTGACTCTTGTGATGAGATGAATATTGCTCTCATGAATTACCCTCAGTGGACAGTAATCATGAGCAGCCATTACTTAGGCTTCACAACTGCCAGATCAATGGCTCGCTGGCATCAGATTCTTGCTGTTATATTTGTTTGCATTCAGTATAGTTCCTATTAAAAGGAGAGGTATGAGGTGTCTACTGCCAATATGCAGTACAGTAGCTGTCTATTGTTCTGCAGCACCCAACATCAATTCCTGAAACATATTCAGAATTGGGCCTGATTTCTTCTTGGCAAACCATAAAATATGATTTCCCGTATCTATTTTGTCTTTTCCACTGTGGTCGCTGCAGAACATGATTGAGTATTTAAGGAGCCTGGGGATAAACAACAGGCTTGACAAAGACATCAGCAATATGCATTGCTGCAGAGCTCTGACTGATAGGATGCACCAGGGGGTGATTTGTTGTGGATGCCAGGATTTGCTCTGTGTGCCAAAACAAATACCTCTCTCGTGTCCTTAACAGGAATCTAAATAAAAAACATGGAACATTGGGCTTCACATTTTAACAGTCCATACGTGTACATACTTATCCTTTTTTTTGGTTTTGTGTATCTGTTTTTTGAAGGCCAAGACAAGATACGGAGGTCTTGTGTCACATTCATTTTCCAAAGGGTTTTGTTATAGGAATCTGAAGTAGTTTTTTTGGTTTTTACAAGTAATACTTCCCAAAGTTTGTTCTTTTGTAAGAGAAAAACTTTCTCAAAATCTTTTTCTTCTAGACCAAGGTTTAGTTGTTCTATAAACTCAATTATTGTTCACCCACCGTGGCCCATCGTCATTTTATCACGTTGACTCAGATGATTTGTTGCTCGACATCCACGTAGCGGCTGTGCTTTTATCAAAGCTGAATTCAACCTCTGACACCAGCTTTTATTTAAGTTTAGAAACTATTATGCTTAGTTTTAGATTTGTACAAACCTAGACGTTTGTGGTAATTCTACAATATTTTTTCCCCATAGTTTGAACATCTTGTATATGGCTTTGCTTTTGTGCAGCACTTTTCAGTCATCCTACTTTTTAAATCCAAAATGCTGCAACTCATCTGCTTTCAGGCTTGATGTCGGTCCTTACAGTTGTAGCTTCTGTCATGTTTTGGATCTGTCTCACACGTGGACTAATCTCATTGCAAAAGAAGTCAAACAAAACCAGTCGTGAGAGATTTCTAATGAGACGATGTAGGAAATGGCAAATGTTTAAAAAAAATCAATCCGAGGACTTTATGAATTGATCTTAGATCTTTCAAATAAAGGTCAAAAATGTATGATAAAATGTATGATAATAATTGTTGCCCAAAACAATCCAATCCAGTTATTTTACATCAGAATAATGAACTTAATTATTTTTGCTACACAGTTTGTATGCGCTCGCTGAGGATTCAATTAGGAGCTTAATTATGCAATTATCCAAGCAGTCAGTCAGGTTGCAGTAGTACAACACATGAAATCTTACAGATATAGGTCAGGAGCTTCAGTTAATGTTCACATCAAATAACAGCATGGCCAAAAAAACTGTGCTCCCAGTGGCTTTAAGAGTTGCATGATTATTGGTGTCAGATGGGCTAGTTTGAATATTTCTTTAAGTGCCTGATGCTAATTTTACACACAACTGCCTCTAGGGGTTACTCAGAAAAAAAAAACCAAAAAAACATCCAGCTAGCAGGAGTTCTGCAAATGGAAATTACCTATTGATCCAAAATCTAGAGGAGTTCATGCCATGAAGAATCAAGGCTGTTTTGAGTGAAGGGGGATGATATGGTGGCATTGATAACGTGCTTGGTGTATATACCTTATCAAACGTCAACAACTACTTTTTGTAGACGTTTGTCAAACTAAATCTATTTTATTTGCGTATTCTAGTGCGTAGCAGTTCATATTACAGCCAGATGACTGGACTGGAAAGTTATGGTAATTGTTGCATTGTTACTAATGGGGCTGATTGTAAGTAAGTCTATCTAAGTCTAAGTAAAGACATTTCACCACATTCCATGTATTTTCCTCACTTTGAAGTCATCTGACACAAATTTGGATTCTTCGGACCAAACAGGTATGCCTCATAAATAAATAAACAAACAATACTTCTTATTATAATTAATTTCCTTACATACATACATTTGTAGCACGTGCACAAACAGACTCTACCCGAAATACCGCTGTTGTAGCCAGAACAAGCTACAATGGAACTGGTACACCATGCAGACAGTATTGGAAAATGGCTTCAGGCTGCACTGAGGAAATGAACAACCTCAGTCTGTACTGGAGGTGTTATTTGTTTGTTTTTGTGAATTTTCAGTAGCCTGGACCTGCAGTCAGTTAGTCTGGTTTTATTTTCTCTTTTTTCCCCCCAAATTTATTAATATATATAATTTTATTCTATGGTGTTTTTTTTCCAGCTGCTATTATATGGAATTCTAATACTTGTAATCAAACTTAAGACAAAACCAGTCCCATGTTAAAAACACAATCTACTCATGTTACACACTTACAAAAGTTGGTCCATACTGTGTTTGAAGGTCAAGGTCATAAGCTGTAAAACAAAATTATTCATGTCCCAAATAACACATTATTAAAGCAACACTAAAGAAGTTTTCCTATTCGGTCCCCCTAGTGGTTGGAAGTGTAATTGTCCATTACTTCCGTCGTAAATAAGTAAGCCTACTGCATCCTACTGTCGCAGGCACGTTATTTGTTTATGCAGAACCGGCTTTGGAAACAATCAACGATATCGAAGGATGTCCAGTGACAAGGTAGAGTAGGTTGCATGATTTTACGAAAGTATGATGTATTGCAACATTAGAATGAAGTAAAACAAAATAATGACATTGCTTGCTATTTTTATTTCTGTGTGAAACTGTAAATTTGAAACGGCAGATTAGCAATAGCCAGATAGGTTTACATAAGGATGAAAAATAAAGAAACGTATTGCCTAACAGTTTAGCATGTAATAGCCATTTGCATTGTCTGTGAAAATCTTGTGAATGTTGTTGAAAAAAGTTTCAGAGACCGTTGTGAACTAAGAATCAACAACTTTGGGAACGATCAAACATTTGGGGTTATTTTGCAGTTATTGTCTTAGCTTGCAGTGATAGTTACAGCGATATTTAGCTTAGCGATAGTTACATACAATAGCGAACACCTTAGCTAACATGAGCCATAGCGATAGTTATATTAGCACAATAGCTAACGCCTCAGCTAAGATGAGCCGAAAAAATAATTGACAATGTATTGTACACCGATGCACACTGTTTGAAAAAAATATTACCGGTATTACTTACAAGTCCAGCAGCAGCAAAGCCAAGTCACCAACGAGTATGAGCCGGTCCGATATTCACTCTCGTTTTAGCTCTTTCTTTATCATGCTCTCGTTTTCTTTTCTTCGCCTCATCGGACACTACACTCCTCCTTTTCTTTGCAGGCTCTGTCATGAAGCTGGTATCTTCCACACACCTGCTGAGTGTTCTCTCACTGATCTGATTCACTCTCTCACTGATTTGAGCCTCAACCTACCGGATTTTGTAGCCGCGTTGCCGTAAAGCAGGTCAAATTTGTAGTCTTTTTAGAACTACAAAAACGCTACCCGACGAAGCAAAGTTACATAGTGCGGTTACAGCCAATAGAGGGCTGCAAAGCGAATACAGAATTGGCTTTCACCCGGTTTTGAGGTGATAAATCACTGAAACTATTTTTGAAACATTATTTTAAGGTACTAAAAACTCTTTAGTGTTGCTTTAAGCTGAGTGTTTTACCATTGCCCCTCATGTCTGCTGAGAGGGTTCTGATCTAAAATGTCTTAAAGCCTTAAGCACAGATGATGAAAGGGGTTTTCAGCTAGTTTGTCGATAGAGCTGAGTAAGACATTTCGTTCGGTTTCAAAATTTGACCCTCATCATTTTTAATTATTTGAAGAGGTTACTTTATAATTCATATATCCCAGCATGTGCTGAACAGACACCTTGGACATCAAACAAGTAACACAAATAGACAGACGGCGGTTAAATATGTAAGGGCACACACGATTGCATTATGTAACAGCAACCACAATGCACATCTGCGCAACATGTTACCAGCATTATCTTGTCATGGTGGGTATTTCTTTAAAAAGTCACCGACATTATGACACTTGGCATCAGCAGCTTCTCTGGTACACAGGCTGACTATGATGTATCACCAGTATATAACTCACGTAGCATCAGCTCCGGCGCCTGTCGGCTCATATCTCTCCTCTTTCCCTTGTGCTTACAAACGTGCATGCACACACACACACACATCCACAGACTCCCTTACATTTAATGGGGGGGAATTTGGGAAATTGTTTGAGTGTGTGTCCAAAGTGCTTTGTCAGTTCTGGGAACTGGGTGCTGATATGTGGGTAGCGAATAGGGCAGATGATGCCCTTCTCAGCACTCTCAATATCCTCCCTCTCTCGCCCATTGTGTTCAGTTCATGAAAACAACCACCAGACAGAGATTAAAATCTAATGCAATCACTCAGAGCCTTGGCCAGGACACCCTGGGAGGGCTGGAAAAAGGAGGACGCATGTGGAAGGGATGATAAAATTCTAGCAACAAAGAGCATCATGTAAGCAGTGTCATTATTATTGATTGAGCTCACTGGAACCCTGGTGCTTAGGTATTAGGGGCTCATTACAATAGGTCTTTGCTGTCAGTGTATTGTTTCTGCGTTTGAATGCAGCGTGGGACCAACGTTTCCTACCCCAACATAATGCATCGGTTAGTTATACGTACGTATATATGTCCACATAGGGCACTGAGGATGCATGCATGCTTGCTTAAGGCAAACAAACCCTGGACTTTGGGGGGTCAAATCAGTGAACTTATAGTTACACCCTTTAACCACTATTCCACAGCTCACTACTTAAATCAGAAAGGAAGAAAAGGGTTAATTTCACTCAATAAAGCTGCCTGTCATTTTTCTACTATCACATCTGAACCGAATCAGCACAGTGATCTCAATCCAGTTATTGAAAAATAAACAACTCTAAGAGCAAATGACATGTTCATTACCTATTGTCAGACTTTTAAAGAAGACCAAACCTTAAAGCTAAATTAGCGAAAGTGAGATACATGATGTATATACTATATATATTCAGGAGTTTGCTTGAACTACCGAGATTCAAGATTCAAGATTTCTTTGTCAGTTTCTCAATACGTTCACGACATACAGAAAAATCGAAAAAAACATTTCTCTCTCTCTCACATAAGAATAAAAAAAAAAGAAACCTAAATAGATGAAATGTGAAGGAGTTTGGCAGTGAAACAGTTACAAAGTAAACAGAAAGACAGATAGAAATTTCTATGTACAACAGTGCAACGTATGGTTACAGCTTGGATTTTCCCAGTAAATATGCAGTAAATGTGCAAAGGTGCAGTAAGGTGCAGATAACTGTCAGGTTAAGAGTCCAAGACATGATTACTTCACTTTACTCCTTCATAGTAAAATATAAACTCTTTTTTTTATGTTGTCGTCGTGTACTCTTATATCCAAAACTGTAATATAGACAAAAAGTACTTTTGTTATAGAATAAAGACATCAACACTGGTTGCTGTTCTTAATATGGCATCGAAAGAAGAACAGACTTTAATGTCAATCTCTGAATTTCTGTTCACGGTGAATCTTAATCCAACTCTGAATCCACATGTAGCTAAAACTGAGCACATATTTGTGTGGTACTTTGGTGCACGTTGTTTATCTATTAAGAATGTATTAGAGCAGTGATACAAAAAAGTAGCATGCCAAAAATAATCATATTGCATTTATTGATTTGAATAACGCTACCATTGCATTCTGGGTTAGGTTTTTTATTCTTCTGAATGTTATTTAGAGGAGTTTTTCTCCCATCCTGGCCACATTCAAACTCTTATCCTTTGCCTCTCAGATGTATTCTCCTCTTTCTTTCTTTCTTTCTTTCTTGCTACTTTTCATTTTGAAACTTTTGCTCATCAGTCAGTTATCAGTAGCTTCACTTGGATAGAATTGGCTGACAGCTTTGGGACCAGACACAATCACTACTGAATCAGCCCTCTCTACTTGTGCCAGCTCTTTATTTCCTCCCCCTTGCTCTTTTGTCTCCATGCCTCTTGGCAATCAGACCCTAGCATCTTCTCTGCCCCCAAATTACAGAACTCAAACACCTTTTATGGGGAGCTCGCTGGTTGCGTATCTCTTTTCAAGCCTGATGCAAATGAATAAAACCTGTCTCACATTCATTACCAAGGCACAGCACTGTTGAAATCTCCATTTCACCTCTTTACTATCATTTCCTAATCAGTCTTTGAAATGTATTGTGCCAGTGAAAAGTATCTGGTAGTTGTCTCATCTCTTTTTAGATCAGATGCGTGTCCCTCATCTTGCAGAATAAAATTTTAGAGCCCATGAATAAATATATATTCAAAGTTCTGACTAAAGACAGATGATCCTTGATTTCGGAATAATTTCTACACCCCATTTCTTTCCAAGTGTCTAGTGTTGAGTTTAAATTATCCAGTACACGGCTTTCGACAATTTGTGAAGTCATGTTTTTTCTTGATCTACCCAAAAGTTCTTTCAAAGTTCCGGTAAATAGGTTTTTGCCTGACATTATTAATGAATATGAGTGCAGTTTCCCTGTGGTGATTATTTTCTCAGCAACTTCCAAGTAATGAGGAGCATTAGTCAGCCATTTCTAACCACTTTTTAATTATATTTCAGTTGTGTTTCCTTAAATATCTTAAAAAGGGCTGTTGTTGCTTAGAAGTGAAAACATAAATCCAACTAAAAATGTACACGTTCTTTAGTAAAGTAAAGGTTTTGAATCACAAGGCCAACAACTACATCCTCTGTGCAACAAGGAGTTACAGATGTTATTGATCCTTGTTGGCTTCATTAATAACTGTACAAATAGCACAAAAGTGGGAGTGCCAAACAACCAATGTGATATTTTTTAAGATTTTAAGACCAAAACATATTTATACTCATGCCCCAGAGTGCTCTAGAATAATTACATGATACCCGAGTTTGTAGTGGGCGTCTAGCGGGTGGGACTAAATACATATAATGTACATAAACCCACCTCCTCATGCAATTACAACTAGAGACTCTTTGATATGAATTTATTTAAATTCATGCAACACTTTAATCTACTCTTTAATGTGTGATCATCAATCTTGTTTCTTCTTTTTTTTTATTATTATTATTTTTTACATGAAGTGAATTACGTCTGATTAATGACCACACTCACTACCCCAGACAGATTCTTTGAAGATACAAGAACTACAACTGCTTAGGGTAATTCATTCAACTTGCTGTGTCGGCTGCAGGATATTTTCAGTGCAGATTCACAAGACTGTTTATTAAATGAAGCTGATGGGAACGTTACATGAGAACGCAGTGGCTCTGGAGCTGTTATTTACATGCTCGAGGTGATTAAAAACTTGTTTGATTCTCACTTGTTTCGTACAGTAGGACATTTGATCTGAAGAAGGACACACAGTGGTAACGATCATGACATAAGCGTAAAGACTAAACTGTATAGAAACACCTCAGCTCTTTCTGCGTACCCATCTCTCTTGTTTTCACCCAGAAGGTTTTCTTTCTGGTGCTGAAGTCACAGCTGTAGAAAGTGTAGCTGTAGAAAGGGGAATATTTGGCATGGCAGCAGGCGACAGGCATGTGGAGAGATGGTCATGTTAGAGCAGCATGAGCGCTGAAGTAGCAAAGCCCCTTTCTCAGTGGGCCAGAGAGCTGGCTGTTATTGAGAGGGGATGCCAGGGCCAAGATACCCGACAGCACAGTGAGTGGCCTGGGGTTTATCCAGGACTTTTGAAGTCGACCCACAGAACATGATGCTCTGAGATTCTTTAGTGATAGATGCTCAGTAGCCTCGTTGGAATACCTAAGTGCTGGCAATTATTTAGAATTTATACCTTTACAGGTTTGTTTGTTTTGCAGTTTTACATCCTAAAAATAAGGCAGAGGCCCCTTTTTTTCTGCTGTGTGCAAATAAAAGAGCATGGAGAACTCTTAAAAGACGTGTGATTTGAAAGGGAATATTTGTTTCATGCCTCAAAGGTCTGAAATACAGTGTGCCATAAAACCTTGGGGTGTGACAAATCTGAGACTGCCATGCATGTCGTGAATACAGTCTGTCTGTTTTTACTTGTCAAGGGCAAAATTGAAATGATGCAGCTGGTTTCCAAAACAGAGGGGAGACTTTTTTTTAGAGAAGTAAAATCTACCCATAAATCAGTTTTTTTTCTCTCAGTATTATTCATCACGTAGTAATGTAGTTATTGCATTGCATATATCAAAAACATACAAACATTCACTACAATTACATTTTTCAGTCCTTTGTCGCTTGGGATAGCCATACAGATTGAAGCCATTGTCTCGAATTCCTTATTCTCAATTCATTTTCCTCTTCTCCACACCAGTGAGCAAGTTAAAAACAAGAAAACAGTTTTCTCTGCAAAATGAAATATTGTAAATGTCACGGCCACCTTCTTGTCAAATTGTAAAGTTCATGTTTGACCGCATCTGCTTGTGCGTAAAGATGCATCTACTGTGTCCACTGAAGCACAGACACAGACATTTCCAATTTCCTACCCGTGAAGATGCCAAACTAAATTAACAGCGGACACAAAACAATGAGACTGTGCCGTCAGGCCTGGCATTGAAAGAAGCAGCCGCAGCTTTTGTGTTACTCCCAAAGTCTCACTGTCTTCGCTAAAAAGAAGTTTATTTAGAGAAAGTCATCAGCCAAGTGTTGCAGTTGTAAAAACTGTGTCTACCAAAGACAGAAGTAAACAAGAACGGAAGTGGCCGATGGTGAAGGTTGAGAAATGGAAAATAACGGTGACGCTTAAAAAGTGAAGAGGGGAATGTAAGAACTGGTGAATGTGCAGGCTGAGAGAGAAGGTTGGTGGAATAGATTCACTGACAGGCTGTAGAGGTCCCAGACTAGATCACAAACTGTTCTGTTTTACCTGAGCAATCTGCAAAAAGAGCAGAGGCAGAAAATAACAAGAGGGAGAGGAGTGTATAGGGGCATGGTGGAAACTAAAAATAACACAGTTTTGCACAGAGACCAAAGAACAACACCGAAGTTGAGGAAAATAGAAAATGATGGTGCAGTACAGTTTCCCAAAGAATATTTACTGTACATGGAGGCATTTAAATCATAAAGTAGTCATTTATGTCAAATCATGAGGTCAAATTGTTGGATTATACCAGCATAAAAAGGATTCATGTCCCTGTCTCATATTTGTGACATGTTTAATGTTTCAGTACTCGGGTAGGGTTTCCCATATTAACTCAGCTTTTATTTTTCATGCGGTGCTGAATAATAGAACATGTCTGCTACTGCCTGCATGAACAGGCGCAGAAGCATATTAGGCGTAATTAATAATACATTTTACACCAGATCTGTTATTTTCACAATTAAACGTACATATTAAATGTCCTTATTTGGAACATGATGCACCGGTTTTGTCCCGTCAGATTTCTGGTAAGGGAGCGGAGGGAAAACACACAGAACTCATTATTTTTCTGCCGGTGAGATGGAGACAAACACCTGGTACTTTGCAAAAGGCCACCACTTGGCTGATGTTGGGCACTGACTTAATTATAACTGAGCTGCCTTGGGTGTTCATGCACACATTTAGTTTAGCTAGTTAGTGGTGCCCACCTGTTGAAAACTGCTTATTTTGAAATGGAATAAAAAATAAATCATATGTGCAGAGAATTCAAAACGCTTTCTTGTGTCACATACAAATAATCTCTTAAAGTAAACTGATTAAAATGAGCATTTTTATAAAAAGCATACTCTTGTTTTTAATATGTAATACAGTTTATAACCTGCTGATTAGATATGTCTTACCAAAATAAGTAAATAGTAATTCCTCCTCTTATGATTTTATAGCTTTGTACCTTTTGAACGTTTTCATCTTTTGAAATGGTTCAATTGTCACTCACTTTGTCTACTGTCTATGAAAGTTCACAGAACTTCCCCAATAAACAAACCCAAAACACTCACTTTGCATTTTAATACATCTATTATTATAAACTGTGATGACAGAAAATATTCCACAAAGCATCCTTTCAAGGTCACGTAAAAGAGCTAACAGATGTTGACAGAGGTGAAATTAATTTTGCTCTATTGTTTGAGGAAACAAGTGCAGGGATCAGCAAGTGGTCCATTATCTCTTGTAAAAGCAGAGTAATACTAGCAGAAGTGGTAAATCCAGGGTGGCGACATTCAGGTAAACTAGCAGTTTTCATATTCATATACAAACTTATACATGCAGAAAAATTGTAAATGCCCCATGAAATCAAAATCTACATAGAAGCATCTCTGGAAAAGTAAAGTATTTGAAGAGAAGGTGGACTATGACTTTGCCTTTATGTCACAGTGTGCTGTAGGCTATTATCTGTCCGACGAGACATCAGTTTGCTGGAAATGTGACATGAAATTACCCACAATCCCCTCCTGTCCTCCCATCAACTTGGCAGTTTCACGGGGCCCCCAGAGTTGCCAGATAATTTAGGTAGGGCTTTCGAGTGAAATTGTGTGCTTCTGTGTGCATCTGCATGCAAGTGTATGTGTGCGCGCGTGAGACGGAATGAGAAAGAGGGAGCTCGTATACTCGCGTTGAAAGATTGACACTGAATGAAATGGATTTTTTCTTTCTAAAGATGTAAAGGCAGATAGGTCAAGTCCAACTATGCAAACTTCTTCCTGTTACTGCTGCATAGTCATTGCAGATCATTATTAGTGCATGTGACTTGTTTCTCATTAACTACTATATGAACTCCACCAGCATCCTCTGGTGAGTATGTCAGCCTTTTCAACAGTACATGACAACTTTCATCAAAAGATTAGCTTCGTTTTCAACACTAATTCTCCTTTGAATATTGCCTCAAGGCTTTGCAATCATATTCAGGCTAAACAACCAGACACTGAAGCCTCCAAGGCGCTGACAAATGCCCTTACTTATGTCTTTTGGGATTTCATCATACCGATATGTATTCCTGAAATAAGTTTGGAACACCTGGCTTAATCCCCTGACTAAAGCTAGGGCTCATCTACTTTCCATCTGTCTGGCTGTGGGGCCCAGATGTGATGACGAAAAACCGTAATGAAGGCAAGATAGAGAGCAGAAACTCAGTGAGTAGTATATACAGTAGATACTATATATACAAAACACTGATGCTTTGAAAGAAGCAGATTTTAATTCGTAGTTGTTTTGGGGCCACGTCAAACTGTAGCTCTGTAATTCTTTCATCTCTGCCTCAATTTATTCATACTTAGACCCATGTAGCTCGTGTTGAACACAGATTTTCTTATAAATATGAATTCCACCATCACTTCAGAGAGCTGATATAGAGACGGGCAAACCAATCTTCTCTGAGAGGCCTGCATTCATTATCTGTTGTCGCTGGTGATTTATGAGCCTGGCGGTGCCGCGTACTGGCAGCCATATGTCTCGTCATGCCAACACACACACACACACAGGGCCGTCCTATTAATGATGCTCAGATTCATCATCCAAAGACACAATCAACACACCAAATGAACTTTTAATGGTATTGACAGTACCGGAGATTTTCCTCCTTTCCCCTCCTTGCTCTGCTTAGCAAGCAACTGCAGAGTCAGATTTGGTAAAGAAAAAGCTCTGTTGAAGCACGTTGGGTCTGCTGCTGCCAAACAGAGATGGGGAAATTACCCCATTCCAATTATCCTTCAGCCGGTGTCGTGTTGAAAGCGCGAAAATAACATTAGGTCCAAAGATGGTCCATTAACTGATGGGTAATCTAAATCTGCTTCCCATTGTGTGGTGTGAGTCATTATCTAGTTAGTGCCCCAATACCATGTAAATGATAAGATGCACATCATTAGCTTTCAGCACAGAGAACACTCCAACTATGTACAATAAATCAACATAAAATGGTAAAGGCTTATTTTAAAGGTCTGGTCAGCTGAGAGACTTTTTAAAAAAAAAATAATAATTAGACAGGGCTAATTAGGCAAAGACTTTTCCAGTAATTCCTCTACTTACATGTGTAGGAGTCTCCACGGTGATGAAAAGAGGTCAGTGGCAGTGTGTGTGTCCATGTCAGATAGTACCAGGGTGAAGGAGGGTGACGAAGCATGCTGAAGTCACACTCTGTACCCTATCAACATACGTCAAGTCACCATCTTTCATTCAGGAGCCTGCTGTGTCTCTCTGATCACGAACAGCACGATGGGATCAGCAGCCATGTTGGATCTGTTTTCCTTAGTGTAATAGCAACCTCCTCTAGGATTAGTAATTGGTCAAGGACATTCAGAAACTACGGTTTCCTTGTGCATAATATATTAGAAGACGTGTTTCAGGGATTGATAGAGCTTTGGCTGAAGGGCTTCAACAAACGATTTTTATTTTATTTTATATTGATTGGCCTTATGATTATTTTCTGAGTGGTTGGTTAATCCTTTGGTTAACTAACCACTAAATAATAACAATAACTCCATTAATCTTTCAACCTTTTTATTCAGACATTTTGTCATAATACCATATTTTGTAGGGATGCACTGAAATGAAAATTCTTGGCCAAAACCGAAAATAGCGAAACCCAGGGCTGGAAAAAGAAACACCGAAGGAAACTACTATGACAATTATTAGTACCACTGCATTTATGGCTATGACTGTGTACTACCCTTACTAAAATCAAGGCATTGTAATTGCATAAATTAATAGTAATGTTTCAGAGAATAAATCAATTACAAAATTATGAAAATATTTATTTAGCACATTCCAACAATGCTGAAAAAGTGAAAACAACTAAACAAAAAGATGAACGTTTGTCTTGCTGTTTGTTTTGGAAGTGCAGCAGATAAATGATTAGACTAATTTTTTTTCCAATGGCACGCGATCTACCTGCACTGCCTTCGCGATCTACTGGTCGATCATGATTGACGTATTGGGCACCGGCACCATCACTGGGGGAACTCCCTTGCTTGGATGTTTGGATTTCAGGTGATAAATTAAACCCAACTTTGCAGATGCATGCCTCTTGAAATTTCAGCATCACGCATTTTGCAAATCGCTATCAGTGGGTCTTTATATATTTATATAATACTTTATATATTGAAATACGTCCACATGGCAGACATGCCTGTGCTGGTTGTGGCTGTTGCTTGCGTCATCCCAACATCCTGTTTCGGTCGTGTTGTTTCGGCGATAAAAGTCTTTCGGCCGAAAACCGAAAATGCACTTTTGGGCCATTTTCGGCCGAAATTTTTCGATGGCCGAATATTCGGTGCATCCCTAATATTTTGATATGAAATCAAGTGCTGAGAATTATTTAACTTCAGTGGATTGTGCTGATTTTAATCTTTTCAGTCCTTTTTGAAATTAATGTATTTACCCAATCATTTTGCATTGTAACCCCTATTATGGGACATTATATTGTACGATCCAAGGTGTTGATACAACAAAAGTGGACAAACTTGTAATATTGCATTGTTTATGGATTCAGTTTAAGAATTTAACATTCGGATTTGAACTTTCATTGTCTGAATATGACTCCTCTCTATGTTGGAGAAGTTCCATTGTCAGCCAGCAGCCGATATTTACCAACAAGCAACATCCTGATACATATCACATGCAGTGTTTTCCCCGCAGAGTCACACTAAAATGATGGGCATGTGTTTCATTGGATAATTTAGCTCTCATTGATCTCATGATTACCATGTTAACTGAGCTGTCAGCTTTAGCATCTGGCATCCCTGATTCAGGCAGGAGGAAAGACAGTAGGAGGCAGGCCCACTTAAAATGCATGGCCACGCAATCTCTGTTCTCATTCTCTGAAGGCTAGCAGGCTTAATTACGTGCTAAAAAAAAAAAAAAGTCTCAGAACAAGCTCTTCGCACAAAGTAATGTATACCTGTCCGGTCTTGTTTAGATCAAACCAAAATATGAATAGCACAGTTGTGTCATTGTGCCATTTATTTGTGTCACCGCTGTTGTTTACTGCAGAAGCATATGATGGATTAGTGGATCAGAGGAACGATTTACAAAAATGAACTGAAAGGAAAAAACGTTAGACATGATTTAGAGAGCATAAACAACTGAGTGATTGTTTTGTCAACCTGTCAAGCATGCCTATCCACCTACAAAATCAGAGAGAGAGAGAGTTTTGAATGTGACCACCAGCAATGATTTTATGATGCCATATTGGGCATTCTGAAGCTTGGATTTATTATGATATAAAATTTGCATCGCAGTATTGGGTAACAAAAACTGCATCTTTCCTCCTTGCACAAAAAAAGCTTGCATCATAAATAATTTTGGCAAATATTGTTTTTTTTTGAGGGTGGGGCAGTTTCAGTTGATATTCTAATCAAAACCCTTTTAGTTTGATTAAAAAACAGAAACTTTGCAGGTGTGAGATTGCTTAAGCAAATCAAAACACTCAATCTGAGAAGTGTTTAAAGCACAGCACACTTTAAGCCATCGAGATGTTTGGCCTCATGGGCAAGCACTTAGACGTTTATATTTAATGGGCCAAATCGTATAACAGGACTGTTCTTCAGTAACTATTTCACTCTATTTGTCATCGTGAAGAGAAAAACGGGGGCCGTTACACTTCTGAGAATTCAATAGACCTACTGACTTCACCTAACAGTCGGTGACAGAGCTTAATCAAGCAGAAATAAGTCACGTGGCAGTGTGACTCAACGTCTTTGCTTAATTTCCTATGTGAGAAATTAGACTGAAACTCTGAGGCCAGGCTGGACTTTGCACACTGACCCGGAGCAGAGCTACAGGCAACAGACTGGATTTATTGATCAGAGATATAGCTCTATTATCCAAGTCCAAAATCATTGAACCCAGTGATTACCTTTGAGGAGCTGTCAGTCATATGAGAGCACGATATATGACATCCATAACAAGACCTGCAGACTATTGCACACTGTTGTGTATTGAGTATTCATAAAGACGTCAGTATTTTATGTCACACACCAGCATGTCTGTTTTTCAGTATGACATAACAGCTTTGTATCTCCCGCCCTTCTTCACACCCCAATCTGTCCCGCTGACCCTGATGAACGACTATGGCGATGTAGATGAAAAGAACAACAGGTGTGTTGGCAGCAAGGATGCATATTCCAGGAAGCCAGTCAGCACGGCAACATAGCAGACTGGCTGTGGTGGGAACTTGTCAAAGCAAATGACTTACTTCATCCATTTCTCATTTCCTTCGCCCACCTCGCTTCCCGTCTCTGTGATGAACAGTAATGTGCTTAAATTGAGTGCATTGCTAGAGCATCATAAATAGAGGCAATAATTACAACCACCAACAATCATCTTTATTGCGTGGAGTTCTGTCTTGAAATTACATTTTGTTTGCAGTTCAGAAACGGCGAACAACAGTCTGGTGTCATTACTTAAATAACTTCAGACATGCATGTAATGAAAACACAAGCAATCGTTGTGGTACAAATATCAGTCTTGGCAAACCTCACACACAAGGCTAGTGTGCTTTTTAAAATCCAGCCATCCACAGACATGAATTTTAAATGTGACTATTCATCCGTAGAGAATATATTTGACACCAGTACTTTCATCCACAGGAAATATAGTGTACTTGGCACCAGTAAACTGGTTGATGACTAGACCACCAAGGAACCTATGTCAAATTGATTATTATTTGGAATAACAGTGAAACTATTATTTCAAGTGAAAACGGTCACAAAAGCTTTTTTTGTTTAATTATTTTGATTATTTTAAAACAAATATACCTGGTATGACTATACTCACTAGATTGCAGACATAAAATAAAGATAAAAAGGTTGTCACAACTAGGATGCACCCATTTTGCAAATTCAAAAAATGAGGTCTGTGTTATAATATATCTAGAAAAAGAAACGCATCATGTTAACTAACATAGTATCCCCGTAAGTCTCATCATGGTTTGTGATAAAAAGGAAATGAAGTACACCCTGAGCAAAGGCAAGAAGCCCGGCAACTGATTAGGAAATTAATTGGGTGCATACTTTATGTGTTATGGCAATAAACAATTTGCAGATTGTATTCACACAGTCTGTGTGAGAAATGTCGAGTCTGCATATATCAGCCTGGTCATTGTTATAGTCCCCCAGGGACAAAGGCTGGATATTATTGAATATCAGTAGGGCACTGCCACTAGCTCTTTGTGGAAAGGCTCAGGCTCCAAATAATGCATTAAAGTTCAGTTGGCCAGTAGATCAGCTTAACAGCTGCTGGCTGCTTGGATAATCCCCCCAATTGGACCTGGTGGCACTTTTGACAACTCCAGGTCTCTCGCTTTGACCCTGCACTTTAAGTAACAGCTTTCAATATACAGTATCAATACAGGTAAAACTTCTCTGCCAGCTCCCACCACCATTTTCTAGGTTGCTCTCAACACATTGTGGACTCATTACAGCAAACCTTTCTGTCTCTCTATTTTTATTTTTTTCCATTAACAAGCAAACCTGCTGGAATACGGTGCTGCCGGTGTCCATGTAGAATTCATGTCTGTCAAGTCCCTTGTGTGTCTGGGGTAATGCATGCAGTCGCATCCTGGCTGGAGCTCTGCCTGGGGGCAAAGTTGAGAGCAGTATTGTCGTTGCACACAGTGAGCCCAGACCATGCAAATGATATGGACCGACTTGGAATCTATTAGTTAAATTGACTAGTGTTACCCAGACTGATATGGTGAATATCAATCTTTTGTGACTCTGTGTGTGTGTGTGTGTGTGTGTGTGTGTGTGACCTGTTGGGAATCCTTGTGCAGGTGAAAAAGCTTTCTCCATGTTTAATGAATTCCAAGTGCGGACTGTTCAAGATGACTGAACTGTACTGAAGACGAGTGATAAATGACTCAAAGGACAAAGTTCATTTTCAAAATATCATGCGGCTTAGAGGACCAAAGTCTTATTGGACAAAACAGAATTCACTCTTCACATCTGATATAATGGTAATGGTATCTGCTGTATATCTAATACAGAGGGTAAACAATAGAATGTCTTCTGAGTGTGCTCTGTGAGTCTTTAGCTTGTTACTGGAAAGCCTTTTTATGAATGAATGAAACCATGCATCAGTTGAGAAGAAATATAGCCAAAAAGTATTGTTCTTTGACCACAGAGTGATTTAATTGAATTTGAATTGGATGTAATTACCAGCTTCTACATGGTGTGTAATATGCAGCTATTTGACCAGATGCATAAACAAATGTGATAATGAAGCAATGTAAAAAGAGAACCAGTAGAATAGTTATGATTACCTACAGTCAGCTGATGATGACTGGAAGCTGACTTTCAGGCTATAGGAGAGTATATATTTGTAATGGCAGTATGGATTTCTACCAGTGTGATTTTATTTTCCCGCAGTGGCCCAGCTCGGGTTATTATGACAATCGGTATATCAGTTTATAGTCTTCACTGCCCTTCTACAGCTTAGGTTTATATTTTATAACACAATTGTGTGTATGATGGCTGCTGGGAGGCCAGCGATGCAAGAGATGTGCAGGGTAATTGCTGCCTTTGATACACTGGTGGGCATTGGTTTTAGTGCAGATAATGGTGAGATTCAGCCTCTACATCTGATAAGATGCGCCATTTCAGACATTCTGATGATGTTATTTATGAAGCTCAGGATAAGTAAATGTATTTTTCTTCTTTATCTCACTGGCTTCTGTGCAGATATCGTACTACATACACATGTGAAATAGCATAGCACATGTAGGAATTAAGCAATTACTGTCAAAATATACAAAATATGTGTGTCCAGTTAGTTTACAGCCGCACATCTACCTGCTTTCTTCTAGAATAACTAAAGCAGTTCTTAATATTCTGTATACACTAGTGCTTATTTTAATACTTTAAATGCAGGATGTTAATGGTGAGAACTGTACTGTATAATTGTCATGAATGAGAGCAATGTATATATTTAAAATACTTTCAGAATTGCTGTCCATCTTTTTCCAAGTGTATTATGATTAAGCCAGTATACAGTAATGTAATTTACACGGATGTTTAGGTCCTGTTTTTTCTTTTTTATTTTACTGTCGGAAAAAATACAGTAAATAATTTGTCACCTTTGGTGGATCCATTAAGTGTAATGTACAAGCACATTTAATGTATTGGTCTGTAACGCCAAAAGGAGTAGAGAAAACAAATGTAAGCTGATGGTTGGCAGGGACCAGGCAACCCAAAAGAATATTCTCTTGGCACATGGAATTAGAGATACTGTATTTGTGGATTTGTTTAATTTATAAATGCGCTGCAGCATGAAGGAACATCTCTGTGACAGTTGCAAATGCTTACTCTTATTTGAATCCAAGGATGTGGGGAAACAGGTCTGGGTGATTTGCAGATACGGGGAATCATGTAGATTACAAGTTACTGACAGTAACCTGTTGGGATCAGGCATTCATCGAATGGTGAACTCCAGCGCCACACTGTGAAGGTGTACGGTATACACAGACTTTATTTTTAAAACCAGTCCAAAAAGGAGAAAACCCTTTTACTCTTTTAATATATGGTTTTTTTGATTGTCTTTAGAAATTTTACAATTCACACTGATTGGCTCTATTCACCCACCTATGCCCTCTGACACCCTCATAAGATGCTTTTGAAGGGGACTCTGTGAAAAGTAATGAAAATGAATAAGACTTGCGCTTCAGGAAAATAATGCTGCCTAATTTTTATTCACTAACTTTCTTAAATCAAGGACAAGGGAGAAAAAAAAACAAAGAATTCCAGGCTCCAGACTAAGAGTATGAACACTGTGATCCTTACTGATTTTTTTTTTTTTGGAAGTACACATCTTGAATTTCCCTGCAGTACAATTATTCACATTTCCCACCATTTTAACTGTATTACTGGTAATAAATAGACTTAATTTACAGAAATTACAATGTGTCGTTTTATTTCCCAGGGATGTGGTTAGTAGCGTTACTGTCATTACAGTATAAGAACCATAGCTCAACAAATGTACATCCATAGATGCAAACAGAGAATGTAGTCTGTCCAAAACAGTGTTGTGCCTAATTAGTGTGTCATATTTAATGTATGTTGCCTCTGCAAACCTGAGTTACCACCAAGTTTAAGTGTTGTACCACAGCTTTAAAAGCTTTGAAAACTTCCAAATGTCGCCATCAGTCACAACAGAACAACTTTATACAATATTCACAGCTGATTAACCACAAAAAGCACATGTAGAAATAAAGTAGGAAGCTGAGTGTGCTTTATTATGACACAAACCTCTAAATGAGTTCAGACTGATACCATGTGCTACTGTTTTTAGCCATAAAAACTAGATCCAGTAGGCAGACGTGGGTTTTGCCTCCCGTGTTTTTCCTCCGTATGTTATGTTCATGAATTCATGACAAGTTCCAGCTTACTTGCCACTCAGCAGTTTGAACCACAGTCGTTTTTAAATAGTTTTTATCCAACAAAAGGTTTTGCACAAAGTTACTGGCATCAACATAGAGATCTCTGAACCAGAGATTTTTATTTGT
The DNA here is from genome assembly GCF_963514085.1 of Chelon labrosus. Lineage (NCBI taxonomy): Eukaryota > Metazoa > Chordata > Actinopteri > Mugiliformes > Mugilidae > Chelon > Chelon labrosus. Next base: position 13,242,593 of record NC_140347.1, on the reverse strand, counting down.
TTTTCAATATGAAAAAAATAAATGTCCAAATTTACCGGAGCTGTCTCAAGAAATGGTTGCAAAATTCAGTCTGGAGCCTGCAATGTGTCCTTAATAAGAGTCTAGTCAAAAAACAAACAAACAATGCTCGAGGCTTAATGGGTTATTACGCATGCATTAACATGGTCTGGAAGGGATGTTGTTTTTGTTATTTAGGAGATGGTTCAGAATAGCATCTTTCAGATACATAAATAAAGGTGAAGTACTACCAAGCTGTCTGAGGGAGATGAGGTGGAGTGATATCCTCTGATGTCTGGGAGCCAAATACCGACAGCGAGGGACAGACTTTGTTAATATAATTGTTTTAAGAATTGATTTGTAGCTTTGGGCGAGGAGTGTCAGCAGCATTACCTCTCCAATACAAAACAAATGGCCTTGTGAAATTAAAAAGGGGCTCTTTAAATTTATACAATCATACAATAGAAACTGTGGAATAATCCTTTACTTTGTTTTTATTCCTTTATTTGATTCCCGGCATGTCCCTTTCATTCTTACCTTTAAATGTCAACTCTATTTATTGATTACTACAAAAAGGCTAACAGAAAAGGTCTTTCCAAACACCCGCTGTGGACGTACAGTATGCTGAAAACTAAACGTTATCCTCAGCTGACTCCAAGTGCACAATTTACAAGTGTGTGTGCTAAATGCCCGAGAGTTAAAAGCTAACACATCAGAGTAAGATTAATTGCTTGCAACATCTATGCTGGCAGCCAGCAGAGCTCTCTCCAGGTACTTGGGGATCAACCACATTTCAAAAGTCCCTCAGCTGAAGTGGGACGTTTACATACATTAAATTTAAGTACAATAACACTCCCTTTACTTACGTCTCACTTCATCTTCTGACATGATTCTCTCCGACTGTACAGTATGTTTTTAGTTTTATAATTTTCGATTATATTTAGACCCATAAGTCTATTTGGAGACCTCAGTACAAGGTCTCTGAGTAACATATGGACGATCGCAGCTGGCCAAACTTCTGTATGAAGTCTGCCTGAGCATGTACTAAGGCTTCCTCATCTATGTACACCGCCGGCCTCCTTGCTGCAACAAAGTACTGGACCTTCCTCATGGTCCAGCCGAGGACGTACATGAGCAGGCCACACACAGCTGCCGTGGACCTGCCCACTCCAGCGTTGCAGTGAACATAGACAGTGTGGCCATTTTCCAGGAGACCATGAAGCAAGAATACAGCCTGAGGAAGCATCCTGATCCGACCTGCAGGGGAAAACGAAAACGCGCATCGTGATTAAAAAAAGGCATTCAGATCCAAGCCCATTAATTTGAACTCAGTTTGATTTTAATGTTTTGCTTCATAGCTTCAGGAATGCTCTCATGCTGCTGATTTAGTTGTGCACTGAAGTTTTCAAACAAACATTACTCAAATTATTTATCTGAGCATCTTGCCCATACGGGGGTCACAAGACTCAATAACCTGGATGCCCACATCACAAACTATGTACAGAAATTCTAACCTTTCAAAATAGTTTACGTAACAGAAATGCCTTGTTATATTGTACCAACTCAACATATTTGCGTCAGACAACCACAACAAATTGGGATTCTTCAACTGGATCTTATACATACAGATAATTCCTCAGATAATTGTACAAAGGCAGTTAAATATAAAATGGAATTCATCCTCAACAATACTAAGATTAGAAAAAAGGTTTATTTTGAATCAAAGGTAAATAGTGCACTTGCTAGGGAGTATTTCTTTTTTTTTTTATCACTTAGATCTTTATTAACAGATTATTGCAACAACAGAACAAATACAAACAAACTAAACAGAAGCTGCCTGGGAAGTGCATAATATTTTTACAGTCTTGCAGATTGGGATATCCATCCATTATTATTATTATTATTATCATTTTGAGTCTTGTATAGGGTCCATTTCTCCCATTTTCTGTCCAGTTGCTCTTCCTTAAGCCTTAGTATGTGTGTCAGTTTTTCCATTAAAAAGATTTCATCCACAATTGTTATCCGTTGATCTTTCGTCTGTGGTGTTTCCTTTCCCCAGTTCCTCGTGATGGTTTTCTTGCCTGCCAGCAACAGTATTTTGATCAAGTAACCATCACGATTGATGTCAGTCTCTTCTGAGAATTTACGTAAATAAAGCACCGAACAGGTCTTAGGCACTCCATATCCTAGTATTTGTTGTAGCTACTTACATACCATTTCCCAAAATACAGTTTGTTTTTTTTTGACATTTCCAAAAAATGTGAGTGGTCCACATTAAAAGATCCACATCCCCGCCAACATTTCTGATTCTTCCATGCAAACTCCCTCCAAATTGGTGAATTGGTGGATGAGTGTTGTATCTTGCCACTCCTCATCTGAAATTTCTATATTAAGTTCTTCCTCCCATTTCACTCCAATGTATTTAGTCAAATGTTTGTTGTTAGAATTCAATCCTTGATATAATGACGAGATTATTCTTACGTTACTTTCCTGATATGCTTTGACTATGACTTGGATTACATCATTCACTTACACGGAAGAATCCGACTTGATCTCCTTTTTTTTTTTTTTTTTTTAAACTCTTTATTTGTCTTTTTTTTCACAGAAAAAAAAACAAAAAAAAAACAGCATAAGTAAAAACAAGAGTACTGCATATACTCCATTGCTCTACAATAGAAATAAACAGCTTCAAATTACAGAGAGTGACTTGATCTCCTTTTTATAGTCCCTTAGTTGAAAGTATCTAAAGATTTCGTGTTTATCTAATTCATATCTTCCTCTGAGCTCTTTGTTTTCTAACACACACCGAGCAGTTATTCCTTTTTCTGTCCTCTGGGGAGTATTTCAGCTTTGGATTTATACCCATCCATTGCTCCGGTGAGAGACCATAGAAGGTGTATGTGGGATTGACTCCTAATTCAGTGGCATAGGTCATTATTGTGTTGTAATAGTTGGCGATCTACATCACAAAGGAATAAGCTATATCACTGGAAAAAGACTTAATTAATTATCATTCTTGAATGAGAACAAAATGCACCTTACCCTCAGTGCTCATGTCAGGTGTGGGTATCCACACATACGCGAGGCCACAGTCTTTGTATAAATGCATCATGGTCTCTGGAGTCATGGCTTCCCCGGGGTTGCGCCTGCAGCCATGCGAGTTGTTCACCACATCCCACTCTGTCTGGAAGTTCATCACCGCAGTAATGCCCAATTCGTGCTTCATCTTTATCGTCACGTGTTCCACCTGTCGAGGGCAGCTGCCCAGCCAAATGCGCGGCAGCACCCTGGGGTCAATAAACAGGGCTGCATTAGTCATTTATTTATTTCATATTGTATTTGTAGGCTACAGCATGCTGCACATTTTTCTTATGGTTCTAGGTCAGCCAGGATCAGAATGAATCTGCTTTTTAAGAGTAATGTTTAGATAAAGACAAAGGATGCAAAGCGGGGATACAAGATAAAGAAATATGAAGATCTGTTGTGACTTAAATGTAGCTATGATATCGGATGAAAGTGATCAAATGAAATGAGTAATGAAAGAGGCTGCTGAACAGTGAAATATGTATGACCACATAATTACCAGTTATTCCTGAGCAAAATGTAATCGTCTTACAGACATATCAGACCAAAGTTTACCATAGCAGGTTACTAATGAGCCAAAGATTTCATCTATGTTCCTCTTAGCTGCCTCCTTCTCTCTCACTATGATGTTTTATTCACCTGCTGTCCATCTAATTTTCTTCCTTATCTCTATATACTATTCTCCATTTATGTTAATTAGTATGCACAAAGTCAACAACCAAAGGAGGTGATCCGTAAAAGGAAAAAGACAGAGTCTGTTCATCCATGATGTGGCACATCAGTGGTCTGGTCTCAAATTGCCAGATGTTGTTTTTTTTACATAAAAAAGTCAGTATCAATATGTAAAGTGAATATATAACTGAACAAATGCACTTTACACTCACAAAGACACTCGCAACATAGAATTGTAATGAAAGTCAGTGAGTTGTTGTTGTTACGATGGATGAAAGAGCCTTTGGTGACGGGAAATGTGCAGTTGCCAATTTAAAGTACTCTGAACTTTGAGGTATCAATCCATGGGAGCGACAGTTGATTTTACAAGCAGCACAAGTGAAACCAGATAGAACAGCAACAGCGTTGACTGTTTTTAAATAGAGTGATTGCAAGAAGAGCTAGATCTGTCCTGAACCTAGCAACGTGGTTGTGATCTGCTTGTTTCACTTGGAAACAATCGGGGTTGGAAATATATCAGAGGGTTAGCAAGGCAACCAGATCTACGAATGTCCACTAGCGACCCACAGTCAGCTACAAAGCGATGAGCAAATTTATATATATGTGGACGGAGTTATTGAAAGAATGCATGTTTTGCCTCTAATCTTTATTTGTTCCACTTAGACTTTATCTGTTGACACAAGCTGGAAAAAAACATCTCAACTTGTTGAAATGAAAATGACAAAAAGTCACTACAAAAACTGCTGCACAACCCTTAGGCTTGTTCTCCTCTAAATATGACTGTGACAGATGAGGTACCTGTTGGAAAGTGAGTAAAAGTCTCTTTGAATCTTATGAGTCACTGCAGAGTGTGTGTGTGTGATACTTGGGGCTGCATGGATGCAAGGTCTGAGAGACTAATTTAAAAAGCTATTAATAGGCAAGATACAAAGGCACCGTTTCCTACCGAACACAGGTCCTTGACATAAGTCTTGTAAGGTCGTTGGACACAAATTAAAAACCTGATGGCACCAGACCAGCCTGCTAATTCTTATGCAAGTTATGTGCTAATTTCCTCAAGAGGTCCTGGGGCTAATTTCTGCTGTGCCTGGTATACCATGGCCCTTGGTCTTTGCCTTCCTTATGCCTTAGGATGATTTAGTGCTTGACACTGTGTGTGTCCATTTGGCTTTATCTGTTTAACTCCGATATGTAGATTTTATTCAGACTTGAACATCAGATTATAACTTTGAATTGTGTTCACCGGGGCTGAATCTAACAAAGCAGCAAATGACAAGAAGAAGCCAGAAATAATAGTTTTTAATGGGCTGCTATATTAATTAACATCAAACTGGTCCAATTTATTTTTCGGACTGGAGCTACAGCCTGAAAAGGAGATGAGTAACATGAGAAGATATTCTGACACGACAACTGGTGTGATTTAGTGTTTCATAGTCTGTTCAACCCAAATATTGGCGGTGATTCAAAACTACTAAAAGATGATGTGATTTTTATATGCATAAAATATTGATCAGGAAGTTCTGTACAGCAGATCACTTTTATGTTGAACTATAGTAATGTGACAAGAAGATGTGTCTTTTCACTTTCACAAAATGCAGTGGCATGGAGAGAGCTTATAAAGTGACAAAAAATTTACAGAGTGGTGGACTCAGCAGATACTAATACCCCACGAATTCTGGCCAAATATTCATTGCTACTACAACAAGAATCTGAATCATGTGTTCAAGAGAGGAGTGTAGGCTTTTGGAAAGGCTTTAAAGGTCTCAAATTGTGCAGAATACATCCCAGAGAGTGACAAATGACAAAACTATAGGGAAAGGATTAAAGTTCTGCGATAAAAGTTTAGATAAACGTTTATTTTGACTGAAACATAACGCTGATTTTAATGCAACCGTTTGACCTTTAACGCATGAATAACGGGAGGATTTTGAAGCCAACTAATTCCAAGGAATAACCGTTAACGATCTGAGCCTGTAACTATGCGTTGCCTTGCAAATAAAAGTGAATTATGAACACTGCCTTCTTCCTTTCAGTTGGGATCACCTGCAAGGTTGATGAGGTGACGATACAACTGTTAGTGGTCTACTGCTTGAAAGAACATTCATTTTTCAAGTGACGGAAAGCAATTAAGAACTAAACGAAGGACGGCAAGGTTAAAAAACAAAGGAGTTAAAAGGCATATAAGATGGTCTTCTGTAAGAGGGAAGTGGGCAGCTTTCAAGAACGGGCAGTGTGCCAGTACTAAAACTGAAGAAGCATTTTATCTGACAGATTTACTAGAACAACGCAAAAACGCAACTTTTTAAGGACAACATAGATAATGCAAAGACAAGTTGTATTTGAAAACTAAGTTAAGAGGAGAAATGCTGATGTAGTCCTAAAGCCAGTGCAAGAGACATTCACACTTGGGCATATGGTGGCTTTATGGTTAGGGCACATGATGCATAACCACAATATCCAGAGAAGTCGTACTCCTCTGTTAAATAAAGGCAACATAATCCTTTAGCAAAATAACCAATCACACTTCGGCATGGAAATTAATTGGCCCCAGAGGACCTAATTATTATTTTTTTTAGTATTATTATGCTGAAAACCTTCAACAAGCATCACATTTCATTATGGCTGGTTTGTATTTTCTACAGGCAACAACAAGAGTACTTTGGCAATGTGGAAATTGCAGACATGGATTACAGAATAAATTAAAGTCCAAATAACTGGCAATCACAAAAAAAATCCCACAAGAGAATATTTTGGAGACTTGCTTACTTGCCGAGCATCTGCTGATCTATTCCACAGTCATGTCTGAACAGTAAAGATGAAGCTCATTTGAAGGGTTAACAATTTTTGTTTAGTATAAAGACACGAGCTCACAATTTAACAAGATGTTATGTTTCAAAGTACGCCCCAGACTGTTGGACTCATTTTCCATATACCGCTACCTACAGCATGCCTCCCTCCTTTTAAAGTCATTCTGCTAACTTACTGGCATCGTGACTTTCTAAAATAACTTTCTTACTTCAGACACCCACAGCATTCCCATGATACAACCGCCCCGCACCATGCAGATATTGCTTGTATAGCGCTCAGTTAGTTACCTGGAGAAATGCATGGCTTTCTGACCAGCCACACTGAAGTAAAAGTTGGTGGTGTGTCTCATCTCATCCGTGTGTCCTGTTTCTTCTATCCAGTGGCCGATCGGGTGGCAGTACACTCCATCCACCATGTTCCTCTCGTCATACGAGCAGCATCGGTCGTGGCTCGGACCGCTCCCTGGTCTCAATGAAGACAAGTTTTCTGCAGGTTAGTTAAGTCGTAAGGACTTTTGAGATTATTTCATGAAGAAATAAAGGAGCAAATATACATATTCAAATGCAGAAGAACTAAAAACACAGCAAGAAGGTTCTGGGTTTCGAATCCACTGGCCGACTGGGGCCCTTCTTTCTTCATTTCCATGTTCTCCCTGTGTCTGCATGGGTTCTCTCCGGGTACTCCAGCGTCCTCTGACCGTTGTTCTAAATTTGCCATAGGTGTGAGTGTTGTTGTCTGTCTCTCTGGGTCTGTCTCAAATCGCGTACTTCTGCACTTACAATACTTAATTTGAGTACCTGAGGGCGTTCACACTGAAAATTTCAATGAGACGAAGTGCGCTGCAAGTACCCGGATGGTGTACTCATAACGGTCAAAAAGCTGAGTTTGGAACGCTGGACACTTTTCACCCTAAACGGTAGCCATCTTGGCTACGAAGCGGAAGGGGGAGGACTATCAACCCAATTCAAACTTGCGATAATGGCGGCTGATATTGGCGGCATCGATTTGGAAGCGGTGGTGGAGCAGTCTTACAGGTCCATACAGATGTAAGTTATAATATGACATTTAATGAAAATTATCTATATTGCTGTTTTACACGTAGTACTATTAAATTGCTGCTCGATATACACTCGCGGTCAAAATCAAAATACGGCGTTAGTCATTCGTCATTTCCGGTAAGTATAGGCGTAGCACCCGATTTGAGACGATACTACCTTTTTGAAAATTACGCTCTACGGACGTAAGTGCATAGTGCTCATAGTGCATGATATTGAAGTGTACTGACGAAAGTACGCCATTTGAGACACAGTCTCTGTCTCTGACCCTTCACGCTTGTTCCTGTGAAGGGTCATGGGGGGGCTGGAGCCTATCCCAGCTGTCATTGGGCGTGAGGCGGAGTACACCCTGGACAGGTTACCAATCTATAGCAGGGCTAACACAGAGAGACAGACAACCATTCACACTCACATGCACACAACAACCAATTTATAGATCACCAGTGAACCTAATGAGTATGTCTTTAGACGGTTGGAGGAAAGTAGGGATATGTGTACAGTGTAAATAGTGCAGATGATGGATATAAATATTAATTGAATAATTTTACAAATCCAGTGACATAATGTAAGTGATAACGCTGTAAACAAAGCTCTTTACGTTTGATATTTCATATGTGTTTTATACTTTTCTGTTGGTAATTACAAATGAAGGGTTTTACCTGCCATTCAGGTGCATGTACAATCAAAGCCATGTCGCCACTGAGCCTTAAGTAAATGATAAATGTCACTTTACCGCCACCATGCGGCCATAATGATGCATTACACAATATAAACCAAACATGGCGGAGTTATTTTTCCTTGAAACATCTCTTCAACGGGAGCAGCATTAAATCTGTGTGACGTACCTAAAGCAGACCCGTGTGTCTCAATCAGATGCACATGATAAAAACGTGTACCTTCCCAGATGTAAGACCCTCTGAGTCTTTGCACGAATTTGAACCACAGCGTGTCTCTGAACGGCTCGGACAGCTGCACGTCGCCGATCCACAGGCTCGGTTCGTCCGGCGACGGGAGCTTCTGCGAAGCTTTCATCGGCACCGCTCGGTCCGGGTCCCAGTGGCCCATTTCCTCACGCGAACCCAAAACAAACACCTCTACGTCCGAAGAGTCCGGCGTGAGGATGACGCCGAATCTGAATAACATTATTGACTTGAGTGATGTGTTGTCAAAGGTGTAGCATGGTGCGTTAGGGTTATTAGAGCCTAAATATTCGCTATTAAATGTGTGTGACCCATGGACTGTACGGCGTTGTCTAAAAATAGTCAGGTCTTGTTTTGAAGCGTGCACTTTGCAGCAAAGATAGGTTGGAGAGAATGAGGTCTCACTTTGTCAGAATTACTGTGCACTGTATCAGTATAATGTGCTGAAACAGGATAAATCACAACAGTTCAGCAAACCGAACATGGCTTATTGAAAAAACTAAGCTATGATCTGATGTTTTCACTATTGCTAGCTGAAGTGTTCTTAACATTGAGAGGAACACAACCGTTCTTTGTTTTTATTTTGTGCTTTGAATGAGCCCTTGATATCTACACAAGGAGTGGGTCCTCTTCCAGGGAGACACACCACTGTGCAGACAAACCAAACTCATGACCTACACAGGCGCTAGTCTACAAGCTCGTGGTTCCCTGTGTTTATGAAGGGGATGTAGCTCAGTGGTAGAGCGCATGCTTTGCATGTATGAGGCCCCGGGTTCAATCCCCGGCATCTCCATTCTTTGTGGCTTTCTCCACTGGTTTTATCTTGGACCTTCTGCCTCCAGTTTGCAAATCTATCGGCCGTGACTAACACTATAAAATGCACTGACATCTAGTTGTGTATTGACCTCTCCGAAATACTTATTACATTATTTATTGTTTTATTACTTATTGCATTAGTATTAACGCAGCAATGTCATTTCATTTTTTAAAATGATTTCTGTGTGAGTTTCAGTTTGCTGCACTGCTCAGTAAAGTGCTAAATAATTAAGGATTATTATTATATAATTGCTTATATAGATATATCCATTCCAGGGATCATAACTGTTCATTAACCATTTGATTGTCAAAGTATGTATTATGTTAACATTTCATTTCTGTGCTTAAGTGAAATTCTGATGGCCAGACATTTGTAATGCTAATTTAGTATTTTCATCATTTGGGCCCAATACTTTTGTCTCTACGGTAAGTACTATAGTTTATAAATCAGGTAAACCAATACTTATGTCTCTACGGTAAGTACTATAGTTTATAAATCAGGTAAACCAATACTTATGTCTCTACGGTAAGTACTATAGTTTATAAATCAGGTAAACCAATACTTATGTCTCTACGGTAAGTACCATAGTTTATAAAACAGGTAAACCAATACTTATGTCTCTACAGTAAATACTATGGTTTATAAAATGGATAAACCAATACTTATGTCTCTACGGTAAGTACTATAGTTTATAAAGCAACCACTCACCCATCACTGTTTCCAAAACTTTCAAACCAATGTATGATGAGGCTTCTGCAGGTGTAATATGAGCTCTGTTAATGAACAGTGTAGAACGGGCCCGTAATCGATCCATAGTAGAATAAAAGGAGCGTTTTATTTCTTAAGCCACATTTCTCAAAATGTGTAAACCGTGGCTGCTTCATGCTAAGTCAGAGTTAAGATAGACAAAATGGTAAAACTATATGCCAGTTGGAAACCTGACCAATTAAAATCTATACTTTATTACACTTATTTTACCCCCGATTATTTAAATCAGATACATTTATATAGTAGCCCTTCTTTCAGAATTCATTATACTTAAATGCTCATGCTCAGACATCTAAAACAACATAATCACTAGCTGTAAAATACACTCTTAGAAAGCTTTCAATTAAACTAATCGTGATCATCAACGAAGCTTCTCATTCCTGTGTTTTTTTTTTCCCAACACACTCAAGTTACAATTCCACAGACTCACTCATCATGATAGAGCTAAAATATCCCAGCATGCAGCACCTCACTAACTGTGTCTAACACCACAAATATTAAATGTAATAAATGATCCCCCCTCCAAACAAAATACATTGATACAATCAACAGCTGAGTCCATGAGACTTTTTTAAATAGCGATGCTGTTCGCTATCTGAAATAATAATAATATCTAAATAGGTAGAGCTTAAATATCCCAGCATGCAGTACCTCTCTCTCTAACATCACAACTATTGGATGTAATAAATGAACCCCCTCCATGTACAGCAGGTGTTGAGAAATACATTGATACACTCAACTGGTGACTCCCTCTGAATTTCTTAAATAGCGATGCTGTTCTCTATCTGAGTAGGGTTCAGGTATGTGTAGGGCACTTCAAGCTGGGAGTTTCTTGCTGTAATTGCTTCACTCAGGTAGGACAGCTCTGCTTGGAATTCCTTAATCATCTGCTTTGGGGCAGGCTCATCAAATCGTTCTTCAGGGTACGCACCCAAGTAAACCTGCAAAGACAAAACATTAATTGACATGTTGTTATGTGATATACAATTTTTCAGAGCACTTTAAAAGATGAGTAGTACATTAAACTTACCACATCTGCGTACGTGTCTGAAAGCAACCAAAGCATTCCTGCAATCTTGACTGTCTCTCCAATATTTGGGAGAGTCTCCACAATGGTCTCCATGGTTGACTGCCCCTTAGTGGTTGGAGGAGGTTTGTGCAGTAGCAGTGTACCGTTGGGAATCCAGGAGTTGTATTCAAACTAGATGAGAAAAGAAGCTTCTGTAATTATGTATGACTTTTATTCATGTATCAAGCCATTGTATAAAACAGCTCGTACATTAGAAATGCAACTTCTGTTGTATTTCATCTGTTAAAGGTCCTATACACTTGATGTAGGAACAACCTTCCAAGTCTAAATTTGGGGATTTGAGAACTTTCTTTATTAATAAATTCACAGGCATGAGCTTGCATATCTAAAACTGCTGGCAACCCCTGCCTTACTAGTATCTCAACCACAACAAATTGTGAGATGGTATCTCTGAGCTACCTGTCATCTGATAATGTGTTCAATACCATCTCAAAGTCTGTCCTGAAATTATAAATTAATTATTTGAAACTAGAGCTTTTCAGTAGGCTTGCATATCTATCTATAAATCTATCTATAAATCAAGAAGCGTCTGTGTGTCTGTCTGTCTGCGGCACGCATATCTCGCGAACCGTTGGCCCGATTGATTTGAAACTGGGCAGGTGTCTCGCTACGGGCACGAAGATGTGCACTGCTAAGTTTGACGTTGTTTGGATAAGAAATGTAAAATATATCGGTAAAATAGGTTTTCTCCGCTCTAATATTTCCACTAATCCTCATACACAGCACCTGTAGGCTCCCACTATAGGAATACATACTTCCGACGGGCACTGCACTAGTTTAATCTAAAATGCTAATGGTAGTCAAAAACAGTCGATGTCGACAGTGGAATTATGAGCAATTATAGGCCCACACCAGAACTCATATGCTTTTATTCAAGCATATTTTGTGCTATAGAATCCACTTTTCATGTGTTAATAATATTGTAGAGAAATCCACTCAGGTTCCAGTGATTATTATAGCACAGAGACTGTTCTCACAGGCATACTCAGTGATCTAAGACCATTCCTAGCCCAGCAATACAGATTCCTATTGTAATGCACTTTTTACTGGTCTTCCCAAAAAGTGCATCTTGAGGCTTCAACACATTCAAAACAGCATTTTGGAAAAATTGCAGTGACTCCCATATTCAACATACACTATTTCCTTATGTTCCTTCAAGGGTCCTTAGGAACATAAAACCCTGTCCTTTTGTAAACCAAGAGCCAACCCCGAGTGGCCATTCAAGGAATTGCAATTGGCTCAGTTTTGCAACCTGGAGACTGTAGATCCTTACTTGATGTTACATAAAGGTACTATGACAAAAATAATGATAACCCACCCACCTGTCCATTATTGACTGCAGCATGTTGAACTGTCACTCTGAATATCACCATGGTGATGAACTTGATCAGTTCCTCCACAGTATTAAAGCATGCTGGTATCCCTGTTGGCAGCATGAAGATCACAGAGTCAATCTTTGGCAGCACATGCCCATAGTACTACTCTTGTGTTTTTACAAATAATATTTGTAATTTACCTGAGTGTTCGTTTCCTAAGAAGCCATGTGTGAATATCTCACTGATCCATTCCTGAAGCTCTGTGTCTTTACGCACATCGTTGTCTGAGGGATAATAGTACTCCACTATGTTCTTCACAAAGCTGACAAAGATAAAACCGTTTAAATTGGTATTCTGTCCAAAAAACCTACATAAAATTTGTTGTGTAGCAACAGATTGTTATCATTGTGTTAATTGATTAAATAATCAGCATTCATGCAGTCCAGTACAAGATTTTTCACTGAGCTCAACAGTGATTTAATGATGACCTGTTGATGATGTTCCACAGCTTCAGTCCATCATCTCTGTAGTAGAAGTTGGGGACTGACTCCAGTCCTCGTGCAGTAATGTTGTCTGGCAGACAGAGGGAGCTGTAGGTCATCTCAGAGAGAGCCCGTCTCATGAGCTCCATCAGCCCATCATACCCAAGTGAGCTCTATTATATAATAGTACAAAACGTTTTTCTTAGAGTTTTTTTTTCTCTCTTACAAATAATCTAAAACTTAGTAATGCCTTGTGAATTTCCAGAAACATGTTTAAGAGCCATACCATTGTTAAAGTTCCTTCAGGCCCAAAAAGTTCTGGGCGGCCCACGATGTTGATGTGCAGAGTGTAACGGAAGTGTGGGATCAGCAGCTGTACAGACAAGACATCACGTTCTCATAATCCCTGACTAGGGGCTAGTTTGTCAAACACGCTCTTTGTGGTTCACCACGAAAAACAACAGAGTGGGTCAGCTGACCAATCAGGAAGACTGTGCTTTTATAGGGGAAACTTAAAGATACAAGAGCTAAACGTAACATCACATAATATGGCATCTTACAAAACAAACCAACAACGTTTAATGCTAGCATCAACAAACTGGCCTGTTATAAAAGCAAGTGTGAGCAAGTAGATCAAATCAACTTGTGTTATACCTTGTAGAGAGGATGAATCACAGGAAAGCAGCGGAGAGTAGCGACAGCAAAGGGTTCAGCCAGAAAGTGAGTGTTCAAGAGGTGATGGACCGCCTCATATTCCATCATATCTGAACTCTTAAAAAACAGCTTGGCTAGCAGCCAGTCTGTCTCCAGGTCACTGGGCAGAAAGATGGGGTTCTGCTCTGAAGGCTGTTGATGTAGCTGGAATAAAAGATATATGTTTGTATTTTAAAATGGTGTACTTTGATCTGTGCTAAGAGGTTTGAAGTCTGATGTCTTTGGAGTTTTCTTCTGTATAATTTTCAAGAGAACTTGATGCAGGTATTCGTTTTTATCATTTGTGGATCTGGACATTTTAGTGTTGCTACATAACATTTGTTGAGGCTAACAAATTACCATGAAATATGTTTCAAGACAGTATGTTGTCTTGCTACAGAGTAGCACAGCTGGTGCAGAACTAATAATAATATGCTATATGGCTAATAAACTAAACACATATACCTTGACGTTGTGCCACATTATTTGTGTTAAAGATTGTAGATAGACGAGAGACCAGCTGAATTCAGTGAAGAGTAAAGAGACTCACCCAGGTAAAGGAAATGCTTCAGTAGAGACTACTGATGCTTGTGTTCTTAGATGAAAATAGAGCCCATAATGTCAGAGTTATTTGCTGCGTAAGTGAAATACCTGGATTGCAATTGGCATCAGTTTGTTCTCTGGGTTCATGTAAAACAAGCAGAAACCAGCGGTGCTGTGCAGAGAATCACCATCCTCCAACTTCCTTGTGGGTATTCCATCCATTATCCTCTGGTCACGGAGGAATATGTTGCCTTTCTGTAGAGGACAGAAAGATACTATGATATCAAGAGATAATTGATCAAATTTATAAAATATATGGAACAACTGACAAAATTCAGAGTCTCTTTACTGCTATAGAAATATACTATAAAATATAAAACTACATATTGCCCCAATCTAAAGCCACTTCTCCTTCACACCTCCATTTCCTTCTTCAGGGAGCTTCCCTCTTTCAGGAATGGCTTCACCATCTCCTCTGTGACTGGGAAGTTTTTGGGAAGTTCTGAGCAGCGCTCGATCACATTGGGGTTTGTTGCATTAAGATACTGGTATCCAAAAAAGTCATCTTCCTTCCAGTGCTCTGCAACGTACTCTGGAAGATATAAGTTGTCAAACAGTATGTCAAGTCAGATTTAGTTTCCCTTTGTTAAGCTGCTTCTAATCTGTTGTGGATTTAAAAAGAAATTCCAGTTCCTTTTGAAATTCCTTGCCCATAATGCGCACAAATCAATTCGCATTTACCCTTTCTTGAACATTTTTAAATATAACTAATGTACTTTGACTTGAACATTGTTTATCTCAGGTGGTACATTTTAAGTAAAAGCAAAAGTAAAAGAATAAATAAATTAAGTTAATGTAAATAAGAGAACAAATGTGGTGGAGGATGTTTGAGTATCAACAATACACAGTGCAATAAAATTAAGGGTGGTATCATTGTGAGGGTCATGATTAAGATTAGCATTATCAGCTTGTGGTAAATATTAAGGTTGTAACTGCCTGGTTGATTTTTAATGCTTCATCTGATGAGACAATTACTCAAGTCAAACATACCCATAATGTTGCCTGGCCAGCAGATGCATGCCAGGTCTGCCTGAATTCAAAATGCCAAAATGTTCTCCTCTACGTTCACATAGGACCTTCTGCTTTCACTGAGGTATCCACAGCTTTCTGCTGCTTTGACTATCCCTTTTGTGGCTGCAGAGCACTCACTGCATCACGTGTTTGAAAAGTTGGAGCACAGAAAGACACAGAAACCTAATGAACTGCTTAATGGAGTCATTTGACCTGTCGTACACTACAAAAAAGTAGTGTTCAGAATGAGTAGTTTGAAGTTAAACCAGAGTAGACTGATTTATTGATTTTTATTTTTTATTTTACAATAACAGTACTATTTACTTGAGTAAATAGGAGTTTTCAGTACTCTTTCGATTCATACAAATCCACTATTTTGCTCAAAACCTTTAATTACTATGCCTTTCTCCATATATTTTTTATTTCTCATTATATTTTATTTGTATAAATTCAGGTTCAACTAATCTTTTCCTAAGAATAGTGTTCATTATTCATGTGATTGTTTTTTTAGAGAACACGTAGACCTGGTTAGTCAGCATTCTCCATTGGCAGCTGCTAACGTGCAGACAGTTTCTGTTTCAAAACAAAGATTGTCACTGAGATGGATTTTTTTCCCCCCGACACTGTAATATAACATTCAATAAAACAGAGTAACATTTTGCTAAGAATATTTTTTATGATTCATGTGATCAAGTGATTTATTTCAAGTAGTCCTTTAAATTTGATTGTCCCAGCTGCTGATGTGCTGTCAGCTTTTTTTTTTTTTTTTTTGAAACAATGAAACAATAATATTTTCACTGAGGTGATGTTTTCTACCTGACATTGTAGTCTTTTTGGAGCAGAAGATTTCTTTCATTTCTTCAAAATTGTCCCATTGTTTCACAGATCCAGCCAGCCCCTTGAACAACAGTTCAATGCCACTGAAACAAAAAATGCAGACAAGAACATACACGTACTGACATTAATATTTCAGAATACCCCTTTGACTTGCATGTAAGGCACAGATAATGCATGGATTTCTGACTCACATGTTTCTTTTTGAATATTCTACCTCATCAGATTTGGACATGGAGAAGCGAAGTTCAGCTGGCAGCTCAGAGATTTGATTGAAATGAACTTTGTGTGATATTCTTTCATCAGCGATCACCCATCTAAAATAGAAAAGGGTAAATCACATGAAGCTTTGTCCACATAAGGTTCTGAGACATATAGCAGATGTAGGTGCACACTGCACACATGACAACTTACTGGTACGAGCTCTTTTTAAACGTAAGCTCATTTTGCCGGTGGTCAATCAGGAGGGGATGGTCCTCTTCAAAAACCTTCACAGCTGAGAGGTGAATAACGACAGTCAAATTTAAATCACAGACACTAAAAATGATCAAAATCCGTAATCATTTGGTAAATCTGAGGCTGACCTCTCCCTCCTCTCAGCTCCACCAGTTCTCCCCTGGAGATCCATCTGTAACAGGGGAACAGAATGACATCTCCTTCTGGAGTGGTCACCACTATTTTGGAGCAGTACCACTCATCTTCTGGGAAAATAAGGAAGGGATCTTTTTCCACCTTGATCAGGAGAAGTTTCCCCAGAGACAAACTGCTTTTGATGGTGTAGGTCCCTGTCTGTGAGGTGGAGAAATTCACGCACTGGCTGTTTGTAAGTCAAATCAATTCATCAATACTTTGGCTTAGAGACAAACAGTACCCTAACACGTCGGTGTTGAGAAGCACCATATGATTGAATTCAACTTACTGTTCCAGTTACAAAGTCTCTGCCAAAGTTGTCCAACTCAGTCCGCTCACTCTGCCCTTCTGTTCCAAACAAGGTGACATATATGTGGTCCATTGTCCCTGCATATTTCAGGTCCCCTGTGGTCACCTGTATCTTGTATTCAGCCATGCTCCCTCAACAGAAACGATCTGGAAAAAGAACAAAAAATAAATGTGATTTCAAATACTTTAATCAAGCATTTTATTTAAAATAATTATCTACAGATATCAACAAGCTGGTTAATTTCTAAAGTTATTGTGTTTGATCCTGAATGAAAAAATATATATATAGCAGTAATAATTAAGTTTTATAACAACAAAAAGATACCACTGAAACCTTTACAGTGAGACTGCTAGTACCTACCTGTCTGCCTTACAGCTGCAGTACTGGTCCTTCTTGTATTTTTCCTTCCCCCTATAGCTGCATAGGTGTGGTTTTGAGATGTAGGTACAACGAAATTAAGGTGATCTGAGGTCCCCTTTAGGTGCCGTAGAAGTATAAAAATAAATAAAAAGAAAAATTACGTACAAAACTATAAACACTAAGATGACGTAACAACCCCATTCACACATAAAAGGAAGTCAGGTTATTGCACATCACTTGAAGTCATTGCACTCATTTGTGAGAAAGTATATTGCACATTTGCACATATGAAATTGAGATTATATGAGACATGAAATTACTGCACGGATGTATTGCACATTAAAATTATTGTACAAAGGTTTATTGCACAGTTCACATTAGTTTTCATTAATGTTCGAGTTGTTCAGTGTGATTATGGCTGTTGCAGAGAAGCCATTCCTCAATCTATTAGTACTGGCCTTCAGTGTTCCGAACCGTCTACCGGATGGAAGCAGTCGAAAAAGTAAGTGTCCAGGGTGGGTTGTGTCCTTGAGTATCGCCTGGGCCTTCCTCAGGCAGCGAGAGTAATATAGTTCCTGTAGGGATGGGATGGGGCAGCCGATGATCCTTTGGGCTGTGGTGACGACCCTCTGGAGCGCCTTCCTGTCTGCTGCAGTGCAGCTAGAAAACCACACGCAGATGCAGTAAGTCAGGATGCTCTCTATGGAGCGTCGGTAAAAGGACACCAGCAGTCTCTGGGAGAGGTGGTTATTCCTTAGATTCCTAAGGAATGGGAGTCTCTGCTGTGCCTTTTTCACAATGACTCTTGGGTTGGTGCACCAGGTCAGGTCGTCCTTGAGGTCCATACCCAGGAACCGGAAGTTGGAGACCCTCTCTACACAATCCCCTCCAATGAACAGTGGCTGAATGGCAGCTTTCCTCCTCCTGAAGTCTAAGACGATCTCCTTTTTCTTGGTGGTGCTCAGGATGAGGTTGTTCTCTGTGCACCACACTGTCAGCCGATCCACCTCGTCCCGGTAAGCAGACTTGTCCCCACCTGTGATGAGCCCCATCACGGTGGTGTCGTCAGCAAACTTTATAATGCTTTTGCTGGGGTGAGTGGAGGTGCAGTCGTGTGTAGAGGGTGTAGAGAAGGGGGCTCAGCACACAGCCCTGAGGGGAACCGGTGCTGAGGCTGACGGCTGAGGAGACATGGGCAAACAAACGTACGGTCCACGGGCCAACACCGGCCCACCAGAGGATCTGATCTGGCCCGCGGCATGAATTTGCAAAGTGCAGAAATTTAACAGAAGACTACTAGTATTTGGGAAGGTTCATGAAGTATATGGAAAGTCCTATGTTCAACATGGTTCCTGAATTCACATAGGACCTTCTGCATGATTTGTTTTACAGTAACAGTACTATTTACTTGAGTGAATAGTAGTTTGAAGTACTCTTTCGATTCATAGATATCCTCTATTTTGCAAAAAACTTTTAATGACTATGCCTTTCTCCATATTTTTCTTTTTTTATTTCTCATTTTATTTCATATTATTTTTCCTTGGTACTGGTTCATGTGTGTGTATATCGGTGATCATGACCTACGAGTCAACATTTTATGGCTCTGGTCTTTTACACTATTTCTTTATCTAACATACAAACTCCGCCTACTTAAATTCCTCCTCACTTTTTCAGAAAAACACGAAGACCTGGTTAGTCAGGGTTCTCCATTGGCAGCTGCTAACATGCAGGCAGTTTCTGTTTCAAACCAAAGATTGTCACTGAGATGGAGTTTCTTTTTCCCTGACACTGTAGTTTAACATTTAATAATATAGAGTAGACAGCTGGGATAGGCTCCAGCAGACCCCGCGACCCTTAACAGGAAGAAGCGGTTACAGAAGATGAATGAATGAATGAATGAATGAATATAGAGTAATATTTTGCTAAGAATATTTTTTACGATTCATGTGATCAAGTGTTTTATTTCAAGTAGTCCCTTTAAATCGAGTTATCCCAGCTGCTAATGTGCTGTCAGCTTTTTTTTATAAAACAATAATGATTTCACTGAGGTGATGTTTTCTACCTGACATTGTAGTCTTTTCGGACCAGAAGATTTTTTTCATATCTTCAAAATTGAACATGAATTTCTGACTCGCATGTTTCTTTTTGAATATTCTACCTCGGCAGGAAATCTCTTTGCCTTTTGGGTCACAGTGATGAATGAGTTGTCGGTTGAAGTCACTCTGAAGTTTTGTTTTAGTTTTGGTATCCAGATACACTTGCCAACACGTTCAGCTACAAAGTAACCACGTGAAAGAAGTGTGATCACTAATAAGATACATTTTCACTCTTGCTCATGTTGTGTTGACTTCCAAGTAGAAATGCAAACAATACAAATCAATTGATATCCCAAAACTTGCCCTTCACATCTACAAACATCTCAGTCATCTACCACCTATTGTCTATGTTCTTGTGTCACACCTTTAAAAAGTCGAAAGAAAATGAATGCAAATGATAACGTATATTTTTTTTACTCATTTTCACAGCTTTTAACAATACAACGCGTAGTTCACATAAGTATATAGTCCCACTTCACATGACATAACTAACTAGCAACACCTCACTAACTGCCTTTGTTATATGTACTAAATATAAGAGATGAATAATGCATCCAAAATATGAGCTTAAAAGGAATGGATGTTGTTGACTGATGCACTTCAGGCTTTCTTAAATGGCAGTGCTGTTCTCTATCTGAGTAGGGTTCAGGTATGTGTAGGGCACTTCCAAATGTGCGTTTCTTGCTGTTATTGCTTCACTCAGGTACGATAACTCTGCTTGAAATTCCTTAATCATCTGCTTCGGAGCAGGCTCATCGAATCGTTCTTCAGGATAGGCACCCAAGTAAACCTGTTCAGACAAAACATTAATTGAGACTGACACAGCATTTTATAAAATGTAAACAAAAACTGTACAACAGTATATGAGTCATACACCAAACTTACCACATCTGCATATGTGTCTGAAAGCACCCAAGCCATTGCTGCAAACTTGGCTGTCTCTTTGACACTGGGGAGGGTCTCCAAAATGGTCTTCATGGTTGACTGCCCCTTAGTAATTGGAGGAGGTTTGTGGAGCCGGAGTGCGCCATTGGGTGTCCAGGAGTGGAAGTCATACTAGATTATAATAGAAGCTTCTGTAAGTGTCTATAAATTGGGTAACACACAGCAGGAACTCAAGGGCAGAAGGAGACAAAAAAGAACTACTGAAGTAAGGTAGAGCAGAAGTTGCAGGATGACACTAAGAAGTTGTGGGACGGTGTGAAGACAATTACAGGTTGTAGCTTCAAGCAGAAGGGAAGGAGGAGGAGAGTCCCAACCAGTTCAACAACTGTTTCAACAGATTTGAGTGCCCTGCCTCCTCAATTGCTGTACAGCTAGCTGCATTCGCCCCACACTCCCCCCAGGCCGCTGCGGATGAGTGGCTCATAGCCCCACTCTCCACCACCATCACTACAGCTCAGGTGAACAGAGAGCTCAGGAGGCGCTGTCCCACCAAAGCAGACAGATTGTCCGAACGATTACTCAGGACCTGTGCTTCTGAGCTGGGGGGGGGGGGGGGCCTTCGGGACTTATTTAACCTGAGCCTGCACCTAATACGGGGAATGCTGCTGTGAGGATCATGTTTTTTGATTTCTCCAGCACATTCAACAACATCCATCCAAACTGACTATGATAAGAGTGGATTCGCATCTCATTTCCTGGGTAACCAACTATCTCTCCAGGAGACCCCAGTGCATCATGCTGGGGAACTGCACCTCTAGGCCAATTGTCAGCAGCACCGGAGTGCCACGGGACTGTGCTTTTCCCTGTCCTATTCCCACTATATACCTCGGACTTCAAGCTTAACTTGGAAGTCATGACACTTACATTAATTCTCCAACGACACTTCAGTTGTGGGGTATATCAGGGATGGACAGGATCCTGGTGAACAACTTTGTTTCGTGGTGCGGAGCAAACCACCTACAGTATATGACACCAGCATATCAACACAGCCAAAACCAAGGAGATGGTGGTGGATTTCTGGAGGTCCAGGCCCCACCTTTGGCCTGTAACCATCAATGGGGACTGTGTTGAGATAGTTCAGACCTATACGTACCTGGGTATACAGCTGGATCACAAACTGGACTGGTCAGCTAATATAGACTCCGTGTACAAGAAAGGTCAGAGAAAGGTCTCTATGTCCTCAGGAGGCTAAGGTTGTTCAACATCTGCTGGAAGTTGCTGGAGATGTTTTATCAGACTGTTGTTGCCAGTGTCCAACAGAAACTTTTTTGTTTTTGTTTTTTTGGGCGCTGATGCCAACCTTAACTGAGCTTGGGTTTGATTTGTCTGTAGTTGATCAAATATCATTGAATATGCCTCTGACCCAACTTGTTACTATTGGCCCACCTGTCCATTATTCACAGCAGCATGTTGAACTGTCACTCTGAAGATCACCATGGTGACGAACTTGATCAATTCCTCCACAGTATTAAAGCATGCTGGTATCCCTGTTGGCAGTACAGTCACAGTCAATCAATCTAAAAATATATATATATATATATACTGTAGCCTACTAAATGCGTCTTTAAATATAAAATTAGAATATTTGTAATGTACCTGAGTGTTTGTTTCCTAAGAAGCCATGTGTGAATATCTCACTGATCCATTCCTGCAGCTCAGAGTCTTTACGCACATCATTGTCTGAGGGATAATAGTACTCCACTATACTCTTCACAAAGCTGATGGAAATATAACAATTTAATAATTTAAATTTAGCATTGTATTAACTCTAGTTAATGTAAGTCTACATGAACAAAATATGTAGTGCACATAAACATTTAGATTATTTGTATTAATTGATTCATTTATAGACATTTAGTACAATGCAGGACCTTTTGCATTGTGCTCAGCACATCTTCCCTTTGCAGCTGTGCTGGAATGTTGCAGTTTAAAGATCATTTTGGACTGTTTCACTATTTTTATACAGTTAAATTTATCATGACCTGTTGATGATGTTCCACAGTTTCAGACCGTCATCTCTGTAGTAGAAGTTGGGGACTGACTCCAGTCCTCGTGCAGTAATGTTGTCTGGCAGACAGAGGGAGCTGTAGGTCATCTCAGAGAGGTACCTTCTCATGAGCTCTATTAGTCCATCATATCCAGGTGAACTCTGTTAGTTAATAATGTAAAAAGTTATACTTGCTTTTCACAAAGCTGAATTATGAGTGTGATTGATCGGAAATGCACTGTGTATTCATATTAGAGACCCTTACCATAGTTAAAGCCCCGTCAGGTCCCAAAAGGATTACACGGCTGAGAGTGTTTACATGCAGAGTGTAACGGAAGTGTGGGATCAGCAGCTGTACAGAAAAGAGGGTAAACATTGCCTTGAAATATGTGCCTGAGGAAGAAATTCCTAAAAAGTCTTACACAAGTATTTCCTGATCTTGACTTCTCCCTTTCAGCAGTGCATATACCCTCACATCTCACAAGTTCTTCACCTTAGTATTTAGTTGCTAAGTAAGTCACTTTGGAGCCTTGAGGAAACTCACCTTCTCTGAGACACATACATACCACTAAAGGCCCTGAGGTACCTTCAAAGTAAACCCTTCTTTCCTTTCCTTCACATGTCTAAATAGGTTTTCTTTTCTAGTAGTCTATTGTAAATATACCTTGTAGAGGGGGTGAATCACAGGGAAGCTGCGGAGAGTAGCAACAGCAAAGACTTCAGCCAGAATGTGAGTGTTCATGAGGTGATGAATTGTCTCATATTCCATCATATCTGAGCTTTTAACAAAGATCTTGGCTAGCAGCCAGTCTGTCTCTGGGTCACTGGGCAGGAAGATGGGGTTCCTCTCAGAAGGCTGTTGATGCAGCTGGAATAAAATGTTAATAAAAATGATAAATTCTGTATTTTGAAACTAAACCTACATATAGTAAAATTAGTTTCGAATGATTGATGGTCAGCAAGTGCATTAACAAGGAATAATAATATTTATACTATTACTAATATGTATGCGATATCCTGACATTCATTCCCGGGCGTACAGTTGAAACCAAATGTTTACATACACTGTGTTAAAAGACACACAAGGAAGCAGTGTGTTTGAGGTGTAGCCTTAAGGTGTAGCCTTCAAATATATCCACAGGTGTGCTCAACTCAAATGTTGTCTGTTAACCTATCAGAAACTTCCAAAGCCATGACATCATCATCAGGGGTTTCCCTCATTGTTTAAAGACATAGTAATCTTTGCGTATGTAAACTTCTGACTGAAGAAAGTAATAAAAAATTCTCTGAGACATTCTCTCATTATTGTGGCATTTAGTAATTAGAAATAATTTTGGTAATCCTAACTGACCTAAAACAGGAGAGGTTTAGTCTGATTTAACTTCAGACAGTGAGGAAAAAAGGTTTATGTGTCTTTTAACACAGTGTATGTAAACATCTTGTTTCAAAGTATTAAGTCATCTGCATACAATGAGACTTCATGAGACTAATGCATTCTGCTGAATTAAATAAATATGGGCAATTGTAAAATTAAAAATTGAAGTCAGTCTTTTATTTAGACTTATAAAACTAGAGACCAGCTCAGGGCCGGATTAACAATTTCCAGTGCCCTGGGCAACAAGACTCAAGGGCCCCCCCTCCAAAGCAACAATCGCAAAGTCACAATCATCAAGAGCATATACCCTATACTTCTATACTGACAAATCAGGCTTCTGCATGGCTTGGTGGAGATGTATGTATGTATGTACAATAGCCAGAAGAGACAGAACAGATGCACAAATGTTTAACATAACTTTTTTACAATGAATCTTTCACAGAACTTGGTGGCTACAGAGTAATTAGCCCATTAAATGTTTCAATATGTAGCCAATCTATCATTCTTTGACTACAACAGTGAAATAAAGCAGATAGCTAGGGAAGCCTTCATTTAAAACCAGAGATTTTAAAATGCTAAAATGTGAAATTATCACCAGCCATGAAGCAGGCAGTGTGTATGGAGTAAAAGTAAATCATTGGCTACACTGTTGCATGTAGTTCAAAGTCAAGATCATGTTTATTGTTTCACAATCAATCAGTGCTGCAGCACCTCCTGCTGGTGGGGCTGCTGCACCCCAAAAATGTATTTACCCAAAAATAAATACACGAAATAAAGTGAAAAAAGTGGGGAAAAAAGAAAATGCTAAAAGTTAAAACTGGAAACACTAATAACTATAAATTGCCGCGGTCTGGCTTAATATTCACTATACAATTTGTGTCTTGCTAGTCACATGACCACACGTAAGGTCAAGTGTCAAGTGACGGTAACTTGTACGGTACTGTACAAGTTGTAGTCGAGCTAACTGATCACCATAGCGCAAAAACGCATTTTAGATTTTTTTGGGAAGCCTCAACAAAACAAAAGGAGATGCAACAGAGAATTGGAAGAGGCAGACTCGCAGCCCAGTCCGAGCACCCCTGAAACGACCGAAACAGCAGCAGCACCGGGACTGTGTTGACAGGAGCTGTGAGCCTGCAATTCAAACTAACGTCCCAGGTCAAAATGCTAACGCTTCAGAGGCACCGCATCAACCAACTAGCTTCAGTTTTCCAGGAAGGCCGTTTGGAAAAGAAACGTTTTGTCGTTCATTCAATGCGAGCTGGTTTACCAAATGGAGATGGCTGCATTATATTGAGGACGGTGATCGCGTTATTTGTTTGTTTCAGCTGTGTCAAAGCAGTGGAGTGTGATGCAGGCGGTAAGTCACGTTTCTTTTTCAAATGCTGCAACCGCGCAGCACGCCTTTACGCACGGTGTTCAGCACCACAGTTACATGGACAGCTGTGACAAATTGTTTACTGTTGCCAAAGTGATCAGCACCATGAACAGTTACACGGACTCTGTGACACATTGTTTGTTCTGGTTCCACTATGTATGTGTATGTAATATTGTTTTGTGAAAGTTAAGATTTTTGCACGCTTAATTAATGTGGCCGAGGCTCCGGGTTCATTGTCATTAGACCTACGACCAATGAGCTCTGAATTATCTTTGAATTAAAAGTTCCTTTCGGTTTTCGATTGAGAACTGATCTCATGTCTTGCGTTTCATGATTTTCTCTTTATTTCTAATAATGAGATTCATATCAAATGTGTATACTACACGTAGGCTACACATGCTTCACTTGTATCATTGTGTATTTTCTGGGTGGCTTCGTGAATAAATAATGCAGTTGACTATGTGTCACCGCTGCATGTAACAATATTGCCATGGTGTAGGAGTCAAGCCGCACCCCCTGCTGAGAATATGTTCCCGCGGCTATGACTGTTTTTGACGTGATTTAACATAATATTTTGATCGAACGGGTTGCACAAATCTGCACATGATTAGGGAAGTGAGGACTGCGTTTGTAACGTGATCGAACATAATATTTTGACTGTGCCCAGGGCCCCTTACTGGTCCTGTGCCCCTGGGCAAGTGCCCAGTTTCCCTAATGGTTAATCCGGCCCTGGACCAGCTGCATTCAGACTCATCAGGTCAAAGGAAATGCTTTCAGCAGAGACTATTAACTCACATGAACATAGAGCCAATCATAGTCCCTTTTGCTGCGTCAGTGAAATACCTGGATTGCAATTGGCATCAGTTTGTTCTCTGGGTTCATGTAAAACAAGCAGAAACCAGCAGTCATGTGCAGAGAATCACCATCCTCCAACGTCCTAGTGGGTATTCCATCCATTATCCTCTGGTCACGGAGGAATATGTTGCCTTTCTGTAGGGGACAGAAAGATAGACTAAAGTAGAGCATAAGACATCAAGTGGTAATTAAGCCAATTCATAGAATAAATGGAGCATCTTACAAAATTCAGAGCCTCTTTACTGCTATAGAAATATACTATAAAATATAAAACTACATATTGCCCCAATCTAAAGCCACTTCTCCTTCACACCTCCATTTCCTTCTTCAGGGAGCTTCCCTCTTTCAGGAATGGCTTCACCATCTCCTCTGTGACTGGAAAGTTTTTGGGAAGTTCTGAGCAGCGCTCGATCACATTGGGGTTTGTTGCATTAAGATACTGGTATCCAAAAAAGTCATCTTCCTTCCAGTGCTCTGCAACGTACTCTGGAAGATATAAGTTGTCATACAGTATATCAAGTCAGATTTAGTTTCCTTTTGTTTAGCTGCTCTTAATCTGTTGCAGATTTAAAAAGAAATTTTGCATTGTTTATCTCTGGTGGTACATTTTAAGTAAAAGCAAAAGTAAAAGAATACATAAATAAAGTCAGTGTAAATAAGAGAACAAATGTGGTGGAGGAGGGAGATCCTCATGTCTGAGTACCAACAATACACAGTCCAATAAAATTAAGGGTGGTATCATTGTGAGGGTCATGATTAAGATTAGCATTATCACAGCTTGTGGTAAATATTAAGGCTGTAACTGCCTGGTTGATTTTTAATGCTTCATCTGATGAGACAATTACTCAAGTCAAACATACTCACAATGTTGCATGGCCAGCAGATGCATACCAGGTCTGCCTGAATTCAAAATGCCTAAATGTTCTCCTCTGCGTTCACATAGGACCTTCTGCTTTCACTGAGGTATCCACAGCTTTCTGCTGCTTTGACTATCCCTTTTGTGGCTGCAGAACACTTACTGCATCACGTGTTTGAAAAGTTGGAGCCCAGAAAGACACAGAAACCTAATGAACTGCTTAATGGAGTCATTTGACATGTCATGTACTCTGCAAAAAAGTAAATAAGTAAATTCTGATTTCCATTATTGGCTGCTTAGTGTTCAGAATGAGCAGTTTGAAGTTAAACCAGAGTAGACTGAGGTGTCCAACATTTTTATTGATTTTTAGTTTACATCAACAGTACTATGTACTTGAGTAAATATTAGTTTTCAGTACTTTTTCAATTTATAGAAATCCTCTATTTTGATCGAAATTTTTAATTACTATGCTATACTATACTATTTTTTTTATTATTATTTATTTCTCATTATATTTCATATTATTTTTCCTTGGTACTGGTTTGTGCTGGTGATCATGACCTGCGAACCAACATTTTATAGCTCTGGTCTTTTACACTATTTCTTTGTCTAACATGCAAACTCCACCTACTTAAATTCCTCCTCACTTCTTCAGAAAAACAACCCTAGAACCCTATTAAAGCATGTAAATCAGTTATAAATTCATGGTCAACTTCTTTTCCTAAGAATAGTGTCAGTTATTCATGTGAGAACACGTTGACGTGGTTAGTTAGGTGTCTCCATTGACAGCTGCTAACATGCGGGCAGTTTCTGTTTCAAAACAAAGATTGTCACTGAGATTGAGCTTTTTTCCCCCCATGACATTGTAATTTAACATTCAATAATATAGAGTAATATTTTACAAAGAATATTTTTTTCAGGATTCGTGTGTTTATTTCAAGTAGTCCAGGTAAATCGGGTTATCCCAGCTGCTAATGTTTCACTGAGGTGATGTTTTCTACCTGACATTGTAGTCTTTTTGGACCAGAAGATTTTTTTCATGTCTTCAAAATTTTCCCATTGTTTCACAGATCCAGCCAGCCCCTTGAACAACAGTTCAATGCGACTGAAACAAAAAATGCAGACAAGAACATACACGTACTGACATTAATATTTCAGAATACCCCTTTGACTTGCATGTAAGGCACAGATTACACATGAATATCTGACTCACATGTTTCTTTTTGAATATTCTAGTTCGTCAGATTTGGACATGGAGAAGCGTAGTTCAGCTGGCAGCTCAGAGATTTGATTGAAATGAATTTTGTGTGGTATTTTTTCATCAGCGATCTCCCATCTAAAATAGAAAAAGGTAAATCACATGAAGCTTTGTCCACATAAGGTTCTGAGACAAATAGCAGCTGTAGGCACACTGCAGACATGAAAACTTACTGGTACGAGTTCTTTTTAAACGTAAGCTCATTTTTCCGGTGGTCAATCAGGAGGGGATGGTCCTCCTCAAAAACCTTCACAGCTGAGAGGTGAATAACGACAGTCAAATTTAAATCACAGACACTAAACCGATCAAAATCCATAATCATTTAGTAAATCTGAGACTGACCTCTCCCTCCTCTTAGCTCCACCAGTTCTCCCCTGGAGATCCATCTGTAACAGGGGAACAGAATGACATCTCCTTCTGGAGTGGTCGCCACTATTTTGGAGCAGTACCACTCATTTTCTGGGAGAATAAGGAAGGGATCTTTTTCCACCTTGATCAGGAGAAGTTTCCCCAGAGACAAAGTGCTTTTGATGGTGTAGGACCCTGTCTATGAGGTGGAGAATAAACAAACATATGAAGAAAGAAAAACACACTTACAGTGACAATGTACCACAGCTCTAAATTATATTTAATAAAACTCTTGAGATAAATATGTGAAAACCTGGTTATGCATTAAATTACACATAGCTGTTGATAGCCATTCCTTCTGGCTAGAGAACGCAAAGGATCTTTTATAAAAAATTAGAGATGCACCGGATCCTGATTTTTAGGATCCTGCCGGATACCGGATCCACTGCTTAAGATCCTGCCGGATCCGGAACCGGATCCGGATCCTACTCCGATCATCAGCTTGTACATTATAATGCAGTAAAACAGCGGAGATGTTGAGTACACTTTAACGTTTTTACCTCGAGACAAACTTTGACAGCAAAGCGTGCATATCGCATGACTTGAATCTCCCTCTACCAGTTTAAAGTACTGCCACACAGCACTTTTTCGGCTCCCTGCTTCCATTTCCGACGAGGACTGCTAACACAATGTAGGGGATGGCTTCTCTAAACATTAACCGCGTAATCACGTTCTTCCGGGTCCGGATCCGGTTGCCACGCTAGGTATCCGGCAGTAACCGGACCCCATAAAAACGCCATTATCCGGCCGGATCCGGATCCGGAACCTGGATCCGGTGCATCTCTATAAAAAATTAGACCACTGGATTTAAATGGATCACATAACTTTAGTGTCATGACATTGGACCTCTTATTTGTGATTTCACACACCGGCTTTTTGTAAGTCAAATCAGTTCATCAAGACTTTGGCTTAGAGACAAACAGTACCCCAACACATCGGTGTTGAGAAGCACCGGATGATTGAATTCAACTTACTGTTCCAGTTACAAAGTCTCTGCCAAAGTTGTCCAACTCAGTCCGTTCACTCTGCCCTTCTGTTCCAAATAAGGTGACATATATGTGGTCCATTGTCCCTGCATATTTCATGTCCCCTGTGGTCACCTGTAGCTTGTATTCAGCCATGGTCCCTCAGCAGAAACGATCTGGAAAAAGAACAAATAAATAAATAAATGTGATTTCAAATACTTTAATCACGCATTTTATTTAAAATAATTATCTACAGATAGCAACAAGCTCGTTAATTTCTAAAGTTATATTGTTGTGTTTGATCCTGAATAAAAAAAATATATAGCAGTAATAATTAAGTTTTATAACAACAAAAAGAGGAATAAAGTTACCACTTAAACCTTTACAATGAGACTGCTAGTACCTACCTGTCTGCCTTACAGCTGCCGTATTGGTCCTTCTTGTCTTTGTTGGGTATTAAGGGGTTATGTGAGGTCCTGAACCTGTTATGTGACACTGTGAAAACCAGGAAGAAGCGCACTTTTTCTATCTTATCTTATAAGGGGCCATTTACTGCTTTGCTTTGATGCTCACGAGATTAGGATGGACTACACCCTACCGTTTTACACAATAGAAACCAGTTAGAACTGGTCTCGGCCACACGTGGAAAACTACTGATACACATTGTCTTCGGGCGGAGACTCGTTAGAATAAAACTTCTGTGCGTGCTTTGTTACGGTCTTCCACTACCAGACCGCCCCTAAGGAGGTTGGTGAGAAGCCCAAGTGCTGGATCCGTACCAATTCTCTGCGTGAATCTAAAATAAACCTATCGACAGGGAGAAGTTGCCAAGTGATTTGTGCATAGTTAAACTAGCCTTTCCAATAGGTATGAAGATCCCGGGCTGAAGGAGAGGGAAAAGTTCCTCCTTCAACATCTTTTTCCTTCCCCCTATAGCTGCATAGGTGTGTGAAGATTTAGAATAATCCTTTAGCAAAATAACCAATCACACTTCAGCATGGAAATTAATTGGCCCCAGTGGACCTTATTATTATTAATTTGAGTGTTATTATGCAGAAAACCTTCAACAAGCATCACATTTCATTATGGCTAGTTTGTATTTACTACAGGCAACAACAAGAGTACTTTGGCAATGTGGAAATTGCAGACATGGATTAAAGAATAAAGTCCAAATAACTGGCAATCACAACAAAATTCCCACAAAAGAATATTTTGTAGACTTGCTTACTTGCCAAGCATTTGCTGATCTATTCCACAGTCATGTCTGAACAGTAAAGATGAAGCTCATTTCAAGGGTTAACAAAAAGACACATGAGCTCAGAATTTAACAAGATGTTATGTTTCAAAGTACGCCCCAGACTGTTAGACTCATTTTCCATATACCGCTACCTCTCGTCATATGAGCAGCATCGGTCGTGGCTCGGACCGCTCCGTGGTCTCAATGAAGACAAGTTTTCCGCAGGTTAGTTAGTCGTAAGGACTTTTGAAATTATTTTATGAAGAATTAAAGGAGGTTTTTTTTTTTTTTGTGAGCGCAAATATACATATTCAAATGCAGAAGAACTAAAAACACAGCAAGAAGGTTCTGGGTTCGAAACCATTGGCCGACTGGGGCCTTTCTTTCTTCGGTTGCATGTTCCTCCTGTGTCTGCATGGGTTCTCTCCGGGTACTCTGGCTTCCTCTCACCGTTATTCTAAATTTGCTGTAGGTGTGTTGTTGTCTGTCTCTCAGGATAAGCGTGACCCTTCACGCTTGTCCTGTGAAGGGTCGTGAGGGGGCTGGAGCCTATCCCAGCTGTCATTGGGCAAGAGGCGGGGTACACCCTGGACAGGTCTCCAGTCTATCGCAGGGCTAACACAGAGAGACAGACAACCATTCACTCACATGCACACTTACGGCCAATTTAGGCCCCGTCCACACGTACCAAACGATCTTTTTCCCCTCCGTTTTCCCTGGCATCGTTTCAAGAATATTTGCGTACACACGGATCCATCTCAACACGCTACTTCATATTCCAGGCCTATAGGTGGCACTGTTTCAGTTTCAGAAATTCACCAAAAACGGAGCAGAAGAGGCGGAGCATGCGCGTAAAGCTTGAGCGCTGTTTACAAATCGCATGATATTGATATATGATATTTTGCCCTAGTAACCCTAATAGGCTCAATATCTTCTCCAGCAGGAACACGAGCATGTAGTCCGACATTGTTGTTGATGTTGTTATGAGACGTCTCACGGGAGGTGGAAGGCTGCTCGAGGGGTGTGGCGATGACATCATCGAAACGCAAATATGCGTTTTCGCCATCCACACGAACACTCAAGGGCTGCGTTTGCAAATTTTTTCATCCTGGGACCAGGTTTCAGAAGTGCGTTTTAAGGCAATGCGTCTACAGGATTCGTTTGGACGATCGCCCAAAACAATGCAAAACATCTGCGTTTAGACCAAAAAACGTCTCCGTGTGGATGGCCCCTTAGAATCACCAGTTAACCTAATGAGCATGTCTTTGGACGGTGGGAGGAAAATAGGGATATGTGTATAGTGTAAATAATGCAGATGGTGGATATTAATTGAATAATTTTACTAATCCAGTAACATAATATAAATGATAACGCTGTAAGCAAAGCTCTTTACCTTTGATATTTCATATGTGTTTTATACTTTTTTGTTGGTTATTACAAATGAAGGGTTTTACCTGCCATTCAGGTGCATGTACAATCAAACCTATTGAGCCACTGAGCCTTAAGTAAATGATACATGTTATATTTCCTTGAAACATCTCTTCAACGGGAGCAGCATTAAATCTGTGTGACGTACCTCAAGCAGACCCGTGTGTCTCAATCAGATGCACATGATAAAAACATGTACCTTCCCAGATGTAAGACCCTCTGAGTCTTTGCACGAATTTGAACCACAGCGTGTCTCTGAACGGCTCGGCCAGCTGCACGTCGCCGATCCACAGGCTCGGTTCATCCGGCGACGGGAGCTTCTGCGAAGCTTTCATCGGCACCGCTCGGTCGGGGTCCCAGTGGCCCATTTCCTCACACAAACCCAAAACAAACACCTCTAAGTCCGAAGAGTCCGCCGAATCTGAATAACATTATTGACTTGAGTGATGTGTTGTCAAAGGTGTAGCATGGTACGTTAGGGTTATTAGAGCCTAAATAATCGCTATTAAATGTGTGTGACCCATGGACTGTACGGCGTTGTCTAAAAATAGTCAGGTCTTGTTTTGATGGTGCACGTTGCAGCAAAGATAGGTTGGACAGAATGAGGACTCACTTTGTCAGAATTACTGTTAGCCAAGATGTCCTCTATACTGTCAAGTCACATATTACTTGCTAAACCACCGGCCAGGATAAATCGCAATACTTCAGCAAACCGAACATGACTTATAGAAAAGACTAAGCTATAGTCTTGCAAGCACACACCTGTTGTGTTCACTATTGCTGGCTGAAGTCTACTTAACACTGAGAGGAACACAACAGTTCTTTCTTTCTATTTTGTGCTTTGAATGAGCCCTTGATATCGGCACAAAGAGTGGGTCCTCTTCCAGCGAGGCCCACTGTGCACCATCATGTTTCTACAGTTGCCCAGAACAGACAAACCAAACTCAGCTTGGAAAAGTGTTGTGTGAGGGAGCGGGGGTTGTCTGAATAATCAGTTCAAATCAATTCAAGAACTCACACTAGAGCACAGTACTTTGTTGTTTCCTCTTTGGCTTTCTACTAGTTCATGGTCCCCTGTCTTTGCGAAGGGGATGTAGCTCAGTGGTAGAGCGCATGCTTTGCATGTATGAGGCCCCGGGTTCAATCCCCGGCATCTCCATTCTTTGTGGCTTTCTCCACTGATTTTGTCTCAGACCTTCTGCCTCCAGTTTGCAAATTAATTGGCAGTGATTAACACTATAAAAAGCACTGACATCTAGTTGTGTATTGACCTCTGCAAAATACTTATAACATTATTGTTTTATTACTTATTGCATTAGTATTAACGCAGCAATGTCATTTCATTTTTAAAATGATTTCTGTGTGAGTTTTAGTTTGCGGCACTGCTCAGTAAAACGCTAAATAATTAAGGATTATGATTATATAATTGCTTATATAGATATGTCCATTCCGGGGATCATAACAGCACATTAACCATATGATTGTCAAAGTATATATTAAGTTAAGGTTTAATTTATGTGCTTAAGTGAAATTCTGATGGCCAGACATTTGTAATGCTTGTAATTGAGTATTTTCATCATTTGGGCCCAATACTTATGCCTCTACGGTAAGTACTATAGTTTGTAAAACAGGTAAAGCAATACTTATGTCTCTACGGTAAGTACTATAGTTTATAAAACCGGTAAACCAATACTTATGTCTCTACGGTAAATACTATGGTTTATAAAGTGGATAAACCAATAGTTACGTCTTTACGGTAAGTACTATAGTTTATAAAGCAACCACTCACCCATCACTGTTTCTAAAACTCCTTTCAAACCAATGTATGATGAGGCTTCTGCAGGTGCAATATGAGCTCTGTTAATGAACACTGTAGAACGTGCCCGTAATCGATCCATAGTAGAATAAAGGGAGCGTTTTATGTTTTAAGCCACATTTCTCAAAATGTGTAAACCGTGGCTGCCTCATGCTAAGTCAGAGTTAAGATAAACAAAATGGTAAAACTATATGCCAGTTGGAAACCTGACCAACTAAAATCCTTACTTGATTACACTTATTTTACCCCCGATTACTTAAATCAGATACATTTATGTAGTAGCCCTTCTTTCAGAATTCATTATACTTAAATGCTCATGCTCAGACATCTAACATAATCACTAGCTGTAAAATACACTCATTCAGAAAACTTTCAGTTAAACTAATTGTGATCATCAACTAAGCTTCTCATTCCTGTGTTTTTTTTCCCCAACACACTCAAGTTACAATTCCACAGACTCACTCATCATGATAGAGCTAAAATATCCCAGCATGCAGTACATCTCTGTCTCTAACACCACAACTGTTGCATGTAATAAATTAACCCCCTCCAAGCATGTACAGCAGGTGCTGAGAAATACATTGATACACTCAACAGGTGACTCCCTCCGACTTTCTTAAATAGCGATGCTGTTCTCTATCTGAGTAGGGTTCAGGTATGTGTAGGGCACTTCAAGCTGGGAGTTTCTTGCTGTAACTGCTTCACTCAGGTAGGACAGCTCTGCTTGGAAGTCCTTAATCATCTGCTTTGGGGCAGGCTCATCGAATCGTTCTTCAGGGTACGCACCCAACTAAACCTGCAAAGACAAAACATTAATTAAGATCAGCACGGTGTACTGTTATTTGATGTACAAATTTTCAAAGCATTTCGAAATTATAGATGAGTCATACGTTAAACTTACCACATCTGCGTACGTGTCTGAAAGCAACCAAAGCATTGCTGCAATCTTGACTCTCTCTCCAACATTTGGAAGGGTCTCCATAATGGTCTCCATGGTTGACTGCCCCTTAGTGGTTGGAGGAGGTTTACGCAGCAGCAGGGCACCGTTGGGAATCCAGGAGTGGTAGTCAAACTAGATGAGTAAAGAAGCTTCGGTAGTTATGTTGGACTTTTATTCATTTCTGGAACCAGGTCAAGACATTTGATCATGCATTAAGCATTGTGTAAAACAACTTGTACATTAGGAATGCATCTTCTGTTGTATTTCATCTGCTAAAGGTCCTACACACGTGATGTAGGAACAACAAGCTTCCAAGTCTCTGTCCCTAAATGTGAGGAGATTGGAACTTTCTTTATTAATAAATTCACAGGCATGAGCTTGCATGTCTAAAATGTATGTAACCCCGGCTTTACTAGCACCTCAACCACAACAATTTGTGAGATGGTATCTCTGTCGTCTGATAATGTGTTCAATACTATCTCAAAGTCAGTCGACGGTGGAATTATGAGAAATTATAGGCCCACATCAGACCTTAGTTTTTCAAGCATATGACTTTAGAAAAAAAGTTATTTTGTGCTACAGAATCTACTTTTTATGGGTAAATAATTCATTCAGGTTCCAGTGATTATTATAGCACAGATACTGTTCTTAAAATCACAGTCAGTGATCTAAGGGCATTCCTAGCTCAGCAAAACTCTGAAAAATGTATTCCTATTGTAATGCACTTTTTACGAGTTTTCCCAAAAAATTAATCTTGAGTTTTCACATCCCAAACAGCATCTTGGAAAAATTGCAGTGACTCCCTTCAATCCTCAGCTGTGTGGCCAAATTGCGGAACATAAAGCCCTATCCTTTCGTAAACATGGCGCCAACCCCAAGTGGCCATTCAACGAATTGAATTCTTTAGCACTTCTGTATTGGCTCAGTTTTGCAACCTGGAGACTGTAGATCCTCACTTGATGTTACATAAAGGTACTATGACAATGATAATAATAATGATAATAATAATAATAATAATAACCCACCCACCTGTCCATTATTGACTGCAGTATGTTGAGCTGTCACTGTGAAGATCACCATGTTGATGAACTTGATCAGTTCCTCCACAGTATTAAAGCATGCTGGTATCCCTGTTGGCAGCACAGTCACTGTCAATAAGTGTGAAAAAAGATGACGCAGTGACTACTAAATGCATCTTTAAATATATATTTCATATATATGTATTTATAATGTACCTGAGTGTTTGTTTCCTAAGAAGCCATGTGTGAATATCTCACTGATCCATTCCTGCAGCTCAGAGTCTTTACACACATCGTTGTCTGAGGGATAATAGTACTCCACTATACTCTTCACAAAGCTGATGGAAATATAACAGTTTAATAATTTAAGTTTAGCATTGTATTAACTCCAGGTAATGTAAGTCTACATGAACAAAGTACGTAGTGCACATAAACATTTAGATTCTTTGTATTTTTGCACCTTTTGCATTGTGCTCAACACATCTTCCCTTTGCAGCTGTGCTGGAATGTTGCAGCTTAAAAACATCATTTTGGACTGTTTCACTATTTTTACACATTTTTTATCATGACCTGTTGATGATGTTCCACAGTTTCAGACCGTCATCTCTAGAAGTTGGGGACTGACTCCAGTCCTCGTGCAGTAATGTTGTCTGGCAGACAGAGGGAGCTGTAGGTCATCTCAGAGAGGGACCTTCTCATGAGCTCTATTAGTCCATCATATCCAGGTGAACTCTGTTAGTTAATAATTTGCGTGCCTTCGCTGTGGCAGCTCCAAAACTCTGGAACAATCTGCCTCAGCACATCAGACAGGCCTCCTCTCTGTCTGTTTTTAAATCCCACCTAAAGACCCACCTCTTCTCCTTGGCTTTTAACACCTAGTAGGAAGTTGACCTCATTTATTTTATTTTAAGGATTTTTACTGTGTTTTATCTGTTATCTCTTTTATCTCATTGGCTTTATTTTTGTTTTACCGTACTTTTACCTCATTGTGTTCGTTGTTCTATTGTACTTCTGTTGTGTTATTTATTGTATTTTATTGTGAAGCACTTTGGAAACCTTGTGTTTATTTAAATTGTGCTATATAAATAAAATTGGATTGGATTGGATTGGATAATTTAAAAAGTTATACTTGCTTTTCACAAAGCTGAATTATGAGTGTGATTGGTCGGAAATGCACTATGTATTCATATTAGAGAGCCTTACCAAAGTTAGAGCCCCGTCAGGTCCCAAAAGGGTTACGCGGCTGAGAGTGTTCACATGCAGGGTATAACGGAAGTGTGGGATCAGCAGCTGTACAGACAAGAGGGTAAACATTGCCTTGAAATATGTGCCTGAGGAAGAAATTCCGAGAAAGTCTTAAACAGAAGTATTTCCTGATCTTGACTTCTCCCTTTCCCTTTTGCATATAGTTGCAAAGTACCCTGAGGTACCTTTGAAGTAAACCCTTCTTTCCTTTCCTTCACATGTCTAAATAGGTTTTCTTTTCTAGTAGTCTATAACTTAACACTTCTCCAGCTCTATTATGTCAGCTCTATATTGTAAATATACCTTGTAGAGGGGGTGAATCACAGGGAAGCTGCGGAGAGTAGCAACAGCAAAGACTTCAGCCAGAATGTGAGTGTTCATGAGGTGATGAATTGTCTCATATTCAATTAGATCTGAGCTTTTAACAAAGATCTTGGCTAGCAGCCAGTCTGTCTCTGGGTCACTGGGCAGGAAGATGGGGTTCCTCTCAGAAGGCTCTTGATGCAGCTGGAATAAAATTAGTTTAGTTACAAATAATTGATGGTCAGCAAGTGCATTAACAGGGAATAATAATATTTATACTTTCAATCAATCAGTCAATCTTTATTTATAAAGCACTTTAAAAAAAAAAACAACACAGTTGGACAAAGTGCTGTGCACGGAGATGAGCACTGATAAAACACATAAAAATGAAAAATTGCTAATATGTATGCGATATCCTGACATTCATTCCCGAGCGGATGTATAAGGGTACAATATGTAAAGTATTAAGTCATCTGAATACAATGAGTCTTTATGAGACTATAATGCATTCTGCTGAATTAAATAAATATGGGCAGTTGTAAAATTATTTTTTTTCAGTAAGTCAGTCTTTCATTTAGACTTACTAAAACTAGAGACCAGCTGCATTCAGACTCTTTAGGTCAAAGGAAATGCCTTCAGCAGAGACTACTACCTCACATGAACATAGAGCCAATCATATTCGTCCCATTTGCTGTGTCAGTGAAATACCTGGATTGCAATTGGCATCAGTTTGTTCTCTGGGTTCATGTAAAACAAGCAGAAACCAGCAGTCATGTGCAGAGAATCACCATCCTCCAACTTCCTAGTGGGTATTCCATCCATTATCCTCTGGTCACGGAGGAATATGTTGCCTTTCTGTAGGGGACAGAAAGATAGACTAAAGTAGATATAAAGTAGTACATATTGCCCAAATCTAAAGCCACTTCTCCTTCACACCTCCATTTCCTTCTTCAGGGAGCTTCCCTCTTTCAGGAATGGCTTCACCATCTCCTCTGTGACTGGAAAGTTTTTGGGAAGTTCTGAGCAGCGCTCGATCACATTGGGGTTTGTTGCATTTAGATACTGGTATCCAAAAAAGTCATCTTCCTTCCAGTGCTCTGCAACGTACTCTGGAAGATATAAGTTGTCATACAGTATATCAAGTCAGATTTAGTTTCCCTTTGTTTAGCTCTTAATCTGTTGCGGATTGAAAAAGAAAAAATTTCATTTCCCTTTGAAATTCCCTGCCCATATTGTGCACAAATCAAATCGCATTTACCCTTTCTTGAACATTTTTAAAGATAAGTAATGTACTTTGACTTGAACATTGTTTTTCTCTGGTGGTACATTTTAAGTAAAAGCAAAAGTAAAAGAATAAATAAATAAAGTCAGTGTAAATTAGAGAACAAATCCTCTATTTTGCTCAAAACTTTCAATTACTATGCCTTTCTCCATATATATATTTTTTTTCTCATTATATTTTATATTATTTTTCCTTGGTACTGGTTTGTGTGTGCATATCGGTGATCATGACCTGCGAACCAACATTTTATAGATCTGGTCTTTTACACTGTTTTGTTTATCTAACATACAAACTCCGCCTACCTAAATTCCTCCTCGCTTCTTCAGAAAAACAGAGCAATAAATGGAACTCTAAATCAATGCCACTGGGAACCTCATTAAAGCATGTAAATCAGATATAAATTCAGGTTCGACTTCTTTTTCTGGGAATACGGTCTGTTATTCATGAGAGAACACGTTGATGTCAGCATTCTCCTTTGGCAGCTGCTAACATGCAGGTAGTTTCTGTTTCAAAACAAACGTTGTCACTGTTTTTTCTCTGTGACACTGTAATTTAACATTCAATAATGTAGTAATATTTTGCTAAGAATATTTTTTACGATTCATGTGATCAAGTGATTTATTTAAGTGCTGTCAGCTTTTTTTTTTTTTTTTTTTTTTTTTTAATGAAACAGTAATGATTTCACCGAGGGGATGTTTTCTACCTGACATTGTAGTCTTTTTGGACCAGAAGATTTTTTTCATGTCTTCAAAATTTTCCCATTGTTTCACAGATCCAGCCAGCCCCTTGAACAACCGTTCAATGCCACTGAAACAAAAAAATGCAGACAAGAACATACATGTACTGACATTAATGTTTCAGAATACCCCTTTGACTTGCATGTAAGGCACAGATTATACATGAATGTCTGACTCACATGTTTCTTCTTGAATATTTTACTTCGTCAGATTTGGACATGGAGAAGCGAAGTTCAGCTGGCAGCTCAGAGATTTGACTGAAATGAACTTTGTGTGGTATTTTTTCATCAGCGATCTCCCATCTAAAATAGAAAAAGGTAAATCACATGAAGCTTTGTCCACATAAGGTTCTGAGACATATAGCAGGTGTAGGTGCACACTGCACACATGAAAACCTACTGGTACGAGCTTTTTTTTAAACGTAAGCTCATTTTTCCGGTGGTCAGTCGGGAGGGGATGGTCCTCCTCAAAAGCCTTCACAGCTGAGAGGTGAATAACGACAGTCATATTTAAATTACAGACACTAAAAATGATCAAAATCCGTAATCATTTGGTAAATCAACATTTATTGAGGCTAACAAATTACCATGACATATGTT
The DNA here is from genome assembly GCF_963514085.1 of Chelon labrosus. Taxonomy (NCBI): domain Eukaryota; kingdom Metazoa; phylum Chordata; class Actinopteri; order Mugiliformes; family Mugilidae; genus Chelon; species Chelon labrosus. The sequence goes on along the minus strand of NC_140347.1, from coordinate 13,202,414 downwards.
TCAAGACAGTATGTTGTCTTGCTACAGAGTAACACAGCTGGTGCAGAACTAATAATAATATGCTATATGGCTAATAAACTATACACATATACCTTGACGTTGTGCCACATTACTTGTGTTAGAGATTGTAGATTGACGAGAGACCAGCTGCATTTAGTGAAGAGTAAAGAGACTCACCCAGGTAAAGGAAATGCTTCAGTAGAGACTACTGATGGTTGTGTTCTTAGATGAAAATAGAGCCCATAATGTCAGTGTTATTTGCTGCGTCAGTGAAATACCTGGATTATAATTGGCATCAGTTTGTTCTCTGGGTTCATGTAAAACAAGCAGAAACCAACGGTGCTGTGCAGAGAATCACCATCCTCCAACTTCCTAGTGGGTATTCCATCCATTATCCTCTGGTCACGGAGGAATATGTTGCCTTTCTTGTCTGTAATACCAGCAATATCAGGTAATATTTGGCTTTCACTGTATGTGACTGTTGTGTTTTTAAATATTATTGTTTGTGCATGAATACCTCGCTTATCTTCTCCTGCATTTCGTCATTCCTGTGAGATTTAGAGATTAGTACACAAAGTGGTTAATAGACAAAATCTTAATAAACTCCAGATAATCATGGTCATCTTCTTGTCTGTCCTGGCTTATGGTGACACAATCTACAGACATACACTACTAGTCAAAAGTTTGGACACACCCTCTCATTTAATGGTTTTTCTTTGTTTGCATGACTATTTACAATGTAGATTCTCACTGAATGCATCAAAACGATGAATGAACAATATGGAATTATGCAGTAAACAAAAAAGTGTCAAATAACTCAAAATAGCCAAGTTAATGTAAATAAGAGAAGAAAATGTGATGGAGGAGGGAGAGCCTCATGTCTGAGTACCAACAATACACAGTGCAATAAAATTAAGGGTGGTATCATTGTGAGGGTCATGATTAAGATTAGCATTAGCACAGCTTGTGGTTAATATTAAGGTTGCAACTTCCCGGTTGATTTTTAATGCTTCATCTGATGAGACAATTACTCAAGTCAAACATACCCACAATGTTGCCTGGCCAGCAGATGCATGCCAAGTCTGCCTGATTTCAAAATGCCAAAATGTTGTCCTCTACGTTCACATAGGAACTTCTGCATGATTTATTTTACACTAACAGTACTATTTACTTGAGTAAATAGTGGTTTTCAGTACTCTTTCTCTTATTTTTTTTTTATTTCTAATTTTATTTCATATTATTTTTCCTTGGTACTGGTTCATGTGTGTGTATATCAGTGATCATGACCTGCGAATCAACATTTTATGGCTCTGGTCTTTTACACTATTTATTTATCTAACATACAAACTCCGCCTACTTAAATTCCTCCTCACTTTTTCAGAAAAACACGAAGACCTGGTTAGTCAGGGTTCTCCATTGGCAGCTGCTAACATGCAGGCAGTTTCTGTTTCAAACCAAAGATTGTCACTGAGATGGAGTTTCTTTTTCCCTGACACTGCAGCTTAACATTTAATAATATAGAGTAGAGAGCTGGGATAGGCTCCAGCAGACCCCGCGACCCTTAACAGGAATAAGCGGTTACAGAAGATGAATGAATGAATGAATGAATATAGAGTAATATTTTGCTAAGAATATTTTTTACGATTCATGTGATCAAGTGTTTTATTTCAAGTAGTTTAAATTGGGTTATCCCAGCTGCTAATGTGCTGTCAGCTTTTTTTTGTTTTGTTTTTACTTTTTATAGAACAATAATGATTTCACTGAGGTGATGTTTTCTACCTGACATTGTAGTCTTTTCGGACCAGAAGATTTTTTTCATGTCTTCAAAATTGAACATGAATTTCTGACTTGCATGTTTCTTTTTGAATATTCTACCTCGGCAGGAAATCTCTCTGCCTTTTGGGTCACAGTAATGAATGAGTTGTCTGTTGAAGTCACTCTGAAGTTTTGTTTTAGCTTTGGTATCCAGATACACTTGCCAACATGTTCAGCTACAAATAAAGTAACCACGTGAAAGTAGTGTGATCACTAATAAGATACATTTTCACTCTTGCTCATGTTGTGTTGACTTCCAAGTAGAAATCGTTCAGAATCACAAAACTGTTTCATGTAGCATTTTATTTTGAACTGCAAACAATACAAATCAATTGATATCCCAAAACTTGCCCTTCACATCTACAAACATCATAATCATCTACCACTTGTTATTTATGTTCTTATGTCACACCTTTAAAAAGTCAAAAGAAACTGAATGTAAATGAAACACGTATATGTTTTTTACTCATTGTCACACCTTTTAACAGTTGTATACAGGTGGGCGCAATATAGGCGACTATATTCTTGATCATGCTTACATATGAACACAAACTAGCCTAGTTTACAGTGCGATGACTCAGTTGTTTTGGACAGTGGGTTAGCTGATAAATATCTACGAGTGCAAGCTGGTATTTGTTACCAGACCATTCATTTAAAATATAGGCCAATATAACGCGTAGTTCACATAAGTATATAGTCCCACTTCACATGACATAACTAGCTAGCTAACTGCTATATGTTATATGTACTAAATATAAAAGTTGAATAATGCATGGAAAATATGTGGTTAAAAGGAATGGATGTTGTTGACTGATGCACTTCAGGCTTTCTTAAATGGCGATGCTGTTCTCTATCTGAGTAGGGTTCAGGTATGTGTAGGGCACTTCCAAATGTGTGTTTCTTGCTGTTATTGCTTCACTCAGGTACGATAACTCTGCTTGAAATTCCTTAATCATCTGCTTCGGAGCAGGCTCATCGAATCGTTCTTCAGGATAGGCACCCAAGAAAACCTGTACAGACAAAACATTGAGACTGACACAGCATTTTATATGTAAACAAAAACTGTACAACAGTATATGAGTCATACACCAAACTTACCACATCTGCATATGTGTCTGAAAGCACCCAAGCCATTGCTGCAAACTTGGCTGTGTCTTTGACACTGGGGAGGGTCTCCAAAATGGTCTTCATGGTTGACTGCCCCTTAGTAATTGGAGGAGGTTTGTGGAGCCGGAGTGCGCCATTGGGTGTCCAGGAGTGGAAGTCATACTAGATTATAATAGAAGCTTCTGTAAGTGTCTATAAATTGGGTCCCCCCCCCAGTGTGAAGACAATTACAGGTCGTAGCTTCAACCAGAAGGGTAGGGGGAGGAGCGCGCCGAACAGTTCAACAACTTTTTCAACAGATTTGAGTGCCCTGCCTCCTCAATTGCTGTACAGCTAGCTGCCCCCCTCCCCACACTCCCCCCAGGCTGCTGCGGACGAGTGGCTCATAGCCTCAGACCCAACTGTTTACTATTGGCCCACCTGTCCATTGTTCACAGCAGCATGTTGAGCTGTCACTCTGAAGATCACCATGGTGACGAACTTGATCAGTTCCTCCACAGTATTAAAGCATGCTGGTATCCCTGTTGGCAGCACAGTCACTCTCAATCAATCTAAAAAAAAATTATACAGTGCCCTACTAAAATGCGTCTTTAACTATGAACTTAGAGCATTTGTAATTTACCTGAGTGTTTGTTCCCTAAGAAGCCATGTGTGAATATCTCACTGATCCATTCCTGCAGCTCAGAGTCTTTACACACATCGTTGTCTGAGGGATAATAGTACTCCACTATGCTCTTCACAAACCTGATGAAAATATAACAATTTAATAATTTAAATTTAGCATTGTATTAACTCTAGTTAATGTAACTCTACTTACATGAACAAAATATGTAGTGCACATAAACATTTAGGTTCTTTGTATTAATTGATTCATTTATAGACATTTAGTACAATGCAGGACCTTTTGCATTGTGCTCAGCACATCTTCCCTTTGCAGCTGCGTTGGAATGTTGCAGCTTAAAAAGATAATTTTCACTATTTTTAGTCAGTTAAATTTATCATGACCTGTTGATGATGTTCCACAGCTTCAGACCATCATCTCTGTAGTAGAAGTTGGGGACTGACTCCAGTCCTCGTGCAGGGATGTTCTCTGGCAGACAGAGGGAGCTGTAGGTCATCTCAGAGAGAGCCCGTTTCATGAGCTCCATCAGCCCGTCATACCCAAGTGAATTCTATTACATAATAGTACAGTTATTCCAACACATTTTTTCTCACTTACAAATGATCCAAAATCTAGTAATGCTGTGTGAAGGAGCCATACCATTGTTAAAGTTCCTTCAGGCCCAAAAAGTCCTGGGCGGCCCACGATGTTGATGTGCAGAGTGTAACGGAAGTGTGGGATCAGCAGCTGTACAGATAAGACATCACATTCTCATAATCCCTGACTTGGGGCTAGTTTGTCAAACACACGCTTTCTGCGGTTCACCACGAAAAACAACAGAGTGGGTCAGCTGACCAATCAGGTAGACTGTGCTTTTATAGGGGGAACTTAAAGATACAAGAGCTAAACATAACACAATATGGCATCTTACAAAACAAACAACATTTCATTATGTAAGTATTTTAAAGGGGCCTGTGATTAAAAACTAGTGTGAGCAGGTAGATTAAATCAACTTGTGTTATACCTTGTAGAGAGGATGAATCACAGGGAAGCAGCGGAGGGTAGCGACAGCAAAGGGTTCAGCCAGAAAGTGAGTGTTCATGAGGTGATGGACCGCCTCATATTCAATCATATCTGCGCTTTTAACAAAGATCTTGGCTAGCAGCCAGTCTGTCTCTGGGTCACTGGGCAGGAAGATGGGGTTCCTCTCAGAAGGCTGTTGATGCAGCTGGAATAAAATTGGTTTAGTTTCAAATGATTGATGGTCAGCAAGTGCATTAACAGGGAATAAGTATTTTTATACTGTTGCTAATATGTATGGGATATCTTGACATTCATTCCCGGGCGGATGTATAAGGGCAGAAAAAGTAAAGTATTAAGTCATCTGCATACAATGAGACTTTATTAAACTAATGCATTCTGCTGAATTAAATAAATATAGGCAAATGTAAAATTAAAAATTGCAGTCAGTCAGTCTGTGTTTCATTTAGACTTAGTAAAACTAGAGACCAGCTGCATGCAGACTCTTTAGGTCAAAGGAAATGCCTTCAGCAGAGACTACTATCTCACATGAGCCAATCATATTTGTCCCATTTGCTCTGTCAGTGACATACCTGGATTGCAATTGGCATCAGTTTGTTCTCTGGGTTCATGTAAAGCAAGCAGAAACCAGCAGTCATGTGCAGAGAATCACCATCCTCCAACTTCTTAGTGGTTATTCCATCCATTATCCTCTGGTCACGGAGGAATATGTTGCCTTTCTATACGGGACAGAAAGATAGACTAAAGTAGAGCATAAGACATCAAGTGGTAATTAAGCCAATTTATAGAATAAATGGAACAACTGACAAAATTCAGAGCCTCTTTACTGCTATAGAAATATACTATAAAATATAAAACTACATATTTCCCAAATCTAAAGCCACTTCTCCTTCACACCTCCATTTCCATCTTCAGGGAGCTTCCCTCTTTCAGGAATGGCTTCACCATCTCCTCTGTGACTGGAAAGTTTTTGGGAAGTTCTGAGCAGTGCTTGATCACATTGGGGTTTGTTGCATTAAGATATTGGTATCCAAAAAAGTCATCTTCCTTCCAGTGCTCTGCAACGTACTCTGGAAGATATAAGTTATCATACAGTATATCAAGTCAGATTTAGTTTCCCTTTGTTTAGCTGCTTCTAATCTCTTGTGGATTTAAAAAGACATTTCAGTTCCTTTTGAAATTCTTTGCCCATAATGTGCACAAATCAAATCGCATTTACCCTTTCTTGAACATTTTAAAGATAAGTAATGTACTTTTACTTGAGCATTGTTTATCTCAGGTGCTACATTTTAAGTAAAAGCAAAACTAAAAGAATAAATAAATAAAGTCAGTGTAAATAAGAGAACAGATGCAACTTCCCGGTTGATTTTTAATGCTTCATCTGATGAGACAATTACTCAAGTCAAACATACCCACAATGTTGCCTGGCCAGCAGATGCATGTCAGGTCTGCCTGAATTCAAAATGCCTAAATGTTCTCCTCTACGTTCATATGGGAACTTCTGCATTCACTGAGGTATCCACAGCTTTCTGCTGCTTTGACTATCCCTTTTGTGGCTTCAGAGCACTCACTGCATCACGTGTTTGAAAAGTTGGAGCGCAGAAAGACACAGTACCTAATGAACTTCTTAATGGAGTCATTTGACATGTCATGTACTCTGCAAAAAGTAAATAAGTAAATTCTGATTTCCATTATTGGCTGCTTAGTGTTCAGAATGAGCAGTTTGAAGTTAAACCAGAGTAGACTGTCCAACATTTTTATTGATTTGTTTTACAATAACAGTACTATTTACTTGAGTAAATAGTAGTTTCCTCTATTTTCCTCAAAACTTTTAATTACTATGCCTTTCTCCATATTTTCTGTATTTCTCATTATATGTTGTATTATTTTTCCTTGGTACTGGTTTGTGTATATATGGGTGATCATGACCTGTGAACCAACATTTTATAGCTCTGGTCTTTTACACTATTTCTTTATCTAACACACAAACTCCGCCTGCAGTTCACCTGAACCCAGAATATGTTTCCTTAATTTACCTAATTTAATTATATTGTTAATCTGTTATTATAGGCAACAGTTGATACCTAGTGGGTAAATGCTACTTAAATTCCTCCTCACTTTTTCAGAAAAACAGAATAATAACTGGAACTCCAAGTCAGTGCCACTTTCCTGGGAAGCAAATAAAAGCATGTATATCAGGTATACATTTCCTAAGAATATTGCCCATTATTCTTGTGTTCATGAGAGAACATGTAGATGTGGTTAGTCAGCGGTCTCCACTGGTAGCTGCTAACATGTAGGCAGCTTCTGATTGTCACTGAGATGGAGTTTTTTTTCCCTGACACTGTAATTTAACATTCAACTTAGAGTAATATTTTAAGAAACAGTAATGATTTCACTGAGGTGATGTTACCTGACATTGTAGTCTTTTTGTACCAGAAGATTTTTTTCATGTCTTCAAAATTTTCCCATTTTTTCACAGATCCAGCCAGCCCCTTGAACAACAGTTCAATGCCACTGAAACAAAAAATGCAGACAAGAACATACACGTACTGACATTAATATTTCAGAATACCCCTTTGACTTGCTTGTAAGGCACAGATTATACATGAATTTCTGACTCACATGTTTCTTTTTGAATATTCTAGTTCCTCAGATTTGGACATGGAGAAGCGAAGTTCAGCTGGCAGCTCAGAGATTTGTTTGAAATGAATTTTGTGTGGTATGTTTTCATCAGTGATCTCCCATCTAAAATAGAAAAGGTCAGTCACATGAAGCGTTGTCCACATAAGGTTCTGAGACAAAAAGCAGATGTATGTGCACACTGCACACATGACAACTTACTGGTACAAGCTCTTTTTAAACGTAAGCTCATTTTTCCGGTGGTCAATCAGGAGGGAATGGTCCTCCTCAAAAACCTTCACAGCTGAGAGGTGAATAACGACAGTCAAATTTAAATCACAGACACTAAAAATGATCAAAATCTGTAATCATTTGGTAAATCTGAGGCTGACCTCTCCCTCCTCTCAGCTCCACCAGTTCTCCCCTGGAGATCCATCTGTAACAGGGGAACAGAATGACATCTCCTTCTGGAGTGGTCGCCACTATTTTGGAGCAGTACCACTCATCTTCTGGGAGAACAAGGTAGGGATCTTTTTCCACCTTGATCAGGAGAAGTTTCCCCAGAGACAAACTGCTTTTGATGGTGTAGGTCCCTGTCTGTGAGTTGGAGAATAAACACACATATGAAAAAAGAAAAACACACTTACAGTAATGTACCACAGCTCTAAATTATATGTAGTTGAACATAATATCGGCTCTAATATAAATAAAACTCCTCTTGAGATAAATATGTGAAAACCTGGTTATGCATTAAATTACACATAGCTATTGATAACCATTCCTTCCGGGCTAGAGAACGCAAAGGGTCTTTTAGACCACTGGATTTAAATGGATCACATAACTTTAGTGTCATGACAATGGACCTCTTATTTGTGATTTCACGCACTAGCAGTTTGTAAGTCAAATCAATTCATCAAGACTTTGGCTTAGAGACAAACAGTACCCTAACACATCAGTGTTGAGAGACACCATATGATTGAATTCAACTTACTGTTCCAGTTACAAAGTCTCTGCCAATGTTGTCCAGCTCAGTCCGTTCACTCTGCCCTTCTGTTCCAAATAAGGTGATGTATATGTGGTCCATTGTCCCTGCATATTTCAGGTCCCCCGTGGTCACCTGTATCTTGTATTCAGCCATGGTCCCTCAGCAGAAACGATCTGGAAAAAAAAAAGGAAAAAGAAAAAAAAGTGATTTCAGATACTCTAATCAAGCACTTTTATTTGTTTTAAGTAAAAATATTTCTAATTCTAATTCTAATAATTCTAAAGTTACTGTGTTTTGTACTGAATAATATATATATATATATATATATATATATATATATATATATATACATAAGTAATAATTAAGTTTGATAACAATAAAAAGAGGAGTAAAGTTACCACTTAAACCTTTACAATGAGACTGCTAGTACCTACCTGTCTACCTGCACAAGTGGTACACAGCCAGGCAGTAGGAACCACAAGAGACAAGAGAAAGGGAACAACTCCGAACTCAGAAGACTCTTCTCAGATTTTTTGTCTGCTGATCTTAAGTCTGATTTGCATTTCGTCATTCCTGTGACATTTAGACATTTATGAGGAGATTATACAAGACTCAACATGTTCTTATCAATACACAAGGTGGTTAATAGACAAAACCTTAAAAATATATTTGTCATGGTGGATGGAGGTGTAGCCATCCCTCATGGTAGCTCAGTGCAGACACAGTGTACACTGTAGAGGAGTGGAGTAATAAACTCCAGATAATCATGTACATCTTCTTGTCTGTCCTGGCTTATGGTGACACAATCTATAGACATACACTACCAGTCAAAAGTTTGGACACACCCTCTCATTTCATGGTTTTTCTTTATTTTCATGATTATTTACATTGCAGATTCTCACTGAATGCATCAAAACGATGAATGAACAATATGGAATTATGTAGTAAACAAAAAAGTGTGAAATAAGTCTAAATATGATTCATATTTTAGATTCTTCAAAATATCCAAGTCAGTGTAAATAAGAGAACAAATGTGATGGAGGAGGGAGAGCCTCATGTCTGAGTAGCAACAATACACAGTGCAATAAAATAAAGGGTGGTATCATTGTGAGGGTCATGATTAAGATTAGCGTTACCACAGCTTGTGGTAAATATTAAGGTTGTAACTGCCTGGTTGATTTTTAATGCTTCATCTGATGAGACAATTACTCAAGTCTGACATACCCACAGTGTTGCCTGGCCAGCAGATGCATGTCAGGTCTGCCTGAATTCAAAATGCCTAAATGTTCTCCTCTACGTTCACATAGGAACTTCTGCATTCACTGAGGTATCCACAGCTTTCTGCTGCTTTGACTATCCCTTTTGTGGCTGCAGAGCACTCACTGCATCACGTGTTTGAAAAGTTGGAGCGCAGAAAGATGGATAAACCTAATGAACTGCTTAATGGAGACATTTGACTCCGCCGACTTAAATTCCTCCTCACTTCTTCAGAAAAACAGAATAATAAATGGACCTCTATGTCAGTGCCACTTTCCTGGGAACCAAATCAAGCATGTAAATCAAATATAAATTCAGGTTTCAACTGATCTTTTCCTAAGAATGGTGTTATTGATGTGTTCATGAGAGAACATGTAGATGTCATTCGCCAGCATTCTCCATTGGCAGCTGCTAACATGCAGGCAACTTCTGTTTTGAAACAAAGATTGTCACTGAGATGGAGTTTTTTTTCCCCTGACACTGTAATTTAACATTCAATAGTATAGAGCAGCAGTCGCCAACACGGTGCCCGCGGGCACCTGGTCACCCGCAGGGACCATGTGAGTCGCCCGCAGGGGATGTTCTAAAAATAGCACTTGTCGCCATCGAGCGCCTCTAAAAATTGTATTTAATTGTGTCGCTGTTCTTTTTATATCAGTAACACTTGCATTACTGTAGAGTTGAACATGGTATTATTTAATATAAAATTATATATATGTTACGTTTTATGTATATATGAACTCTGACCTCGTCTGGTCAAAGTTCAATATCACGCGCAAGATAAACCGCCATCTTTGTTTTTACCGATGTATGGAAGCGGCCGCGGTTATGTTGAGGAGTTAGATGAGGGTCGTAACAACAGAAAAACATGGAAGGAAAGCGAAAGAAAACGTACCATTTCGTGGTACGTCCCAGTGAGTGGGAAGAAGCGTTCTTTTTTACCACAGTAAAAGAAACGTTCGTATATCTCATTTATGGGGATACTGTGGCAACGGCAAAGCGGCACAATGAGGAGAGACACTTCAGTAAATAAGTAAATTCTGATTTCCATTATTGGCTGCTTAGTGTTCAGAATGAGGAGTTTGAAGTTAAACCAGAGTGGTTGAATTACTATGCCTTTCTCCATATTTTCTTTATTTCTAATGATATGTTATATTATTTTTCCTTGGTAGTAGTTCATGTGTGTGTATATCCGTGATCATGACCTGCAAACCAACATTTTATAGCTCTGGTCTTTTACACTATGTCTTTATCTAACATACAAACTCCACCTGCTGTTCACATGAAACCAGCATATGTTTCCCTTATTTTTTCACCTAATTTAATTATATTTGTATGAGCCATATTCATTTTGTATTATGTCATGTAATTTTGGCCTGTGCCACTGGGGGGCTGTATGTGCTTTGTGGCTCAGCTGACCTCGGGTCAGCCAGGTCGGCCATTTAACCTAGAGGAAACCCAGACACAGGTGTTGCTGATTTGGGAAGCAAACAGTTTTCGACTGTGCCTATGTACCTACGTGCCTTGTACCTTGCCTTTGTAGTGAGCAATTCGGTTTGTTATTTTGGTTACATGTATTATGAGTTAAAGTTATTGCCGCTGTATGATATATGGAGGTAAATAAACCGTGCGAGATAAATTTAACACTGAACTCTCCGTTTGCTATGTTCGAGCGTACTGGGCGCACGTCTGAAATTAATCCGCCATATTAGCAACCAGTACTAGACTTCGTTTAGGACTTAGTCAGTACAATATTGTTAATCTGTTATTATAGGCGACGGTTTGATACTTAGTGGTTAAATGCTGCTTAAATTCCTCCTCACTTCTTCAGAAAAACAGAATAATAAATGGACCTCTACGTCGGTGCCACTTTCCTGGGAACCAAATAAAAGCATGTAAATCAGGTATATATTTCCTGAGAATATTGCCCATTATTCCTGTGTTCATGAGAGAACATGTAGATGTGGTGAGTCGGCGTTCTCCATTGGCAGCTGCTAACATGCAGGCAGCGTCTGTTTCGAAACAAAGATTGTCACTGAGATGGAGTTTTTTTTCCCCCGACACTGTAATTTAACTTTCAACACGATACGATACGATATGATGCAACTTTATTTGTCAGTTTGTACTGAAATTCTTTTTGCATCCCTGGGCAGCTCATTTAAGGATAAGAGGGCATAAACAATACATACATGTGGGACATATAGCATCACTAGACCGACACGTGGACATACATGAAGAACATAAAGCATCAACGGACAAACATGAGACTTTGCCACACATGACAGTATCAGCAGACAAACATGAGACATAGCCACAAATGACAATAACAAGCATGCCAGAAGACAAAGCATACATAATAGTATTTTGCTAAGAATATTTTTACGATTCTTGTGTTTATTTCAAGTAATCCAGGTAAATCGGGGTATCCCAGCTGTTAATGTGCTGTCAGGTTTTGTTTGTTTGTTTACATTTTATGAAACAATAAAGATTTCACTGAGGTGATGTTTTCTACCTGACATTGTAGTCTTTTTGGACCAGAAGATCTTTTTCATGTCTTCAAAATTTTCCCATTGTTTCACAGATCCAGCCAGCCCCTTGACCAACAGTTCAAAGCCACTGAAACAAAAAATGCAGACACGTACTGACATTAATGTTTCAGACAGGGTTCGTACGGGCGCTTGAAATCCTTGAAAATGCTTGAATTTCAATGTTGTGTTTTCAAGGCCTGAAAAGTGCTTGGATTTTAGTTGAAAGTGCTTGACATTATAACTCTGCGTCTTTTACAAAATTGGGATCAGACTGGATAGTTTGCTTATCAACAGGATAAATAAAATCAGTAAGAGAACCGTATGTGGAGATTAGTGGTGGAAAAAAGATTCGGGATCCGGCTCATTGAACCGGTCACCAAAGAAGACCCAAGAATCATGAATCTAGACGTCTATTGAACCGGCTCAGTTGAGTTCTACCACATTTGATTGATATATAATCAATAAACGGCACCATTTAAACTTATCATATCTCACTCCACAGAGAAGCAAAATGTACTACCCGACTTGACCACCAGCAAGCAGCGCAAACTGCACACAGCCAGCAGGGATTCATGAGTAGTGAATTTGTAGCGGATCCGCTACTCATGAGTCCGCTGCAGATCTGCTACTCATGAGTCCGCTGCAGATCTGTTACTCATGAGTCAGATCTGCTACTCATGAGTCCGCTGCAGATCTGTTACTCATGAGTCAGATCTGCTACTCATGAGTCTCTGCTTAACCGAGAGCAGGGAGTCAACAGCCACTCACTTGGTCTGTAGAGAAACAAAACTTAACCGACTCAGGGATCATTCTCATCTCAGAGAAAACACAAACGCTCGTAATCTGTTGCCGCCTATAGCCAGTCTAAAGACGGAAAAAATGACCATATTTTAAAATTTAGACCATTAATCACAGACAAGAATGTCTGTTTTCTTCTAGTAACATTATGTTATGTAACATCATTTTAGATGTTTACAGCATAATACAATGTACATAATTGTGATAAGTGGAAAAAAAAAAATAATCATCAGTACATATATTCCTGTAGATATGTATTTTACCCCAGTGATAAGGTGCTGGAAAATTTTGAAAATGACCCTTAAAAGTGCTTGAAAAGTGCTTGAATTTGACCATGAAAAATGTGTATGAACCCTGTTCAGAATACCCCTTTGACTTGCATGTAAGGCACAGATTATACATGAATTTCTGACTCACATGTTTCTTCTTGAATATTTTACTACGTCAGATTTGGACATGGAGAAGCGAAGTTCAGCTGGCGGCTCTGAGATTTGACTGAAATGAACTTAGTGTGGGATTTTTTTATCAGTAATCTCCCATCTAAAATAGAAAAGGGTAAATCACATGAAGCTTTGTCCACATAAGGTTCTGAGACGAATAGCAGATGTATGTGCACACTGCACACATGAAAACTTACTGGTACGAGCTCTTTTTAAACGTAAGCTCATTTTTCTGGTGGTCAGTCAGGAGGGGATGGTCCTCCTCAAAAACCTTCACAGCTGAGAGGTGAATAATGGCAGTCAAATTTAAATTACAGACACTAAAAATGATCAGAATCCGTAATCATTTGGTAAATCTGAGGCTGTCCTCTCCCTCCTCTCAGCTCCACCAGTTCTCTCCTGGAGATCCATCTGTAACAGGGGAACAGAATGACATCTCCTTCTGGAGTGGTCGCCACTATTTTGGAGCAGTACCACTCATCTTCTGGGAGAATAAGGTAAGGATCTTTTTCCACCTTGATCAGGAGAAGTTTCCCCAGAGACAAACTGTTTTTATAACAACAACAAGAGGAGTGAAGTTACCACTTAAACCTTTACAATGAAAATGCTAGTACCTACCTGTCTGCCTGCACAAATGGTACACAAATAGACAGACAGCAAGGCAGTAGGAACCACAAGAGATACAAAGAAAGGGAAAAACACTGGACTCTTCTCAGATTTTTTGTCTGCGGTCTTACATCTGATTTGACTGTGTCTGTAATACCTGCACCATCAGTTAATCTTTGGCTTTCACTGTATGTGACTGTTGTTGTATGTGTTTGTACATATTATTGTCTGTGCATGAATACCTCCCTCATCCTCTCCAGCATTTCGTGATTCCTGTGAGATTTAGAGATTCATGAGGAGAGTGTACAAGACTCAGCAGACCAGGAAGCTTTTTCAAAGATGGCGCGGCTGTGACCAGACGCCGTCGGGGTCGCTCTGTTTAGACTGTGCTTTTACCTATAGTTTTTATTGTTTTAATCGGTTACACAGATCAAACTTTCAGCATGATTAGTTATGATCACCAAATGCTTTTAGAGATCAGAGACCAGTTAAACCTACCCGTTCTCAGCGCGTCTCTTGCAACCAAGTTGACGTTCCCAGCCGAGATCCTCCGGGAAAACAGGAGTAGCAGGCCTAGGAGACGGCCCCAGAAACACCGTGGGAAACGAGGAGGGATACGAAACACACTGAGAAGCAAGGCACATAAGCCACCGTTGAACAGTATCCTGCTCGCAAACGTCCAGTCCTTGGAGAACAAGATGGATGAGATCAGGGCACGGATCGCTTTTCAGCGGGATATCAGAGACTGTAACATTTTATGTTTCACTGAATCCTGGCTGTCCTCTTCTATCTCGGACCACTCGGTCACACCAGCCGAGCATTTTCACATCGCTCGCATGGATCGTACAATAGATTCCGAGAAATCCAGAGGCGGCGGAGTTTGTCTCATGACAAACATGAAATGGTGTGACCAGAGGAACACCACCGTCCTCTCCACTGGCTGTTCTCCCAATCAGGAACACCTCACCGTCATGCACCGTCCACATTATTTGCCCCATGAGTTTACAGCAATCATCACCACGGCGGTCTATATTCCCCCTCATGCTGATACTGATATTGCCATATCCGAGTTACAGGAGGTGATTAACAGGCAGCAGTCTCGCCATCTGTCAGCTGCTTTTATCGTCCTTGGGGACTTTATCAAAGCCAAACTTTCACAGGGCTTGACAGAATTCAATCAGCACATTCGCTTTCCCACGCGTGGTAAAAACATATTAGACCACTGTTATAATGCGTTTAAGGACAGTTATAAAGCTGTCTCTTTGCCTGCCTTTGGGAAATCGGACCACGTGTCTATTTTCTTACAACCAAACTATAAACAGAGTATCCTGCGTGAGGCTCCGGTGACGAAAGACGTCAGGCGTTGGACGGACCAATCAGAAGACAACGTGGACTGGGAGATGTTTCAAGAGTCCTCGGATGACGTCGGAGAGTGGGCCGATGTAGTTGGGAGCTACGCCAACCTACTCTATTGCGAGATTACAACAGTTGTCAAAATAAAAGTCTTCCCTAATCAGAAACCATGGGTAGATAGAACTGTCAAGGTAATGCTACCTTGACAAAAAAGCACGAACTGCCGCCTATAACTCCGGGATCATTTCAGGTGATATGGCTGAATATAAAGTAGCAGCCTATGCCCTGAGAAAGACAGTGAAGGATGCAAAGCGGAGATGTAAGGACAAAGTGGAAGCCGATTTTAACATGGGTGACCTAGCACAAGTGTGGAAGGGCCTAAGAATTATGACTGATTTTAAGAACAAGCCCAGCTCGGTGAGTAGCTCTGCCCCCTCTCTTGCTGATGAACTTAATACTTTTTATGCAGGTTTTGAAACAGACTGGGGGAAAAATAACTTTATAGCAGCCATGGCCAATGATACGGCCAAGGAGAGTGAAACCCCCCTCATAATCAGTGAGAGTGATGTGAGGAGGGTGTTCAAGGGCGTAAATGGGAAAAAGGCTGCAGGGCCTGACCAGATTCCTGGGAGGGTCCTTAAAGCCTGTGCAAACCAACTAGCACCAGTGTACACTGCAATCTTTAACACCTCCCTTGCTCAAGCTGTCGTTCCATCCTGTTTCAGGATCCTGTGTCGTTCCAACAGTCTGTCATCATCCCTGTGCCAAAGAAAAGTAATCCATCATGCTTGAATGATTATCGCCCAGTGGCACTGACATCAGCAGTGATGAAATGTTTTGAGAAGCTCATAAAGAGCTACATCACCACCTCCCTGCCACCCTCCAGTTTGCCTATAGGGCAAACAGGAGTAGGGATGATGCAATCGCCAACCTGCCGCACACCACGCTGACCCACCTTGATGAGGGGAAAGGGAACTATGTGAGAATGCTGTTTATAGATTACAGCTCGGCATTCAATACAATAGTTCCCTCTCGCCTGATTCAGAAGATGAGGTCGCTGGGAATCAACACCCAAATATGCAACTGGGTGCTCAGCTTCCTCATAGATCGCCCCCAGGTGGTCAGAGTGGGGGAAGGTGTTATGTCTGGCCCATTGATCCTCAACACAGGCACCCCTCAGGGGTGCGTTCTGAGTCCACCGCTCTACAACATCTACACACATGACTGCATAGCCTCCAACAGTTCAACCTCCATCATCAAGTTCGCCGATGACACCGTGGTGCTGGGTCTTATCGCTGACAACAACGAGCAGGATTACCTGAACCAAGTGGAAGACCTGGCACTGTGGTGTCAGACCAACAACCTGGCCCTCAACATCAGTAAGACTAAGGAAATGGTGGTCGATTTCAGGAGGAAACAGGGCAGTGGGCTCAGCCCACTCATTATTAGAGGAGAGCCTGTAGAGAGGGTCCCCAGCTTTAAGTACCTGGGAGTGCACCTCACTCAGGACCTCTCATGGTCACTGCACACGGGACACTTGGTCTCTAAAGCAAGGCAGCGGCTGTACTTTCTCCAGCGGCTGAGGAAGTTTAAGGTCTCCCCCTCCATCCTGAGAACCTTCTACTCAGCAGCCATTGAGAGCATCCTTACAGGTTGTATCTCAGCCTGGTATGGAAGCTGTACTGTACGGGAACGAGCTGCATTGCAGAGGGTGGTACGCTCGGCAGAGCGTACCGTCAAGGCATCCCTCACCACGCTGGAGGAAACGTACAGCAAGAGGATGAGAGCCAAGAAAATCAGGCTGGATGCCTCTCACCCTAATGTTGGCCTCTTTACCCTGCTGCAGTCAGGTAGGCGCCTACGCTGCATAAAGGCCAGGACTGAGAGACTGAGGAAGAGCTTTTTCCCACAGGCAGTCAGACTTCTCAACCATGATGGACTCTAATTGGCACTTTTGCACTTTATGGACTTTTGCACTTTTAAAAAGAAAACACCTGCACTTTTTAAGTCATTTTTACACTTAACCTTTTATCATGCACAGTGACAGACAGATTGCTTTACCCCTTTTTAATTTCACTGTATGTAAAGAATGCTCTTTTTTACAAAACATGTGACCAATAAACTTTTGAACTTGAACTCAACATTTTCTCATCAATACACAAGGTGGTTAACAGACAAAACCTTAAAAACATTATAGTCATGGCGGATGAATGTGTAGCCATCTCTTATGGTAGCTCAGTGCAGACACAGTGTACACTGTAGAGGAGTGGCGTAATAAACTCCAGATAATCATGGTCCTTTTCTTGTCTGTCCTGGCTTATGGTGACACGTGCCTCCGCCTTTGCTCTTGAACATCTTGAACAAATACAGTTATCACTCCATCTTATAGCTTCATTACTGGTGACAGTTACTCTACCCATCACTGTGTCTTGTATGAAAAGTTGAAAAGGTTGGGTGGGCATCTAACAGACGTGACAGTCATGGATTTCTTTTTATTATTATTATTTACCTCTAAAAGGCAATATGCATTAAACTGGTCCCATAGTTATTATCAGACCCTTTCATGAGATCATCTAATGTCCTGCGCGAAAACACTGGTTACATCACAGCTCAAACTCATTTGTACTTATCAGGCAATTTTTGGCTTCAAAGAAAGTAATTCAAACCAAGGCATGGTGAGACTTCTGCAGATGCGGGGGTCATAAATATGAGCTTTGCGAATCAACACTATAGAATGGGCCTGCAATCAGTTTATAGTAGAATAAAGTGATCATCATGTCAAACTGTGGCTGCTTCATGTTAAGTCAGAGTTAGGGCTAAGACAAAATGCTAGGACTGTATGACAGTTTGGGATTGAACCAAATCTTTACTGGCAATCAACACAGAGGTAATTACTCTCATTTAACCCCACTTTCAGAATTGATTATACTTTAATGTTAATATCGTGCTCAGGCATCTAAAACAACATAATTATTATCAGTAAAATACACTCATTCAGAAAACATTCCACTAAAATGGTTTTGATAAAATAAGCCTTTTGTTCTTGTGCTTTTCTTCCCACCACACATACGATACATAAAGTAACAATACCACACAGCTAAATAGACAGAGCTAAAATATCCCAGCATGCAGCACCTCATTAACTGTCTCTAACACCACAACTATTGCATGTAATAAATGAAACCCCCTCCAAACATGTACGACAGGTGTTGAGAAATACATTGATACGCTCAACAGCTGACTCCCTCTGACTTTTTTAAATAGCAATGCTGTTCTCTATCTGAGCAGGGTTCAGGTATGTGTAGGGCACTTCAAGCTGGGAGTTTCTTGCTGTAATTGCTTCACTCAGGTTGGACAGCTCTGCTTGGAAGTCCTTAATCATCTGCTTTGGGGCAGGCTCATCGAATCGTTCTTCACGGTACGCACCCAAGTAAACCTGCAAAGACAAAACATTAATTGAGGCTGACAGAGTATGTTGTTATTTGTGGTGAAGTTTTTCAAGGAATTATGAAATTATAGAGGTCATTCACTAAACACTAAACTTACCACATCTTTGTACGTCTCTGAAAGCAACAGAACCAATGCTGCTGACTTGGCTGACTCTCCAACATTTGGGAGGGTCTCCAAAATGGTCTCCATGGTTGACTGCCCCTTAGTGGTTGGAGGAGGTTTCCGCAGCAGCAGTGCACCATTGGGAATCCAGGAGTGGTAGTCAAACTAGATAAAAAATAAGCTTCTGTAATTATCTTTGACTTTTAATTTATGGAACCAGGTCAAGACATTTGATCATACATTAAGCATTGTATAAAACAGCTTGTACATTAGAAATGCAACTTCTGTTTTATTTCATCTGCTCAAGGTTCCATACATTTGATGTAGGAACAACAAGCTTCCAAGTCTCTGTCCCTAAATGTCAGGAGATTGGAACTTCCTTTATTAATTACTTCACAGGCATCACAGTTTGTGTGTCTAAAACTATTGGCGACGCCGGCCTTACTAGCGTCTCAGCCACAACAATTTGTGAGATGGTATCTCTGAGCTACCTGTCATCTGATAATGTTTTCAATACTATCTCAAAGTCTGTTCTTGAAATTATAAATGAATTCTTTGAAACTAGAGCCTTTCAAGAGGCTTGCAAATCCTAATGGTAGTCAAAAATAGTCAAAAAGCCTAATGACGCAATTATAGGCCCACATCAGACCTTAGTTTTTCAAGCATATGACTTTAGAAAAACTTATTTCCACTTTTTATGGGTAAATAATTAATTCAGATTCCAGTGATTATTATAGCACAGATACTGTTCAAGTCACAGTCAGTGATCTAATCGCATTCATAGCTCAGCAAAACTCAGAAAAATGTATTCTTATTGTAATGCACTTTTTACTAGTTTTCCCAAAAAATGAATCTTGAGGTTTCAACAAATCCCAAACAGCATCTTGGAAAAATTGCAGTGACTCCCTGCAATCCTCAGCTGTGTGGCCAAATTGCAGAACATAAAACCCTATCCTTTTGTAAACATGGACCCCAAGTGACCATTCCAGGAATTGAATTCTTTAGCACTTCGGCACTGGCTCAGTTTTGCAACCCGGAGACTGTAGATCCTCACTTCATGTTGTGTAAAGGTACTATGACAACAATAATAACAATAATAATAATCCACTCACCTGTCCATTGTTGACGGCAGCATGTTGAGCTGTCACTGTGAAGATCACCATGGTGATGAACTTGATCAGTTCCTTCACAGTATTAAAGCATCCTGGTATCCCTGTTGGCAGCACAGTCACTCTCAATCAGTGTGAAAAATGTGCCCTACTAAATGCATCTTTAAATATATATTTCATATATATGTATTTATAATGTACCTGAGTGTTTGTTCCCTAAGAAGCCATGTGTGAATATCTCACTGATCCATTCCTGCAGCTCAGAGTCTTTACGCACATCGTTGTCTGAGGGATAATAGTACTCCACTATGCTCTTCACAAAGCTGATGGAAATATAACAATTTCATAATTTATTTTAGTGCTGTGCTGGAATGTTGCAGCTTAAAAGGATAATATTGGACTGTTTCACTATTTTTACACAGTTAAATTTATCATGACCTGTTGATGATGTTCCACAGCTTCAGTCCATCATCTCTGTAGTAGAAGTTGGGGACTGACTCCAGTCCTCGTGCAGGGATGTTGTCTGGCAGACAGAGGGAGCTGTAGGTCATCTCAGAGAGGTACCTTCTCATGAGCTCTATTACTCCGTCATATCCAGGTGAACTCTGTTAGTTAATAATTCAAAAGGTTATACTTGCTTTCCACAAAGCTGACTTATGTGCGTGACTGTTCGGAAATGTGCTATGTATTCATATTAGAGACCCTTACCATAGTTAAACCCCCGTCAGGTCCCAAAAGCGCTACAAGGCCGACAGTGTTTATATGCAGAGTGTAACGGAAGTGTGGGATCAGCAGCTGTACAGAAAAGAGGGTAAACATTGCAACATTCCAACATTCCATGTGGCTGAGGAAGAAATTCCTAGAAAGTCTTAAACAGAAGTATTTCCTGATCTTGACTGAGGAGAGTAAAACAAAACAAGTGCACAGCATCTACTGTATGTCACATCAACTTTGATCCTTCTCCCTTTCAGCAGTGCATGTACCCTCACATCTTACAAGTTATTCACCTTAGTATTTAGTTGCAAAGTAAGTCACTTTGGAGCTTTGAGGCAACTCACCTTCTCTGAGACACATGCATACCACTAAAGGCCTGAGGTACCTTCAAAGTAAACCCTTCTTTCCTTTCCTTCACATGTCTAAACAGGCTTTCTTTTCTAGTAGTCTATAACTTAACACATCTCCAGCTCTGTTATGTCAGGTGTATGTTGTAAATTTACCTTGTAGAGGGGGTGAATCACAGGGAAGCTGCGGAGAGTAGCAACAGCAAACACTTCAGCCAGATAGTGAGTGTTCATGAGGTGATGAATTGCCTCATATTCAATCACATCTGAGCTTTTAACAAAGATCTTGGCTAGCAGCCAGTCTGTCTCTGGGTCACTGGGCAGAAAGATGGGGTTCCTCTCAGAAGCCTGTTGATGCAGCTGGAATAAAATGTTAATAAAAATGATAAATTGCGTATTTTGAAACAAAACCTACATATAGTAAAATTAGTTTCAAATGATTGATGGTCAGCAAGTGCATTAACAAGGAATAATAATATTTGTACTATTACTAATATGTATGCAATATCCTGATATTCATTCCCAGGCGTATGTATAAGGGCAGAAAATGTAAAGTAATAAGTCATCTGCATACAATGAGACTAATGCATTCTGCTGAATTAAATAAATACGGGCAATTGTAAAATTAAAAATTGCAGTCAGTCTGTGTTTCATTTACTTGTGACTTGTAAGCTAGAGACCAGCTGCATTCAGACTCATCAGGTCAAAGGAAATGCCTTCAGCAGAGACTACTAACTCATATGAACATAGAGCCAATCATATTAGTCCCATTTGCTCTGTCAGTGAAATACCTGGATTGCAATTGGCATCAGTTTGTTCTCTGGGTTCATGTAAAACAAGCAGAAACCAACAGTCATGTGCAGAGAATCACCATCCTCCAACTTCCTAGTGGGTATTCCATCCATTATCCTCTGGTCACGGAGGAATATGTTGCCTTTCTGTAGAGGACAGAAATATACTATGATATCAAGAGTTAATAAATAAGAATAAATAGAACAAATTTGCTTACAAAATTCAGAGCCTCTTTACTGCTATAGAAATATACTATAAAATATAAAACTACATATTGCCCAAATCTAAAGCCACTTCTCCTTCTCACCTCCATTTCCTTCTTCAGGGAGCTTCCCTTTTTCAGGAATGGCTTCACCATCTCCTCTGTGACTGGAAAGTTTTTGGGAAGTTCTGAGCAGCGCTCGATCACATTGGGGTTTGTTGCATTAAGATACTGGTATCCAAAAAACTCATCTTCCTTCCAGTGTTCTGCAACGTACTCTGGAAGATATAAGTTGTCATACAGTATATCAAGTCAGATTTAGTTTCCCTTTGTTTAATTGCTCCTTTAACTGTAGATTCAAAAAGAAATCTCAGTTCCCTTTGAAATTCTTTGCCCATAATGTGCATAAATCAAATCTCATTTACTCTTTCTTGAACATTTTTAAAGATAAGTAATGTACTTTGACTTGAGCATTGTTTATCTCAAGTGCTACATTTTAAGTAAAAGCAAGAATAAATAAATATCATTGTGAGGGTCATGATTAAGATTAGCATTATCACAGCTTGTGGTAAATATTAAGGTTGTAACTGCCTGGTTGATTTTTAATGCTTCATCTGATGAGACAATTACTCAAGTCAAACATACCCACAATGTTGCCTGGCCAGCAGATGCATGCCAGGTCTGCCTGAATTCAAAATGCCTAAATGTTCTCCTCTACGTTCACATAGGACCTTGTGCGTTCACTGCTTTGACTATCCCAATAATGATTTCACTGAGGGGATGTTTTCTACCTGACATTGTAGTCTTTTTGGACGAGAAGATCTTTTTCATGTCTTCAAAATTTTCCCATTGTTTCACAGATCCAGCCAGCCCCTTGAAAAACAGTTCAGTGCCACTGAAACAAAAAATGCAGAAAAGAACATACATGTACTGACATTAATGTTTCAGAATACCCCTTTGACTTGCTTGTAAGGCACAGATTATACATGAATTTCTGACTCACATGTTTCTTTTTGAATATTCTACTTCCTCAGATTTGGACATGGAGAAGCGAAGTTCAGCTGGCAGCTCAGAGATTTGTTTGAAATGAACTCTGTGTGGTATTTTTTCATCAGTGATCTCCCATCTAAAATAGAAAAAGGTCAGTCACATGAAGCTTTGTCCACATAAGGTTCTGAGACAAATAGCAGCTGTAGATGCACACTGCAGACATAAAAACTTACTGGTACGAGCTCTTTTTAAACGTAAGCTCATTTTTCCGGTGGTCAATCAGGAGGGGATGGTCCTCCTCAAAAACCTTCACAGCTGAGAGGTGAATAACGACAGTCAAATTTAAATCACAGACACTAAAAACTACAAAATCCGTAATCATTTGGTAAATGTGAGGCTGACCTCTCCCTCCTCTCAGCTCCACCAGTTCTCCACTGGAGATCCATCTGAAACAGGGGAACAGAATGACATCTCCTTCTGGAGTGGTCGCCACTATTTTGGAGCAGTACCACTCATCTTCTTGGAGAACACGGAAGGGATCTTTTTCCACCTTGATCAGGAGAAGTTTCCCCAGAGACAAACTGCTTTTGATGGTGTAGGTCCCTGTCTGTGAGTTGGAGAATAAACAAACATATGAAGAAAGAAAAACACACTTACAGTAAAAATGTACGACAGCTCTAAATTATATTTAGTTGAACATAATATCGGCTCTAACATAAATAAAACTCCTCTTGAGATAAAAATGTGAAAACCCGGTTATGCATTAAATTACACATAGCTGTTGATAACCATTCCTTCTGGCTGGAGAACGCAAAGGGTCTTTTAGACCACTGAATTGAAATGGATCACATAACTTTAGTGTCATGAGAATAGACCTCTTATTTGTGATTTCACGCACTAGCAGTTTGTAAGTCAAATCAGTTCATCAAGACTTTGGCTTGGAGACAAACAGTACCCCAACACATCGGTGTTGAGAGGCACCATATGATTGAATTCAACTTACTGTTCCAGTTACAAAGTCTCTGCCAATGTTGTCCATCTCAGTCCGTTCACTCTGCCCTTCTGTTCCAAATAAGGTGATGTATATGTGGTCCACTGTCCCTGCATATTTCAGGTCCCCTGTGGTCACCTGTATCTTGTATTCAGCCATGGTCCCTCAGCAGAAAAAGAAAAAAAAAACAAATGTGATTTCAAAACTCTAATCAAGCACTTTCATTTGTTTCAAGTAAAAATAATTATCTACAGATAGCAACAAGCTGGTTAATTTCTGAAGTTACTGTGTTTTATCCTGAAAAACAAAAAAATAGTAGTGATAATTAAGTTTTATAACAACAATAAGAGGAGTAAAGTTACCACTTAAACCTTTACAGTGTGACTGCTAGTACCTACCTTTCTGCCTTACAGCTGCAGTACTGATCCTTCTCGTCATTTTTCTTCCCCCTAGCTTCATAGGTGTGGCTTTGAGATGACGATTTAGAAAAATTAACATACAAACTTGCAACAAACTTATTTTCAACTATGTATAAATACCATGCAACGAACAAATAGAGCAGGGGTGTCAAACATAACGGCTCACGGGCCAAAACCAGCCCGCCAGAGGTTCTAATCTGGCCCGCGGCATGAATTTGCAAAGTGCAAAGTGCAAAATGCGGAAAGTTAACAGAAGACATCTAGTATTTGGGAAGGTTCATTAAGTATATGGAATGTCCTTTTTTCAACATGCTTCCTGAATGCACCATAGTCTTGTGTTATAAATGGTATGGACAGTAAACATTTTCATTCTTTGCGCTAAAACAAAGGGAAACATATGGAGTTGTCGTTATTTATAGGTTATTGTACTATAATACTTCTGGTCTGGCCTGCTTTAGATCACATTGAGCTGTGGCCCCTGAACTAAAATGAGTTTGGCACTGGACTCTTCTCGGATTTTTCGTCTGCCGATCTAATGTCTGATTTGGCTGTGTCTGTGATACCAGCACCATCAGTTAATATTTGGCTTTCACTGTACATGACTGTTGTTTGTACATGTTATTGTCTGTGCATGAATACCTCTCTTATCTTCTCCTGCATTCCGTCATTCCTGTGACATTTAGACATTTATGAGGAGATTATACAAGACTCAACATGTTCTTGTCAATACACAAGGTGGTTAATAGACAAAACCTTAGAAATATGTTTGTCATGGTGGATGGAGGTGTAGCCATCTCTTATAGCCATCTCTTAGCTAGCTCAGTGCAGACACAGTGTACACCGTGGAGGAGTGGAGTAATAAACTCCAGATAATCATGGTCATCTTCTTGTCTGTCCTGGCTTATGGTGACGCAATCTATAGATATACACTACCACTCAAAAGTTTGGACACACCCTCTCATTTCATGATTTTTCTTTATTTTCATTATAATTTACATTGCAGATTCTCACTGAATGCATCAAAACTATGAATGAACAATATGGAATTATGTAGAAAACAAAAAAAGTGTGAAATAAGTCTAAATATGATTCATATTTTAGATTCTTCAGAATAGCCAAGTCAATGTTAATAAGAGAACAAATGTGGTGGTGGAGGGAGAGCCTCATGTCTGAGTACCAACAATACACAGTGCAATAAAATAAAGGGTGGTATCATTGTGAGGGTCATGATTAAGATTAGCATTACCACAGCTTGTGGTAAATATTAAGGTTGTAACTGCCTGGTTGATTTTTAATGCTTCATCTGATGAGACAATTACTCAAGTCAAACATACCCACAATGTTGCCTGGCCAGCAGATGCATACCAGGTCTGCCTGAATTCAAAATGCCTAAATGTTCTCCTCTACGTTCACATAGGACCTTCTGCATTCACTGAGGTATCCACAGCTTTCTGCTGCTTTGACTATCCCTTTTGTGGCTGCAGAGCACTCACTGCATCACGTGTTTGAAAAGTTGGAGCGCAGAAAGATGGACAAACCTAATGAACTGCTTAATGGAGACATTTGACATGTAAATTCTGATTTCCATTATTGGCTGCTTAGTGTTCAGAATGAGCAGTTTGAAGTTACACCAGAGTAGACTGAGGTGTCCAACATTTTTATTGATTTTTAGTTTACAATAACACTACTATTTACTTGAGTAAATATTAGTTTTCAGTACTCTTTCGATTCATAGAAATCCTCTGTTTTGCTCAAAACTTTTAATTACTATGCCTTTCTCCATATATTATTTTTTTTTATTTCTCATGTGTGCACATCAGTGATCATGACCTGCGAACCAACATTTTATAGCTCTGGTCTTTTACACTATTTATTTTTCTAACATACAAACTCCGCCTGCAGTTCACCTGAACCCAGCATATGTTTCCTTTATTTGTTTCATTCATTCATTCATCTTCTGTAACCGCTTATTCCTGTTAAGGGTCGCAGGGTCTGCTGGAGCCTATCCCAGCTGTCATCGGGCGAGAGGCGGGGTACTGTACCCGGGACCTTCTCGCTGTGAGGCATCAGTGCTTACCACTTCTCCACTGTGCTGCCCTCCTTTATTTGTATTCTTCAGAAAAACAGAATAATAAATGGACCTCTATGTCAGTGCCACTTTCCTGGGAACCAAATCAAACATGTAAATCAGATATAAATTCTGGTTTCAACTCGTCTTTTCCTAAGAATAGTGTCATTGATGTGTTCATGAGAGAACATGTAGATGTGATTTGCCAGCATTCTCCATTGGCAGCTGCTAACATGCAGGCAACTTCTGTTTTGAAACAAAGATTGTCACTGAGATGGAGTTTTTTTTCCCTGTCACTGTAATATAACATTCAACTTAGAGTAATATTTTGCTAAGAATATTTTTTACGATTCATGTGATTAAGTGTTTTATTTCAAGTTGTCCAGGTAAATCGGGTTACCTGTGTAACCTGTGTCCCCAAGTGCAGTTGCAAAAACCATCGAGATGGTTTGGGATGAGATGGACCGCAGAGTGAAGGCAAAAGGACCAGCAAGTGCTCAGCATCTCTGGGAACTCCTTCAAGACTGTGGGAAAACCATTTCAGGTGACTACCTCATGAAGCTCATCGAGATAATGCCAAGAGTGTGCAAAGCAGTAATCAAAGGATGGCTATTTTGAAGAATCTAAAATATGAATCATATTTAGAGTTATTTCAAACTTTTTTTGTTTGTACATAATTCCATATGTGTTCAATCATAGTTTTGATGCCTTCAGTGAGAATCTACAATGTAAATAATGATGAAAATAAAGAAAAACCATTAAAAGAGAGGGTATGTCCAAACTTTTGAGTGGTAGTGTACCTCTGCCTTCACTCTTGAACATCTTGAACAAATGCAGTTTATCACTCCATCCTATAGCTTCATTACTGTGACAGTTACTCTACCCATCACTGTGTCTTGTATGAAAAGTTGAAAAGGTTGGATGGGCGTCTAACAGTAAGATGTGACAGTCATGAATTTCATTTTTTATTTTTATTTAATTTTTTTATTTCTTTTATTATTTATCTCTAAAAGGCAACATGTATTAACTGGTCCCAAAGTTATTATCAGACCCATTCATGAGCTCATCTAATGTCCCGCACGAAAACACTGTTTACACCACAGCTCAAACTCAGTTGTATTTTTGGCTTCAAAGAAAGTGATTCAAACCAATGATGTATGATGAGGCTTCTGCAGGTGCAATAGTTCTAAATATGAGCTCTGTTAATGAACAGTGTAGAACGGGCCCGTAATCTATTCATAGTAGAATAAAGGGAGCGTTTTATTTCTTAAGCCGCATTCCTCAAAATGTGTAAACTGTGGCTGCTTCATGTTAAGTCAGAGTTAAGATTAAGACCAAAATGGTAAAACTATATGCCAGCTGGAGATCTGACCAACTAAAACCTTTACTTTATTACACTCATTTAACCCCCCGATTACTTAAATCAGATACATTTATATAGTAGCCCTTCTTTCAGAATTCATTATACTTAAATACTCATGCTCAGACATCTAATACAACATAATCACAAGCTGTAAAATACACTCTTTTAGAAAGCTTTCAATTAAACTAATCGTGATCATCAACTAAGCTTCTCATTCCTGTGTTTTTTCCCCCCAACACACTCAAGTTACAATTCCACAGACTCACTCACCATGACAGAGCTAAAATATCCCAGCATGCAGCACCTAACTAACTGTCTCTAACACCACAAATATTGCATGTAATAAATGAACCTCCTCCAAGCAAAATGCATTGATACAATCGACAGCTGAGTCCATGAGACTTTTTTAAATAGCGATGCTGTTCTCTATCTGAAATAATAATAGTAATATCTAAATAGATAGAGCTAAAATATCCCAGCATGCAGTACCTCTCTGTCTCTAACATCACAACTATTGCATGTAATAAATGAACCCCCTCCAAGCATGTACAGCAAGTGTTGATACACTCAACAGGTGACTCCCTCTGACTTTCTTAAATAGCGATGCTGTTCTCTATCTGAGTAGGGTTCAGGTATGTGTAGGGCACTTCAAGCTGGGAGTTTCTTGCTGTAATTGCTTCACTCAGGTTGGACAGCTCTGCTTGGAAGTCCTTAATCATTTGCTTTGGGGCAGGCTCATCGAATCGTTCTTCAGGGTACGCACCCAAGTAAACCTGCAAAGACAAAACATTAACTGATATTAACGCAGTATGTTGTTATTCGTGGTGGAGTTTTTAAAGGAATTGTGAAATTATAGAGGTCATCCCACTAGACCAGGGGTGCCCACAAGTTTTTGGCTTGTGAGCTACTTTTACAATGACCAAGTCAAAGTGATCTACCTATATATATACTGATATATATATACACTACTCACAATAAGTTAGGGATATTGTGAGAGACTCAGTGGATGTCATACATACGGTGTTTGTTTCACTTCAGAGATTTTTGGGATAGGGAGGCAATTGTATTGGGGTGATAGACACACCTCATTTTGTGTTTTCCACGTAATGGTCTCACTGTGTACAGTGTGCCTTACATATTGGGGCCAATACCAAAAACTACTAAAAGACAACCCTTTTCAATGTGGCATCAATTTCAACATTCTGTGGGTATAAAAAGCTGGTATTGTCAGTAAGTCATTCCAAGTTCATCATTCAAACAGTCATGAACACACGACATCACTTAACGGACGAGCAGCGCCACCTGGCCATAGGGCGCCTTCAGGTCGGTGGCAGGCAGTCAGATGTTGCTCGTGAACTTGGTGTGTCTCAAAGTGTCATCAGCAGACTACTGGCAGAGTTTGTGACAGACCCAGGAGTGGAGCCCCACGAGTGACAGACCGCAACGATGACCAGTACCTAAGGACCTATGCACTCAGTCATCGTTATGCAACTGCCACACAGCTGCAGGCCCGTTTACGAGATGTGAGGGGTACTAGGGTTTCCAGACAAACCATTCGCAACCGACTCCACCGCTTTGGCTTGAATGCCAGACAACCGTTGCAGGTGATTCCACTGACACCAAGACACCGCGTGAACGTTTGCAGTGGGCACAAGATCATGTGACCTGGACAATGCAGCAGTGGTCTACCGTCCTGTTCACTGATGAGTGTCGGGTCACCTTGCACAGAAATGATGGTCGTCAGCATTGCTGGAGAAGGCGAGGTGAGCGATACGCCGAGGTCAACATGGTCCCCAGGGTTTGCTTTGGTGGAGGAGGTGCAACAGTCTGGGCAGGCATCACCAGTCAGTGCAAAACAGATTTGGTTATTGTAGATGGCTCAGTCACTGCACATTCTTACCTCAGAGACATCATAGAACCCATCATCATCCCCCAATTCCGCCAGCACACCCCCAACTTTCTGTTCATGGATGATAATGCTCCACCACATCGTGCCAGAATTGTCACAGCTGGACTTAAGGAAGTCGGAGTGCCTCATATGGTATGGCCAGCAATGTCCCCTGACCTGAACCCCATAGAGAACGTCTGGGACCAGCTGAAGCAGAGACTGGATGATCGTACCCCACCCCCACGTGACCTGGCAGAACTGCGTTTAGCACTTGTGGAAGAGTGGAACGCATTGCCTCAGAACAACATCGTGAGGAGCATGAGACGTCGCTGTCAAGCTGTCATTGCGGCAAATGGTGGAAACACCCGCTACTGACATTGTCAATTTTTGTTATTTGGGGCTATCCTTGTTATTGTCTAAAATTTGGGAGCAATAAATATTAAACTAATGAAAATGGTGTTTCTTGTCATTCATTATTAGTAATATCAAAGGGAACTTTTACTTATTTCATTAAAATTCAGACCAAATAGGAAAAGCACTCATGTAAATAACAATATCCCTAACTTATTGTGAGTAGTGTATATATATATATATCAAGAAAATTGGTGCACTGCACCTTTAGAAAAATAGCGCTGTCCCTTTAAGAAAGACGGCAGTCTTGAGTTGTTGTTGATGTTGAAGTTGTGCATGGCTGTGGATGTGTGCCGCTGAACTGAGGGCATGTCGCAAATGTAAAATAAAAAAAAATAAAAATAAAAGACGAACGTTTGTCTTGCTGTTTGTTTTGGATGTGCAACAGATAAATGATTAGACTAACATCTAAAACATTTTTTTCCCAATGGCAGGCACTCTACCCACACGACCTTCGCAATCTACCAGTCGTTTGCGATTGACGTAATGGGCACCCCTGCATTAGACACTAAACTTACCACGTCTGTGTACGTCTCTGAAAGCAACCAAACCAATGCTGCAAACTTCGCTGTCTCTCCAACATTTGGGAGGGTCTCAAAAATGGTCTCCATGGTTGACTGCCCCTTAGTGGTTGGAGGAGGTTTACGCAGCAGCAGTGCACCGTTGGGAATCCAGGACTGATAGTCAAACTAGATGAAAATAGATGTATGATCTCACAATAAGCATTAAATAGAACAACTTGTACATTGGGAATGTAACCTCTGTAGTATTTCATCTGCTAAAGGTTACAAACACTTGATGTAGGAACAATTAATTCTTCTTGACGTTTGATCTATGAAAGCAGGTATCGTTATGTTCTTATTCTTAAAGCAGAACATGACATACTCATTCTAAAAACAAAAAGGGTTCCAAAGCAGTCATGCAGATTTCTTTAAGAACTCTCCCTTATGGCTGCTATCATTGTAACTATGGCAGCATGCATTTGAGCTTGGTATAGACTCCACTCAAGGAAATCTGACATGTTTATGAAAGACTTATCATGTTCAGTGCCATTGTTCACATAGTTTTCAGCTTCAATGCAGAATCTTTTCTGCAATATCCTAACTGTACATGTCAGAACTTGTTGTGTTTATACTGTTTCTAAATCTTCAAACTTTTTCTTGTTAAAGCTGGTTTCCATGTTTTCATGGAATTGCAACATATTTACAATGTGGTCTGTCACTGTACTTGATCAAACATTACATATTTACTATTGGCTCACCTGTCCATTATTGACTGCAGCATGTTGAGCTGTCACTCTGAATATCACCATGGTGATGAACTTGATCAGTTCCTCCACAGTATTAAAGCATGCTGGTATCCCTGTTGGCAGCACGAAGATCACAGAGTCAATCTTTGGCAGCACATGCCTACAGTACTACTCTGTGTTTTTACAAATAACATTTGTAATTTACCTGAGTGTTTGCTTCCTAAGAAGCCATGTGTAAATATCTCACTGATCCATTCCTGAAGCTCGGAGTCTTTACACACATCATTGTCTGAGGGATAATAGTACTCCACTATGTTCTTCACAAAGCTGACAAAGATAAAATTGTTTAAATTAGCAATCTGAAATCATGTCCCAAAAACGTCTAGAAAATATGTTGTGTAGCACCAGATTGTTATCACTGTGTTAATTGATGAAATAATTCATGCAATCCAGTCAAAGATTTCTTTCACTCAGTTCAACAGTGATTTAATGATGACCTGTTGATGATGTTCCACAGCTTCAGTCCATCATCTCTGTAGTAGAAGTTGGGGACTGACTCCAGTCCACGCGCAGTAATGTTGTCTGGCAGACAGAGGGAGCTGTAGGTCATCTCAGAGAGGTGCCTTCCCATGAGCTCCATCAGCCCATCATACCCAAGTGAACTCTGTTATATAATAGTACAAAACGTTATTCTTCGACATATTTTCTCACTTAAAATAATCTAAAAATTAGTAATGCTTTGTGAATTTTAGAAACATGTTTAAGAGCCATACCATTGTTAAAGTTCCTTCAGGTCCGAAAAGTTCTGGGCGGCCCACGATGTTGATGTGCAGAGTGTAACGGAAGTGTGGGATCAGCAGCTGTACAGACAAGACGTCACATTCTCATAATCCCTGACTAGGGGCTAGTTTGTCAAACACACGCTCTTTGCGGTTCACCATGAAAAACAACAGAGTGGGTCAGCTGACCAATCAGGAAGACTGTGCTTTTATAGGGGGAACTTAAAGATACAAGAGCTAAACATAACATAACATAATGTGGCATCTCAAATAACAAACAAACAACGTTTGTATAATACTAGCATCAAAAAAGGGGCCTGTGATAAAAAGTAGTGTGAGCAGGTAGATCAAATCAACTTGTGTCATACCTTGTAGAGAGGATGAATCACAGGGAAGCAGCGGAGAGTAGCGACGGCAAAGGGTTCAGCCAGAAAGTGAGTGTTCATGAGGTGATGGACCGCCTCATATTCCATCATATCTGAACTTTTAAAAAACAACTTGGCTAGCAGCCAGTCTGTCTCCAGGTCACTGGGCAGGAAGATGGGGTTCTGCTCTGAAGGCTGTTGATGTAGCTGGAATAAAAGATATATGTTTGTATTTTAAAATGGTGTACTTTGATGTGTGGTAAGAGGTTTGAAGTCCAGTATTTATGAGGAAACAATGTACTTAAAAAAATATCTGCCACTGTGGAGGCAAGATTGTTGGTTTATGTGCGATATGTTTCAAGACAATGAGCACAAGAAGAGCAAAGAGACTCACTCAGGTAAACTGATGGTTGTGTTCTTAGATTAAAATAGAGCCCATAATGTCAGTGTTATTTGCTGCATCAGTGAAATACCTGGATTGCAATTGGCATCAGTTTGTTCTCTGGGTTCATGTAAAACAAGCAGAAACCAACGGTGCTGTGCAGAGAATCACCATCCTCCAACTTTCTAGTGGGTATTCCATCCATTATCCTCTGGTCACGGAGGAATATGTTGCCTTTCTGTAGGAGACAGAAAGATACTATGATATCAAGAGGTAATTGATCAAATTTATAGAATAAATGGAACAGCTAACAAAATTCAGAGCCTCTTTACTGCTATAGCAATATACTATAAAATATAAAACTACAAACTGCCCAAATCTAAAGCCACTTCTCCTTCACACCTCCATTTCCTTCTTCAGGGAGCTTCCCTCTTTCAGGAATGGCTTCACCATCTCCTCTGTGACTGGAAAGTTTTTGGGAAGTTCTGAGCAGCGCTCGATCACATTGGGGTTTACTGCATTAAGATACTGGTATCCATAAAAGTCATCTTCCTTCCAGTGCTCTGCAACGTACTCTGGAAGATATAAGTTGTCATACAGTAGATCAAGTCAGATTTAGATTCCCTTTGTTTAACTACTCCTAATCTACTCCTAATTACCTGTTCTTGACACATCTGGTGTACCTTTGTATCTTGCTTACTGTTATCGTTACCAAAACCAAGATAAGCCTTAATTTTACTGAAAAACAGAATTAAAAGATGGACCATTCCTAAGAATAGTGTCCACACTTGAAGGTGATTATTTCAGTGTTTCTTTCTGCGGAACATGTAGTCCCGGCCAGTCAGGTTTCTTCACTGACAGATTCTTATTTGCCATCAGCTTTTGTTTCAAAACAGAATTTCACTAAGATTCATTTTTTTCTTTACCTGACATTGTCGTCTTTTTGTACATGAAGATTTTTTTCATGTCTTCAAAGTTTTTCCATTGTTCAGTAGATAGAATCAGCCCCTTGAACAACAGTTCAATGCCACTGAAACAAAAATGCGGACAAGAACATACACACACGGACATTAATGCACAGAATCAGAATACCTAGACTTATATGTAATGCACATTATTATTATACTGTAAATACTGACTCACATCAGTCTTCTTGAATAGGTTACTTCATCGGATTTGGACATAGAGAAGCGAAGCTCAGCTGGAAGCTCAGAAAAGTGATTGAAATGAATTTTGTGTGGTATTTTTTCATTATCGATCTCCCACCTAAAACAAACAAACAAAAAATGTAAATCCCATCAACCTTGATACAGGTAAGATAGACTGCAGCTGTGGGTGCACACTTAACACTTACTGGTACATGCTCCTTTTAAACGTAAGCTCATTTTTCCGGTGGTCAATCAGCAGGGGATGGTCCTCCTCAAAAACTTTCACAGCTGACAGGTGAATAACAGCAATTTTAAATTACAGACACTAAAAATGCTCATTAAACAAAAGAGAAAAGTGTGAAAAGTGACCTCTCCCTCCTCTCAGCTCCACCAGTTCTCCCCTGGAGATCCATCTGTAACAGGGGAACAGAATGACATCTCCTTCTGGAGTGGTCACCACTATTTTGGAGCAGTACCACTCATCTTCTGGGAGAATAAGGTAAGGATCTTTTTCCACCTTGATCAGGAGAAGTTTCCCCAGAGACAAACTGCTTTTGATGGTGTAGGACCCTGTCTGTGAGTTGGAGAATAAACAAACACATAAAGAAAGAAAATACACTCACAGAGATCATTTAATACAGTTAAGTGTCTATGTCAGGGATGGGCAACTTAAATGATGGAGGGGGCCACAATTTTTCATCGACACTACCAGAGGGCCACATAGGACCGCACACTTAACCAGATATGATAAAACTGCCATTGTATATATGTGTGTTTATTGAAGCAAACAAAAAACAACCACTTACTTTTATTTATTTTATTTTTTTAGCGCAAAGGGCTTGTGAAAATAAAACATACAAATCACCGTCTATCTCAAGGATGGCAGAAAGCTGCAGAACAGCAGACAAACATTAATTGCAATAACTAATTTGTGCATTTTTACACTAAGAAAGAGTTTAACATTCTCCCTGTATACCCACTCTACCTCACCACTATCAGTAGTCAGTGGGCATTGGTAAAAAGTCGCTGTTGTTTGCGTACTTTTGATTTGAGGTCTACTACGACAGCAGCCCTTGCAGCTTCAGTATACTTCTCGTATTTAGCTTTGTGCAACGTGTTGTAGCAGCAACTTAAATTGAAATCTTTCATGGCAGATAACGTCTCTGAGCAGACTAAGCACATAGATTTGCTTTTAAATTCCGTGAACAGATAATATTTTTCTCATTTCACCTGAAACACACACACACACGATTTTCTCGATCAAGTTTTCCCTTTTCTCTGCTCTTAGCCATGGCGAAACACCTCTTTTTCACTAGTGGAGAACACCCAGTGGAAGCAAGTACGAGGCGGCGTCTGCACTAAAGGCGCTATCTAGTGGCCAACTGTGTCATTACAACTGATTCAGTGCCGCAGAAGACACATTTTTATAATTTTCAAAAATTAATCTAAGGGCCACATCGAGTGAGGTCGTGGGCTGTGTGCGGCCCCCGGGCCGCCAGTTGCCCATCCCTGGTCTATGTCAGTGTGCAGTTAATACACATTTCTGCATCTAAAAAGTACCTACTGTATGTCTTCAAAGCCATATAGGTCAATCTTTAAAGAACTGCTACTACTACAATGATCAAAAGCCCTGAATTTGTGTTAAAGCACACATAGACATAGACAACCATTCCTATTGGCCACTATTATAATTGAGGCTTATTTCAAATGAGTTAGACAAAATCAAGTGTTTCCCCTAGGTTTATGGCTTTGAGGGGGAGAGGTTTGTGGGGGTGGGTTGCAGACACACCAGGACTTGACTGGCATACAGTTGGTGAATACCATGGATTATAGTGAGTAACTCAACAATTAAATTAATTTAAAGAATGCACATTTGAAATAAACTAGTTGTATCTTAATGATACTTGTCTGAGCCTGATTTTATATGGAAATGCTGGTGTTTGCATTGTAACAAAATATAATGCAAAACACCAAAGAACCCGGGATAGTGAGTGTATGCACATTACAGAACAAAGGTGGAATTTGGCAAAACAAATACTAAACAAGCGTGATTAAAATGAAATGGTCAATGGGGACAAATGGTGTGGTTCTCACCCACTTTGTCGTAATTATTCTGACCTTCAAGGGAGGGCGGGGCACCCCACTATTATAATGGTAGGGGAAACACTGAAGTCTTTCGAAGTCAGATATATCACACCTTGATCAAAAGTTTGTAATATGAAGTTTGGGATAACTGCTCAACATAATTAAATGTTTAAAGCTAAATACAATTTAATACATAGAGACAAGCTTATGCTACAACAAGTGTATTTTCAGTGTATTTTCCTAGACTTAAGTTAAAAATACAGTAACGACATGATCAATTGAATTCAACTTGCCATTCCAGTTCCAAAGTCGGTGCCAAAGTTGTCCAGCTCAGTCCGCTCACTCTGCCCTTCCGTTCCAAATAAGGTGGCGTATATGTGGTCCATTGTCCCTGCATATTTCAGGTCCCCAGTTTTTACCTGCACCTTGTATTCAGCCATGGCCACTCAGCGGAAACAAGTCTAGAAAAAAACAGTAAACTCACATACTCTCTCAAATATGATGATCAACAGACATAAACAGCCTTGTTGATTTCTAACTTTACTGCATATTATTGTGCCTGCAATGTATAATGTAGTGTTTGATCACAAGCTGTCATAACAAGAGGAATAAAGTTACTACATAATACTTTATATTGAGGCTGCTTGTACCTACCTCTTTGTCTTACAGCTGTAATACTGGTCTTCCTTGTCTGGATTCTTGCTTTCTCCCTCTCTTACTTGTGGTCCCCTCCACCCTTTAAATGTTTAAACTACTACTCCCCCCCAGCCGTATAGGTGTGGCTTTGAGTTGGAAAAGTAGAAATTCCATACAACCCTATGTCAGCTCGTTCTGCCTTGTAGTGGAAGTACCTTACTACGTTCACAGTGTGTGATTCCTCACCATCCCCCCCATTAAGGTAGAGCCCTTCCAGTTCCTCTATCATGTGCTGTGAAGGTGTTTTTATCTTAGATTACTGCCTGCAACTTGCAGAGAAATGAATCCAAGTTTACGGTGTACATTTTTGTATGATCGACAATACCAATTATTATGATTGTTTTAGTTTACTGGAGGGTGACAAAAAGGTCATGTTTAGTCAGAGAACAGTTGTTTAAGGTCAGTGTACAGCGCTGACAGGGACCCGACGCAAAACAAACATGATAACAATCTGTTATGAGCTTAAGACTATGTGCAAATATGCCACAAACAGACAGAGACAGACAGACAGCAGGGCCACATTTCTTGACTTGAATGCTGCGTGCTTCTCCTCTGAATGGGTTAGAAGGAACAATGGAATAACAAACCATTGTCAACATGTTTAATTTTTATTCTTGCTGTAGGCGTTGTGTGCTCTGTTCTCTTCTCTGGCTTTTGGTCTGACTTAGTTTTGTGTCCAACTCCAGCATTTTCAGTAAGCAATCTGAGTGCCTATTAATGAGTAATATTTAACGTATGAATGAAGACTGAGCTCCCTTACCATGCCACTGCGAGGCAGGAAATGAGGAATGAAGGAATGAGTTGTGTATTGAAGTCACTCTGTGACACAAGTTTTGTGTTAGCTTTGGTATATCCAGATACACTTGACTTGCCAACACGTTCAGCTACAAATAGAGTAACCACGTGAAAGTAGTGTGATTACTAATGAGATACATTTTCACTCTTGCTCATGTTGTGTTGACTTCCAAGTAAAAATCGTTCAGAATCACATCGCTGTTTCATGTAGCATTTTATTTTGAACTGCAAACAATACAAATCAATTGATATCCCAAAACTTGCCCTTCACATCTACAAACATCATAATCATCTACCACCTGTTGTTTATGATCTTGTGTCACACTTTTAAAAAGTCAAAAGAAACTGAATGCAAATGATCACGTATATTTTTTTTACTCATTTTCATAGCTTTTAACAGTTGTATACAGGTGGGCACAATATAGGCGACCATATTCTCAGCCATTGGGTTAGCTGATGAATATCTATGAGTGCAAGCTAGTATTTGTTACCAGACCATTCATTTAACATATAGGCAAATGTAACGCATTGTTCACATAAGTATAAGTAGTCCCACTTCACATGGTATAACTAGCTAGCTAACTGCTATATGTTATATACTAAATATAAGAGTAGAATAACGTATGCAAAATATGAGGTTAAAAGGAATGGATGTTGTTGACTGATGCACTTTTTTAATCTGGCTTTCTTAAATGGTGATGCTGTTCTCTATCTGAGTAGGGTTCAGGTACGTGTAGGGCACTTCCAAATGTGCGTTTCTTGCTGTTATTGCTTCACTCAGGTAGGATAACTCTGCTTGAAATTCCTTAATCATCTGCTTAGGAGCAGGCTCATCAAATCGTTCTTCAGGATAGGCACCCAAGAAAACCTGTACAGACAAAACATTAATGTAAAACTGTACAACAGTATATGAGTATATGAGTCATACACCAAACTTACCACATCTGTATATGTGTCTGAAAGTGTCCAAGCTATTGCTGCAAACTTGGCTGTGTCTTTGACATTTGGGAGGGTCTCCAAAATGGTCTTCATGGTTGACTGCCCCTTAGTGATTGGAGGAGGTTTGTGGAGACGGAGTGCACCATTGGGTGTCCAGGAGTGGAAGTCATACTAGATTATAATAGAAACTTCTGTAAGTGTCTATAAATTGGGTAAATCAGACCTTCCCCTCACCTACCCACCCTTTTAAGTGACCAGGAGGAGTTGAAGCATGTACAGCAGGAACTCAAGGGCTGAAGGAGACTAAAGAGAACTATTGAAGTAAGGAGAAGTTACAAGATGACTGCACTAAGGAGGTGTGGGACGGTATGAAGACAATTACAGGTTGTAGCTTCAAGCAGAAGAGTACTGTGGAGGGGGAGGAGAGGGCCAACCAGTTCAACGACTTTTTCAACAGATTTCAGTGACCTGCCCCCCTCAACTGCTGTATAGCTAGCTACATCCCCCCACACTCCTTCCAGGCTGCTGCGTGACAAGTGGCTCATAGCCCCACTCTCCACCACCATCGCTACAGCTCAGACGAACAGAGAGCTCAAGAGAGAGCTCTGTCCCTGCAAAGCAGATGGAGTGTCCCTACAATTACTCAAGGTCTGTGCTTCTGGGCTGGGGGAGCCCCTTCAACACTTATTATTATCAGCATCTCAGACTTCAAGTTTAACTCTGAAGTCATGCCACGTGCAGAAACTCTTCAATGACACTTCAATTGGGGGGTATATCAGGGATGGACAGGATCCTGGTAAACAACTTTGTTTCGTGGTGCAGGGCAAACCACCTGCAGTACATATCAACAAGGAGATGGTGGTGGATTCAGGCCCCACCTGCGGCCTGTAACCATCAATGGGGACTGTGTCAAGATAGTTCAGACCTATAGGTACCTGGGTATACAGCTGGATCACCAACTGGACTGGTCAGCTAATATAGACTCAGTGTACAAGAAAGGTCAGAGAAAGGTCTCTGTTCAACATCTGCTGGAAGCTGCTGGAGATGTTTTATCAGACTGTTGTTGCAGGTGTCCAACAGAAACTTCTTTTTTGTTTTGTTTTTTTGGGCACTGATGCCAGCCTTAACAGAGCTTGGGTTTGGTTTGTCAGTAGTTGATCAAATGTCATTGAATATGACTCTGACCTTTACTATTGGCCCACCTGTCCATTATTGACAGCAGCATGTTGAGCTGTCACTGTGAAGATCACCATGGTGACAAACTTGATCAGTTCCTCCACAGTATTAAAGCATGCTGGTATCCCTGTTGGTGGCACAGTCACTGTCAATCTATGTCAAAAAAGTGGTACAGTGCCCTACTAAATGCATCTTTAACTATGGACTTAGAGCATTTGTAATTTACCTGAGTGTTTGTTTCCTAAGAAGCCATGTGTGAATATCTCACTGATCCATTCCTGCAGCTCAGAGTCTTTACGCACATCGTTGTCTGAGGGATAATAGTATTCAACTATGCTCTTCACAAAGCTGATGGAAATATAACAATTTAATAATTTAAATTTAGCATTGTATTAACTCTAGTTAATGTAAGTCTACATGAACAAAATATGTAGTGCACATAAACATTTAGATTATTTGTATTAACTGATTAATTTTTAGACATTTAGTACAATGCAGGACCTTTTGCATTGTGCTCAGCACATCTTCCCTTTGCAGCTGTGCTGGAATGTTGCAGCTTAAAGATCATTTTGGACTGTTTCACTATTTTTACACAGTTAAATTTATCATGACCTGTTGATGATGTTCCACAGTTTCAGACCGTCATCTCTGTAGTAGAAGTTGGGGACTGACTCCAGTCCTCGTGCAGTAATGTTGTCTGGCAGACAGAGGGAGCTGTAGGTCATCTCAGAGAGGGACCTTCTCATGAGCTCTATTAGTCCATCATATCCAGGCGAACTCTGTTAGTTAATAATTTAAAAAGTTATACTTGTTTTTCACAAAGCTGAATTATGAGTGTGATTGTTCGGAAATGCACTGTGTATTCATATTAGAGAGCCTTACCATAGTTAAAGCCCCGTCAGGTCCCAAAAGGATTACACGGCTGAGAGTGTTTACATGCAGAGTGTAACGGAAGTGTGGGATCAGCAGCTGTACAGACAAGAGAGTAACCATTGCCTTGAAATATGTGCCAGAGGAAGAAAATCCTAAAAAGTCTTAAACAGAAGTATTTCCTGATCTTGACTTCTCCCTTTCAGCAGTGCATATACCCTCACGTCTCACAAGTTCCTCACCTCAGTATTTAGTTGCAAAGTAAGTCACTTTGGAGCTTTGAGGCAACTCACCTTCTCTGAGACACATATATACCAGTAAAGACCCTGAGGTACCTTTGAAGTAAACCCTTCTTTCCTTTCCTTCACATGTCAAAACAAGTTTTCTTTTCTAGTAGTCTATAACTTAACACTTCTCCAGCTCTTTTATGTCAGTTATATATTGTAAATATACCTTGTAGAGGGGGTGAATCACAGGGAAGCTGCGGAGAGTAGCAACAGCAAAGACTTCAGCCAGAATGTGAGTGTTCATGAGGTGATGAATTGTCTCATATTCAATTAGATCTGAGCTTTTAACAAAGATCTTGGCTAGCAGCCAGTCTGTCTCTGGGTCACTGGGCAGGAAGATGGGGTTCCTCTCAGAAGGCTGTTGATGCAGCTGGAATAAAATGTTAATAAAAATGATAAATTATAAATTAAATTAATTGTAAAATAAAATTAAAAAAAAAATAAATCAGTGAGCCAGTGTTTTATTTAGACTTAGTAAAACTAGAGACCAGCTGCATTCAGACTCATTAGGCCAGAGGAAATGCCTTCAGCAGAGACTACTAACTCACATGAACATAGAGCCAATCATATTAGTCCCATTTCCTCTGTCAGTGAAATACCTGGATTGCAATTGGCTTCAGTTTGTTCTCTGGGTTCATGTAAAACAAGCAGAAACCAGCAGTCATGTGCAGAGAATCACCATCCTCCAACTTCCTAGTGGGTATTCCATCCATTATCCTCTGGTCACGGAGGAATATGTTGCCTTTCTGTAGGGGACAGAAAGATAGACTAAAGTAGAGCACAAGACATTAAGTGGTAATTCAGCCAGTTTATAGAATAAATGGGACAGCTGACAAAATTCAGAGCCTCTTTACTGCTATAGAAATATACTATAAAATATAAAACTACATATTGCCCAAATCTAA
The DNA here is from genome assembly GCF_963514085.1 of Chelon labrosus. Lineage (NCBI taxonomy): Eukaryota > Metazoa > Chordata > Actinopteri > Mugiliformes > Mugilidae > Chelon > Chelon labrosus. The sequence goes on along the minus strand of NC_140347.1, from coordinate 13,160,739 downwards.
AGCCACTTCTCCTTCACACCTCCATTTCCTTCTTCAGGGAGCTTCCCTCTTTCAGGAATGGCTTCACCATCTCCTCTGTGACTGGAAAGTTTTTGGGAAGTTCTGAGCAGCGCTCGATCACATTGGGGTTTGTTGCATTAAGATACTGGTATCCAAAAAAGTCATCTTCCTTCCAGTGCTCTGCAACGTACTCTGGAAGATATAAGTTGCCATACAGTATATCAAGTCAGATTTATGTTCCCTTTGTTTTGCTCCTCTTAATCTATTGCGGATTTAAAAAGAAATTTCAGTTCCCTTTGAAATTCCTTGCCCATAATCAATCAAATCGCATTTACCCTTTCTTGAACATTTTTAAAGATAAGTAATGTACTTTGACTTGAGCATTGTTTATCTCTGGTGGTACATTTTAAGTAAAAGTAAAAGAATAAATAAATAAAGTCAGTGTAAACAAGAGAACAAATGCGGTGGAGGATGGAGAGACTCATGTCTGAGTACCAACAATACACAGTACAATAAAATTAAGGGTGGTATCATTGTGAAGATTAGCATTACCACAGCTTGTGGTAAATATTAAGGCTGTAACTGCCTGGTTGATTTTTAATGCTTCATCTGATGAGACAATTACCCAAGTCAAACATACCCACAATGTTGCATGGCCAGCAGATGCATGTCAGGTCTACTTGAATTTAAAATGACAAAATGTTCTCCTCTACGTCGTTTACATAGGACCTTCTGCATTCTCTGAGGTATCCAGAGCTTTCTGCTGCTTTGACTATCCCTTTTGTGGCTGCAGAGCACTCACTGCATCACATGTTTGAAAAGTTGGAGCGCAGAAAGACACAGAAACCTAATGAACTGGGTCATTTGACATGTCATGTACTCTCAGTAAATTATGATTTCCATTATTGGCTGCTTAGTGTTCAGAATGAGCAGTTTGAAGTTAAACCAGAGTAGACTGAGGTGTCCAACATTTTGATTAAACATATTGGTTTTTATTTTACAGTAACAGTACTATTTACTTGAGTAAATAGTATTTTTCAGTATTCGTTCGATTCATAGAAATCCTCTATTATGCTCAAAACTTTTATATACTATGCCTTTCTCCATATATTTTTTTATTTCTCATTATATTTTATATTATTTCCATTGGTACATGTGTGTGCACATTGGTGATCATGACTTGCGTACCAACATTTTATAGCTCTGGTCTTTTACACTATTTCTTTATCTAACATACAAACTCCGCCTAATTAAATTCCTCCTCACTTCTTCAGAAAAACAACCCTAGAACTCTATTAAATCAGATATAAATTCAGGTTCGACTTCTTTTCCTAACAATAGTGTCCATTATTCATGAGAGAACACGTAGACCTGGTTAGTCAGCATTCTCCATTGGCAGCTGCTAACATGCGGGCAGTTTCTGTTTCAAAAAGATTGTCACTGAGATTGAGCTTTTTCCCCCCATACATTGTAATTTAACATTCAATAATATAGAGTAATATTTTGCTAATAATATTTTTTACGATTCGTGTGTTTATTTCAAGTAGTCCAGATATATCAGGTTATATATATTTTTTACGATTTGTGTGTTTATTTCAAGTAGTCCAGGTATATCAGGTTATCCCAGCTGCTGATGTGCTATCAGCTGTTTTTTTTTTTTTTCTTTTTACTTTTTATGAAACGATAATGATTTCACTGAGGTGATGTTTTCTACCTGACATTGTAGTCTTTTTGGAGCAGATTTTTTTCATGTCTTCAAAACTTTCCCATTGTTTCACAGATCCAGCCAGCCCCTTGAACAGTTCAATGCCACTGAAACAAAAAATGCAGACAAGAACATACATGTACTGACATTAATGTTTCAGAATACCCCTTTGACTTGCATGTAAGGCACAGATTATACATGAATATCTGACTCACATGTTTCTTTTTGAATATTCTAGTTCCTCAGATTTGGACATGGAGAAACGAAGTTCAGCTGGCAGCTCAGAGATTTGACTGAAATGAACTTTGTGTGGTATTTTTTCATCAGTGATCTCCCATCTAAAATAGAAAAAGGTAAATCACATGAAGCTTTGTCCACATAAGGTTCTGAGACAAATAGCAGCTGTTGGTGCACACTGCACACATGAAAACTTACCGGTATGAGTTCTTTTTAAACGTAAGCTCATTTTTCCGGTGGTCAATCAGGAGGGGATGGTCCTCCTCAAAAACCTTCACAGCTGAGAGGTGAATAACGACAGTCAAATTTAAATTACAGACACTACAAATGATCAAAATCCGTAATCATTTGGTAAATCTGAGACTGACCTCTCCCTCCTCTCAGCTCCACCAGTTCTCCCCTGGAGATCCACCTGTAACAGGGGAACAGAATGACATCTCCTTCTGGAGTGGTCGCCACTATTTTGGAGCAGTAGCACTCATCTTCTTGGAGAATAACGAAGGGATCTTTTTCCACCTTGATCAGGAGAAGTTTCCCCAGAGACAATCTGCTTTTGATGGTGTAGGTCCCTGTCTGTGAGGTGGAGAATAAACAAACATATGAAGAAAGAAAAGTGACAATGTACCACAGCTCTAAATTATATTTAGTTGAACATAATAATGGCACTAATATAAAGAAAAACTCCTCTTGAGATAAAGAGTCTGTTTTAAAGTCAAAGACTCATCAAGACTTCAGCTTAGAGACAAACAGTACCCCAACACATCGGTGTTGAGAAGCACCATATTTAAATCCAACTTACTGTTCCAGTTCTAAAGTCTCTGCCAAAGTTGTCCAGCTCAGTCCGTTCACTCTGCCCTTCTGTTCCAGATAAGGTGATGTATATGTGGTCCATTGTCCCTGCATATTTCATGTCACCTGTAGTTACCTGTAGCTTGTATTCAGCCATGGTCCCTCAGCAGAAAAAGAAAAAACAACAAATGTGATTTCAAATACTCTAATCAAGCACTTTCATTTGTTTCAAGTAAAAATAATTATCTACAGATAGCAACAAGCTGGTTAATTTCTAAAGTTACTGTGTTTTATCCTGAATAAAAAAAAAAATATATATATATATAGTAGTAATGATTAAGTTTTATAACAACAAAAAGACGACACTAGTACCTACCTGTCTGCCTTAGAGCTGCTGTACTGGTCCTTCTTACCGTTTTACTTCCCTGTAGCTGCGTAGGAGCGGTTTTGAGATCAAGATTTAGGATAAATAACATACAGCAAACTTGCACCAAACTTATTTACAATGTGTTATCACCTACAGGTTTTCAGCTATGTATACATTCCATGCACAAATGGTACACAAATAGACGGGTAGCAAGGCAGTAGGGACTACAAGAGACACAAAGAAAGGGAAAAACAAGGAAATAGGAATAATACAGGAACAGGTACAGCCCTGTTCATCAGAATAATAAGCAATTCTCTCTTTTGGCACTGGACTCTTCTCAGATTTTTTGTCTGCTGATCTTACATCTGATTTGGCGGTGTCTGTAATACCAGCACCATCAGTTAATCTTTGGTTTTCACTGTGCATTACTGTTGTGTTTGTACATATTAAATTACATGTACAAACACATGTACAAGGAATGACGAAATGCCTCTCCTGCATTTCGTCATTCCTGTGACAGTTAGACAAAGAGACAGTGTACAAGAGTCAACATTTTCACATCAATACACAAGGTGGTTAATAGACAAAACCTTAAGAATATATTTGTATTGGTGGATGGAGGTGTAGCCGTCTCTTATGGTAGCTCATTGCAGACACAGTGTACACTGTAGAGGAGTGAAGTAATAAACTCCAGATAATCATGGTCATCTTCTTGTCTGTCCTGGCGTGTAGTGACATAATCTATAGACATACCTCTGCCTTCACTCTTGAACATCTTGAACAAATACAGTTATCACTCCATCCTATAGTTTCATTACTGGTGACAGTTACTCTACCCATCACGGTGTCTTGTGTGAAAAGTTGAAAAGGTTGGGTGGGCATTTCACAGTAAGACGTGACAGCCATGGATTTCTTTTATTATTATTATTATTATTATTATTTATCTCTATGGATTAAACTTATTAACAGACCCATTCATGAGGTCATCTAATGTCCCGCACAAAAACACTGGTCACATCACAGCTCAAACTCAGTCGTATTTATCAGGCAATTTTTGGCTTCAAAGAAAGTCAGTCAAACCAAGGCATGGTGAAGCTTCTCAATCAACACTATAGAATGGCCCTGCAATCAGTTTATAGTAGAATAAAGCGATCATCATGTCAAACTGGCTGCTTCATGTTAAGTCAGAGTTAGGGCTAAGACAAAATGCTAGGACTGTATGACAGTTTGGGATCTCGCCAGATCTTTACTGACAATCCACACAGAGCTAATTACTCTCATTTAACCCTCCTTTCAGAACTGATTATACTTTAATGTTAATATCATGCTCAGGCATCTAAAACAGCATAATTATTATCAGTAAAATACACTCATTCAGAAAACGTTCAGCTAAACTAGTTTTGATAAAATAAGCCTTTTGTTCCTGTAGTTTTCTTCCCAGCACACATACGATACATAAAGTGACAATACCACAGAGCTAAATAGATAGAGCTAAAATATCCCAGCATGCAGTACCTCTCCGTCTCTAACACCACAACCATTGCATGTAATAAATGAAACCCCCTCCAAGCATGTACAGCAGGTGTTGAGAAATACATTGATACACTCAACAGCTGACTCCCTCTGACTTTCTTAAACAGCAATGCTGTTCTCTATCTGAGCAGGGTTCAGGTATGTCTAGGGCACTTCAAGCTGGGAGTTTCTTGCTGTAATTGCTTCACTCAGGTAGGACAGCTCTGCTTGGAAGTCCTTAATCATTTGCTTTGGGGCAGGCTCATCGAATCGTTCTTCAGGGTACGCACCCAAGTAAACCTGCAAAGATAAAACATTAACTGATATTAACGCAGTATGTTGTTATTTGTGGTGAAGTTTTTAAAGGAATTGTGAAATTATAGAGGTCATTCATTAGACCAGGGGTGCCCACAATTTTTTGGCTTGTGAGCTACTTTTACAGTGACCAAGTCAATACCTATATATATACTGATGTGTGTGTCAAACTACATGAAAATAGATGTATGATCTCACAATAAGCATTGGATAGAACAGCTTGTACAGTGGGAATGTAACCTCTGTAGTATTTCATCTGCTAAATGTCTCCAAACACTTGATGTAGGAACAATTAATTCTTCTTGACAATTTATCTGTGAAAGCAGGTATCGTTATGTTCTTATTCTTAAAGCAGAACATGACATACTCATTCTAAAAACATAAAGGAGTCAAAGCAGTCACGCATATTTCTTTAATAATTCTCCCCAGTGGCTGCTATTATTGTGGCAGCATGCATTTGAGCTTGGTATAGACTCCACTCAAGGAAATCTGACATGTTTATGAAAGACTTATCATGTTCAGTGCCATTGTTCACATAGTGTTCAGCTTCAATGCAGAATCTTTTCTGCAATATTCATTTCCTAACTGTACAATATACATTTCATAACTGTACATGTCAGAACTTGTGTTTATACTGTTTCTAAATCTTCAAACTTTTTCTTGTTAAAGCTGGTTTCCATGTTTTCATGGAATTGCAACATATTTACAATGTGGTCTGTCACTGTACTTGATCAAACATTACATATTTACTACTGGCTCACCTGTCCATTATTGACTGCAGCATGTTGAGCTGTCACTCTGAATATCACCATGGTGATGAACTTGATCAGTTCCTCCACAGTATTAAAGCATGCTGGTATCCCTGTTGGTAGCATGAAGATCACAGAGTCAATCTTTGGCAGCACATGCCTACAGTACTACTCTTGTGTTTTTACAAATAACATTTGTAATTTACCTGAGTGTTTGTTTCCTAAGAAGCCATGTGTAAATATCTCACTGATCCATTCCTGAAGCTCAGAGTCTTTACACACATCGTTGTCTGAGGGATAATAGTACTCAACTATGCTCTTCACAAAGCTGACAAAGATAAAATCGTTTAAATTAGCAATCTGAAATCATGTCCAAAAAACGTCAAGAAAATATGTTGTGTAGCAACAGATTGTTATCACTGTATTAACTGATTAAATAATCAGCATTCATGCAGTCCAGTCAAAGATTTTTTTCACTCAGTTCAACACTGATTTAATGATGACCTGTTGATGATGTTCCACAGCTTCAGACCATCATCTCTGTAGTAGAAGTTGGGGACTGACTCCAGTCCACGCGCAGTAAGGTTGTCTGGCAGACAGAGGGAGCTGTAGGTCATCTCAGAGAGGTGCCTTCCCATGAGCTCCATCAGCCCATCATATCCAAGTGAACTCTGTTATATAATAGTACAAAAAGTTATTCTTTGACATATCTTCTCTGGAAGATATAAATTGTCATACAGCAGATCAAGTCAGATTAGATTCCCTTTGTTTAACTGCTCCTAATCTACTCCTAATTACCTGTTCTTGACACATCTGGTGTACCTTTGTATCTTGCTTACTGTTATTGTTACCAAAACCAAGATAAGTGTTAATTCTACTGAAAAACAGAATTAAAAGATGGACCACTCAAACTGCCATCCTATAAGCATATAAAACTGATATAAAGTCAGCCTAAATACTAATATTTTCCTAAGCATAGTGTCACCACTATTTTGGAGCAGTACCACTCATCTTCTGGGAGAATAAGGTAAGGATCTTTTTCCACCTTGATCAGGAGAAGTTTCCCCAGAGACAAACTGCTTTTGATGGTGTAGGTCCCTGTCTGTGAGTTGAAAAAACAAACATCCATATAAAGAAAGAAAATACACTCACAGAGATAATATCATATAGTTCAATGTCTATGTCAGTGTGCAGTTAATACACATTTCCTCATCTTAAAAGTACCTACTGTATGTCTTCAAAGCCATAAAGGTCAATCTTTAAAGAACTGCTACTACTTTAATGATCAAAAGTGGAAAGCCCTGAACTGGAGTTAAAGCACATATAGTTATAGACAACCATTCCTATTGGCCACTATTATAATAAAGGCTTATTTCAGATGAGTTAGACAAAGTCCAGTGATTCCCCTAGGTTTATGGCTTTGGGGGCAAGGTTTATGGGAGTGGGTTCCAGACAAGCAACTGCTTATATAGTGCTGTCCATCAGGACTTGACTGGCATGCAATTGGTGAATACCATGGATTATAGTGAGTAACTCAACAATTAAATTAATTTAAAGAATGCACGTTTGAAATAAACTAGTTTTATTTTAATGATGCTTGTCTGAGCCTGATTTTATATGGAAATGCTGGTGTTTGCATTGTAACAAATGCACATTACAGAACAAAGGTGGAATTTGGCAAAACAAATACTAAACAAGCGTGATTAAAATGAAATGATAAATGGGGACAAATTGTGTGGTTCTCACCCACTTTGTCGCAATTAATCTGACCTTCAAGGGAGGGCGGGGCACCCCACTATTATAATGGTAGGGGAAACACTGAAGTCTTTGGAAGTCAGATATATCACACCTTGATCAAAAGTTTGTTATATGAAGTTTGGGATAACTGATCAACATAATTTAAATGTTTAAAGCTAAATACAGTTTAATACAGAGACAAGCTTATGATACAACAAGTGTATTTTCAGTGTATTTTCCCAGACTTACTACATGAACAATTAAATTCAACTCGCCATTCCAGTTCCAAAGTTGGTGCCAAAGTTGTCCAGCTCAGTCTGCTCACTCTGCCCTTCCGTTCCAAATAAGGTGGCATATATGTGGTCCATTGTCCCTGCATATTTCATGTCCCCAGTTGTTACCTGCACCTTGTATTCAGCCATGGCCACTCAGTGGAAACAAGTCTAGAAAAAAACAGTAAACTCACATACTCTGCAAAACCCTCCAGTAATAGCACTGTCTGGTGTTCAGATGACGTGTTAATCTAGCACCTTTGTTTCAAAGTCAAATATGATAATCAACAGACATAAACAGCCTTGTTGATTTCTAACTTTACTGCATATTATTGTGTCTGCAATATATAATGTAGTGTTTGATCACAAGCTGTCATAACAAGAGGAATAAAGTTACTACATAATACTTTATGTTGAGGCTGCTTGTACGGTGAGTTGGAAAAGTAGAAATTCCATACAACCCTATGTCAGCTCGTTCTGCCTTGTAGTGGAAGTACCTTACTACGTTCACAGTGTGTGATTCCTCACCATCCCCCCCATTAAGGTAGAGCCCTTCCAGTTCCTCTATCATGTGCTGTGAAGGTGTTTTTATCTTAGATTACTGCCTGCAACTTGCAGAGAAATGAATCCAAGTTTACGGTGTACATTTTTGTATGATCGACAATACCAATTATTATTATTGTTTTAGTTTACTGGAGAGTGACAAAAAGGTCATGTTTAGTCAGAGAACGGTTGTTTAAGGTCAGTGTACAGCGCTGACAGGGACCCGACGCAAAACAAACATGTTAACAATCTGTTTGCACCTATGAGCTTAAGACTATGTCCAAATATACCACGAACAGCCAGAGACAGACAGACAGCAGGGCCACATCTTGACTTGAATGCTGCATGCTTCTCTTCTGGATGGGTTAAAAGGAACAATGGAATAACAAACCATAATCGACATGTTTAATATTTATTCTTGATGTAGGCATTGTGTGCTCAGTTTTCTTCTCTGGCTTTTGGTCCGCTGATTTCAGTTCTGACTTAGTTTTGTGTTCAACTCCAGGGTTTTGAGTAAGCAGTCTGATAGCCTATTAATGAATAATATTTAACGTATGAATGAAGACTGAGCTACATTTTCTCTCTTGCACATGTTGTGTTGACTTCCAAGTATAAATCGTTCCCAATCACATCGCTGTTTCATGTTGCAATTTATTTTACTGCAAACAATACAAATGAATTGATATCCTGCCCTTCACATCTACAAACATCATAATCATCTACCACCTATTGTCTATGATCTTGTGTCACATCTTCAAAAAGTCAAAAGAAACTGAATACATTTCATACACGTATATCTTTTTACTCACTGTCACAGCTTTTAACAGTTGTATACAGGTGGGCACAACATAGTTGACCATATTCTCAGCCACTGTTACACATGAACACAAGTATAAGTAGTCCCACTTCACATGACATAATTAGCTAGCTAACTGCTATATGTTACATCTACTAAATATAAAAGTAGAATAATGTATGCAAAATATGAGGTTAAAAGGAATGGATGTTGTTGACTGATGCACTTTTTTAATCTGGCTTTCTTAAATGGCGATGCTGTTCTCTATCTGAGTAGGGTTCAGGTATGTGTAGGGCACTTCCAGATGTGCGTTTCTTGCTGTTATTGCTTCACTCAGGTAGGATAACTCTGCTTGAAATTCCTTAATCATCTGCTTAGGAGCAGGCTCATCGAATCGTTCTTCAGGATAGGCACCCAAGTAAACCTGTTCAGACAAAACATTAATTGAGACTGACACAGCATTTTATTAAATGTAAACAAAAACTGTACAACAGTATATGAGTCATACACCAAACTTACCACATCTGCATATGTGTCTGAAAGCACCCAAGCCATTGCTGCAAACTTGGCTGTCTCTTTGACACTGGGGAGGGTCTCCAAAATGGTCTTCATGGTTGACTGCCCCTTAGTAATTGGAGGAGGTTTGTGGAGCCGGAGTGCGCCATTGGGTGTCCAGGAGTGGAAGTCATACTAAATTATAATAGAAGCTTCTGTAAGTGTATAAATATAAGTATAAATTGGGTAAATCAGACCCCCCCCCCCCCCCCCCCCCCCCTTTAAGTGATCAGGAGTTGAAACATGTACAGCAGGAACTCAAGGGCTGAAAGAGACAAAAGAGAACTATTGAAGTAAGGTAGAGCAGAAATTGCAGGATGACTGCAGCAAGGAGGTGTGGGACAGCATGAAGACAATTACAGGTTGTAGCTTTGAGCAGAAGAGTACTGTGGAGGGGGAGGAGAGGGCCAACCAGTTCAACCTGCCCCCTCATCTGCTGTATAGCTAGCTACATACCCCCCCACACTCCCCCCAGGCTGCTGCGGACGGAGATCTCAGGAGGCGACGTCCCAGCAAAACAGACAGAGTGTCCCTACGATTACTCAGGGTCTGTGCTTCTGGGCTGGGGGAGCCCCTTCAGCACTTCTTATTATCAGCATCTCGGACTTCAAGCTTAACTCGGAAGTCATGCCACTTGCAGAAGTTCTTCAACAACACTTCAATTGTGGGGTATATCAGGGATGGACAGGATCCTGGTGAACAACTTTGTTCGTGGTGCTTAGCAAACCACCTACAGTACATATCAACACAGCTCTATGTCCTCAGGAGGCTAAGGTTGTTCAGCATCTGCTGGAAGCTGCTGGAGATGTTTTATCAGACTGCTTTAACAGAGCTTGGGTTTGATTTATCTGTAGATGATCAAATATCATTGAATATGCCTCTGACCCAACTGTTTACTGTTGGCCCACCTGTCCATTATTGACAGCAGCATGTTGAGCTGTCACTGTGAAGATCACCATGGTGACGAACTTGATCAGTTCCTCCACAGTATTAAAGCATGCTGGTATCCCTGTTGGCAGCACAGTCACTGTCAATCTATGTCAAAAAAGTGATACAGTGCCCTACTAAATGCGTCTTTAACTATAAACTTAGAGCATTTGTAATTTACCTGAGTGTTTGTTTCCTAAGAAGCCATGTGTGAATATCTCACTGATCCATTCCTGAAGCTCAGAGTCTTTACACACATCGTTGTCTGAGGGATAATAGTACTCAACTATGCTCTTCACAAACCTGATGGAAATATAACAATTTAATAATAAAACATTTAGCATTGTATTAACTCTAGTTAATGTAAGTCTACATGAACAAATTATGTAGCGCAGATAAACATTTAGATCCATGTATTAATTGATTCATTTATAGACATTTAGTACAATGCAGAACCTTTTGCGTTGTGCTCAGCACATCTTCCCTTTGCAGCTGTGCTGGAATGTTGCAGCGTAAAGTGCATTTTGGACTGTTTCACTATTTTTATACAGTTTAAATTTATCATGACCTGTTGATGATGTTCCACAGTTTCAGTCCATCATCTCTGTAGTAGAAGTTGGGGACTGACTCCAGTCCACGTGCAGTAATGTCGTCTGGCAGACAGAGGGAGCTGTAGGTCATCTCAGAGAGGGACCTTCTCATGAGCTCTATTAGTCCGTCATATCCAGGTGAACTCTGTTAGTTAATAATGTAAAAAGTTATACTTGTTTTTCACAAAGCTGAATTATGAGTGTGATTGTTTGGAAATGTGCTATGTATTCATATTAGAGAGCCTTACCATAGTTAAAGCCCCGTCAGGTCCCAAAAGGATTACGCGGCTGAGAGTGTTTACATGCAGAGTGTAACGGAAGTGTGGGATCAGCAGCTGTACAGAAAAGAAGGTAACCATTGTCTTGAAATATGTGCCTGAGGAAGAAATTCCTAAAAAGTCTTAAACAGATCTTGACTGAGGAGAGTTAAACAAAACAAGTGCACAGCATCTACTGTATGTCACATCAATTTTGATCCTTCTCCCTTTCAGCCGTGCATATACCCTCACGTCTCACAAGTTCCTCACCTCAGTATTTAGTTGCAAAGTAAGTCACTTTGGAGCTTTGAGGCAACTCACCTTCTCTGAGACACATATATACCAGTAAAGGCCCTGAGGTGCCTTTGAAGTAAACCCTTCTTTCCTTTCCTTCACATGTCTAAATAGGCTTTCTTTTCTAGTAGTCTATAACTTAACACATCTCCAGCTCTGTTATGTCAGCTGTATGTTGTAAATATACCTTGTAGAGGGGGTGAATCACAGAGAAGCTGCGGAGAGTAGCAACGGCAAAGACTTCAGCCAGAATGTGAGTGTTCATGAGGTGATGAATTGTCTCATATTCAATTAGATCTGAGCTTTTAACAAAGATCTTGGCTAGCAGCCAGTCTGTCTCTGGGTCACTGGGCAGGAAGATGGGGTTCCTCTCAGAAGGCTGTTGATGCAGCTGGAATAAAATTAGTTTAGTTACAAATGATTGATGGTCAGCAAATGCATTAACAGGGAATAATATTTATACTGTTGCTAAAATGTATGTGATATCCTGACATTCAGGATATTAGAAATGTACAGTAATAAGTCATCTGCATACAATGAGACTTTATGAGACTAATGCATTCTGCTGAATCAAAAAAAAAAAATATATATTTTCAGTCAGTCAGTGTTTCATTTAGACTTAGTAAAACTAGAGACCAGCTGCATTCAGACTCATTGAGCTCAAGGAACTGTCTTTAGCGGAGACTACTATCTCACATGAACATAGAGCCAATCATATTAGTCCCATTTCCTCTGTCAGTGAAATACCTGGATTGCAATTGGCTTCAGTTTGTTCTCTGGGTTCATGTAAAGCAAGCAGAAACCAGCAGTCATGTGCAGAGAATCACCATCCTCAAACTTCCTACTGGGTATTCCATCCATTATCCTCTGGTCACGGAGGAATATGTTGCCTTTCTGTAGGGAACAGAAAGATAGACTAAAGTAGAGCATAAGACATCAAGTGGTAGAATGAAGTGTCCAGTTAATCGATAAGGAAATTATTTATCAATGAGGAGAATATATGTATATATATATATATGGAAGACAACATACTTCTGTTAAAATCATTGTTACAATGTCATAACGCTGATGAGCTTCATAGGCTTTTCGCTGCTATGGAAATACACTCCAAATTTAAACCTAGAAATTTAAAGCTGCTCATCTGTCCTACCTCCATTTCCTTCTTCAGGGAGCTTCCCTTTTTCAGGAATGGCTTCACCATCTCCTCTGTGACTGGAAAGTTTTTGGGAAGTTCTGAGCAGCGCTTGATCACATTGGGGTTTGTTGCATTAAGATACTGGTATCCAAAAAAGTCATCTTCCTTCCAGTGCTCTGCAACGTACTCTGGAAGAGTAGCAATGGCAAACGTATATATTTTTTTTCTTCCATTTATTTTATCTGCTCATAAACACTCATAAACACTATGGCTAGTGGTTTAAAAACACTTCATGGATATTTTCATGTAGGTCATGGCTTAGATTAGCATCCCCTTGGCTTAGGTTAAAAACAAAGATCCAACTGATTGATTCAGTGATCCAAACAAATCAATTATTAAAGGTGTCATAACCTTCAGCTAATAATTCAGTACTGTAGAGTATTATTACCGGACATTGTAGTCTTTTTGGACCAGAAGATTTTTTTCATGTCTTCAATGTTTTTCCATTGTTCACTGGATCCAACCAGCCCCTTGAAAAACAGTTCAGCGCCACTGAAACAAAAATGCAACATACATGTACTGACGTGTTTCTGAACACGTTTTTTTGACATACATGTACTGCACAGATTATACAGGAATTACTGACTCACATTGCTCTTTTTGTGTAGAGTAACTCATCTGATTTGGACATGGAGAAGCGTAGTTCAGCTGGAAGTTCAGAGATTTGATTGAAATGAACTTTGTGTGGTATTTTTTCATCAGCGATCTCCCATCTAAAATAGAAAAAGGTAAATCACATGAAGCTTTGTCTACTTAAGGTTCTGAGAAAGACTGCAGCTGTACGTGCACACTGCACACGTGACAACTTACTGGTACGAGCTCTTTTTAAACGTAAGCTCATTTTTCCGGTGGTCAGTCAGCAGGGGATGGTCCTCCTCAAAAACCTTCACAGCTGAGAGGTGAATAACAGCAGTCAAATTTAAATTACAGACACTTAAAATTATCAAAATCCATAATCATTTGGTAAATCTGAGGCTGACCTCTCCCTCCTCTCAGCTCCACCAGTTCTCCCCTGGAGATCCATCTGTAGCAGGGGAACAGAATGACATCTCCTTCTGGGGTGGTCACCACTATTTTGGAGCAGTACCACTCATCGTCTTGGAGAACAAGACTGGCATACTTCTCCACCTTCACTAGCAGAAGTTTCCCTAGAGACGAAGTTGTCTTGATGGTGTACGTCCCTGTCTGTGAATTAGAGAATACAAATATGAATTGGCTTAAGAAAAACAACTGCAAATACAATCAAGGCTTAATGTATTTCTCTGTGTTGTATGCACAGGTTTAATCTCAAATATTTACTAGAGCATAATACAGGCAAGCACTGGAAGTAACATGCATTTTCACAATGAAAACAGTGGCTTATGAAGAAATCCACTCCACTCATCCAAATGCGCTTTTATGATTGGACACTGGCACATTGTTGGTATTTTAGCGATTTATCTAAACAAAAGTTATATTTCAATAATGAACATGGCCTTAAAATACAGACTTGGCTTTAATTTCAGGGTATTCACACCTTTGTTTTTTAAGATTTAAGAGTTTTGGCATTAACCATTATTTACCTAGTGGGATTTTTCTTTATTATTTCTTCATCTATTAAGCAAGTAAAAGATTTGGAGCTGATTCCAATTGTAATATTTGGATTTGAAAACTCCTAGAAAGCAATTATCATTGTTAAACTTTTTTTTTTTTCTTTTGGACCCCAGGAAGACTAGCTTGTCCCACTTTGATGACACATTAAACCCCAGAAAGTAGAAGACTTTGGTTTGAATACCCACAAATTAAAAGTGAGAGAACCCCATTATAACAATATAACCGTGGTACAATTGCTACTAACCACTTGCATATGTTGTCGTATACAGCTAAATGAACAAAAATTGTGTCTATGTTCAAAAATGTATGAATTTCAGCATGTTATATACCAAATTTAGAAATTGTCGCTCAAGTTGGTTCATTTGAGATCACGCTTGAATTCACTGACTAAAATGTGAAATGCTTTTTTGCGCTTTTTGTCATGCACAGTGACGTGTGATAATACAAACTGAAAAAATTTGAATGTAATTCGCTGTAATTAGTTAACACATTGAGACAAACGGTACCTCAACATACAAAGAGCAACAAAGAGCTCAGCTCTAGTTTCCTATTTTCCAAAGTTGAGAAGCACCATATGAACGAACGATGTTCAACTGAATTCCACTTGCCGTTCCAGTTTTAAAGTCGATGCCAATGTTGTCCTGCTCAGTCCGCTCACTCTGCCCTTCTGTTCCAAATAAGGTGATGTATACGTGGTCCATTGTCCCTGCATGTTGCATGTCACCTGTTGTCACCTGTAGCTTGTATCCAGCCATGGTCCCTCTGTGGAAACTGTCTAGAAAAGACGAACAGGAAAACACAAACAAACTGCAAAAAAAAAAAAAAAGTTTTTTTGTCAGTGAGAAACCTTTTAAACATAATCTCAGCATAATGAGAAACAATGTGTCAATTAAAAAACAACTCATTATATTATCTGACTCATTATTTTAAAAGGATTTTTCATAAGTTTGATATACTCACAATAAGTTATGGGATCTTCCTCAAATTCTGTTCAGTCATAATTTCTTTGCCAAAAGCCTTTCTTTTTGTAAACTCAACTATTTATCGCTGTCTCATGCCACACTCCATAAGTATTATATATCCATCCACAGTGTGTTGATTATTATCTATCATAGCAAGAGGAAACCCATCATGACCACGTAACCCTTTACCTTTAGGCTGTTTGTACCTACCTCTGTTTCTTACGGCTGAAGACCTGGTCTTCTTTGTCTGTCGACTGAATTATTCCTCTCCACCTCTTTTTATTGTCTTCCACTTCAACCTATTTTCACTGCATTCTCATGGGTAGGTAGATATGTGTTTACATAGGAACATTCCCATTAGTCATCTTCTGGTAAATATTGATGTAATACCGCTGCAGTGTACACTGTATCAGTCTATTCTTTTCAGTCTTTCAGACGATGCATTACATAGGGCCTATGTCTCTCATGGTACCCTTTGTGCCAACCTGTGTTAAGTCTACAATGTGTTCCCAATTAACAGTAAATAATGTAATAATTTGATAAAGAAACTGTGATAAACCAATAAAGATTGGTTACTGATTAGAACATTATAACAAAAATCACTCAGGAAATATTTTAAACCGAACAAGCATTGTGTGACCATTATATGATTTCTCTACAAATCTTACTGATGTAAACAATCCTTAAAGACAGTAATAGTAGTAATAGTAGTAGTATAGCATGGTCTCTTTATGGACATATACACCAGTCAGGCGTAACATTATGACGACCAGCTGATGAAAATAATGTCACGAGTGTGCTGTTATAAGTGAAGTGTGACCTGATATGCTTAGTACATTAGTACATATTTATCCACCTGTTTTTTGACCTTTTAGAGACTACTCCGTCTCTAAATACACAGCTGAAGAGAAGTGGTTTTAAAATAGAGCCATTGAGTGCAAATATCACAATAATAGAATACTGTATTAGTTTATAACTTTAAGCCTTTCCATTCCCTGTATGTTGCGCTATATGCCAGCCCTGCCAAGTTCTTTTTATAAATTGTAATGAACACATTCTACCTGCTAGTGCACATGTTTCTGTATGATAATTCGGTTGCTGCATTTACGTAGATTTTCTGCTAATATATATCTGCTTATATAATATATTCTGGTAATAATCGTAGCGAATGAAAAGGGATTTTCAATCAGATTTGGATAGCTGATGTAAAGCTTTGATAATCTAAACATAGTAGCAGTAGTTTACAGGGGACTGGCTGACATTTATATATCTTGTATAGTTTTATATATCCATATTCTTCATATGCTTAACTCTGTATACTTGTGTGTAATTCTATCGGACATATTTATCCACGTAAATTTATAAATAAATGTCTACCTTTACATATATTACACTATTACACTTGTGTATCCCATTTGCCCTATATTTTTATATACCAATATACTATATATGATGCATATTCATTTTATACCACCCCATAATTAAACATCCATCTTGGTTGGATTTAGAAAACATTTTAAGAAACAAAACCTTTTCTATCAGCTATACTACCCCTGCATGCTGAGCTGGTTCCTCAACCTTTCAATGAAATCTTTAATTTTCACCATGTTATTACTTTCTCCTATCTCCTGTCTCCACTGTAGCATCCTGAATGCACCCCTCTCGTCTGTCTCCTCTGACTTTACTTATTATTTCATTCTAGAAATATATAAAGCTTTTTAAAACCAGTCAGTATTGAAACTTCCATTGCCTTAAATAATGCCGTAGACTGAACTGGAAAAACAACTTGATGTTCAAAAATATGATGAACAGTATAACACCAGGGCACTAGCACTGTTCAATGATGTGAAAATGTGTGTTGATTAAGAGAATGTTTGTACAGTGTCAACGCATCAGCGCAAAGTGCTAACACAGATGTGTTTACAATGTGCCAGTGGCCACGAGTTTATGATTATGTGCAAATAAGTGTTGGATATCTGGGTAGGCATTTTTTGCCGCAGCCTTAAACTGGGTTCATTCTTATTTGAACAGTGGATTGTTTGTGTCTTGTCCTCGGCTTACCTGTTGTGTGGAGTCCCTCAGGGCTGGGTCCTTGGACCAATCGTCTTCTCATTGTATAAACTCTGGGTCATTTGTCAAGACATGTTACATCACTGTCATGCAGATCACGTATCGCTCAGTTTCCCTGTTAATCCCAAGAAATGAATCAGCTATACTTCCTCCATGGCTGCTTAGCTGCCAAGAAAGACTGGATGTCTCTTAATTTCCTCCAGCTTGTTATCATCTTTGATCAGCATTCATTCATTCATTCATCTTCTGTACCCGCTTGTTCCTGTTAAGGGTCACGGGGGTCTGCTGGAGCCTATCCAAGCTGTCAGCGGGCGAGAGGCTGGGTACACCCTGGACAGGTCGCCAGTCCATCGCAGGGCCAACACAGACAGACAACCATTCACACTCACACTCACACCTACGGCCAATTTAGAATCACCAGTTAACCTAATGAGCATGTCTTTGGACGGTGGGAGGAAGCCGGAGTACCTGGAGAGAACCCACGCAGACACAGGGACAACATGCAAACTCCAGAGGTGATCACTTGATAGGTGAGGGAGTGAGTGCAGCTCCCTCACATGGCTACACAAACCATAACTAGCAACACCTCTCCACCACCTTCCTTATTACATGAACTGAACTCCAAGTTAAACACAAATGCAAGAGATGGTGTTTAAAGAGATGGATGTTGTTGACTGATGGAGAAATATAACATTTTACTCATCAGACTTTCTTAAATAGTGATGTTGTTCTCTGTCTGAGTAGGGTTCAGGTATGTGTCGGGCATCACCATCTCCTCTGTGACTGGAAAGTTTTTGGGAAATTTTGAATAGCGCTTGATCACATTGGGGTTTGTTGCATTAAGATACCAGTATCCTTAAAAGTCATCTTCCTTCCAGTGCTCTGCAATGTACTCTGGAAGAGTAGCAATTGGCAAATACACTGTCATGTGTCTCATATCATATCATGAATGATGGACGTTTTACAATTTATTGTAACTGATCAGAATCATTATGCTCATTAGTTTAGACTGTTAGAGGTGCCTTAAAACTGTGTCAGAGGATTTTTTAAAACACACCTCACTGCACATGCTCACATTCTTTGCTTGATTTGGCTGCTTCCACTGTGTTTGACAGGTGACAATGAGGCTTTGAATCAACATGGCCTATTCTTGAGGCTTGGTTTACATTGGCAAAGCCCTTTTATTTGCTCTTGTGTTTTTCTTGGTGGTACGTTGAAATAATTACACGCCTACCTCCTACCTATGAAGCAGTTTTTCTTCCTGAGAATCTTGTGATAATCCACTGCTGCCTTCCATGGTTTTCCATTATTTACTTTCTTCCCTAGCTTACACACCACACCAAGTGGATTATTATGGTGAATTAATGTGGAGTAATGGACCACTAAAACAAGTGATAAACCTTCCTTTTAAAATGTATTTTTTTAAACAGTCAAGACATTGTAAATTAACATTCAGCTCAGAGTAACATTTTGCGAACAACAGTTTTTAGGATTCATGTTATAATGTCATCATTTTAATTCAACTTCTGAACAAGTAAATGTGGTAATTCTGCTAATGTGCAGTCAGCTTTTTTTGACTCATACTTAATGGTCAAATTATATAGAAATTATTGACTCGCATTGTTCTTTTTGAATAGGCTATCTCCTCAGATTTGGACGTAGTTCAGCTGGCTGTTTAGAAATTAGTTTGAAATGAATTTTGTGTGGGATTTTTTCATCTGCGATTTCCCATCTAAAATAAAAAGCTTAAGTTATGTGTTAAAGTTTTTCCTATGGTCAGTCAGGAGGGGATGGTCCTGATTGACTCTTCTTTCACTGTGGGTTATACCTGCAATTTATTTAAATGTCAAACCTAAGGCAAAAACTCCTGTATCATATTTGATCAGTCACTTTTGACCAACAATTCACAACCCATGTACATATCTATGCAAATAATTGATCAAGCTACTCCTCAGAAGTTATTATCCCAACCTATTTATACCATAACCTGGATGATGGGATTACTAATGAACTGATAAAAGGATTAATGCATAATGGTCTTGGTGAAAACTGGAGTCAGGGAGGAGGGTGGTCCTTTACTTCAGTCTCCACTGTTGCATCATGAGTTTGTTTTTTTTTCCACTGAATGATTAAAAAAAAAAATCCTCTTAAAAAAACTGCCATTAAGCAAACTTTCAACAATATCATGTTAGTCAGAGGATATCTATTTAAGGTCAGAATATCAGTGCTGACAGACAACTGATAAAGATAAATCTGTTTGCAATGTGCCAACACCCATAAGTTTAAGATCATGTGCAAATGTATGTTTATTTTTTTTAAACTGTTTATCTTTGAGCTAATCCAGAAACAGTGTTAGATGCTCTGTCATCACATTAATACTGCATTTTGCACCTTTCACCCCTTCTACATACCGTGTCATGCAGTATAGAGGGTCTAGACAGATCAGTTTTCTACAAGTTCTTGTGAAAACTAGCAAAAATAGCTGTGATGACAAGGAGAGAGAGAGATACAGTATATAAATGTATGAATCTTTACTTTCAGGTCAAACATCAGGAATAGTGTCAGTTTTAGAACAGAGCTCATCATCGTAGCATATACACAAAATTATGAAAGAAGTAGCTGATCCTGGTCAAACAGTTATGCTGTTTTCTATTTGTGTAGGATTCAAGTAATTGTACGGGAGTTCAAGCTCCGAGTTCCTCTTGGTAATTGCTACACTCAAGGATGACAGATCGGCTTGAAAATCCTGGATCATCTGTAAGGTTGCGGGCTCTTCAAAACGTTGCTCAGGATAAGTGCCCAGAGGTACCTGACAAAGACAAAACCACAATGCCAGGTTTGGGAATGGGTAAGCTATCAAAGGGAGATTTGCTTGTCCAACACATGTAGCAGTTTTGATTAGAAAAGCTAAATACAACTCACAAAATCATCGTATTTCCTGCTGAGCCGCCACACAAGTCCCGTAACATATGCTGAAAATGCTTTATTTGGCAGAGTGGCCAAGATCGTCTCCATGCTCGCCTGTCCCTTAGTTGTTGGTGGAGCTTGTTGGAGCAACAGTGGTCCATTGGGAACCCAACCTAAGAAATCAAACTTTAGAGGACATACAGCAGCCATTAACATAAATGCTGTTAAGTTTGAGCTGTACAATTACAGGAATTGTTTGAGCAATATCCTTTGAACCCACACTCAGCTCTATATGGTATACATTTATACATAGCAGTCTTGGGCAATCTGAGAAAGATAGTTCAGTTCATGAACTGAAGAAGCCATTGGAGTGTGGTGTAAACACAACAAGTCCAGTTAGTACCAAAAGTACTTGTTTTAGCTTTTTTTCCCTTGACCTACTGAGAATCTTAGGACACATATAGATAGCATCTTACAATGAGGCATTTTACCTCCAGATTGTGCTGGAAGAAGAATAATTATTTGAGTGGTGGACATTGACCACCTGATGAGATGATTGATTAAGGTTGATTGCCAAGTTTCAAAACTGTTGGTATATGGATTTTGCCACCTTTGGACAGTCTTTCAGTCTTAATACACTGCCAGATGGATGGAAAATGGTGGTTAAAATCAACAATAATAACTGCTCAGGATTCCTAAATATTTACCATTGCATTATTAAATGCAGAGTGCTGACACGATGATGTGAAGATCACCATAGTGACAAACTTGATAAGTTCCTCCACAGTTTGAAAGTTGGAAGGGATACCTGTAAAGAAAATTTAAGTTTTGACTTGCAAAAAAAAAAAAAAAATCCACAGAAAGTGACTATCCTTTGTCCTCATTTTGTTTTCACAATATGCTCAGTGACAGGCACAAAATAACCAGTACATCTCATGTACTATATATTTATGGAGGCATATTGGAGGTGGAGCATGTAATAGCCATGAGGGAGATACCCGAGTTGCTGTTTCCTAGAAATCCATAGTAGTAGATTTCACTGATCCATCCTTGGAGCTCAGAATCTGCAGACACCTCATTGTCAGATGGATAATAATATGCCATCATCCGCTCGACAAATCTGTGGATACAAATACTAAAAATGTTAAAGCTAAAGTGCACAAATTTAACATAACAATGTTGCATTCGAGCTCTTTCTAACCAAGTTCACAAAATGCAGAGTAACCTAATTAGTGCCAGCTAAATGTCTATGCCACAGTTTTCAGTGATGTTGATGTAAAAACAACAATAAGCTAAAGAGCAGAGCAGCCATGGTTAGAGACAGGGCTGGCTATAGGAACAAGAAAAGTTATTAATGTAACCAAGGTTCCATGAATTCACTGTCTGTGTCAGTCAAGTTAACCGAAACATATCTAAATTAATAGAAATGCCCAACATTCAGAGGAAAGATTACAGTATAACAAATAAAGTGATTGACAGGGATTATTGGTGGGGTTTTCTTGTTGGAGAGCGAGCAATTACACAAACACTGATGTGCAAGCAGCCAGCCAGTTTAGCATTGCTTTAAAAATATCTGCAGCAAGTTGAGGTGCACTATGCGCCTCAGCATCTGCCGACCCCGCTCTGTCATTTTCCGTGGCCTTCCACTTCGTGGCTGAATTGCTGTCGTTCCCAATCACTTCCACCTTGTTATAATATAAAGACAGCTGACTGTGGAATATTTAGTAGTGAAGAAATTTCACGACTGGACTTGTTGCACGGGTGGCATCCTATCACAGTACTACGCTGGAATTCACTGAACTCCTGAAAGCGACCCATTCTTTCACAAATGTTTGTAGAAGCAGTCTGCATGCCTAGGTGCTTGATATTATACACCTGTGGCCATAGAAGTGATTGGAACACGTGAATTCAACTATTTGGATGGGTAAGCGAATACTTTTGGCAATATAGTGTATATAATCCTCAGCTGATCCTAGCAGGTTTTAATGCCAGCATGCAGACGTTCACCTGTTGATGATGCTCCACAGTCTCAGCGCATCATCTCTGTAGTAAAAGTTGGGGATGGACTCAAGTCCTCTTGTTGCAATGTTTTCAGGTAGACAGAGGGAGGTGTAGGTTGTTTGCAAGAGACCCCTTCTCAAGAGCTCTGTTACTCCATCGTGTCCAAGTGTACTCTGAAAAAATAAAACATAAATACCAGTGCCCAACTTTAGACGCATTGACTCAAATGTTTTTACATGTCATATTGTAAATGTAAAAACAGGACAATCCTGAGCGTGCAAGTCTTACATTTCCAAGTGTTCTTCCAGGACCATAAAGACGAACACGAGCTACGACGTTTATTTGGAGGGTATGTCGATGATGGGGGATGAGCAGCTGTAAAGTGGTGAAAGCCATGAACTAAATAACCAAGCCAAGTTAAGAACACCATCTTCAGCTGTACTCTTAACAGCCTACCTTGTGTAGAGGATGAATCTTTGGGAGATTGCGAATTGTCGCCACCGTGAAAGCTTCCGACAGTAGATGTGTGGCCAGCAAATGATCGATGAACTGGTGATATAGGACATCTGCGTGCCTCACATATATCTTGGCCAACAACCAGTCAAACTCAATGTCGCTTGGCAGAAAAATTGGGTTTGCCTCTGAGGCCTGCTGAGTGAGCTGATTGAGGAGGAGGAATATTTTTATTTTATTGGTGATCAATAGAAAAAAAAAAAATGTAAGAAACGGTTTACTAGGTAGAAGAGAAACCTGAATTGCGATGGGCAGCAGTTTCCTCTCTGGGTTTAGGTACAGCAGGCAGAGGGGAGCTGCCATAACCAATGGTTTACCATCAATGACTCTCGTAGGCAGACCTTCCATTATCTTGTAATCACCAATGAAAATATTGCCCATCTGTAGAAAATACATTTCTTATGCGAGGCCTTACCAAAGGATGACCTCCAAATTGCAAGAACCGCTCTTTTCAAACCTTCATCTCAACAGTCAGAGAACTTCCATTTGCTAGAAAAGGCTTGACCATTTCCTCTGTGACAGGGAAGTTGGAGGGAAGCTTGGAGCAGCGCTGGATAATGGCGGGGTGGAGATTGAGAAACTGGTATCCAAAAAAGTCATCGTCCTTCCAGTGCTCCACTACATACTCTGGTAGATCAGAAATTATTTATTTTTACAAATATGTTTCAATGAGAAGTTAAGGACAGAATATTCTAAAATCCAACCTGAGATTGGCGAGTCATTGAACCAGGAAAATGCCTTCATGGCCTCAAAGCTTTCCCATTGCCCAGTAGTATTTGTCAGACCTTTCTCTTTGAGCTCAGTTTGTCTGGATAAAGTGAAAATAAAGAATTCACTTAGATTATTATTACCATTTTTTTTAACAACAGAAGGTTGTGTCACTTACACTGCTTCTGTCAAGTATGAAAATTGAAAGGCTTTTGAGTATGAGAAACGGATTTCTGCTGGAACTACTCTTGGATCTTTGATATACAAGATGTACGACATCCCTTCGGTGTAATGATCCCATCTGCAGAGAACAACAACAAACAAAGACACCTGAAAGTTATGAATAAAGGTCGTAGTCAGCAAAACTTTATAGCGCTGCATGTTGTTAAACAACAAAATATTGATGAAATACTGACTTGTACATTAATTTATAGTGAACCAATTCTTTTTTCCGTTGATCTACAAGTTGAGGATCTGCATCTTCAAAGGCCTTTGTAGCTGTGTCAAAGATGAAAACACTTTTATGTACAAACATGAGGGGAAAAAAAAGGAATAATGCAGAACATTTAGCCTTCACATAATCCATGAAATGCAATGAATGATTGAAATTTACTTCACCAACCTCCTCCTCCTCTCAGCAGCACAGATTCACCCCTGGACAGCCATCTGTGACAGGGAAAGAGGATTTCATCCCCCTCAGGTGTCTTCACCATAATCTTGGAGCAAAACCATTCATTTTCCAAAGATTCATGGAAAGGATCGTTCTCCAGCTTCAGCAGAAGAAGACATCCCAGAAAAAGAAGTGAAGTCACGGAATATGTCCCCACCTGCGGAGATCAAGAGTCAGGGATTATCACACCAGGCTGAATTGCTCAGAGGTACTTAGACTTCATGCACACCAACTTTGGTGATACCATGACTAAATTTAACCAAGCAAATCAAACTAACTTGCCCTAGAACTTGAAGGAACCTTAAATTAAGTTTGTGGTTTATTTGAAAACGAACATTTAGAACTTACCTTTCCAGTTTTATTATCCAGTTCAACACTGGTTAGGTGGGTGTGCTCAGACGGCCTGTCGCTACCGATCAGGGTAACATACAGGTTATCAAATGTGCCTGCATACATCACGTCTCCTGTAGTCACTTCAAGAGCAAACTCTGCCATAATGCCTGAGACATGCAAACAAACCCTCCAACACTAATTACATTCAGTAACTAGCTTCGCTCCGTCCCGGAAATTCTGAAATGTGATGCTATCAAACCATTAACAGCTCTCACAGGTGCAGGAGATTCCCTGATTACGAGTGAGAATAAAGAGCAGCAGGGAGGGTAAAGTCACTCTTCGTGCTACAAAATGGATCCAAAATCTGAGAGGAGTTACAGGAAGTCCAGATGACTCGACACTCACTCTCACTCATTTTCTGTCAGCCTTGCTGTGAAAAGCCTCTTAAGAACGTTTGTTCATTAGGTGGAGAGCTGTGATTCTTTAGGAGTATTATGGCTTATTATGGTTGGCAGACATAAGTTCATCAAACTGATTTTAGTTGTGCAGAATTGTGAAAATCATCCAGTGTTGTTGGTTTGCTGCATGTGTTGTAAGCTGAATCTTACTAGCATGGGCAGTGCATTTAAGTCTTTTAAACTTTACTTTATCACTTTTTGCAAGTGTTTCCTAGTTTAGCCCAAAATAATGAATTAAATACATGCTGTGTACATCTACTAGTCTAACCTGACTGCATCAATGTGTCATTGTACAGCCTTGATAGTTAAAGTTTCCTTCTACCTGAACAACAGTTGTTCATTTATTTTTTCATATATATAATTTGGAGAAGCTTTACACAGACAAACAAATATACAAAAGGCAGTAAAGACTTTATTGAATCGTAGCAAATCGCATGCATGGAGCAGCATTACTGTATAGGATCTGTTTGTACTCCCATCCTGACATCAGATTTGCAGTGGGTTGACACGTTCTGTGGGGATCAGAAATACTACACCGTTTTATCACCGACTGATCACTGGAGAGGGATTAGCAAGTGTCATGAAAAGTGCTGGCAAAACTTCTGACACACAGAAATGATGCAAATTAACCAACAATCCGCTTTTCCCCATGGCTACTTACAGAAGGCAAGATAGTGACAACATATTAATTCCACTTTTCTAGCATATCATATAGCATATAAATCTATTGCATATTTGTCTTCAAGAAAAAATATACTTTATCTGATCGGAGGACTCATTTTTCAGCATAAACTCATGCAAACCTGCATGCCATATTTGTGCCCCTACACTCAGGGAGGGCAACGCAGACCTGGCAGGAAAGGTGATATTTCATTAAGGCTTATTCATAATCTAGTGTAGTGCAGGAAGAGATTATTTATTTCAAAACTGAAAAAACTTTTAATTGCAACATCCACAAAGTAGCACAGTGAATCTGGTGCAGCCGTGAGAGGTCAGCGTTGTGTGGTCAGGCGTTAACGTGGCGCAGGACGCGACGGAGGGAGTGTCCATCTCGTGCAGTGCACATGGCGGGGAGCGGCACGGGCTCCGTCTTGTGTTCCACGACGTTGAAGTGGCACTTCTTTAGATGATCCGACATGCTGGGGATGTCAGTGAAACCCCAAGAGAGCACCGGGCTGAAGGAGGTGCTGAATCTCCACATCTGCAGCAGAGAAAAAGTTGAAAGATAAAAAAAATAATCAGACATACAGAGGTATATCAGTTATGTGGAGTGTTTTATAATATTTTTTTTACTCACTGCATTTTTGATCTGCCAGGACACAGTGCCATGAGCTCCAGGGCGTTGCCTTTGCTCCCACTGCAGCTCCACTATGCCTCTGGTCTGGAGGAGGCTGGCACACACTTCCCTCATAGTCCGTGACACCAGTGACAGCTGACACAAACTGAAGCTGTCCAGGAATCCAGCTATGTGCCGCAGTATCTCAGTGGGCAGCACGCTAAACTGGTCAGACTGGGAGTCACTTGGAAGTTTCAATCTTGGGCAAGGCTGAACCCCAAAAGACCTGAGGTGTCTATCATGAACCACCTTGGCCCCCTGGGTGGATGGGTAGAACCTACGCTGGGAAAATGTGCAGCCGTAATACGCCAGGGGGCAGCGTCGCTCCATCCAGCCGTTGAGACCGGCGTGGATGTCTCCATGGACGTTCGTGAAATGCGAGGAAAACTGGTCCCGGCGGAACGACTGGCCACAGACGAACGGGAACATGTGCTGGTAGCGGGGGTTGGGAGGGAGGTAGCGGTTGTGCGGGACCGCCTCGACCTCCAGCGCCTCCAGGACTAAGCCGAGGCGCAGGGTGCGGAAAGGGCTGGGGTAGGAGAGCTGAGGGGCAGCGTGGTCACAGGCGGACGCAGAGGCCATGTCGCCAACTCTAGTGTTGGTTACCAATATTGCCGCAGGAAAAGTGAAAGTCTGTGTTCCGAAGTCAACGCGGTAACCATCGACGTAGACTGTGTCAGAGATCCGTCTACACTCTCGTGACTCTTCCAGACAGAAGAGCAGCGCCGCAGTGATCAAATCAATCTCTCCCAGACCCATGGGGTCTTCATCCTGCTCCAGGTCCGAGGTATCCACTGACTTGTCCTCCATTTTGGGTCGCAGTCTATACCTCGACCTGTCTGGCACGATCCCTATCCGCCCGTTAGAAAATGAATAGTGGCCCTGGCCCCTGAAAAACTGGTAGGCATGGCACTGTCTCTGAGGCTCGTGGCTTTCCGAAAGGACTAGCGCTCTATCTTCCTGGACGACATGAGCAGCCTTTTGTGCCACACCCTGGCTGACATCCACAGGAGATATCATTTGAGGGGTCGCTGGCTCCTGAGAAACACCAGCATCTGTATTCTCTTGCACTTCAACAGGACAGGATGCCTCTAGACAGGCGTCCTTTGTTCCTGACAATGGTCCGCTGGATGTGTTTATTATCTTTCGAGCTCCATTTCCACTCAGACAGCTTGAACAGACGCTTTGCTCCTTAATGTCTCTTTTACAGGAGCCTTCCACGGCTACACACGTCTGGTCTTCCAGTCCATTCTGGAGGTCTCCACTCCTGCAGCCTGTGCCGCTTTCAAAAGCACCCGCACTGCTAACAAAGTCTAAAGCGGCAGCTAAACTTCTCGCAGTCTCAACTGTGGCTTCGTACAGTTTACTGTAGTGCTCCTCATTCAAGCCATTAATGCCACTGGAGATTTTCTCTTTTGCTGAGCCCGGCGGCGGTGGTGGTGGTGGTGGTGGTGCTTGTGGCTGTGAGGGTGATGACTGTGAAGATGACTCAATAACGGCGGAAGCCTCCGAAGCAGACGTTAGCAAAGCCGAGTGTGTCGCTGTGTTCTCCTTACCAACGGGAGTTACCGGCTCTCCTTGCGCAGTAGGTGCCATGGCAATCACCTTCAGGGACTCCAGTAGTGTACGCTGGTCCTGAAGCGCGAGTGCCATATCCAGCTGTTCCACCTCCTCCACCCCACGGCTCAGACTCTCATAGGAGGTATAGTCCAGGCAGCTAACGGGCCACCTGTTCCACTCCATAGTGCAGCACACCACTCCAGCTGGACACACTTCCAAGTGCGCGTACATCTGATTGCGCACCAACGTGACGGGGCAACCGTAGCCACTGTTTAGGCAGGGGACCCTGATCAGCGGGCACATGAGCTGGTGCTCGTCAACTTTGCAGGAGTGAAACACGGCCCCGCACACCGACGGACAGGTGAGGAGGTCACAAGATATTCCTGGTTCTGGTCTGAACATGCATCTCTGGTTGAAACAGGACATACAGTGAACATGATCCTTCTCCATCTTCAGAGCCGAAGGGGTGGGAGGGATCGGAGTGTGACTCTGTGGTCCCCTGTCCTGCAAGATGAGCGCAAAGAGAGAGAACTAATGTAAGTATATTTCCTCCACCGCACTGTTTGATGTGCAGACTGTCTGGACGCCACATGTATGAAATATGTTATTTTGGTATATGTATATTTGGGATATGTGCCTCTACTGCACCTTTTCTGAAGACAAATACTAAAGACAAAGACAAAACAGTGTATGCTTCTTAACTCTTAACCATAAACTCAGCATGGTGATGTACCACAGCTTTGGTCCAGTCTTGACTGGGTGTCATAACTTCACCAAACCACCAGATGTCACTGTGCTTCAAATATTTATCAAGTTATTCTCATTGCAGTGGATTACAAAACAGTGACTACTCTTCAATGATGATAATAATAATAATATCTAATTATCTTATTTAAGAGTTCAGGTGCATACCCCATGACATAAATCACATTGAAGTGAACTGCACTTATTCAAATATTGTTACAGAACTCATTTAATCTTTCATAATTTGTGGTAAAAGTCACTTGAAAACAAACATTGACATAATAATTGTAACCTCTCATATAAATGCATTCACAAAACTCAAAACTAGAAAACAAACGGATTAATTTTCTGAGGTTCTGCTTCTTTCTTTTCTTTTTTATTTATACTTTTTTTATTGCCATGTCCTGAGCTCGAACAGCTGTGAAACAGTGCCCCCACTCCATCCTGCGTCCAAGTCAACTGCAGTCACGTGACGCGTCTGAAAAGGCTGTGTCTGATACTGTACCAGCACCTTATTAGGAAGCCTCCCTGCTCTCCATTGAGGAGGCTGCGACCTCTCCTTTCTCACATTTGAGAGGAGTGCTATGTTAATCCCATGCTGCACACTACGCAGGATTTGAGTCTTGAGTATGACAACAGTAAAAAGGCGACAAAATAACACTTGGCTCTGAGTGTATTATCCGAGAATATGATACACAAAGCGACCATAGGAGCCATTCACAGCTGTGCAACCTAAAAAGAAATGGCACATTTTGGTGCATCTCCAGAAAAATCTTACAGAAGACAAAATCTGCAGCTTTATTACAAAGCTATAGTTTAACTAACACCTGATGATTTATATATTGAGCAATTTCCAGTTAGTATAACATATTAAAGTATGCTTATTTATTGTAAATTAACTTAAAAACTGCCTAACAATGCATAGGATATATTGTGTTTAGTATTAAGGATCCCACTGGTGTATTCTAGGTATCTAAAGAACTTGAACAGATTTCTTTCAGTACATCTAAACACACGTTTTTGTTTTTAAATGAAATGCCTGAGATGACACATGATGCTGCTGCCAAGCTAACACGACACATGTCTGCGTTAACAATCACTCAAGTTGAGCATCTGCCCTGGCTCTTCTATATGGACATGCATTAACTGTGCATTACCCATCTGGTCCCTAAACCACAAAGGAAATCATTTGATAAGAGAAGCATTAACTGTGATTGATGCCAGCTTTGATTTCATTATATTTTTTAGCCAGCAATGTCGCGGTGTATCTTGTCTTAACGTGAAAGTAAATACAGGTGAGATGCCAGTAATAATATAATGCAGCTAGCTGATGCTCCCGGCAGTCAAAGTTTACGTAAGAACAAACAGCACAGTAGAAAAGCATACACCGACAAAAAACATTTACTAGTACGTACACTTGTCTGTATACATCCGCCTGCTACAGTCTCGTCTGATGTCAACCGTTTTTTCTCAGTTAAATCAACTTGTTTTGGTACAAATGAGAAGCTAGCTTAGTCTGACCGGCTAACGCTGGCTAACAACAGCCAGCCAGCTAGCTAGCTAGCTAGCTAGCTCGGAAGTTAAACGGTTCACCACAAGCCAAGTTAGCAAGCTGATGATGGGTTAGCATGCGATGCGCTTCTCACCTGGTCGTGTTGGCAGGAAGAGGTGTGATAAGATATGTTTGACTGTTTTAAACACATGCAAATACAACAGCCCTGGCAGTAATTACATCTCTAGAGAAACTGCTAATGATAGTCTTCTTCTTCTTCGTCTTCTTCGTCGACTTCTTCTTCTTCTTCGTCTTCTTCTTCGGTGTTTGCCGCCACCAACTGCCCTGGAGTGTGTTACAGGCGCTTACAAATAATTGCTAGCCGCTTATTTTCTCACTCAGTCTCCCAGATTTGACCGAAAACTACCGCTACTGTCGTGTTTTCAAAAACTGAACAATCACGTCAATCCCAAACCTGATTAAAAGTGTCCAAAACCGAATGCGCAGTAACTTGTAACGAACAGCAGATGTCGCTGTTGTACCATTTTCCTTAGCGGCCTGCTGGCTGACAAAATATTTCAGTACGCCTAAATTCATAGTTGCCAACTGAGGGAGATGCCACGTTTCGAGGCTGGGGTCACCTACATAATAGCACCCCGGGACCTGGAGGAGGTGACTCACGGACACATCAGTGGTACAGTGCTTAGCGGTACTGAAAACACTTGTCATGAAGTGTTGAAACAAACCCATGCAGCGGGCACCATGAGCTTTCTGGTCAAATTGTCAAAATGTGAAATGACCTTTTCGGTTAAATGACTCAGTTTACATATACATACAGTTTTATTGTACTGCTACCCTGTAATATGATGTACCAAAACCTGCAGCATGTTCACTTCACCCTGCAGAAGAATAGCGTTTCCTTTGATTTTCTCTTAATGCACATCTTTAATATGAAAGCAGTTATTTAACACTTAATACCTGAATCAGCATTGCTAAATGGTGTTGCTAATTTGACTTTACAACACTTTGGTGAACTGTTACTGCTTTAACTGTGCTTTTAATAGAACCTTTTTTTGTATATATACTTGGTGGTTAAACTTGGATGTGGACAATTTGTTTTATTTATTTATTTTTCTTTTAAGAAAACCGTGCCTTCATTTACAAGTTTTGCGGCCGACGTTTAAGACCGCACACCATGCGTTTATGCAAGTTTATATGCGCTGTTGTTTGTAATCTGTCACGTTTTTAATAGAGTCTATCAATCTTGCATCGGAGGAGAGGATGGGTGTTGCTGCAAGTTGTACAAAACAAAAGAACCAGCAAAAACAAGACTTGCCGTAAGATTAAGTGATTTCTGTTTTAAGGGAAACGAAACGGAATAATTATTTTTGTTGAAGTTTTTGCAAACATAAGCTCTCTTGGGTCCCATTGAAAATTTTAGTCCTTTTAATTGATAGCTACTATTGATAGCTCTCTAGACCAATGTTGCATCGTAAAAACAATATTACTTTGATAAGAAGCCTTTCAGTCCACCCATGCAGACTGCAGTCCTGGAATAGAGCCGGTGCCACCACCCTTTGCCCCGAAGTGTGGCTGCAGCATCCAAGTAGTTTCTCCTTTTTCAAACATGTCACTTTTATTCAGGTTCAATATCTGATGCTCGCTCCAGAAGCCGCGGGGCCCAGCAATGGCAGTGTCATAGCGGCTTCTTTATAAGTTTATTTGTGATTTATACCGCCTGGCGTGAGTCATGACAGGGCCATGTCGCGCAAAGCACATGCCCCTCAGGACGGGACCCTGTCTTTTCTTATGATAATACGCGAAGCGAAGTTAAACCGCACTCGGTGGCTGGATTCACCTCGTGGAAGGGGAGCTGTTTCAAAGATGAGACTATTAATCACAGTTAAAAAAGAAAAATGGGAGAACTGAGATTTACGATTGACCCCTGTTGACCTGATGACTGATATGTCACCAATCACAAAGCTCAACCAAACGCTAGATGGCGCAATCCACACCTTTGTCTGCTGTCCCTGGTGCTGAAATCATCCAGTAACCCCGTTTTTAGAAGCCTCAAGTAAACTCAATGAGTTTGGATATGAGATGCTTCAGTTATAGTGAACAGTCAAATAATTCACATGGTGCATCATTGCCTCATCTCATATTCTGTCCCCCTTTCACAATAAGTGAGCTAACTATTTATCTTTATTTGAAATGCTTGATCTATGTCATTTTATGTGACAGGAGATTTTATTTCATTTTTAAAGCAGTGGTTTCAGTTATTCAGGCTCAGATGATGCATATTTATAGACATGGATACTGGGGGGGAACGGAATACATATAGCTGATAGTGGCGGAGGAGATCTTCATTTTCACGAATCGAGTTGAGAGAGAGGGGGAGAGAGAGACACAGAGAGAGAGAGAGATACAGAGGGAGAGAGAGAGAGAGAGCAACTCAAGTAATACCGCTGAAGACCACGCGCCACAGAAGACGGACGACATGTCTCAAGGATACAGGTAAGTTTTGGAGCAGGATTGGAAGCTTAAAATGTGTAGGATGTAGGTAGGACCATGACAGTGATGGGTGGATTTAAGGTGATAATTAAGACTGACTACCCATATCGGTCCTATAATGATAAAATGTCTTTTTTACTGTGTATTATTACTGTTATTGTTAATTGTTGTGCCGAGTGACACATGAATAGGCTGCACGACAGACAGCAAGAGGAATTTATGTACGCTTTGAAGAGAAACTGCCTAATCTGTGTTGTTCCTTTCCTCGTGCAGAACTCAGATAGACTAGTGAATCGTTTTTAGACATCGTTTGAGTCAAATCGTGAAGAATGTGTCTGTGAGGGGGTGACGAGTCCAGGCAACAGTCCCGACTGCGTCCTTGTACCGTGTTTGGAAAGCGCGCTGTCCGCGGTGCTGAAATCTGGTTTCTGCCTGATTTTCTCAATGGAGAGCAGGATCAGTACCTGCCCCTCATACACAGCTAGTAGTGGTGTTTTGTAGTTATTCAAAGCACAGTTATTGGTTAAATGACCTGTCTTACTGTCCATCCACTGCTGCCCACGGATAAGCCGTGTGTGGGTTAAGAGTGCCTTGCTCAAAGGCATCTCGATGGTAGTTGATAAGAGAGGCAGGACTGCTGCCAGCTGTAGGAATGTGAAATAGGGCGTTGATGGAAAAGAGCATGCGTGCTTAGTCAACCTACATGAACGCTTGGCCCATATGGCCTCGTTTCTCCTATAGCTTTTATACATCACATCATTTTGTCTCGTTCTTTTCTCAGGTGTGCGTGGATACGTCCCAGGTGTCGCGCTCGCAGATCATGTTTGGGATAAACCTGGAAGCACCGATAGAGAGCAGATAATATGCCTGCACAGTTGGCACCGCTCACGCGATGTGGCACAATATGGCACGCGTAAAGATGGGTCTCTTCGCTCTCCTGTGTCTCCCCACGTGTTTCTTTGGCGTCCTCGTGCTGTCCCACAGCAGCAGCATCTATGAGCGCTCGGTGGTCCCGCGCGCCGTGTCGCGCTCCGTGGCTCGCATGGACGGAGACGTGATCATCGGCGCGCTCTTCTCCGTCCACCACCAGCCGTCCGCCGAGAAAGTGGCCGAGCGGAAGTGCGGGGACGTCCGCGAGCAGTACGGCATCCAAAGGGTGGAGGCCATGTTCCACACGCTGGACCGGATCAACGCAGACCCCGAGCTGCTCCCCAACATCAGCCTTGGCTGCGAGATCCGGGACTCCTGCTGGCACTCCTCTGTGGCCCTGGAGCAGAGCATCGAGTTCATCCGAGACTCCCTCATCTCCATCCGCGATGACAAGGACGGGTCCAAGTGGTGTATAGACGGCACCCCATCCAACCAGCCACCACCCTCCAAGAAACCCATTGCTGGAGTGATCGGACCCGGATCCAGCTCTGTGGCTATCCAGGTGCAAAACCTATTGCAGCTGTTCAACATCCCCCAGATTGCCTACTCCGCCACCAGCATCGACCTGAGTGACAAGACTTTGTTCAAGTACTTCCTTAGGGTCGTGCCCTCAGACACCCTGCAGGCCCGGGCCATGCTGGACATTGTCAAGCGTTACAATTGGACCTATGTGTCTGCAGTGCACACGGAGGGTGAGAACTTATCAATCATCCTTCGTTACTGTAAAAATATTTTTGTTTTAAAACAATGTACCAACAGTCATGTTAGTGGATGATACAGTGAATTTATAGTTTTGGTATTTTTAATTATTCATGTCATCACAACAATGCTGCTGTTGATCACAGAGATCTTCAGTTTGACAGTGACACATAGATGCTGGGATATTTGTAGAAAAGGCCACAAGTTTTAAATATTCAGATTTACTAGGCAGACCTCTAAACTTCTCTAGTTTTTTTGGGATATCCTGGGAAGGGTATGAACCCCTGGCTTATTAATTCACTGGATGAAATTGGGAAATGTAACACTGAATTGTGCAGCATTTTTTGAGTAGATGAGAAACATAACTACATCCTCCACCTCTGTTATAACATGCAGTTTCTCGGCTGCCTTATCAAAGTCGCCATAGCAACTTTAAAAAGTCTAGCAGGCAGCACAGGGAGCCATTTTAACATTAAAAATGTAGGCCTTCATTTAAATGTTAAATTAATTCCATGGCCAAAGTTAAAGAGGATGAGGCAAGAATGGGAAACGACGGTGCTGTTTCGAATTTCAGAGGACTCGCATAAATGAAAAAGAATATAAATGATATCCTCAGCGTTTCATGCCACGATTGGCTCGCTTTCTTTTTTGAGAATTCTCTCTCCCACTTGCACAGTCGAACGGCACAACAGCGCATTGTGGCGAAGACAGGAGGTAAAAGGGAGAGACGGGGCGGGTAGACAAGTAATTACTGTGAAATGAATTATGTCCACGGCTTTTCATTAAAGTCTTGGTGAAACACAGCCAGTGATGTGCACCCAAATTATGACTGACAGGCTACATTGCCCAGGATCCCCCTTAAGGAGCTGCAGACTCCCGGGGAGTGTAAAACATCCTTGAAGTCCTCTTATAGTCAGGGGGTTGGAAATGGTGTTTGACTCTGGCTGCTATCAGACTGATGGAGATAGGGAGGCAGGGAGGTGAAGTACCTGGAGATATAACTAGGTGGCGTCAGCTGTCTGACCTTCAGCATATAAAGCACCTACAGGGAGGATCCTCTGAGCCCAAAGTCATAATTTACAGGTCAGTTAGGAGAGGCAGCGTCGCTCAGTCCATTCATTAAAGTGTGTGTGTGATAAAAGTAGGAAGCTTTCTAAAATATAACCCCTAAGTTTGAATGTAACTACATGTATTTTCTATTTTACATGCAGGCATTAACTAAATACAAATGTTTTCACTGAATATTTAGTTTTGTAAAAAGAAAATTAAATGTGTATAACTAAGACGTCATGATGCAACCCCCATTCTGACCTTTGAGAAGTCGTATGTAAATTTGCTCGTTTGTTTTGTTCTATCTTTAGTTATCTCCGAAGCCGTGGTCACGACTGGCTTGAGCTCATGAGTTTTATTTTTTTTTCGCTCTCCACCACCTAAGACAAGTTATAAATGCAGCCTGTTGCCCCTAGCAACAACTCGGGCTGTGAAATTGCATAAATTACCTGTCCCGATTATCATCTGTCTGGTGGGAGCGCTCACTGCGGGCTTTTTTTGGTGGTCGCTGTCAAATGGGCTGTCAACCAATGCACCAACCACCCACCTGTCTCGCAGCCTTGATGGAAAGAGTAAAATAATTGGACGTCATTGTTTCCATTTACCAGTGGGAGAATGAAACGAGGCAATCGAGGATATCATCAAAGGACCGTTGGAAAACCAACACATGGGCCCATTGTGGGCCAGAATAAATGCATTAGTGTGATTCCTATTTCAGCTGCTGTCTACGTTGCTCTGTAAAGCACAAACACAGCATTCGATCTTCATCACACATGTACGCCGAGAGTGGCGTGGAGGCCCTCATCAACAAATGTCCTCATATTTCTTACGGGATATGTGTTTTTAATTTTCTTCTCAACAACGTGCAACGCGCTTAAACACATGTTCCTGCATTGCACGAGCAATTGGATTGTACGTGTAATCCAGCTCCCATGCCAAACAGCCAGCCGTGGGGTTTATCAACAATCCTGACACATTAGTCCGGCACCGCAGTCCGCATGGAAATAGAAGATTTAGACCGGCTTTGCGAGGCTCTTGATTGGGATGGTGTGCAGCTAAACAAGGATAGCCATCCTCACCCGTTTTGGCTTTGATTGCAATCAGACGCCAGCAAACTCTCTGACTCTCATTATCAGTGGATCAGAGCTTCAGCTCAGTCAGGGCTTGATGCAGTGGACGGCTGCTGGGTGGGTGGGTGGCAGGGCGTGTGTGTGCTTTAAGCATAACATTGACTTTCCATGAGTGAAATAATTAGAGATGTATGTTGGAGGCTATTATTCCCGCTGTGTGATAAGGTCAATATGCATGTTTTGCAACCAACAAGGCATGTAATGCTTTGTTGACTTGGATTGTGTCCCAATGAGAAGCTGATGCCACATATTTCTGAGCCGCAGCCAAAATACATTGCCCCAAGGACAATGTTTTATAGCTGAATTCCGGTGAAGACAGTCCCTGCTGAGTTGTGACAGTGTATTTTTCCCATCACCTGTAGGTAACTATGGGGAGAGCGGCATGGAGGCCTTCAAGGAGCTGGCCTCTCAAGAAGGCTTGTGCATTGCCCACTCTGACAAGATCTACAGCAACGCCGGGGAGAAACACTTCGATCGCCTGTTGAGGAAATTACGGGAACGTCTACCCAAAGCCCGAGTGGTGGTGTGCTTCTGTGAGGGCATGACCGTCCGAGGTCTCCTGATGGCCATGAGGCGGCTGGGGGTGTATGGAGAGTTTCTCCTGGTTGGCAGGTATGGAAATCTTTCTCTTTTTGTTGTTTCCTCTCAACTCACAGCTGAGAGCTTCTTTCAGGACGTCAAGGACGGGCTGGAAGATTGCGAAACGCTGTTACCTTCCTGATGTGCATGTCACCAAGGCAACTGAGAAGAATTAGACTACGAACCAATGGCACTGAATGGAAATGCTCTCCAGCATTGAATAATTGTTATTTCTGTCACAGACACAAACCTAGAGATTGAAACAAGTCCACTCTCTCTCCCCGGTTGTGCTCTGTCTTAGTTTATGGCAATGGCATTTGGCAATCAAACATGATCACGCGCGTATCTGTGATCATACCGAATCCACTTAAAATCACTGGATGCAAACGTCGATATCCTTCTCTCCGTATTTCTCCGTCTGTTCGTCAGTCCTGAGTGACAGTGACTGACTGCAGCCATAATCTTAGTCATTAGCAAAGGGCGAGCGAAGTCGTCTCACACGTTCATGCGGTGTCGTTATTACGCCGTGAAATCATCCTCGAGGAACGTTCACAGTTGTCAATAAAAGTCGCAGCACAGTCTGATGCTAGTTTTCAGTTCATTTAATTCAGAGATGCGGGAGATTTTAGGCACCTGCCTGTAGTAGGCCAGTTGTCAGCTGGGTTTCACATGACGAAAGCTTGTAGCCTCGTCGAGCAGTATTACTTGGAGATGTGCAGAGCGATGCAGGTCTGAGCCAGAGGCAAACATACAGCAGTCTTTACAATTCTGCTAGAACGGTAATTGCATGTGAGGAGTGATTATGTGATCAGTACTCCTTTTTTGTTATGCCTTTGTGTGTTTGAGAATACACCGAGTTGATCAAATCTATTTAAAAGGCTGAGTTGAGATGTAAGTTTACATTTCAGTGGCATTTTACAACAGTTGTTGGTTAGAAAACCGATTGCTGTCTCTTCCTCTTCAACAGATTTCCTCTGGTGTGGTTTGTGGATTACAAACTGGTGTGTGTTAAGGGGCTTCTTTGATATGTTGGTTCTTACTGTTGACGTGCAAATTATACAGCTAAAAAGAATTCTGTCATCCACTGAAGCTGGAGTAGAAATATCTTAATAAGACGATATTGTATAAATATTAAGTCCAAAACTAACTCACTATCAAGTATTGTTTTTGCAGCCAAAGCCTCATTTTGCTGTTTTACCGTTGACTCCCATTAATCTGCTTCGAGAAGCCTGGACCGTATTAGGAGACAGACCGATGCAACATTTGTTCAGGCGTGACAAGAACACCGGTGTCTTTCTTTAAAACTTTAAGTTGCCTCTGAGAGTTGTTGCATAAGAAATCGGGTCATATCTAATTGTCCTATAAGCGCTTGCACACATATAGAGATTTCCTGGTCTGATTAACTCCTCTCATGTTGGCCGGCACTGAGGGATTTGTTAAAGAAGCCTTTCCCACATCCTGCTGGCTGCTTTTACCAGCAGCCCCTGTTAATGACAGACCTCTTATAGTTGAGGCATACATTCATATTTAGTGTCTCCGCGCAGGGTTGCACTCTTTCTTTTCGGGTTGCCTTTTAAATTATCTATTATAATGATCCCGGGGTTAGCTGCATTCCTTCCCCATAGCTCTCCTTTTCCCTTTCCTTCATGGGAGATGGGAAAGAGTTTCTTTTTTTAGCTTTTATGGAAGTCTCCATGGGCGGAAGAAAGGCTTCTGGGTCAGAGAGAGAGAGAGAGAGAGAGAGAGAGAGAGAGAGAGAGAGAGAGAGAGAGAGAGAGAGATAAGGAGATGGAGAGACAGAATGTGTTAAAATGACAGAGTAAGTCTGGGCTAACACACAGATGCCAAGCCATGTGTGTGTCTGAATGAAGCTGGCAGGCAGGTATTGGCTCATCAAAGGAGAGCGTGTTTCCTTAATTTTCTTTTTTTTTTTTTTCTTTCACTTCCGAAGAAACCTCTTTTACGTGTGTGTGCACGAAAAAAATCCACTTAACACCACCTGTCCACCGCCTAACTTGGTGGAACACAGAAATGAAACAAATGACAATGATGTGTAAATGTTCATAGTTTCAGCCCAAAACGTGAGAGCTGCGTAAATCTTAATTAGCCAAGAACTGTAACTATTTTTCTGTTTTGCCGTTAAACAAAAACCCCTAGTGCAGTGATTCCCAATATGGGGTACGCGTACCCTCAGGGGTACGCAAAGTGACGTAGGGGGTACGCGAAGAGTTGATTCTGAACTCTGGCTAAAACGGATAGATTGCCCTTCCAGAGAGACCTCAACTGCTACCACCAGTCAGCCCACAGGTGAAGATGCACACACCAGCGACAACAACCCAGGCTATTCCCCAACTTCTGTATCTAACTTTATACTAGAAGCAGTGCAGATGTCGCTAGCGAAGCTGCTAGCATAGCCACGGACAGCGATGAGGAGTCTGAAGTGCGTGAGAGTAGGGGTACATGGCTGGAGGTCAAATGTTTGAAGGGGTACGGGCTGCGAAAAGTTTGGGAACCACTGTCCTAGTGTAATAGCAGAAATACTAATTGAAGGTTTTTAGTTATATTAAATGTTGCGTTGCATCCTGTTTGAGTCAAACTAAACACATTATTA
Organism: Chelon labrosus; assembly: GCF_963514085.1. Classification (NCBI taxonomy): domain Eukaryota; kingdom Metazoa; phylum Chordata; class Actinopteri; order Mugiliformes; family Mugilidae; genus Chelon; species Chelon labrosus. Next base: position 13,121,042 of record NC_140347.1, on the reverse strand, counting down.
TTTATTTATTTGCTTTCAAAATCTGACACAGTGCAGCTTTTTGCATTAGGACCACCAAATTTGTGATATTACACAATAGGATATCTACTTTTAAAGCTGAGAAGAAGCTGGAAGAATGCTTGTCTCCTTTCTGGCACTGAGAATAATTTCACAAACCCTGTCGACGTGTTGTGTGTGACATGTTGCTATACAGTCTACTATCTCTTGGTTCCTTCTTTCCCCACTATCCAGCAAGGAAAACTAACACCGTCCTTGTGGTTTGGCCCTGACATTAGCTGGCTGCAATCCTTCCTCTAAACGCTGAGATTCTTTTGCATCGGAAAAGGAATCCTAAACTTTTCTGGGATGTTTCCTTGAATCAATTTTATTGTTCTTGGCACCGTAGTCTTAGTTAATAACTCTGTTTTTCCACTATCGGCTGTGCCATATTCCTAGCTGCCGCAGGCTACTCCGTATTTGTCGCTAAAGAGGCTCCTCTCTTCAGATCTGCCGACAATCATTGCTGGTTGACGTAGAACGCATCACTCCAAATGTTACCACGGACATTACGTTTAAAATAACTACGCAATTCAGAGAGATGTGCCAGCTGCTGACTGGCTGACTGGCTTAATCAGCGTTGCATGGACTTGTTTTGCAAGAGCTGGTGTGTAACAGATGTTTATTTGTATGTAACAATTCTACATGAGAGCTTTAAATTAAACCACCACCCCAGGATAGTCACTTAGGTTGTCTACCAGGTGTAAAGATTCGGAAAGTGTTGTGTTTTTTGCTCCTCGTCCCACATATTGAGATAATCATAGAACAATACAGGGGCAGACAAAAACGCTATACCTCAGTGGCTGCATAAACTTCAAGTAGGCGTTCAGAGAGGTTTGAATCTGAGAGCCTTTGTTTTTCTGTCCAGCTCGCCGGCTCTCCAGACAAGGGCCAGGTGTGGCAGCATCCTCGACCCACTTTGTCCCTTATCTGCAGACTCTACTCTGCATTACTTCAACATTTTACATCCACTCTGCTCTGGTATTGTCAGCCTGAGGACCTCTCGTCTTTCTCTCCGTTGTCAGTCATGATTTTTCCAATCAGCTGCCTCCATTACTTAGCGACTGCAGGCATAAACACACGCACACACGCACACATTTTCATGCATAAAGGGAGATTGTCTATTCTATGCATGTATTCTGGCATGCAGACACAAAGACATTTTGCTAGCATAGATAGCCCATCTCATTCCAATCAGAAAGACGGAGACGTGATTCTGTCCTCTTCAATAAAACAAATGTTCTGCATGAACATTAGACGACATCAGGCACAGAAATGCATCGATTTTGCATAAGTCGGGCCTTTGCAAGAAAAACGAAACGATTGTGTGACAGAGCTGGAAGCTGGTTGGTGGGCTGCTCAGGAGAGTCAGACAAACTGGTCGGAGATGGGTGGACCGTGGACTCCTGCTGCTCTGTCCACAGGTGAAAATGGACACCCCTCCGGAGTAACCTGATGGGGGAAAAAATAAAAAATAACGGCAAATAACAAAGGAAGATGTTGACAGAGACAGGGAGAGGAGATAAGACAGCTAAGCTGGGAACAGATTGTGTTAGTTTATCATCACTGATCTCGCGTCTGGATCTAGTTTTAGACATTTTTTTTTTTTAGATAAGTGAGAGGGGGATATGTCTCTCTGTACGCTGAGAAACTCTTCTTAGGCTTGTCTTAGTGATGAGGTTGGGGTGGATAGATGTGTCAGTAAAGTTGTTGACCACAACATTAAAGCTGCAGCAATCAATGTTTTTTTTTTTTTATATTAATACAATGACTAGTGTGAAAGGTACAGTTTACTGGTCCAAGCTTTTGCTGACAGCTTGTTGTTCAGCTCAGTTACTTTGGTTTTACTGCTCTGCTGTTTTAATTCACTTTTCACCACTTTGTGTTCTACTGTTCTTACCTACCCGGCAGCGAACAGGAGACAGGCAAAGTTAATGCATCTACAGAGGTGGTGGAAACCAATAATAGTAGGGGTGAAGTATTGTACAGATGGCTAAAAACACAAATTAATTATGGTTTTGTTTTCCGTATCTGCTGGGTGTGGGCATTCATGTGGATGTTACTTAGACATGTACCACCCACCTAGACCAGACCAGACAACCCCACCCCATAGCCATGACACTCCTTGATGGCAGCAGCCATCCGAAGCAGGCACACACACAAAAACGCTTTAAAACCCACCCTAAACAAAACATGAAGAACCGCACAAGGTGTTGACCTGGCCTCCAAATTCACTAGATCCCAAACTGATCAAGTATCTGTGGGATGATCCACAGAGGCCCCTCCCCTCAACCCATAGGACCCAGAGGCCCCCACTAACAACATCCTGTTCCCAGACACCACAGGACACCCTCAGAAGGACCATGTCCATTCTCTGATGAGTCACAACTGTTTTGGAGGCACAAGGGAGACCTACACAGTATTAGGAAGGTGGTCATAATGTTACGCCTAATGCCAGAGTTAGTTTTGAAGATCCGTGAACACAAAGATTTATTTATTCTTTCATAAAATATCAAAGATCAGATCCATCATTAGTCTGGTCCACTGCAAGCGGACCTTGTCTGGATGAATTAGCACATCAATCCTGAACGATCTTTCTCAAAGCCTCTCTGAAGTTCTCCCCCTGAAGCAAACGAGTTTAGAACATAATTCAGAGATCCGTCTCACCACGGGGAGAAATCTTTTCAATGCCAATCGGAGAGCAAGCAAATGCATGAAAATGAAATAAAACAGGTGTTCTATTTTACCAGACACACAGCTGGTAGAACGGAGACTGAAAGTGCTTTGCAAAAATGTAAAGAGAGACCACAATGTTTATCTTGGCAGTTACTAAAAACCATTTCTGAATTTATTCATACGGAGAAACATTGTGAGCAAGACAGAACAGTGTGAGCTACACAGAGCGCTCTCGATGCTGTGAAATGGCCACAGATTCCTTGACGACAGAGAACAATGCACACCGCGACTCCCAGGAGATCGCTGCCCATAATAATACAGATCCAGTGTCATTGTGTTCATGGTTTTGAAATCTGACCAGCGCTTCCGGCCGACGGCACTTTTTGCTAAAGCATCTGCTCCATTCATAAATTACGTTACGCAATTCTTCCTTACCTTTTATCATTTAAAATGTCAAATGATGTTTATGTAGTGACTAACAACAGCCAGCTTGTGCGAACTGGACACGCTGAGTCTCGAAATTCAGCGCCTGTGATGTTTTATTCCGTTGAAAATCCCTTCAACATGAAAAGTACTTCATAAATTAATTATTGGATCTAAAAATGTGACCCTTTTGACATCTGTGCCGCAGCTTACACCAAACCTAGCTCCACGTGAAAGTCAAAAATTTCAAAGAGAAGTCAAATGAGAGATTTTAATGAATGATTAATTTTGAGTGTTGAAACTTGTCTGTGAGCTGACAGGGTCACAAAAATATGAGTGCTGTGTGTGTGTGTGTGTGTGTTTAGCTAAAGTTGCCCTGAGGCTAACACCATTAAACTCTCTTGTATTTAAACTGTTACCGGAAAGCTCTGAATCCTGAATATTAATTTCCACCTACTCGGTTATATAAAGAAATCGCTATTAGATTCCATCTGCTGAGCTGCTGTGGGTTTGTTTGTAGCTTGCAGAGCTACATATACATTAACTGCACCGTGTCTTTTGTCATCATCCCCTCTACTGCCGGCTGTTTCCCGGTACCAAGCCTAGTTTCTGAATGGCAGCGCGGAGTGGATCCACCTACTCATTTGCCTGCCTGCATGCTCTCTTGCAATTAGCAGCGTTCGCTTTCTCTCTCCCTCTAATGCCGCCTGAATGCTGTTATTACTAAACATCATTTGCATAAGCTGCTTTTCCACATGTAACGCTCATTTCTGTCCCTGTCTTACACACACGGTTCACAGTTTTGGTCTGGGTCCCATCTTGAATGCTCGTTTTTTTTTTGTTTTTTTTTTTATCCTTGACAAAATGGACACTGAGAGAGGACTGTGGATACTCTGCCTCCGTGATGCGTTGACACCGGTCATTAACTGGCTATGACTGTGTCTTTTGTGGCTGCTCCGAGGTGCAAAGAAAGCTGTGAACCCATGTTGCGTGTGTCACATGGATTCCTTCATTTTTGGCTGTCCTATTCAATTTCCCGCAAAGAGTGGGGGGGAACTCGGGGAAGGGGGGGGTTTGCTTTGAGCTTGAATAAATGAAATGTTTAGGGCGAGGGCGAGAGAGGAAGAGGAGTTGTGGCGCGACACGTTTAGCTGCCTTTTTCCTGTCATCTCCGAGGCTTTCATCTCCTCCCCGTCTCAGGAAGGAGAGCAACGGAGGATGTGAGATTCTGCCTATTGACTCCTCAGTGCGAGTCATTTGGCAAATAGCGGGGCATGAGCAAAGAGAGACCTCATCTCTGGCACCGGCACTGAAAACAATGCCAAAATAAATCCTAACCACCCAGAACTGTAGACGTACAAAAGGGTTAAGACAGATTTTTTTTTTATTTATTTTTTTGTTGAGGCGTAATCCATCCTTCGTAAATCCTCCTGAAATATATTCAGATTTATGAAAACTGTCGATCGAGCCAATATAAAATTGTATAGCTTGATATATATTATTGTTTTAAAGATGAATTAATCACGGCTTAAGCTTATCAGAAGAAGGGAAGGGATAATAGCCCTGCTGCTTTACATACTGAAGGCGTGTGTTTGGCCTAAAACCACCATCGCGTAGAGTTATTCCCACAACGTGCCGTTGCTAGGCTCACTTTCCCAAAACATTTTTCTTTTGTTAAGCTTCCAGCTGGAACACAATAGTTACTGATACATTAGTACGGACTTGAAAAGGTGTGGAGTGCTGTAGAGGACGGAAAAACAGAAGAGAAGAGGGAGTGGGCCACCAACACTCCCTCTTTGTGTTATCCTCAGAGTATGCAAGCAGTCGACATGAAGGTTTAGTGGCGCAAATCAAGCCAAACCGTATTTTGGTTTGCAGCAGGAATAAAAAGACATGTGCAGCAGTCACCATGGAGATTTAGTTTGGCCTCGCGACGGCGTTGGTGCGATCGTCTCACCACGGATCTGTCATTCAGTCTGTCAGCGGGGCTCCGCACGAAACAACACAATGGTCCCCTCTCAGAAAATATGGCTGACATCTGAAAAATTCCTCCCGGCAACAACAGTAACGAAGATTGTAATTATAAGATAAGGACACACTGTTGACGTTCGTTCTGCGACGGGAGCCCCGCCGGCTTCCGCACACGTGTGGCTCGGCGAAAAGTATATTCAAGTCGAGTCGGGACTCGACGATTGCATCTGTTTGTGTTCCGACGAGCAAGGGTGCACAATGAGCTGCATCTGAATATTTATAACGCAGCCCTTCTGATGTTAATTGAAAGCAACCACACATTGTCAAGGACATCTCTCTCTTTCCAATTGATGCCATGTGTTCCCTTGTGCTAGGGGATGGGTGAATGACATTGGAGTGATCAAAAATAGCACACTGGCTTTGCATCTGGACATCGTTGTCACATGCTGATTAACAGGGGCTGCAACGCTTTCTAGTGCAGTCAGTGAACACTGGAACAAGGCACATGTGGATGTACAAAAGAGAATGCTGAAAGAAGCCATGCAAAAAGCAATTTGTTGTTTTCTAGGTTCAGGTTTAAGCCTCTAATGTGTGAAGATTTTAGTTTTCTTTCACTGTACACTGAGCAAACTTTATTTTTATTTTTTTTGGACAGTTGCTCAGATCTGAAGATATGGTTCTGGGCTTTGACCGGTTGTGATGTAACATTTTTCACAGTTTAAAGGAGGTGAACGGTGAGCACCACCAGTCCTCAGCTGAGCAGCTCAACATGTACAAGAAGGAAGAGAAGCAATCTGCACTGTGAATTTGATGAATTCAAAAATGCACTCTTTTGACCTACATGTAGACTGCCCGCTGTGATTTCCTCATGGTATAAAAAAAAATAAGAAAACCTCTGCCAGGTCTGAATTTGAGCAGCCAACACAGTACAAAACTTTCCTCACAGAAGAGGGGCCGCACAACAAGGGGATAACATGTGTGTATTATGTAGGTTACAGTGTTTTTTAGGCGACTATGAGTTTATTTTGGAATAATAGATGTTCTAGCGTGTGCTGCCTTTTTTTTTTTGGTTCATATACTATGTACATCTTGCCTGACAAAGACCTGCCACATTATTCTTCATTTTCTTTCCCAACATTTTACAGAGGGAATAATGAATCTGGTATTTGGGGTGCAACTTCACATTTGTCATTCAGGAAAATCCAATCATACAAGAGTTTTATGATCGGTGGAACTGGGTTTGTGAAAAATAAGAACATGGGAGAATTTTTTAGGCATAAAAATGCCAAAAGGAACAGGGGCAGCTCCTGCCATAATTCTCAGGGTGGGAAACGGTTGCTATTTGACGTCTAAGATGGCCCATTTAATAGTGACCTCTAAATGGCTAGCATTTATTGGTTCAACACCTTTGAATGTAGAGGGAACTACTTCAGTATCAATCCTGTACATCCCATTGCATTTTAGGTGCAGCAGCGTCAATGTGCTTCATAATGCGTAATGAATTAAAACAGTTGCAATCATTGCACTAATTATACAAGAAATGTTATCACATAACTCACCATTTAAATGTCTCGCTTTCAAATTTTTGCATTTAGCCTTTTTTGACCCATTTCACAGAAATGCCTTCGAAGCGATCGGTAAACACAAGTTTTGCATTATGAGAGCACCCGGAAACCATTCAAACCGCATAACAGTATCTGCAGTTTGAAGAAAAACCTCCCTAACATGAGAATCTGTGAGAACGATCTCTGCAATTTGCAGCCATATTGCAATCGCCCCGAAGGGACGGGCCAGCAGTACTCCATTGCGCACGGCTAGCACGATTGGACTATATTCAGAGATCGGCGGACTAAACTTCCACAGCAGTGACATTTAACGGCATCTAGCTAAAAACTGTGGTCGAATGTGGAAGAATCGGCGACGCGCTACCAAACCAATGGAGAAACCACCCATGTGTAGGAATACATCAGCAGTAGTGTTATTTTCAGCCCTACACATTTCATTAATTCAACCAGTTGATTATAATTTTTTGTCATCTGTCTGTCCCTGCTACCGATGATACTCGACACTGTCACGGGGTTTAATCGAGAATTGACTTCCCTCGGTAGTAAGAAGCAAAAAAGGATTTTCTCCCAGCAGAGCTCCCTGTCAATGTAGAGGACACTGATCTCCCAACTCAAACTGGGGCACGATGAATAAATAAAAGCAGCCTGGATAGGCTTTTAAAGGCTCCCCAGCTCACCCAGAGATTCTGTGTCACCTCGAGAGAATCTCGCTGCTGCCGCCATGTAGCTAACAAGCCGCCACCGCTCCTGTTTTAACTAGATTCACAGAAATAACAGTAAAGGGGGAGAGAAGGGAGACAGATAAGCAGAGAGGGAGAGGTTTGGAGATGGAGCATTAGTGCTGAGCTGAGGAGAGACTGCCCCTGAATGGGTATGAGTTCTTCCACTGCCAGAACGTGTTTGAGTTAATTAAGAATGCAGAGGTATCAGCACGGAGATAAATGTTGAACTGAAAACAAAAATTGCCCCTAGGACAGTCTGTTATGTGGAGCTAAAGAGACCAGTGTTGAAAATGGCTATAAAATTTTACTGTACTTTGGTAGGTTTTGAGTCGCTTTTCATTTACTGGAATACTCTGCCCATTCATGTTTCTGTTCCACTGATGGAAATATATTTAATGATCATAATAATGATCAAAACATGTCTGTCGTATGATTTTTTTTGAATCTCTGTCCAGCTGGAAGGAAAGTGTCACAACGAGGTTGTTTTTTGTTCCTGTTCTGGTTCGGATGTTCCTCATGAAACAGTAGCTGCATCTTGTTGTCAGCCTTAGAAGTAGGAGGAGGGCTGCACAGAATTGCAACAAATATAAGAAACCGAGGCTTGGTCAAACAGATCATTGGACGGGAATAATGATGCTGAAATTGAGAATTAAGTGGTTTTCACACCATGGGAAATCGGAAATGATTAACAGAGGAAGGATCCAGCACAAACAGCCTAGTTTGACTTTAGAGGAACATGTGAACAGTTCTTCCTTACTGAACATTTAGTCTAGACTTGCAAGGGTTAAAAAGTTTCGTACTACTTCAGCGCGAGAAGGGAAGAAGAAGAGCCCTTACTCTAAGCGTGGTCAAAAAGAAAAGGCTTGAACCTAACCTTAATTATTACATAATAATATTCAAAGGGGAATTACCGTTTTTTACAACTTGGACCTTATTTCTGGCATAAAATACAATCGTTTACTCACCCATATAACTCTGGTGTCATTTGGGGTCGTTCGGAGCGCCGCGTATATCCATATAGTCATGGGCGTGGTAGTGGGGGGAAAAGGGGACCTGACTACCCAGGGCCCGAGTAGGGAGAGGGCCCATGAAAATCCAGAATTTTTTATTTATTTATTTTTTAATTAATTGGGCCCTCCAATTAATTGGTATCATAATGTATTTCAAATATACTGGTAGCATCAACTGAAAGAATGAACTTTGTGTCACAGCCCTCCCAAAATATTGGACATTCTGGGGGCCCCCTCTTGGAGACACAAAATGGTTTAGTCCGCCCATGGACAGCGGCCGGTGACAAGTACGTCAGTGAGCGCACATTGAATGACCTGGAGGCTAGCTGTCATCATGCCGCCCAAAAAACTCAAGTCGGGGTACCAGAAAAAGAAAGAGCAGAAAGAAAAAGAAATAGGGCAGAATGAGGGGAAGCAACTGTTAACTGCTTTCTTTCCGAAAGGTGAACCGAGTTTACTTGTTGTGTAACTGCATCCAATTAACGTTAAAGTTGTCGTAATCCAGAGTCAGTGGGCATTTACTGGGATGTAAATTACATCCTTACATCTCGTGTAAGGCTTGAGCAAGGCTTTATTTCTTTTTCTGCAAGCTGAAGAACAATTGCGGTGCACTGGCATGGATAGGGGCCCACTGACATTAAAAGTGTACAGGTCCCAGAATTTGGTGCTACGCCCCTGCATATAGTGGGAGTGACTGGGGCACCGAAATGCAGCCTCTAAATAACGCATTATCTGCCACGAAACTCATTCATTTCACCAACATTTTGTTATGATACGCTAGTGCTATTCCCGTTGAGTCCGGAGTTACCTGTTATCATCATCCGGGGTCTGTAGATTGACCTACTAACTTCTGACTTGGTTGATGTCATCTCTGAGCAGTTGTTTACCTGTAATTTGCTACAGCTAGTTTTTTGCAACATGGCTGAATATTTTTCCGATTCTGAGGTTGTGGACGAAGACTTTGTTTATGATGGACGTCAAGAGATGATAACAGGTAACTCTGGACTCAACAGGGAATAGCACTAGCGTATCATGACAAAATATTGGTGAAATGAACAAGTTTTGCAGCAGATAATGCGTTATTTAGAGGCTGCGTTTCGGTGCCCCAGTCACTCCCACTATATGGACATACGCTGATCTAAATATCGTCCGAACAACTCCTAATGTTTTTGGAGTTATATGGGTGAGTAAACGATAATATTTTATGCCAGAAATACAGGTTATAAAAAATGGTAGTTCCCCTTTAAGTGTAAATATTTATCTGATTCACTTTTTTAGAATAATTTAATTTTTGTAACTAGGCCCATTGACATTCTAACAGTCTGCGAATAATAGATATATTAAAGTCTTTTTTCTCCATGAACTACCTGAACCTTTATGTTAAAATTCACACAGAGCAATTAGGAAACTCTTGACTCCCCTATCCTCCCCTTCCTCTTTTTAAAGTAACTCTTCTCCTCCGTCCTCCAGGGGAAACAGCGCATGTGATTAAATCTCTGCCCTGCCAATTAATTCATGGCTTCATAAATATACAAATGTGCCATCAAACTGGAACTAGATCATCCGGCAGGAGTCGGGGGAGCTCTCACTCTATTCACTGTTTATATATACAGTTCTATAAATTATCCAGCTGTTGACGTGCTGCGCTCCTCTAAACAAAGACACACATCATTGAGTCCCAGTAAATCATCAAACATCCTATTACGGAGCATACGGCAACGAAGGAATTGCTGCGTGCTGACTTCGCTTCCACAGATAAATGCTGGCTTAAATCATTCACTGAATATATTTGTGAAGTTCAAGATTGGAAGGGCAATGGAATTTAGTCATGATTTGTCTCATTCTCATTAGTTTTATTTGTTTGATTCCACTGTGCCTTAATTTGACTTTTTATTAAAATCCTAGAATAGGATGTATTGCTTTCTTTGGTATTCTGGCTTTTTGGACAAAATCCTATTGGTGAGTTTCTGATTCCATGTAGAACAAGAGCTCCTGATTGACCTCTTCTCAAAATTCAAGAGCTGACAGAGATTTTGTTGATTTAGCACCTAGATTATGGATCATAGACTCTCTCTTTTACATCTTATGTACAGGTTACACCAGTTTGTCCATATTTGAATTAGCCAGGAGTGAGGCGGAATCAGGCACGGCCAAAATCGGCCTTCAAAATCACTATTCAGGAATCTTATGGGTAGGGTCTGCCTGTATTTATGAGAATACAATGGAGTATAGCTATATACAGCATATCTTACCTGTAGTAGCAGTCCACATGTGAATGTGACAGGCGCTGTTATTACGGCACAGAATCAGAAATAGCTCACACGTCAGGAGAGCAGTGACATACATATTTTGTGTGTTAGGACTTTCAGACCCAGGCAGGGGCAGTCGTTTCCGGTACGCACCGCTTTATATTCCAATTTATTTCCCCTCCGCCTTTACCGGCAACAACTGCCAAACCAATGCCACACCTGAGCGGCGGTGACTCCATAATCTGCCTAAACAGGTGTTCCTCCGGTATTTCTGACTCGGGCTGTGTAATAACGGACCTTCAAATATGCAGTGTGAAGCAGCGGAACATCGAGGTGACATTAAATCAGATTTCGTCCCATTAGACGTCCCTCTAGTGGCCCGAGAGTTTTTGATGAGCCGCTTGGAGTTCTGCCAGACGGCGTTATCCTGAGAGAGGAACGAGAGAAGAGAGAATGTCATTTTACTTCATCACAAACTCCACTCTGAGAAAACAGTCAAGCATGTCTTCGGTGCGTCGTGCATTATTCATGTGTGTTCATGAGTGTTGAGTCTTCCTCCTCTCTCGCTCTCTCTCTCTCTCTCAGCACACTTCCACTCGTCTGTTTGAACCCATACTGTATGTCAAGCTCCGACCGCATTAAACACAGCCACCCAGTCTGTCGAGTGCATTCACGATGGAAACGTACACAAAGATTTAGTTAGCTTGAGTCTTTGTGTCTGCACCCGAAGAGAAGAGAGAGGGACAGGGACGCTATTCACTCGGAGGGAATGAAGGACATATGACTTGGACCAATTAAATTCACATGTCTGCGACTCTTAACTCGATTAAGAGAATGAGACGGATGACTCAGATGAATTCTTTTTCAATTGACGACAGTAAAATACATTTTGTGGTGCAGCAGGCAGATCCTACAGTTGCCTACAGAAAAGGAAATGCTCTGTTGTGATTTTTAGACCATATTGCTGCAATTTTGCCCTCTCACAGGAACCAAACCCTTAACTATATTTGTCACAAGCAGTAGGAGAATGCATCTATGATGTAATGATGATGTAATGGATCTTAGCTTAACTTAAAAACACTTTTTGCCACATTTTTCTTTAAGATCATACCATTGTTAACTTTATTTCTGTAATGAAGTTATTAGGCATCTCGTGCATTTCTGATGTTTGACTTTTCTTAAAGACGTTGCCTTTGTTTTAGCTTTCTTAGGCAGATGATTCTCAGGTTTTGCTTTTAGGTGTTTCCTGATAGGACATAAATTGAAATTAAACATCAGCAACAGTGGCTTCATGCTACCAATAAGAACCGTCTGTAAACTATTAAACTGTGCACCTTCATAATAGTGAACATAGAAACATTAATTTTGATTCAAGCCTTATGGTGCAGTTCAAGACTTGGGCACAGTAAGGAAATATGAAAGTACATTTTTAGCAGTTTTGACAGTAAATACGTCATCCTTGACTTTCCGGCTCCCGCGGATGCATATTTGATGGCGGTCAGTGATTTGATTAGAGTGTATTTTTACTTTAAACGTGAAGCCTCTTGAGGGATGATTGCCCCAGCCAGAGGGTGAGACATCGGGGTCAGCCGGAGACACTTTCAGAATGATTTCCAAATCATGCCTGTCTCCTGCTGCCTATTATACGTAGGAATCCACACAGCACATAGTGTCTTCCATACAGTCTGACAAATGAGTTTGAATGTCTTCTCTTTCTTGACAGGAGGTAATTGTGGACGAAAAGGTCAGAGACTTTGACCTGCACACACACACACACACTTTTATACAGCTATCTTAGTGAGGACATTCATTGACATAATGCATTCCCTAACCCCTAACCCCTAACCCTAACCCTAACTTCATTGTAACCTTTGCCCTAAAACCAAGTCTTAACCCTTACAGCATTGTAAAGAAGCAAGGACCAGCCAAAATGTCCTCACTTTGCTCAAATGTCCTCACTTTACACAAATGTCCTCACTCCACTGGTGTAAAACTCAAAACTGGTCCTCAGAAAGATAGCTGTACAAGTACACACACACACACACACACACACACACACACACACACACACGAGTACACGTACCTTTTCCATCACCCAGAACATCCCGTGTGTGAAGTAATTGGTTCCATGGTGAGGTTCCACACCTAATTGGTGCGTAGCTGTCAACAGAACAGGTATTTCAAGGCAGTAGCCCAGAGCCCACATTAAAGAGAGGGATGAGAAGGAGATGTGAGACATAGCTCAAAACTTCCCTCGGCTCAAATTGAAAGAAGCTCAGAGTGGTGCTGTTTATCTGTTAGCTAGTTAATTTGTTTCTCAGTGTCCCCTTCACTTTCCATTTTCGGCATGCGCTCACTGGCCCACTGTGTCCAAATTAGCTTGGTGTGGTAGACACTCTTGCACAGGGGGTTAAAACAAGAAGACAAACAAGCACGCTGAAGGGATTGCGCAAAGCCCACAGTTACGCTCGAGGCGTCTTTGTTGAGATTTCCATCGTCTTAAATTGAGGATTGCTGCGGTAGACTTGAGCGTAGCCAGCAAAGCGGCGTTGCCTCACTAATTTAACACTGTACTCCAGTAGAAGCTGTAGTCTCCCTACCTGTGCTGGAATCATATTTAAATGACACCCAAGCTAGGGCCTGAGCCTGTGCTGTGATGTTGTGCGCATTTGTTTTGTTTGATGTCAAACACAGACACGCAAAACTTGTGTAGTAGAAAACTAGTCTGAGTCACAGCTCTTCCTGCCCTAATGGTGTTTTAATGTTTTCATGTCATTATTCATCTGTTTCAGTGTAGGTACAGTTATGAATCTCTTTTCTGATTTGAATTATTCAGTTCTGGTCAAAGATTTGTCGTCACTGATTTAGCCATCAAACCATCCCATCACATGCTACCACCTAGGTCACATTTTTATATTGTCTATCATAATAACTTCCTGTTTTTATTCTGTTACTCACAATTCATCTCATTTCTGATACTCCATTTCCTGCCCTTGTGCGTCTCCCGCCCTTGTGATTGCCCCTCATGCGTTTGACCTCTGTCTTATTGCCTCTTGTGTATCATTTCTGCTTTTTACTCTAAATTTTTGGCAGGTTTTCTCAGATTTTAGCGATCCAATCTTTATTTAATAGTTCCTGTTTTCTCTTGTTTGTTTTTTTGTTTTTTTTTACCCTTTCGCCTTCTTGTTATCATATTTGTTAGGCCAGTTATCCCATTTTTTGTGTTGTGAACCTGTTATGCCTATTAAAGACTTTTGTATCTAAAGTCCTTGACATGCCAAGACGACAGTAGGCCGTCTGGCATTGTCAGGCCGTCAGTGAGCATCTGTGGCAGTATTTTCTGCACCGTTGGCAATAGACGGACCCTCGTTGGCGGCTTTTCAGCCGATTCAGCATGTTGAATCTGCAGCGGAATACATTTATGAGAGCGATCACTCTGACTGGCTGATCAGTTTAGCAAGCCGGAGAGATGTAAGTAAACAAAACGATAAAAGTTTAAAGGCCACACACAGAGTCCTCTGCTTGTTTTACACCTTCTTCTCGTCTCAACATTCAAACCTCAGCTCTTCCTCTGCGTCTCAGCCTCCCAGTTAATAGTAGCTCATCTATATGTCCCAGCTGGGCACAGGCTGTGGACAAATGCAACGTGAGACGATACCACAGTCTGATAGTAGAAGTGCCTTGAACCGTGCCTTTTACCCTCCGTGTTGGTGTCGTGCTTGGTTTACAGACCTATACAAGTTAGTAGTGGTATTTTAATAAACCTTTTACGAGGAACTGAAGGATGAGCTGACAATTGCACATTTGTTCACCTCTGAGAGCAAGTTCACTGCTGATTTGGAGCGTGATAATGGTGATTAAGTGTTGCCGTTTGCTCTGAACACCTCACTGCTCCGTCACTGAGCGGCACGGACAAAAATGTGAATGAAATGAGAGTTTGTTGTCTAAACTAAAACTCCTTTAATGGAACTTTTTCTGTTTACGTTGTGTTAAATGAATGAATGAATAATGCAGCTCTTCTTAACAGCCTTATGTCAATCTGAATTAGCGCGTAAGTGCAAATTACAGCAATCCAATATAAAAGACTCTTGACAGTGACAAGCGCAGAGTACCATCACTGTCAAGTGGGGTCTCTTATTATCATTGTATTCGTCTTAAAAAGCTTTTTTCATAATCCCATGTGATCATTGTATTAAAGCTTCTTCTTCTTGGTCTCCTGCAGTGACGGATGGGCCGACCGTTACGAGGTTGTGGAGGGTTACGAGCAGGAAGCTGATGGAGGAATCACCATGAAGCTGCAGTCGGATGTGGTCAAGACTTTTGATGACTACTACCTGAAGCTGCGTCTGGACACCAACACCAGGAACCCTTGGTTCCCCGAGTTCTGGCAGTACCGTTTCCAGTGTCGCCTCCCGGGCCATCCACAGGAGAACAAGAACTACAAAAAAGTCTGCACCGGTAGGTGACAACAGAAAAAGGTTTTTTGTTGTTCATGAATGAGAGTGGGCGTTTGCACAGTTTTGTTTTTCATGTAGTGCTCTCAGGCCTTTGTCTTCTATTCTTTCAACCTTCCAGTGGAACTACAGGGTTACATTTGACCAGAGAGCAAAAGTGCATGAATAATAACAAAAACTGTGTTTTTTCCTTCTATTTCCTCCTTCAATATTCTCTCCATTTGCTTGCAAAAGGTGATCACGGTAAATTATGTTCTTGACTTATTAATAGCATTTCAGTCGCATTCAGAATTGCAATAAATCCAATCAGCAGTTCAGGCAGATTAAAATAAATCGCTCAGCATGCTTTTAATCAAATGATACATAAAATCAATTAGTGGTTTGTGATGACTCTTACCATCTCAGAGCAGTGCAGTCATTGCTGCTTCTCTACTTTGTGTGTATTACATTTTGACAAACCTCTTGTACTCCAAAGATCTTCAAGGTGGTAAGTGTGTCTTTCTAGCCACTGTTGTGACAGAGGTTTTCTGTCTGACTTCCACCTGCACTTTGTACACATTTGACTCCTCCAAGACAGGAAGAGTTTGACCGATGCTTTGCTCTCTGTAATGTGTGTTATTTGGGGGATATGTCTTCATCCTGGCAGTCTGAGGATCTCAGTTGGAGGGAGAATTGCATCAGTCAAACTTTGATGTGAAGCACTGGGCTTGTTTGTTCTGTGTGCGGAGTAAATAAATAAAAAAAGAAAAATGCCTTAAATGTTGGAAAACTGCACAAAGGAATGTCCACAGTGTTCACACAAACCACAAATCTGAAAAACGTGTTGAATGGCAATAGAGCTCACCTTTTGTTTTTGAATGTACGCGCATGTTGATGTCACAGAAAAAAGAAAAAAAAAAACGTAACAATATTTAAATGCACTGTCCAAAGAGGACTATCATCAATATTAAAAGAAAATCTTCACCTTTGTTTTCATCCAGTTTCTCATTCTCCAAAAACACAGAGGTTTGACTGAAGGACAGTGCCTTTAGATGAATGAAGCACAACTTACGTACACAGTCTCAGGAGTGGCTGCTCTCCACATCTGTTTCCTTTTGAGCTTTTGGACAGCTTGTTTTGATCTGTATGCCAAATAGAGTTCTGTTTCTTTCTCTTTTCTCCACGTCTGGTTCAAATTCCATCATACTTCTTATGCTTTCACTGCCACAAGTTAACTCGCAGCACGAAACAAACATTTCCTCTATTGTAATTCTGAATTCTTTTTCCCCCACTTACAGGAAATGAGAGTCTGCAGGAAAACTATATGCAGGATAGTAAGATGGGCTTTGTCATCAATGCCATCTATGCCATGGCTCACGGCCTCCATGATATGCACAAGGAACTGTGTCCAGGGCAGACAGGGCTCTGTGAAGCCATGGATCCCATTGACGGCAGCAAGCTGCTGGACTACCTGCTCAAGACGTCCTTCAGAGGAGTCTCAGAGGAAGAGATTTACTTTGATCAAAACGGAGACACCCCAGGCAGGTAGGTGGATGAGGATGGTGGCAGGAAATGTTCATTTCATCTACTTGGTTATAATTTCTCTTTCCTTTCCCTCTCTACGGCTCATTAGCACGTGTGCACATGCACACACGTGTGCGCCAGTCTTGAACACGGAGGGATGTAATTAGTTTGGACTGGAACAGATTCAGTGGATTGTCCGCTGTGGCAGCTACTTTCATCTCTCTTTAGTCCAACAGACAGCATTTGACAGTCAGAAAACACAGCCGTGTCATTCGTCTGTCAGCCAGAGGTTAGGTGGAGCACATCCTGGTTCACTATAAGAATGAGGTCACAGTGTGCGCTGACATGTCACACTAACAGGGTTGTAAGGTATTTCAGGGATATGGATGAGGAATAAGGTTGCTAAGCTTTGGAATTTTTTATCATTAAATTACCTGTCACTCTCCTGCTCTCCCTCCACTATATCTTCCCTTTCCCCACTCTTTCTCTCTCTGTGATCTTTAACTCCCTTCTGTTATGTTCTCTTCCACACATAGGCTTAATTTTCACCTCGTCCTTCATCCTTTTCCTCTGTACATCCAGGTATGACATTATGAATCTACAGAGTGTGGGTGAGGATCGCTATGACTACATAAACGTGGGGTCCTGGCACGAGGGCATCTTGAACATGGACGACTACAAGCTCTGGCTGAACAGCAGTGAAATTGTTCGCTCAGTCTGCAGTGACCCCTGCTCCAAAGGCCAGATAAAGGTACTGAGTCAATAAATTCTTCAGAGTTGAATGTGTTCATAGAATAGCATAGAACAGAAAAGAAAATAGAACAACAAAAGTGGAATATTTTCTTTCTAAGTTTTCTTGCAGAGCCCACGAACATGCTCATGGATATATGACCCTGTACTCAGACATAGTAGGGCTTTGCCCTAAAGGCTAACTTTATTTACTTACATGCTAAAGGGCTGATATTTAACAGGTAATACCGTATGTCTGTGAAGATTCTCTGTTATCCAGGTCCATATGAAAACAAAGCTAAAACAAGGCAACTTGTTTGAGGCCACTTGTCCAAGTGGCTTCCTCAGTTCTAAATGAGTGGTGAGGACTTAAAGGGTAATTGCCGTTTTTTACAACCTGGACCTTATTTCTGGCATAAAATATGATCGTTTACTCACCCATATAGCTTTGGTGTCATTTGGAGTCGTTTGGAAGACATTTAGACCTGGAGTGGCACATATATCGATATAGTGGGAGTGAATGGGGCACCGAAACGCACCCTCTAAATAGCGTATTATCTGCCGTGAAACTCGTTCATTTCACCAATATTTTGTTATGATACGCTAGTGCTATTCCCCGTTGGATCCAGAGTTACCAGTTATCTATTTGCAGATGTGTGGTTTGTTGTTCTTTGGCCAGCTGTTCCTCTCTCTGCCTCCACATCCTCCTTTCGACAAGCTCCTCATCCGTATACTCTCGTTCAAAATGGTAATGACGTCCATCGTCGTCGTCCACAATCTCAGAATCGGAAAAATATTCAGCCATGTTGCAAAAAACTAGCAGTAGCAAATTACAGGTGAACAAGCCGACCACTGCGGCACTCAGAGATGACATCATCCAGGTCAGAAGTTAGTAGGTCAATCTACAGACCCGGGATGATGATAACAGGTAACTCCAGACTCAAGAGGGAATAGCAATAGGGTATCATAACAAAATATTGGTGAAAAGAATGAGTTTCACGGCAGATATTGTGTTACTTAGAGGCTGCGTTTCGGTGCCCCATTCACTCCCACTATATGGATATACGCGCCACTCCAGGTCTAATTATCTCCCGAACGACACCAAAGTTATATGGGTGAGTAAACGATCATATTTTATGCTAGAAATAAGGTCCAGGTTGTAAAGTTCCTCTTTAGGGTGTTTATTAGGAACAACTGTGGCTGATGCCCACTTAAAACTCACATGACTAGGGTCTGTTAACAACCCAGTGTTGCTCTAATGACCCATTAATTGTATTTGAGAATAAACTAGTTAAAGTTTTTACCCAACCGTGGCGTTTGGTGAACGGTTAAGTCATCACAAGTGTCATTACCATTCAGCCCAAGGGAGACTTGAATGTGTGTAGTTTAATTGCATCATCCGTTTAGTAAATGATGGAAATATTACACAGAATGAATGAAGACACTATTACTCCTCTGGAGGCCGGTATACTTGTGGCACATTTAAGAACAAACCATTCAACTTAGTTTCAGGTATTTTCAAAAACTAAAATGAACCGTACCCCTTTTGCACTCTTGCAGCACATCTAATTTACACATGTTACTCAGTCTATTGTTCAATCTAAGTTTGTATGACGCGTACGAATGGATTCATGTGACTTGCCGGTTTGGCAAAGGAAGTAATAAAAACGGGTTTTGAGCTTGTTTTGTTGAACTGTCCTCATTTCCTTCATCTAGGGCCGGTTGCTTTTAGTCTGACTATAAACCTGAGTATCCCAGAGGGAGGGTGCGTCCTCTCTCCTGGCTGCTCATGCTTCCCCCTGTATCTGCTTTGTTTCCTGCCCCACTTATCACCCTGCTTTACATATCGCAGTGCTGGTAACAGCTTCTTTGGGAGCATAATGTAAAAGCGGCTGCCCTTGTTTTCTAAACACTCTGTCTGGGATGGACTACCTGCTCAAGACAAAAAAAAAAAAAAACATCTGCACAACCATATAATATACCCTTGATGCTGATTACTTAGTTAGGTTGCTTCACAGGTGATGTGCTTCTTCTCGGGGTCCAGTGTTTAAAGTGGTTGTTTACTGAGACGTCTTTGACCCCTCGTCATCGACGTCTACCCTCTCTCCACGCAGGTGATTCGGAAGGGCGAGGTGAGCTGCTGTTGGATTTGCACCACATGCAAGGACAATGAGTACCCCCAGGATGAATTTACCTGCAAGGCATGTGAGCTGGGATGGTGGCCTGATGACGACCTGGCAGGTAGGAGAAACAAAGCCAGACACTCTGAGCTAAACCGCTTTTGTTGCTAAGCGCGGCGTCCATCCATGCTCTCTGTTCAGACACACGTATTTGCTCTTTGCTAACCTTTTCCCTGATCCGCAGTCAATACATTCACATCCTTTAACACCAGTCTCACTGAGACAGTTGTGTATTTGTGGTCAGACTATTGTGTGCTCTAAAAAATAAGGCTGTTCATACTTCATGGTGCGGCTTTGTAGCTTCCTCAACTGCGGCACAGCTCCCCCCCCAAAAGTGCTCACTTCCCTCCTCTCTGCTCTTTACTTTGTTGTGACCCAGTGGTTGTTTTGACAGCAATTTATAAAGCCGAGAGAAGCTCTCAGTTCCCAGGTGTAAGATCCTATTACTGCCATGAGATTTCCGCACTCCGTCCGAGAAGAAATTCTCCTTTTACTCTCATTAAATTTGGAGAACGCTCAAATAGTTTTATGCAGAGAGAGCTTAGACTGTCCACACTTTTACAAATTTAAGGGATTTCTTTTCAAAAATGAGCCTTCGTTACCGTGCATGTCAAATATATTTTCAAAAATCTAGAGAAGAAAAGGGAGCCTTGGTTTTGAAATATTCAAAGGTCCTCCCAGACCCTGGACTCAGATATCAAAGTCGGGAATAAGGAATACCGAGGATAGAAAGGATACAGATAAGTGCATTTCATTTGGCGTGTAGTAAGCCTGATGTCTTTCTAACCTTAGCAGGGTTGATTTCTAAGGAAAACAGGCAACAGTTTGTAGTTGTGAGCCACAGTAACAACAGGTTTGCACCTTTTCTAAAAATACAGAAACACGGCACACAGCATCAGGAGTTAGCATGCAGACCAGAAGCGAGTTTCTCCGTGAAGTCACCGTAACGCTATTAGCAGAAGCATGTCATTTGTGGAGTGTTAAGCCGGGGGAAGTCTGGGGATGTCACTTTTCTTCCGTTAAGCTCGGCAGACTTTCTCTCTGCGTGGCGGATGACAAGTGTGCAACTAGTGTCGAGATGACACACATACCCACATGTCTGCGTGCACACGGGAAAACGAGGGGAGAAGTCTGACAGAACTGGAGCTTTGGGGGTGTGCGCGACGACACGTGCAGATTAGTTTCTGACAGTGCCGCAGTACATACAGTACATACTGCGTGCAGGGTAAGCGGGCCCCCTTTTAATATATGCATTTCTACACGTGAACAAGCACGAAGACATGTGTCTCTGTGCTGGTTAGTTCTTAGAAACGCTTTTTAGGAAGTCTGCACAATCAAATATCCCCGAATATTTCCACTCTTCTCTCAGCTTACTATAGTTACTGTGAATCTTCGACTGCGAGGCTTTATAGCCTTATTCTCATCACAGTTGTGGGTCTTCATTAAACACCAACCCAAACTGAGAAATAAATAAAGGTGTTGCAAAAGAAAAATGGAATCTAATAAGCCTCACCTCACTGTTGGTAAAATAAATTACTGCATCTAAGAAGTAATGCAGCAAAACATTATGGAAAACTCTTTCCTTCTCCTCTTGCTGCCCTTTTACTCATTGCTTATATACTTTTCACACACCAAAGGATTAATTCTTTTCTTGTCTTTGCTATTTCCAGAATGCCAGCCCCTGCCTTTGAAGCACCTTGACTGGGCAGATGTGGAGTCCATAGTCGCCGTGGTTTTCTCCTGCGTGGGCATCCTGATCACCTCCTTCGTCACCTTCGTGTTCATCCAGTACCGTGACACGCCCGTGGTTAAGTCCTCCAGCAGAGAACTCTGTTACATCATCCTGGCGGGCATCTTCATGGGCTACATCTGCCCGTTCACCTTAATCGCCCGGCCCACGGTGGCCTCCTGCTATCTGCAGCGGCTCCTGGTGGGCCTCTCATCTGCCATGTGCTACTCGGCGCTCGTGACCAAAACGAACCGCATCGCCCGCATCCTGGCCGGCAGCAAGAAGAAGATCTGCACCAGGAAACCTCGCTTCATGAGCGCCTGGGCCCAGGTGGTCATAGCGTTCATGCTCATCAGCGTGCAGCTGACTCTGGAGATCACGCTCATCATCCTGGAGCCTCCCGAGCCCATCAAGTCGTACCCGAGCATACGTGAGGTCTACCTCATTTGTAACACCAGCAACGTGGGCATGGTGGCGCCGCTGGGATACAACGGCCTTCTAATCATGAGCTGCACCTACTATGCCTTCAAGACGCGAAACGTCCCTGCCAATTTTAACGAGGCGAAGTACATCGCCTTCACCATGTACACTACCTGCATCATCTGGTTGGCCTTCGTGCCGATCTATTTTGGCTCCAACTACAAGATCATAACCACATCCTTCTCTGTCAGCCTGAGTGTGACGGTGGCGCTGGGCTGCATGTTCACACCCAAGATGTACATTATCATTGCCAAGCCGGAGAGGAACGTCCGAAGCGCCTTCACCACGTCGGACGTGGTGCGGATGCACGTCGGGGACGGGAAGTCGGCTCAGTGCGGGAGCAACAACATCCTCAACATGTTCCGCCGGAAGAAGCCCGTGACTGGCAAAGCCAAGTGAGTGACCCTTCATGTTGTTCATTCTGATAGATCTGATGCTGTTTTCTGGGCTGAGTGGACACAGGGACCAAAAGATAAGATGACTAAGCACTCAACTTTTATTAGATTACCACTTATTTTCACTAATTACCAAGAAGGTGCCTATTTTTATTTATTATTCAGGTGCTTATTCATGATATCAGTGGCCCATTTTTTTTACTTTCCACTACCCCAGTGTAAAACTAAACACCTGATTTAAACATTGGTTTATATGACACATCCCCCTCCCCCTGAGAATGAAATATTAACAATGAAATTCAGCTGAATTAGAAAAGTCAATATGGGGCGTTTGCTGTCATCAATCTGAAGCTAACATGTCAGTGATTATCTGAGGATAGATTTCCCATTTCTAAACTAGATTTAAGATTTGCATTTAACGTTTTTGAGATCCACAGCGGTGGGACACGGACTACTAAAGTAAGGAGTGGGGCAGACAACAAGAGTGATCCCATTATGTTTAAGTGTTGTCTCTTACCCTTGCTATGCAGCCTATCTAATCTTTTAACCCCTTAACCTCTTATACCGAGTGTGAATTGTCAAGGCTGGTAAATGTTCTGGTTTCCTGGAGAGCTGCACTGTCAACCGAGCCGTTATGCGTTTTCTCACGTAAATGCAGGGGAGAAAATCCCAGACGCTCACCAGCCAGAGGTCACGTGTAGCGAGCGACAATTTTAAAATTGGTCGACTCAGCTTTTGGAGAGCTTTATGAATCGTTTTAGCTCCAAGAAGAAACAGGACGTGGCTGGTTAAAGTATCTGATGATTTAAAGGTGCCGCCGTCGTCCTCTGTGATGGCGTCACTCCTCGTCTGGCAGTGGCGACAAAATACTTATAAGTCTTTTGACAGTGCAGCCCTCCAAGAAGGAGATCTTCCACCCTGCTGCTTCTGGTTCCTCCTGAATTAACCTCATGTTTAACTTTTCTCAGCATGTACACCCCCCCCCACACCCTCTCACCACCACCTCCCCAAACTAATCACATTAGAGCCAGCCCTAGCTCATTGTACACTAAACGCTGTGTCGTCTTCGGGCCAGTTCAGGCACAAGCGGAAAATACTTGCAGCTACAAATGCATGCGTCCCATTTTAAGCATATAAGCGAACAGGAAGAAAAAGAAACGAGCTGGATGGCTCCTGATTCTTTGAACACCGTGTCTGAGGCAATTTGAAGATCATAATGCTGTCTGCAGCACATTATGTATCAATGTTTGTGAAGCTGATAAATGTAAAGCCCTTTAGAGCTGGCGAGTGAACCCCTTAGCAAAGCTGTTAACGTCCAGTCCTGTGGTTAGAAGGTATTTTGACATGCACCGGAAATGTTGAAATGCTGCTGCTCTGTTTGTGTTATGTTGCTGCCATGTTGATGTTTCTGCCTCCACCTCCCGGTTTCCTGTGTTAGTAACTTCGGTCTTTATCTCGTTCATAGTTCTAATGGCAAGTCTGTGTCATGGTCTGAATCAGGTCCAAGACACCCTCCGAGGGGGGGGAATGTGTGGCACAGACTGTCTGTGCATGTGAGGAAACAGGAAGCCGGCTTGAATCAGACGGCGGTCATCAGGCCCCTAACTAACACCCCCGACCCCCACAGTTGTGAGCCCTCCACCTGCGACCTTGGCACAGACCCCCACCTCCCCCGAGAACCGGCCGGCACTAAGCCTCTGTACAACCTGGCGGAGGAAGACGACGAGGGCGACTCACAGCGCCCCCTCTGGACTTGCTCTGAACAGATGCAAGGGATGGATTCTGACCTATCTGAGCCGGCTTCTTATTTGCCCTCACATTTGGCGGGCCACGCCACAGAGCGCCCGCAGGGGGCTGTGGTGGACACACACAGCTCCCATGTCCCCGCACTGAACGACCACACTGCCAAGGAGGCAATCCCTGCCAATGAGCCTTTGAGCTTGACGCCCTCTCTGCTTCCTACGGCCCCACG
The DNA here is from genome assembly GCF_963514085.1 of Chelon labrosus. NCBI lineage: Eukaryota > Metazoa > Chordata > Actinopteri > Mugiliformes > Mugilidae > Chelon > Chelon labrosus. The sequence continues at coordinate 13,096,948 of NC_140347.1, read as the reverse complement.
AGCTGGAGCGTTTGAGGAGGAGGAGGAGGAGGGGCCCGAGGACGAGGAGCTGGACCTCCTGCACAGCTACATTTACGATGCCAAGGATGAGGGGGAAGGGGAGGACGGGGAAGGCGAGGATTTAACTCAAAACAAGCCCACTCTGGAGGATACCCTCGCTCTGTCTCCTCCCTCCCCCTTCAGAGACTCTGTGTGTTCGGGGGAGTCTGACACCGGCTCCCCCATCATCGAGTCCCTGCTCGGTAGCCCTCCAAGCTTGATCTACACCTCAAACATCCTCCAAGACTACGCACACAGCTCCTCAACACTGTGAGAGCAAAAAAAAACAAAAAAAAACAAAAAAAAAAACGGGCACTGACACAGCAGCTGTCAGCAGACTTGAGCATCACACACATTTCCACACACAGGTACACACACAGATATATTTTCAAGTTTTTAACTTTCTTTCTTTTCTTGGCTCATGAATTTGCTTGCTCGTACTTACTACTCGGCTTTTATCAGTAAGTGGTTAATATAAAACTCTTAGTAGAAACAAACCAGGAACTAACTACGAGTGCTTACTTTTTCCGAAGGGCTGCCAAGTACACAAAGCCTTTCTGTAAAATGTCAGACTGGGATCAGTGCCAAAACTCATCAGCTCTCATGCCAAATTTGGATGAATGAAGCAACACTGAGAATCATCATTAAAAAACGCGTAGCCATGGTTTTAAATGGCCCGTTTAGAAAAAGAAGAAGGGAAAGCAAAACTATATGTATATAATATGTGTGTGCAGAGCGCAGTTAGACACATCCCGCAGACCAAACGTAAGGACTGCGATAGCTGAGGTGCATTTCACGCCAGTTCTGATTATTAGCTCCGCTCACAGGTGTAGCAGTCACAGCTGCACACCGGCAGGCGATTTGCTTTCCGCCTTTTTTTGTTTTTTTGTTTTAGTTAATTAATCCGCCTTTCTCTCATCAGACTTCATTTCAATCTAAATATCACGAATTAACAAGAGCAGTGTGCGGATATTACATGTGCCCGCGAGGTGTGCTTTTCACAAAAAATACTAGAGATTCTGCTGAAGACTTGCGCTGTATGATATGTGATATGGATATAATGTGCCAATCAAAGTTGCTCTCAACCAACATCCCTGCTGCTTTCGGTTTTTTTTTTTTATTTAACCATGTAGCCGATACAGGTGATAGCGTGATTGTAGATGATGGCGATGTTGTTTATTCAGTTTACACTCCGACATAACCCCGAGAGCAAGTTCTCTGTGCGACGGGATGATGATGATTTTTTATTTATTATTATTATTTTTGCTTTCCATGATGCCGTGTTGATATTTCTCACGAGTTTGCTGTGTCATTGTAATGGAAAAACACAGTACGAGTTGTACAAGTTCTCAAAGTTTGTAATACTGTTAAGCCATCTCTTGTTTTTCACACAGGTGGTATGTTTGTAATACTGATAAATGTCTATATTTAGAATGTCAACTAAAAAAAAAAAAAAAGAAGAGAGTTTATACATTTTGAAACCTGTCCTCAAGATACTCGACAAGGAGCAGCTGTGTGTTTGGTTTTTTTGGGGTAACTTTTATGCTAACTTGACTCAACTGTATCCTCATTTGGTTGTAAAAAAAAAGAGTAACCAATGATTAGTTGCTTCTTGTAATGAGATTATATACATACATGTTTCAGTTTTTGCTTAAATCTTTGCATTATAGACTTAAGTAGTTTACTTGAGGTTAAGTTTCTTAGTTTATTTATAAGAATTGCGAACCATTTCCGAGTACAAGACTACACGGTACGTAGTGCAGTGGTATTGTATTTCCAAATGTTTTTAAGTCTATTATAGTGTAAGTTGTTAACTGATTTTAACCGATGTACAATATACGAGGTGCCACCTGTTCAACACTGTCCAGTATAGAATGAAATAGGCCTTTATGTTTTGGGTGAGCTGAACATGAACAATGCTGTAAAATAAAAAAAGTATTTCTATTAAGAAGACTGATTACTGCCTACAGTAGCCGGAAAAAAAGTTTTAAAAAGTAAAAAAAATAAAATAATCCATGCCAAAGTTTAACAATGTTATTCAAGGATTTTTATCTATTTATTTATTTTAAATATCCCAAGCAAAAGTTTAAAGGGTCAATCTCTGATCTCTTTTGTTGTCTTTGGCGCCACCTATGGCCGTACGTGGTAACTGCAGGTTTACATGGGGAATATTTTGTCAACCCGATTGAAAATCATTCTGATTAAAGATTCAAACTTAACTGGTTAAATTAAACGATTTGATGAAATATATGAATTTGCACAGCCCAAAACATTAATCAGAATAGAACTCTTTTCAACATTCACAAAGTGGAGACTCAAATCTGCTGGCTAATCGGCTTCGGCCATCTTTACCTTAACACTTACTTGAAGAACTTTGTCGTTTTGCTACCTCCACATTACTGTCCCTTTGGGAAACTCATCACTTCCCTGATGTTTACTCCGTGTGGGGGAAAACGAAATAAGAAAGAATGCATTTATTCCAACCACAAAGAAACGATCGGATCAAGCGTTTACATGGTTGAACAGATTATCAAAGAGTTACACCACCTCTCCTAATCTGATTCTTTCTGATTGGGAATCCAGACTGTAACAACTCAAGTGGGACAACACGATGCTAGCGTCCATGTGAACACAACAATCCTCCATCCCTGGCAGAAAGATGACTGCAGCGTGATTGATCAGGCCTGACTTACTGGGCGAGGAGCGTCTCCACAGTCACCCAGTTTGGAAAAACATAAATGCAGTGACTTTAATATAACTACAGTCAGCTGTATCAACGTTTTGTTTTGTCATCTGGCATTTATTTAAATGAGACTATTTGAGATTGGCACTTTAAACTTGTGTTTCTGCTGTTTCACTTGTTGAGCTACTTTTTTCTTGTCTTCCTCTAATGGTTTAAAAGAAATCGTGACTGTTTATGGGTGTTTAAATGCTTTGAAACCCAAATCACAGCGTGAAACGATTACTGCATGAGCAACAGAGGGAGGGAGGAGAAGCATATATCAAGTTTCCCCTGACATTTCCGGGTCCTATGACTTATCAGGTGGTTGCTGAGCGGCTGCAGGAGGAGGAGGAGGAGGAGGAGGAGATGGAGGAGGGTATGAGGAGAATTAGAGAAAGGGGGCATGTAGTTTCTGTTGCATCTTACCCTCAGCTCTCCGACCAGCCCAGTCCTCGGTAGAGCCGCACAGGAAGAAGAAACAAAAAACAAAACCTACATGAGCGAGAGAGCAGAAGTTGTCTGAGTTTGGAGAACAGCTGTCAGTGTCAGCATGGCCGGGGGCTCGGTGTCTGAGTGTAAGGAGTACTTGTTCAAAGTGCTGGTCATCGGGGAATTAGGCGTGGGCAAGACCAGCATCATCAAGCGCTACGTCCACCAGCTTTTCTCGCAGCACTACAGGGCGACGATCGGGGTCGACTTTGCACTCAAAGTTATCAACTGGGACAGCAAAACGCTGGTCAGGTTACAGCTGTGGGACATCGCAGGTAAGGACTTAGACACCGAGTCACATGCGCGTGTGTGTGTGTGTGTGTGTGTGGTGAGGGGGGAAGTTTCACTTTCGCGCACTCCTTAAAAGTTTACGCAGCGGTTTTTCTTTGTGGATATATCCAACCAGAAATGGTGGCATGATGTAAAAGAAGCAGAAGAGACCGGTTGATCGTGTCTGCCGCTTTCCACTCTCTGATCACGGCAGCTCATAATTGTCAATGGAATGTAGGTCACGTTGTTTCCGACTGAGCGCCGCCTCACGCACTCAAACTCCCCATAAAAATATCCTTTTTACAAGTTTCTCCTGGCGTTAAAACTGTTTATGCGCACTTCCTCGTAGACTCACCTACCTGCCGTATCATGGCACATGCCGTCGCTCATGTGGTGTCATTGCAATATCTCGTGTTACCCCTTATTGTGTGTCCGTGTGTGCGCGTAAACGGATTTCATAAAACTTGCCTATCTTTTTCAGCCAAACTTGGCACAGCAGACCTGTGCATTCCAGCAGCTTGAGTAAGCAAAGCTGAGAGGCATCGGAGGAGTGTAAATAAGAGATTCCCACATGCAGGCGCACTGTTTGTCCTCCGCAGGCCCCGAAATCTCTCACTGTAAACACAGATTAACGTGCTGGGGAAGGACAGGTGAGAGGAGGAAGTGAGCAGCCAGCAACCAAAACCTCCACTCCTGCTCCATCAGTAGATGTAGGCTTGTGATGCTCCATCAGTATCGGTAAGGGGGTTGAGATGACCCTGTAATTTGAAAACAAAAAAGTTTTAGTGAGCCTGAAAGCTTGGGTAATGTTTTGGAAGTTTAAATTTAAAAGATTTAATCTGGAAATTAATCTAATACGCCAAGAGAGGACAGTGGCAGCTCTGAAAGTCTAAAAGTCTGAGTGCTGCTGTTGTGCAGAGGGAAGCCCCTGATATAAAATAATATTGGCACAGATGTAGTGACTGTCCCCTTTATGTAAGCTTTGAAAACTTACTTTCAGACTTGAAATAGTGACGCAACAGTTTGTGGCATGATCTTAACCCCCGTGTATCGGCTTCTATTCTTGTCTTTATTGCCAGAGATACATCTGACTCATGACGCTGTTTGCTCAACAATGTACTGGCTGTAACTCATGAGGCCGGGTTAATGAGATCACATGTTTTTAAGGCCTTTGTATAGAATCTGTATGTGTGAGGTCTTTTGTCATAGATAAGCCCTCTGTGATGCAAACATCCACAGGAATGCGTCCTGTTTAGGTGGAAATTCTTTCAGTAACTTAAAAGTATGAATGACAAAGACACCATTTACATACGTTAGGTCACACTTAACAGTCACGACGTCAGATGTATAGGAGAAGGACAAGTCAAGTGGTTAATCGTCTTCCGAGACTGCGGTGTTCAAAGAGAGGCATGTGACCTAAGGATTTTCTGCTGCACGTGCTGGCAGTGAGTTTAATTCAGGAAGATGCACGGATGCAGGGCTTCAGTTAGTGCTTGCTCTCAGTTTAGATTTACCTGCCAGTTGTTTTTCAGTGAATCGGTTTCTTTGTCGGGAAACAGTTTCCGAGGTAAACCAATCAAGTATTCACGACTGAGCACATGGAATCGGACAAATCTCGGCCTTTTCTTATCTTTCCAATAAATATGTGACGCTTGTCCTTTCTGACCATCGTTATTATACGATACATTAAAATAAAAAAATTATTTTCGTGTATGCGTGCTGATGGATTTAGAATACACAACCATAACCAACATTTTAGAGATAAGTTCTCGAAAACAAGCCTGTCTTAAATATTTACGACTCCGCAGAGAGTGGGTGGTTTGGTTGGCGAGGGATTTCGTGTCTGAGCTGCTTACATAATCTTTACCAAAAGTGTTTGTTCCAGCTTAACATCTGTTCCTGTGGTTTGTCAGTCAGATCCTGAATCTGTCTCGTGTCAATTACTGTGAGTCATCGCCATTGTTCTCTAAACAGAAACATATGGAGACGAGGAATCTGCAGGCAACTGCAGGAAAGCTTTTGATACAAGGAGATTTCTGTTTTTCTTTTTAATTCTTAGTCTGAGCACCGTTGGCCGGTCACGCCTGAGCTTTGGTCTCATGCGGTCTCAAGAGACGAGAACACTTTGTCAGATCTTGTCGGCAACGAGGTCAACAAGTCGTCGTGTTTATCAGGACAGTTCCCCTAACGAAAGACATTGTTCTGGTTTTAAACTCGGCACATTCTCATGTCAAAAGTTTCTAGTCTGACTGTAAGTGATGGCCGGTGCATGGGATAGGGCATTTGTATCTGATTATCTGGACACAGGAAGCCCTGAGAACATTGCCCGTTGTCCCCTGAGGCAGAGTCAGCCAATGATTGCAAATGGAAGCAGAACTTGAAGGAGTTTCTAGCTACTTTTTCCTCATGTCGGTGCGTTTTCTTCTTGTACGACCACTGTGACCGATAACTCTTTCAGCATACGTGCCATGCGGGCATTGTTTTTCGAGGCGAGTTTTTCCTCTCCTTTTAAAAAGAGAAACAAGCCCTGCCTCTAGATATATTCTATTCTTGCTTTTGGATTTTGGCGGAGCAGGTCCATCGTCTCCCTCAATCAAACAGACCTCATATGCTGAGACAGATCAGGACAGATGGTTCGGGAGACTGCTGTTTTTATATTTATTCCATCGCTTACAGCAGTGACAGAAAGGGGGCGAGCGTTTGAGCGCTTGGGGAGGGGCAGTGTCTGTCACGGACTGATTGGCAGCGCCGGCTATGTGTCCCACCGTCGCTTGAGCCCTGGCAGCGTGAGCTCGGTGTGCGGGGTGCATCTGTGACTGGAGTGCCGGGGAGGGCCGTCTGCCTGTCACAGCCAGACAACACTTGATCAGAGGATCTGCAGGGGTGAATAAAACACTGACACACATACACACACACACACACACACACACGTACAAGACTGATATCACTCACCCTGACAAGGAAGCGTGCTTCTATATAATTAGGGGAACAGAGAATTTTACATGCACATTTAGTCCGACCAGAAAGTTTGAAGTTGGATGACATGGACACTGAACTTCATTTTTCACACCTACACCGAGGCTCGGCCTGAAAACAGCCGGAGGATAAAATAAGTAAGCAGGGGTGAAAGAGTGAAAGCTGGAGGTATAGTTGCCAAGTCATTAAGACCATTAATGAATGGCCATTAAGCCATTTAATCGTGCAGAAAAGGAGGCCTGAGTTATCGTCACAGCCTCACTGAGAGCAACTTCGGCGTTGTCTTTTTACCAACCTCAATAGTGATTACAGTCTGCGAGGAATGACAGTAATCAGAGGGTTGTTGGGATAAGGAAAGCCAGCGGGAAGCTTGCAGGTTTCCCACCCCTTTTTCACCCAGAATTGCTACTCTGTCCTGGATTTGTCTAAGCCATAGGACAGGATGATTACCACCATGGCACGGAGTAAATAAGCTTGCACCTTGTGGGATCAAACGTTCTCGAAGGTTAACGGGACGTGTGGAGTGGTTCCCGTTGCAGCGGCCACCCCTGAACCCTTTAAATTGCGAGATAAACATCCTCACGTCCTCTCGGAGACACCATTTTTGTTTAAATCTGTCTGTGGTCAGCAAGACAAGGTGTGACTGGACACTCGGCAGTAGTTCCCCCAGACAAATCGGAGGCATCACAAGATAAAACGAAGGTATTGACAAAATAATTTGCTCTGGGCTTTATCTAATGGGGAATTCATTTGATTTGACTTCAATTAATTAATAATTTTTTATAAATCTGTCAGTAGTTTGACAGATCTCAAATTTTCCACGGCCCAGTGAGATGTTTCCAGACTCAAGTCAAATAATAAAGATAAAATCCACATCTTCATAAACGACGCAGCCAAACAGTTACATAACTGGTTAATTAACTATCCAAACTATTTCATAATTAATTTGTCAGCTTACCAACAGATTAATCAGCTAATTTGTTTGTGCTTTACTCGCGAAGCCAAATCACTGCCGAGCCATTTAGATCCGTGTGCCAGTTACAGTACGAGCGTGTGCACTGATTGAGACACTTTCAAGCGCGCAAGTGAGGCGAACGGCGCAGCCATCAACAGGAGGTGGATGTGGAGGTTCACCTGCAAAGAACTGCAAGTGTTACAGAAATAGCAGAGACACAGTGTACCAGTAGGTGAGACATTAAGTCTACTAGTAAGGCTGCCGCAATTTTCTGAACTGAGAAACTTAACAGCATTCTGACGGTACATAACATCCATCTGGTGACTGTGAAGGATGTGATCGACATTATTTTTGTGCTTTAAACCCTCTCTCTGTTTGGCATCTGGATTGTGTCTGCTTCTTCTCCACTCCTTCATTTAGGCTTGTAACACCAGTAACAGCTCAATAGTGCTTAAATTGATTTACCTCTCTGTTTACCTTGCCTGATCTCCAAGTTAACAGAACTCTGAGATCAGGTCACGCCTCATTACTCTGACGATATGTCAGCTGTACGTTTCTGCATTGATGTGTTCCCATTTATATGTTCAACGTTGTACGAGACTAGCAGCTATGTAGTGACAAGGGACCACGGAGTGTGTAGTGTAATTCAGCAAGGTTGTAGCGATGCTAGGCTAAAAGAAAAACAAAAAACTTTGAGGCGACGACCAATAGGTGACATGGTTGATGGACACATGATGCAAGCGCAGAGTTGCCATGGAGTTTACGCCATGGAAACACCTTCCACGACTTTAACCTTCTGCCACCAAATTCACCATGATGATGGCAGGTATTGTGTGGACCCAGATGGAGCGTAATCAGCGGTGAAAATGGAGAATGTCACCTCCATCCAAACACTATCATTATTTTTTATGTTCTGCTTGTTTCCCACTGAAACTTTTGTGCTGAAAAATATGGAAGAGAGAGATAACGTAGGCAACCAGGGCCTGGAACGATCAGTCCTTTTTCCCGCTACCTCTACCATGGTATATTGTAATATTTACCACCAATACCGACTAAAGGGGAACTACTGTTCTTTACAACCTGGACCTTATTTCTGGCATAAAATACGATCGTTTACTCACCCATATAACTTTTTTGTAATTTGCATTGCTTCGGGAGATAATTAGATCTGCGTATATCCATATAGTGGGAGTGACTGGGGCACCGAAAAGCAGCCTCTAAATAATGCATTATCTGCCGCGAAACTCGTTCATTTTACCAATATTTTGTTATGATGCGCTAGTGCTGTTCCCTGTAAAGTCCGGAGTTACTTGTTATCATAATCCGGGGTCTGTAGGTCAATCTACAGATCTATAATCTACATGTCTTCTGACCTGGATGATGTCATCTCTGAGCGACGCACGCAACTGCGACGGTCGGCGTGTTTACCTGTAATTTGCTACTGCTATCTTTCATCCACAACCTCAGAATCGGAAAAATATTCAGCCATGTTGCAAAAAACTAGTAGTTTCAACGAGTTTCGCGGCAGATAATGCGTTATTTAGAGACTGCATTTCGGTGCCCCAGTCACTCCCACTATATGGATATACGCTGATCTAATTATCTCCCGAACCAGTACAAATTACACAAAAGTTTTATGTGCGAGTAAACGATCGTATTTTATGCCAGAAATAAGGTCCAGGTTGTAAAAAACAGTAGTTCCCCTTTAAGAGACCTTTCCTTACCTTCCCTGCACAATATTTGCTAGTTTTGTGTACTAATTCTGGATAATATTCTACAACAAATACAGTACGACCATTTTGAGCTCACTCCTACAACCTTGTGCCAAGGCTTTATGTTGAGCGGGCCCCCACCGATCCTCCAGTTGAAGGTGAGGGAGCACAAGGGTAATACCACTTAAAGGTTGGGGGATTTTCCCTCAATCCAGATTCTGTTCATTGCTGAGGGCCATAGTAAGCTGTACGTAAGTCATTGCTCACATGCTGCTCAGAGGAATTTGAACGTGCCGGTCATGTGGTATTCAGTCTCTCTCGCCTGTAACTCGTGCTGAAGACTACTACCTCAATGACTGGGACCTGTGTTGTCTTTTGTTGCGTTAGTTGTTGTTGGGAGTAAGAGGGGAGGGGGTGGTAGGGGGTCGTTCACAGCCAGTTGCTTCCTAACAACAGACAGACTGATACTGCTGCTGTTGCTACTGCCATGTCTGGCTTGGACAGTTTCTATGGTAACCCACCCACAGGATAGCAGCATGTACGGCCGTAGAGGAAACCAGGGTTGCTAAGGCTATGCGGATAATGATGAGACTTTGCTTCCTTTCTCGTTCTCCCACACAGCCGTCGGAGATGATACGGCGGCTGCAGCTAAACGGCTTCTCTTTCATCAAGTAGTCCTGTAATGTTCGTAAGCAGGTTGCCTAACTGCGCTCGAGGTCACGCGCCAGGATTCATTCGGCGACATGGTAGAATGAACTGAGATGTTCTCGCTTTAAGCCCTTTACATTCCTTCAGAGTTCACGGTCTTCGCTGATGGGTTCGGACGTGTGCTCCTTCTTTAGTTTGTAGGCAGTGGCCTCATGTTGGGTGTTTAATGCAGAAGCTCATGTTTTTGTTCTGCTCCTCTGCGGCATTGGGTGGCATTCGAAGGCATATTTTTCTTTTGCAGGACGTCAGTGAAATAGAACAAGAAACAAATAAAATATGGATACCTTTAAAAAATACGCCTATCGATCTATCATCTCTGTTGGCCGCCGTCTGTGAGGAGTATGAATTACCGCATCAATAGAGAGCGTGACCTCTGACCTTTCTTTTGTTCTTGAAGTCAATTTTTCCTTAGCAAAAGAGACAGCCAGCTCACTAATTACAAGCAGAAGAAACCTGAAGTGAAGCCGTGAAGCGAGATTCGATTTGCTGACAAAAAATAAATAAAATCAACCTTGAATTTTAACTGTGTACATTTATACAATGAAAACGGATAAAACAAAAGAGAGTGTTCACATTGGGATGTTAGATGGCACGCACAAAATAAGTCGTGCTGGGTTGGTTCTAGTTTTTGAAATGTCATCACCTTGAACACATTCAGGAACCGATCCCAGCTGTCAGTGGGCGCACGAGAGGCAGGGTACACCCTGGACGGGTCGCTAGTCTATTGCAGGGCTTCACACTCACACCAGTACCCGGAGTACCTGGAGAGAACCCATGCAGACACGGGGAGAACTCCACACAGAGAGACCCCAGTCGAACCCAGAACCTTCTTTTTGTGAGGCATCAGTGCTAACCACCACGCCACTGTGCCGCCTCGAAAATAATCACCAGATTTATTGAGGACGAAGTCAAGAGAAGTGGCTTTTATCTAACAAATTACACGTCGGATCATGAGTGGGACAGGGTGAAGGAGTGGTGGGTTGAGCGAATGCCGCAAGATGATTATCAGAACTTGCTTGTGACTCTGGAAAGGAAAGGTCAGGCATCATGGGATTTGCTGTCATTTAATGTTAGCGACTTGTGTGTAGAGCCTTATCAATATCCCAGATAACTCATTACCGTGTTTGTGTGTGCGCTCGCTGTGTGACGGCGGAGCGCATCGGCGCCATCGATTGATCACGAGTCTTTTTTCATTCTGCTAGTTCCCTCTTAATACCCCCCTCAGACTGGCTTCTGCCAACATATCGAACGAGCCGCAAGGACTGGGTATGTCAAGAAAATCAGGTGTGGAACGTAAACATGCTCGTCACGGCCTCTTAGGCGTTTGTGAAACGGTTTCTTATCTGTTCCCAGAATGCGTGAACCATGGTGCTTGAAAAGAGCCAATGAATGAATAAAATGGGCAATTAAATCTGGGCATATTTAACGAGATATTATTTTGACTTTAGATTTTGGCAGTTCTTCAGTTCCACGGTAGTCCAAGGTGAGCAGGCAGTCCTTGTTGGTTTCTCTCATTTCTTAAAAGAATTAAAAACACTCATCATGCTGTATTCTTTAGCAGATTGCAGCTAACACAGAGGAAAGTACCTGAAAATGTTCAAGTGTGTCTGTGGTGAATATGGTTCAGTCACTTCTGCCAGAGTCATTGTGTGTGGCTCAGTCTGAACCTGCAATAGAAAAAAAAATAAATAAAACACTGCGGAAGAAGCCTTGAAAATGATTAAGTCATTATTTCTTTCTGCATCCTGCCCTTGCCTTCTCTCTCCTGGACGTATGAGCTTCACAAGGCCTGGAAATGAAAGCCTTATTTCAGTCCATCAGCTCTTTATCCCACTGTGTCGTGTCTCCGGTGGCTTCACCTGGGGTTATATCTGCTAAAATTAGACTCTCAATTATGAGCAATTACCGTCAGGCCTGTGGGCCCCACAGTGCATTCGGTCTCTCGCTCACACCCGCATTGCACCACGCCACTCCAGTTCCTCGCTTGGTCGGGTAGCTACCTATAGTAAAGTGAAAGTGTGTTGGGAGAAACCGTGCTCGCCACTTCCTCAATCCCTTTCTTAGTTCGTTTTCTATTTTGTCACAGAGTCCCAGTGAAGGCTGTTAGCCGTCCCATGCACTGTACGATTACGCTCGCCCTGTAGGCTTTAATAAATTGGAGCAGGGTGTAGTATAAATATGTGCTGAATCCGTCGCACGCTGCATTAAGTCATTGAAGGCTAATTGCCGACACATAATCTAAAAATAAGGATAAACGAGCAGGTGCTTTGGAGGCACAAACTGCAAAGAAGGTGTAGCCTTGAGGGTGACCTGGAGGCTCAATAGCTCGGGCACATACGGCTCCACGTGGGCTAAAATGCTCTAAAGCAAGAGCCCCTGGTGTGACTCCAGGCCATCTCCAAAACTCCAAAAAAAAAAAAAAGTATAAAAATGTGTGTATTATCAGCCAAATGTACAGTTTTTATGGTCGAAAGTCAAATGAAACTGCTGCAGGAATGTGTGTGCTGCATTTTACTGCTGATGTTTACATTTAAGCTGATCTGAACTCATTTATATTCTGTTGTGTAGTTTAATTTACAGAAATGCATCCTGTCAGAACCACATACCTCAGATAAACGGTACAGTATCTGCCTCTGATATAGTAAAAGTAAAAAATTGCAGGAACTGAAAGTACAAGTACCTTGAGTAAACACTAGTGTATAGTATACTTTGTCACAGTTCACCACTGCTTTACTGCACGTCATAAAAAAAAATTGCAGCTCGGCAAAAATGTAAACACATGATTGTAATCCTTTGTCACATGTTCAGACTGGTCTGCTCTCGTAAAACAAAACATAAAGGAGACTTGTGATTTTAGTCATACCTGGAAAATCCTCATTTTGTGCATTTCTTAACAATTATTTACAGACGAATACGCCTCGGAGTTATGTAGCACTATATAGTGTAACTGATTGAGCATGGAGAATCTCAAAATGAAACTGAAACATAAAAGGGATTCATTCCTTTTTAAGAATCTCCACAACTGTGTCTCGAACATTCACGCTCACAGCCGGCGAAGTCTGGGTCACAGCTTCAGATCACAGCTATCAGTTGTTTGTGCTTGTGCTCAGTTCGTGTGGCCGCGAGCGCTGTTCAGGCGAGCTCAGCACTGACACACCTAAATATGTGGGCCTATCACGTGCCCTTAATTGGCCCCGTTCACATAAGACAGTATTATAGTTACGGTAACCAACACATTTCTGCAGCACGGCGGTTTTTGATTAAGCAGTATGCCTGGTGATATATTTATTTGACTGTCAATAATAGTTGACAGAGTCGAGTAGAGTCTTATTTTCAGTTAATCCTCCTGTTGGCCACCTCGTTGCCTTTGATTTTGTTTTACTACACGCCTGTGCACAGGTGTGCTGTTGCACATTGACCCCTGGCGTGCTTTACCATTTAAGCAAGACATGATGTAGCACTTTCTTCCACGGCAAAACATAAGAACACATCAGCATGACAGTTTTCTCTAATGCAATGAACATAGGCATTAGACTGGTACAAACCAGTACAAAAACTAGCCACAATTGTGTTATTTATTTATTAGAGAGTATTCACAATGTGTCTTTTTTGTCGTCAGTAGGAACGCATAATCATTCATCCAGGGAAGATGAACAGCAATTAAGCAATATGACACATATCTTGGCTTTTAAATATAAGTTATGTTTTTCTTCTATAATAATATGTCCAAGTGCTGGAAGTTGGGCGCTGTTTAACTCGCTGTTTAAAAAGAGAAACTGCTTTAACATGCTCCAGATGGGTCAGTGGAGTGAGCCAAAGCTTAAATCAATGCTTCTTTTTGATTACATGCTTGAAAATGTGACATCAGCCAGGTGTTACCGGATTCAACATTTGGCGGTTTAACTGCTCATACCAGCTAAATCATAGATTTCACTTCCCTCCTCTGAGGTACTGTTCTGTACGCTTCACTGCACTCTTAAAAGGAATAGATGGGTTCCGACTTAAAGGTGCATCAGAGAGCTGTTACTGTTTTTTTTTTTTTCACCTCCAGGGCGTATTTCCCCTTTACAGTTTCATTTAAAAAAAAAATGCAAAGTTGAAGTTTGAATTATGTTCGTGGTTATGGTTATTCAATCTCACATGCACTTAAAGGGGAACTGCTGGACCTCATTTCTGGCTTAAAATACAGTCGTTTACTCACCCATATAACTTTTGTGTAATTTGTATTCCTTCGGGAGATATTTAGATCACCGTATATCCATGTAGTGGGAGTGACTGGGGCACCGAAACGCAGCCTCTAAATAACACATTATCTGCCGCGAAGCCCGTCCCGTTCATTTCACCAATATTTTGTTATCGTCGGCTTGTTTACCTGTAATTTGCTACTGCTGTTTTTTTTGCAACATGGCTGAATTTTTCCGACTCTGAGGTTGTGGACGAACCATAGCAATAGCAAATTATAGGTAAACAAGCGTCACTCAGAGACGTCATCATTCAGGTCAGAAGACATGTTGATGATAACAGGTAACTCCGGACTCAACGGGGAATAGCACTAGCGTACGATAGCAAAATATTGGTGAAATGAACGAGTTTCGCGGCAGATAATGCGTTATTTAGAGGCTGCGTTTCGGTGCCCCAGTCACTCCCACTATATGGATATACACTAATGTAATTATCTCCCGAAGGACTACAAAGTACACAAGTTATATGGGTGAGTAAACAACTGTGTTTTATGCCAGAAATAAGGTCCAGGTTGTAAAAAAACAGTAGTTCCCCTTTAAATGGATGGAATCATTCTTCGTTTAGTTAAAGAAAAGGAAGGGGATTAAACTTTAAGCAATTGATGTGATGTCACTATAGTTAGCTGAACATTAACCTGGTTCTGTTCTGATTAAGAAGAGGCCCTCTCAGATTGATAGTGACACACCACCTACCTCTGGTAATTCCCCGTGCTTTGCCGTTTCTGAGAGTGACTACAGAGAATGGGCTTCTTATTATGGCAGATTACTTCTGCCATTCACTGTGTGCGGATTAGGCCTGTGGCAAATTAGGGAAAGTAGGTCGAATAAGAACCGTCTCTATCCACGTCTTTTTTTTTCAGGTCCATTTGGAGGAGTAAAACTGAGTTGTGGAGCAAGAAATGAGAAGGAAATATTGCCGTTTATATATTTAATCACATCTGCTTCTGAAAGATTCATCACATCCATATTAAAGAAAAAAAAAACCATATTGCTCATCCATCCTTTAGCTGCTTTATAGAAACCTAAATATTTCTCTTCCCATCCCACAGGCCAGGAGCGATTTGGGAACATGACGCGGGTGTACTACAAAGAGGCCGTGGGGGCATTCGTGGTGTTCGACGTGACAAGAGGCTCCACGTTTGAGGCCGTGTCTAAGTGGAAGCATGACCTGGACAGTAAGGTGAAGCTGGCTAACGGCAACCCCATCCCCTCAGTGCTCCTCGCCAATAAATGTGACCAGAAGAAAGAGAACTCCAACAACACAGCCCTAATGGACAATTTCTGCAAGGAGACTGGCTTCCTGGGCTGGTTTGAGACCTCGGCTAAGGTGAGCAATCTCTACTAGACACACATTTCTGAAATAGCTTCTCTTTAAGATGTTTCCCTCCCTTTGATGTGTATTTATGTTTTACTTCTAGCGTTCCTGAACATTAAACTAGGATACAGTGTCATGAAATGACCAAACTTAGGCCTCATATCATGGAGACAAACATTTCCTTCAAAGTAAAGTTGAGTCATCGTCAAACACGATTAGTGCTGCGTTCAAATCACATTTTGCACATGAATGGGACTTGTGTCTGTGGCCAGTCAGATGTGATAAAGGCTTCGAAATGCCCACATAACCAAAAATAGAAAAAAAAAAGCCACTGAACCCTTTACCATTTGACTCAACAGGAAATCCTCTGAGAAGTCATGCCACTTCTGAATGGTGCAATCGCATTGGTTACTCTGTGGTGATTGTGAAATAGCTGCATGTTGTCATGTAATTCAACAGTAGCTCACATTAAAAATGCTTTTTCCAAAATTCAATGTGACGTTTGTAGATTATTAGATGTTCTGACATTAGAATGAGCTCAAGGTTGTGTGAAAACTTTAAAACATTGTACCGGTTGTCTTGAAACTGTACATACACTGCCTGGACAAAAATAAAGTCACCATGTGGATTTAACTAAGCAAATAGATACGAGCCTCCTATTGGATAATTACTGCATGGGTGATTATCTTTCAACTGGCAACAAGTTATTTAACCCCAACTGATGCAATGAGTAGCTTCTCATTTCTTAAACAACCGTGTCTAATGTTAATCTGTTTGAGAAGGGTCAAATCATTGGCATGCATCAAGCAGAGAAAACAGTAGAAACTACTAAAATTGGGTTAAGAACTGTCCAACGCATTATTAAAAACTGGAAGGACAGTGGGGAACCATGGCATGACGGTAAGAAGAGAGGCAGATGAAGTGATGCACCCATCATGCCTAGTGTCTACTGTACAAGCCTGTGGGGGCAGTGCTATGATCTGGGGTTGCTGCAGTTGCTCAGGTCTAGGTTCAGCAACATTATGTACCCAAAGAATGAGGTCAGCTGACGACCTGAATATACTGAATGACCAGGTTATTCCATCAATGGATTTTTTCTTCCCTGATGTTCACGGGCATATTCCAAGATGACAATGCCAGGATTCATGGGGCTCAAATTGTGAAAGAGTGGTTCAGGGAGCATGAGACATCATTGTCACACATGGATTGTCCACCACAGAGTCCAGACCTTAACCCCATTGAGAATCTTTGGGATGTGCTGGAGAAGGCTTTGTGCAGTGGTCAGACTCTCCCATCATCAATACAAGATCTTGGTGAAAAATTAATGCAACACTGGATGGAAATAAATCTGGTGACATTGCAGAAGATTATCGAAACCATGCCACAGTGAATGCGTGTTGTAATCAAAGCTAAAGTCGGTCCAATGAAATATTAGTGTGTGACCTTTTTGTTTTTTTGGTGGCGATTTATTTATTTATTTTTGGCCAGGCAGTTTATAATGCAATCAGAATTTTAATGACAGGAAATTTGTAAAAGCCATTTCTAATCCCGCTGTCTTTGTCATGCATGCACAACCTCGAGTGAAAATTGTCAGACAGCTGGCGTGATATGGTATCGCATGACAGTGATTGATGGTGCGGCCGAGACCTGCGAGGATTAGAGAGATTGGGCTCTGGAAGATAATGGTTTGTAGTGTTTCTCTTAAACTTAGGTCCAGCTGTCACAGGTTTGCTGTTGCTGTCTTAAGGTTCCAACGTGGCACTGCTTAGTTACTATGGTCTCAATCCGTTTCGTGGCACAACCGTAAATGTTGGCTACTCTCATCTGTGTTTTTGCTGCTGTTGGTCCTTTAGCTTTTATTCTGTTATGTAAAGGACTAGACAATGAAATTATTTCCAGTGGACTTAAACAAAGTTGTAATATGTAGCCATTGTGTGTATCTCTTTGTAGTTCAAGACACACTTTTAACCAATCAGCGACTGTCTTATGTATCCTGTCATCACCCTGGGGCAATGCACTGTTGGCTTGTTGGAGGGCGGCATGCAAACGCGTTTGTGGTTCTGGTTGAATTCTCATAATCCTTCGCTCTGCACAGGCAGATAACTATGAAAACACCAACACTACACCATGAAATGTTAGTGTTTTTAAGTTGTGCTTCTATTGCGAGATCATTTTTGCAAGTTTAGGATAAGAAACAATTTCATACACATAATGTGTAGAAATCTGACCACTTAGCTCAAGTGCGACATCACTACTTACAGTCCAGAATATATGCAAACAGAAACACTGTAAAAGTAGCCATTGATGCAGTACAAACTAAAATTACTCACTAAATGACCCTTTTCTGTGTTAAATTATTAAATTATGGTATCAATATTACTTATTCTTTAACCTGCAAATTATTCTTTAATGTTGTAGTTAGTGAAAGTGGTGTTAACTCTAACTGGTTTACACTTATGGTAGTTTAAATGTTTACAAATGCATTGTGTTTTATGAAACAAAGCAGATTTAACACAAAACATAAGAACTATATCTGAACTAATGTACTGGAGTAAAGGGTACAATATTTCCCTCTGGAATATAGAGTAGTTGGATAAATTGTGTATTTAATCTTACGTGCCACGTGTGTTAGTGTGTGTTATAAAGCTTGTTTTTTGAATGAAACTAAACTCTTGATGCTGCTGTGTTGAAAGTCGACTCATCAGGATGTAACTGTGGGATAGTTGACGAAAGAGACGCCAGGGAAAGTTCCTCTTGATTTTGCCTTGCCTCCTTTTCCCGTCACAGTTTTGTCCTTTTTCCTAGCTGAGCCTCTCTGTCTTTCTAAGAAAACTTAAATGTCCGTAAGACAGGAAACGCACAGTAGTACATTTGAAAGAAAAGACCAACTATTGTACTCCGCAAACTATTAATTCATCCGGAGTTGTGTCACGTGCCGTGTCATGTGAATTGAGTGTGTGTGTTATTGTGTAATTGTTTTGTGTGCCCATCATGCTGGCATTAAACTCAAGCCACCACAACCTGTGACTGGTTCAGAGAGTTCCAAACCTTTATTTTTTTTTTCTGTTTCATAGTTAATTTCCTTTGGGCCGTTCAGAAGAATACTAATTAAACAGTCGTCATGGGCATCATTCCTCACAGTTTTATGAAGTCTGGGGCTGAAGCTATTCATTTTTCTTCTGGTCCCAATCAGGGTTTGCAGTGATGTAGTGGCTCTAATTAGAAGGATAATCTGGTTGTTCACACCTTCTGTTACAAAAAAAAAAATAAATCACGTAGACGATAATAAAATGGCTGTTCTCATAGCAA
Source organism: Chelon labrosus (assembly GCF_963514085.1). Classification (NCBI taxonomy): domain Eukaryota; kingdom Metazoa; phylum Chordata; class Actinopteri; order Mugiliformes; family Mugilidae; genus Chelon; species Chelon labrosus. The sequence goes on along the minus strand of NC_140347.1, from coordinate 13,078,212 downwards.
TGACACGGTCACTCTGCAGTTAATCAAAATACTTTGATTTTAAGAGTGGACGTTGGCACATTTATACTAACTTTCCAGAAAAATTAAGCTCTTTGAGTTCTATTAACTTTCACATCTCAATCATCTTTTATACAGGTTTTGTTTTCTTGAATATACAATTTCCCTTAAAGGGGAGCTACTGTTTTTTACAACCTGGGCCTTATTTCTGGCATAAAATCCGCAAATCAGCAAATATAGTGGGAGTGACTGGGGCACCGGAGCGCAGCCTCTAAATAACGCGTTATCTGGCGTGAAACTCGTTCGGTCGGCTTGTTTACCTGTAATTTTCTACTGCTATTTTTTTGCAACATGGCTGAATATTTTTCCGATTCTGAGTTTGTGGACAAACCATAGCAGTAGCGAATTACAGGTAAACAAGCTGACCATCATGGGTGTGTGCCATGCTCAGAGATGACATCATCCAGGTCAGAAGACATCATCCAGGATCTGTAGGTCAATCTACAGACCCCGGATGATGATAACAGGTAAATCTGGACTCAGCGGGAAATAGCACTAGCGTACGATAACAAAATATTGGTGAAATTAATGAGTTTCGCGACAGATAATGCGTTATTTAGAGGCTGCGTTGGTGCCCCAGTCACTCCCACTATATGGATATACACAGATCTAAATATCTCCCGAACGACTACAAATTACACAAAAGTTATATGGGTGAGTAAACGATCGTATTTTATGCCAGAAATAAGGTCCAGGTTGTAAAAAACAGTAGTTCCCCTTTAATCAAGATGAATTTTTGTAAACATCTTTTTTTACCGCAGAGCCTGGACAGAGGCCGTTAATATTCATTACATCTTCAACCCATGGGACGACGGCCTTTGGCCACAGTGTGAAGGATGAAAACAAACTGTATTTTTTTTTTTTTGCTCGTTTCTGCAGTCCTCAGATTGTCTCTGTTACCCATCTGTTGCTTTAATAAGCTGGTTTAGTGGACTTACGAGGCCACTCTGGAAAGAAGCACTGTGGCTGCAGAGGCAAGGAAAAAAAGTCTGCATTGTCACTAGGGTTCAAATGAACAATGCGAGTGTTTTATCGCCCCTCTGACGTACTGTTTTTGCGTTTTCACAGGACAACATTAACGTGGATGAGGCAGCGCGATTCCTGGTAGAGAATATCTTGGCTAACGACAAAGGTTTGCCCTACGAGGAGAGCAATGGAGACCGGATCAAACTGGACCAGGAGACTGTGGCTGCTGAGAGCAAGCCAGGCTGCTGCTAACACTCAATCCATTCACATTAAGCCATCCGCCTCCCTTTGGCAGGGTCCAGTGAGTGCACCCCGCCTGTGGCTCCGGCTCTCTCTGCTGCAGCCTCGGAGGCGAATATGAATTTTATGGGTCTTCAAAGCTCCAGGAACTTCTCTCTGCACTGATGCCCATTTGACCTGCACATCCAAGTTTCTCATAGCCCGGTTCTATTTTGATACTGCCTCCAATGTTTTCTCTGCCTCTGCCATGCTGTTTCAGGATCTTTAATGTTTGTCTCATCACATCTCATCTGATTGTGTGTTTCACCACCAACTATGAACACCGCTCAGTTGCCCACACTTGAACCCTGCTGCTCTCGCTGTTGCCCCGGCAACCTCTGAAGATCTACACTATACCACACCTGAGAAGGTGTGTGTGTGGGGGGGCAAACAAAGCAGAAAGTAAAGAAACGCAGGATCAAATACTACCTGCGGCCTCTTAATTGGTGTCACTTTGGTGTATTTTCTCTGCCGTCTGTTTGTGTTGAGGTCACTTTATTGTGTTGCACACGTCTTTCGTCAGCTAACATACATTAATCTCTCACATATTCACCTTAACGCCCATGTTTGTGTGTCTTCTAATATTAAGACTGTCTTGTAGAAAGTAAGCAAGTGGGCATCACAGCTAAGCAAGTTTTACAATACCTGTTGTTAAGATTTGTTATCTCTGTGTTTTCGCTGATATTATGTGCCATAATACTGTTTATACTTCTTATTTTAATAAAGGGTTGGGTCACACTTTTCATTGTTCATAAAATGAGGAGAAGACGGACGGACAGTGCAGTATTTCAGATAACAAGAATGAACTCTAATAATGGTAGTATATATGAGACATTTTGAAACAATTAATTGTCTCTTCCATTGCTATAATAATGTCGATTTGATTTACAGGATGTCTTTTTAAAACCTGTTGGCTCATGTATTATATAACTGGTGAGATATCATAAAACAAAATGAATCAACAAAAGTATGTCGGGATGATCTGTTCAAGTGTTCAGATGAAATATGAAGGATTTTTTATTATTTTTTTTTTTTGAAAAACATGTTTACATGTCAAGATACTCTTAAATCTTTAAGACCAAAATAGAATAAACATTTTATCAGATTTGTGTGGTCTACTTGTAATGAGACTGATGGTATCTAATTGATCCAATATGTTTATCTAAAGTATTTTTGAAACGTCAAAGCGCCAATTCACGATCCGTTCACTCATACTTTATATTGTAACCTGCTGATAGACAAATGCTGTGAATTAGGAAATTAGGTCTGCAGCATATACTTAAAGTCTAGTAGTTTTGCCTGAATGCAGCTACGTTTCTGTTTTTGGTTCATCTTTTGGTGTTTTTCCTGGCACATGCATCCTCGATCAAGCAAGCTGAGCAGGGTTTATTCTCGTATTATTTCTTATTAGCATACTGCACGGGCTATGCACCTAACCTCTGCACGCCTCGGGGCATAGATATCTTAGAGGCAGGAAGTCGGTATTGCCACGCTTTAGCAGTTCTGTAACACAGAGACGTGCATATATGCCACGTTAGAGAAATTGTTAATTGTTATAATAATTGCCAGATTTCCCACAAAGGAGCATGGAGGACTATGGACAAAGCTGGATGTGTGAAAAGTACAACAGACTTTGTGCTTGTGTGTGTGTGTGTGTGTGTGTGTGTGTGTGTGAGAGAGAGAGAGAGAGAGAGAGAGAGAGAGCAAGAGAGGCTGGACATGTGACTCCACTCAAGAAACAGTGTGTGATAGTCACCAGACATTCTGCTCTCAACACTAGAGCTTGTGCTCTTCCACACACCTACCGAATTGTTACCAGAGCAGATCAGGAATGCACTGGAGGCGTGCCAGCTGCAGCGTTTTGTCTGCAAGCATTACAGCTACTCTCTTTCATAGTCGGCACTACAGTCTACCTCAGTATGTCATTAAAGTCTGCAGCACATTGTGAGGTTTTTGTTTTGCCTCTATTTATTGTTTCATATATCATGTATATTCATATATGAATTATATACATATATATATTCAGATTCTTAAATATAAGAGTTTAAATATAAGGAGCTAAGATGAGATGATTAACTGATTGTGAACTTGTGTTTATCTGGTTTATCCCTCTCTGGGGACAGAGACAGGAGACGAGCCAGCTCAAGGCCACGCCCCTCTCACTTCGACGCTGGGTTGCGTAGCAACGCTTAAACTTTCAAGAGCAGAGACGTCGCTAAGCAAACAAAACCACTTGTTCCTTTCTTTCTTTTATCGTTTGGCTTTAATTCATTTTCTTTCTTTTTTCATAACAAATACAATGTCCAAGACACACGCGAAGAAAACGGACTCATCCAAAGTGTCTTTATCCGAACGACAGGCAGAGTGAGTTTGTGGTTATGTTGACAGTTTTACGCTAATTAAGGACAGCCGTTGCTAGCTTTAGCGTTAGCTTCGTAGCTTACCTTGACAATAAAATATCAAAGACCTACGAGCTGTTTTTATAACAAATGTAGCTTTTATTACGTCTGGAGTATGTGTGAATACGTGTGTGACCTATATGACTTCTTACACTTTTCACTTTTGCGGTTTTAATATATATATATATTGCTAAAAGTTAGGCAGAAATCTAATGAAGTTAATGTTCATTATTTCAGAGCAGCATCCGCTATCGCCACATCATCTGAGAGCCTTGGAGGTGTGCAGAGATGCAGATTCCCCATTTGGCCTGAGTGGAGTGATGTAGAAGTCAACAAGGAGAAATGGGACTCGAGCAAAGGACCTGAAGACGGAAAGACAAAGAGTCCCAGTGCTGTAAATATATGGACGAATTAATGTTTGGAAAAATGTGTTAGTTTGCCATCAGCGGCAATGTCTTGTGTGAATGACTGAAACTGTGTAACTGCTGCAGGCCCACTTTACTACAATAAATAAGTGTCAACACTTATGTTTTTGTGTTTTGCATTCACTTTGTTGCTTTTGGTCTTCTTCAGGCGTTCTTTGAAGATCCCGAGGGCAAACTTCCTCTGCCTCCGTCTATGAAAGTGCACTCCTGGAAGCGCCCTGCAGAGTTTATTGTTGGCAAGGTAACTTTAAAGCTTGTATGGTTCATAATCGGCCAGAATATACGCCAAACATCTCAGGGATGTCTGCTGTTCCCAAGCCATAGCAAAAAGGTTAGGGATTGTCTTGAAGTTTAAGTTTTTATCATGTAAAAATACACATTAGCAGCTTTTAATTTCTCCGTAGAGCTGCAGTTTTCCTCCTCTGGTACCACATTGGTCAGACACAATAGCAAATTTTCATACTACACTTGCTTCTTTATTGTTTCGTGGTAGTTTATTTTAGAGATTTATATCCCAATCCAAAAAGAAGACTGGCTAATTAACCAAGTCACAAGTTTTTAACAAAGTGTATTCCTTTGCTATGCAGTGTGAAGTGTGTTTAAGAAAATATGCCCTCCAGCTTTCTTCAGTGAAGTTTTAATTGCATCACTTTCCTCCTACCCTTTTTCTCAGTGCAGTATTGAGCAATTACTAGAAGCTTCCTGTTTTTTTTTTTGAATTAGTCCTTGTCAGGTCACATGCCGCCTTTTCACTCTAGATGTCATAATCATTTCATTTCATACAAGAGCACAGGCTAATCACAGAAGCAATCAGCCACGGAGATGCAGGCAGCAGCTCTTCTGTAGCATCTGTGCTATCTGCACTAGTCTGTGTTTCCTGAAGACAAAAAATATGATTTAAAGTCTGTTTCTTGTTTAGAAATGCATGTATTGTATGAGCAAAACAAAAAAAGGTTCCTTCTGCAACTGCCAATCTGTCTCAATCATCTGACCTATTATTTCATATTTAATTAGCAACATGGTAGAGTCTATTAACTTGTCGAATATACGTCACAGACACAGTCTTGGGAGTGTCACAGTGAGGTTACACCAGTTTAGGCCTGAGAGTAGGATGAGTAGAGAAACATTGCTGTATGTAGGCCACTTATTTACATCTATTTTAAAGAGGTGACCTGTGATAGCGGTATCCTAAAGCTGCTTGAGCCCTGAGTTATTACAATGAAGGATTCATTACGCTGTGCAACAGTCAGTTTTTCTGTCAGTTAACCGGATGCGATGATGTGAAGAGTTAGCCTAGAATCTAGACGCGCCCCTAGCGGCAGCAAATTACATTTGCTTCCAGGGGCAGTCTAGTTACTCTCCGTTGACTTGAGATTTCGAAAAATCCAAGATGGACCGGGCCGATCACGAGTCGGTGGGCGGGCTTAACATGATGACGACTGACCTGAGACCATAAGTTCCGTGAATTACGCGTGAATTCCCCCGTCCTGCTAGAACTACCAGAGCGACGGCTGCTGCTAGCGAACAACTTTCTTTCAAAACCGGCTTTGGCCGCCACTCTGAAAGACTTGAAGTTAAGCTTTTCTCTGAGAAAAGGAACTCTCTTTTCCGTCGCTCTGACTACGTCACCTTCTTTGTTGCTCTGATTGGTTGTAGCGCTATCCTATTGCGTGGAGAGGGAGTTTGAAAGACAACCGTTTATCCCACCCCTCCGGTTGAGCCCTGTCTATGGAGAGTGCCCAGACCCTACATTTAATTTGGGTCTGGCTCGTCAGGCTAGTGAAGAGTCTCACTTGAATGTAATATTTCGATGTGCCTGCAATGAAAACAATGATGTGCTTCATTTTAGGGTCCCACGGTTGTTGAAAATCATGTGACCTTTGACCTGATCTCCCCCAACGATCATCTAATTTGTAGCGAGGTTAGTTTTCTACTTTGCACCAACTTTTTGTTAGCCAGTATCAATCAGTAGAATGATGTTTGACTGACAGAAATGAATTAGACGGTTGTAAGTCAATGCCGTATTGATTTTGTGATTTGAAGATCAGATTATTGAGAATTCAGCAATTAAAATTAAAAAATAAATCACTGACTTACGGTTGTTTTTCTGTGGGTTTTCTCTTCCCTTTCTCTTCCATCAAGCTGATAAGGTGCCTCATCAGTGAGATCTGCATTGTTTGGAAGCTCTGTAGCTGCACTTCGACAGAACAAGATGGCTGGAAACCTTGGGAACACATCTACTCGCTGTGTAAGGTGGTGAAAGGTCATGTGCCCCTTTACAACCACTATGGGAAATACGCGGTCAGACTTTACTGGATGGTAAGCCTGGCACAAGCGCACTCAAGCGGCCACGAATCCACTAACTCACTGTTAGTTCTCATTTAAAGTGAGATGTTTATTTTGGTCTGATCTTCACACTAAAATGCAGAACTTGGCAGGAAACCCCCGAAATTCTGTCACCTCTGCTTTACAATACATCTTTGTTAATCACACATCTTTAGGGGCGTAGTCGAACGCCACGAGATCGTACTACATTGTTTAGCAGACCCCAGAGGATGAGCAGGGGAATGGGGATGGAGTCGGGGAGGGATGAGAGAGCCTTATCCTCTCAGAGCTCAAATCAATCAGTAGCACTGCTGTGCCAAAAGTGGCTGGGCTTCATACGTTCCCTGATTAATAGATAAAGGCTTAACAAGAGTCAGCTGCTTCTCAGAGAGGAAGGCTCAAGTTGAATATCTACAATTTGTACGACCCTGAGAGCAGGCACAGCCCTTTGAGGGTTTTATGCACGGCAGTGTCGTTTGTTCGATTATGCGTAAGTGTAAGGATATTACAGATTTTTGGCTTCATATTAAAGGTCAACGTTACACTGGGATACACCTTGAAATTGCTGTCCTGTGAGTTTTAGTATGTGTGATGCTTGCCACAGAGAAATCTCTGAGTAGTGGACACTACCTCACTGTGTCTTTTCCAAGAGGGAACTTCTTCCCGCACTAAAATGTGGGTCAGCAAGAAGGAAAAATAATTCAGAGCTAAAAGAGACAGAGTTCTGTAACACTGTGCCTATTGCCTTGACACGGTAGTAGGCAGCAGTCTCCGTGCCAACCATAGCATGATAGCAGATGGTTGTTGTGATGGCATTTAAGCACACAGCCACCACCACCCTCTTTCCATTTCCTCGTCTGGTTTTGCTCATAGGATACTCTGTTTCTCTTACTCATCTGATTCAAGTTTTTCCTTTTACATTGGTTTTAATATCCATACCATTTCCTTTTTCTGGGTCTGATTTTCACAATCATACAACTCTGTCTCTCCGGTTTGCATTTCCTCATCGCTTCTATAACTTGCCCTCTCACACTGTATTCTCCCCTATCTGCAAACTGCATCAAGCTCCCCCTTGGAGCAACGGCTTGTGTGCCCACCCACACTGTAAATAGGCTTGCACATCTTGCGCACACTGTCCTTATAGATAAGGAGAGGCACAGCTGTGAATAGTCAGTCCGATTATCACCTGATTCTGCCGCTTTTCCTCTTACGAGCAACTCCCCCAGATGGCCAGCAGATAAACCACAGCGCAAGACAAGTAATAAGCTCTGACACCACGCAAGATGCTGAGAATCAAGCGTAAGGGAGCTAATGCAGGGAGAAGTGTTGAAATATGAAACCTACAGGCACACATGTGCTGGAGCTTGATTTACACATTGGGTTTTTTTTTTTTTTTTTTTTTAGGAGAAGTTACTTTTTAAGATGTGAGTCACACATGTGGCCTACTTCAAAATGACAGGAGAAATCTAATAAGTACCAGTATATTTGTTAGTCACTGACAATCCTTTTAATTTCAAATGCAGTTGTCTTCCCCATCAAAGTTTACTGCCTCTTTAGACAGGGAAACACTACTTTAATAGGAAATATTAAAGTGAAGGAAATTACTGTGTATGGTTAAACTGTATAGTTAAGCTGAAATATATAGCAGCTCAATTATGAAGACGACACGCAGTCATGTCATTCTGAGCATGTCTTGTTTATATCATTAAAAATATTAAACATTTCCTATAGATAGATAGATAGATAGATACAGTAACATACATTGAACATACATTAGAAATAAAAATGTTTTATACAACTATAAACTATATTAAAAATATAAAGTGACCGTAGAATTTACAAATATGAGGAAAAAACTACAAACTAAACTAAAACTGGGGAGGACTGTGCGCAATTAAATTAGGCTGTAAACAGATGAATGAAGTGAGTAAATGAATGAAAGTCACAGTCACCACATGTAGCAGAGGTAGACAGACATGGCAATGACTTTCACATTCTCCACTACAAGGCCATGCTATCTACTGCCAAATCACTTTATGCATAAGCTAATCCATAAGCTACAACTGGTTCAAAAACTACGCCGCACGAATCATCACTAGAACCCCCTCCATAAGTCACATAACACCGGTCCTGCAGCAACTCCACTGGCTTCCTGTCAAATTCCGTATCAACTACAAAATCCTACTTCTCACCTTCAAGGCATTAAACAACCTCGCCCCTCACTACCTCACTAACCTGCTCCAAATAAACATTCCTGCCCGCACTCTTAGGTCATCCTCATCACAACAACTCACCATCCCACCTGCTCGCTTGACCACCATGGGGTTCAGAGCTTTCTCCCATTCAGCCCCCTGCCTGTGGAACGCCCTCCCGGAACACTGAAAAAAATTCAGACTCAGTCACCACCTTCAAATCTCAGCTCAAAACTTATTTATTCAGACAGGCCTACTCCATTCCATAGTCTCACTTCTATCTCCCATTCTGTCTGTCATTTGTATGTAACTATACTTATGCTTGTGTGTATTTTAATTGTGTTGTATTTTAACTATTTCGTGTATTGAATTGTGTTTTATTTTAAACAATTTGTACGCTGACCTTGAGTGTCGTGAAAGGCGCCTATAAATAAAATGTATTATTATTATTATTATTATTATTATTATTTATTAGCTTTACTACATGCTGCGTGGTTATATTTGCTTTTATTAACTAATGCATATAGTTTTTCCTCTTAAAAATGAAGCGATGCCCTTTGTACAATGCAGAGGGATGCGTTTTGTGTACAATTTCAATAAACAACATGTGAAATGTTACTAATGTAGTGCTGGTTGGTGGATTTGGCTGTAGCTGGACCAGTTGGACGCTACCCTTTTCTTCTTTATTCTAAGTTAAGTTAGACTGTAGCTCAAGTTCGCAGACTCTTATCAGCACATTTTGAAACTGGATTCTATTATAGTCTGAATGCAGTTGAAAAACTAATATAATGCGAGGTGCACTGGTTGTTACACTGTAAATTCACTCTCTAACTCCTTCCTACGTATTCCTTGTTTCCAGGGGTGTTGGAGAAGGATAACCGTAGACGATTCCATGCCATTCGACGAAGAAAATAAACTGCTTCTACCTGCCTCCACCTGTCAGTCAGAGCTGTGGCCAATGCTGTTGGCTAAAGCTTTAATTAAAGTGGCCAGCACAAAGTGAGTCAGAGTACTTCTGCTGAAACAACATGAGCAACTTAGTACTATTTCAAAGAGTTGGGAAACTGTTATAGTCTTACTGTGAGCCTTCTTTAGAACAAACACCGGCTTTAGATGGATTTAATACCGTAAAAATATTGTACACTGTTGTACACCGTGAACACTAGCCCTTTGTGCTGATCTTGTACACTAACCCTGTTTAAGGAGGAGTATATGGCATATGACTATTACCAAATGAATACATGAATACATACAGAAATACACAATTCATGTGCAATATCGTCATGCCCACTTCCCCCCAAAGTGAAATTAGTGTCCTTATAGTCCTTATATTTGTTGCTATTAAGTGAACATGATCACTTGTCCCGTGTGTGAGCATTAAATTGTTTTCTCACACATGCACAAGAACCCCTACAGAGTGTCATTTGAACGACCTTCATCTGACCTAATCTCTGCCGTGGGGCCGAGTTGAAGTTGGTGACAGACAGGCGGTGTGGTAATGTCTGTGATGGGACAACGTAGCGTGTGAAAAGGTGGCTGTTCCGGTGTCCGCAGAAGGTCGAGACATGAATGTTTCATGCAAGACAGGAAACAAAGAAGCCTCTCTCCTGGTGAATCATTTATAAGCCAAAGTGAAAGTTCTTTGTACTGAGCTAGAATCAAACTTTGCCCAGGTGTCTGCTGGGGCTTTTCAGAAAACCAGCAGTCTTGTTCTTGTAAAAACCTGGATTTCAGAGCTCCTCCACTTTGGTGATGTGTGTTTTTTTTTATATTTTTGCAGTGGTTATGTAGTGTGGAATTACCAGTCAAGTTGTATTGATTTTACTTCCTTGGGTCTGACCGTGGACTGGACAGGTTGACCACAGGATCCCATAAGGACCAACTAAAGCAGCTTTTGCCATTTGTTTCAAGTGGAAATTGTTGTGTGAAGGATACATATGCACTCTGGTAGACTATACTCAAAATCATTTGTCAGACCATTATAGGGGTAGCAGACCCGTAGCTGATAATGAGCATGCATGATTTGTTCTTGAGGAGAGACTTTAAGTATATGTAACGATGAAAATTTAGATTTTTTGATGGGAGCCGGACCTTATAGATCACCGCTCCTTTTTTCTTTTTGCCTGCAAATTGTTTACAATCACATTTTTGATTAATAAACACAGTAACTTTTTCTTTATCATTGCTTTTGTTGCAGTGCATCCAATGCTGGCGTGTTTTGGCTAATAACCTGCATGTGGGGCTTTTAGAAAAAAATGGTTAATTGTAGCTACAGAAAATAATCATCTACATGATTATTTTACATCCAATAATCGTCTGCATGGACAATTAATTTCCCAACCCATGTGAAAAAATTGAGTAGAATCTGGGCAAAGGATTCGTTTTGAATGTAACGTCATTACTCCTCAGAAGGATTTCAGTATTGTACTTTGGTTGCTCAAGTTTTAGGTAGCTCCTCAGTAGCCTTGGGTCTTTATTTTTTTATTTTTTTTTATTTTAATCACTCCAAAGTAAACCAGCCTGGTCTGTAGATGAATCACATTCCTTCCCCGTTTTTGCAAAGAGCACTTAACATCCATTCTTGTTGTCATTTAACTGCTTTCTCATTAGCTAAACAGCTTGTCAAAAATATATTCTCAATTCTCCGTACAGAAGCCATAACCTCACAGTTATGTTCGGGAACAGCCAGCGCCACTGTGGGTGGTTTAAGTGGAGTCTCTGGTTTGTTGCACAGTTGTCTTTGCTTTTTTGCTTTTTTTTTTTTTTTTAAAACCGTTTTTATGTGTTTGTTTTTCAGTGCAGAGTCAGTTGACTGTGGGGATATGGGTGAGTTCACCTTTATCCACGCCCTCACCAGCTGGATCCCACAAATCAGACCAATAACGTAAGGTCCTCATTCTTTGATTCCACTCTCCTGTCAGTGTTGTCTGCTTCTCTTGTTTTATATTCAGTTTTATAAATAATATGTGTCCCTCTTAATTGTGTCATTGTTATAGGGTCTGACATTCTCTCATTTAACATGTTTCCTCTCTAAAAACACTGACAGTCTAACAGACTACCTAATTCTCTGGTAGCTTTTATTTTGCAGTAAAGACGTTTCTTTTAGTTGGTTTTAGGGGAAAAGCAGGGAGATATATACTGAGAGTGGAGGAGATTCTGTGCAAAGTGAAGAATCTCATCTTGTCAGCGATGGCAATGATGGGGAACGGTGTTTTGGAGCCAAGCTTGGGAGTGTTATTCTCTCTAAGCTCAGCAGGTTGGCTGTTCTTGGTGGATTGCCATGGGATTCTATCAACGTGTGCAAGCAGTGAGCATGCCTATGTTTGTGTTTCAGATAGATTTTTGACTCTTTGGATTGCAGTCATATGTGCGCAATACCACAAGAGACACAGGGTTTTATATGTACCTCGTCCACTATAAAATAACAAATCTGTTAGAGCTGAAAACATTTTACTGTAGGGAAGTTTACTATTGTGTCCTACACTTAAACTCAGCAGCGAGCTCTTGGACACAGAAAAAGCCCACAGTGTTGAGTTCTGGAAACAGTTTTGTATTAAATGAGGTGTGATAGTGTCAGACTGAAAATCACTCAAGTCGTCAGAATTACCTGTTTAGTTTTTAAAGACAAATATTTTGGAGTGAATTCACTGTCAAAATTTGCATATCACACATTATGATATTGCTCACAGGTTCTTTTACACTGGTGTGTTAAGATAGTAGCTTTGTGGAACCGGTGCTGCTGCCCACACTGTCATCCTGAATGTGCTCAAATGGCCCATAAATCTGGCAGAGCAAGGAACCAACTGCTAGTTATTGTTTTTGCTCCAGCTGCAGGGTCAACGGGTTTTGGAATTACTGCGTGCTATGTTGTGTCTGTGAGGTTTGGTACACCATACCAACACAGGGTATTACAGGGTTGTTCTGGTGTAAAGAGAAGATGGTGTATTTTTTTTTTTAAGAGAGGGAGAAATGCTGATGTACATTCATACAACATGTTTTGTCCCTTTTCCTGCAAAGTTCTAAGATATTTGAAGGTTTTTTTTGCATGCACTACCAATTTTCAGTCCCCGCGTATACTTTAAATATTGGAAATGTCAACAGTAACCTTGGGTTGTATTGCAGATTATTGGAAGATCAGAGGAGTAGGGTGACAATGGTAACAATGAAGTGGTTATTGTGATTCTTCCTTCTCTCAGGTCAGTGTGCTTGAGAAAAATCTGGGATTTCTTACAAGACACCATTCCTACTTTTACACGCCGAGACGAGGGTTTTCCAGTGACGGAGCCTGAAGCTACAGATGCAGCTACAGGGAGGGATTCCACCCTAAATGGCAATAAAAGTCCAGAAAAGTGTGAAGGTACAAATAGTGCTACAATTAGACACACACACACATGGACCCACGGAAAGACACACAGTTTTGCGTATTTACAAATACACACTCAGCTTGCACATTCAATTAAATCAAATATTTATTACCACCACAGACTTTTTCTTGGTCAGTCATTATCCATATGCATGTGTTGCCTGTATATGTACTACTGTATATGGATATACATGTGATATACAGGACATTTTTATATATATACTGTATATGTTTCTCCTTCTGCATTCATAATTCAAGTATGGAGCGTGACAATGAATATTTTATTCCTACAGAAACTTGCATTTTTTTGACGACTCCATTCTCAGTTGCAGAAGTAACACACAATATATTGATATGTAGATTTACTTCAGGACGGGACAGACAGACTTCAGGCCACTGCTATGCCATACTACAAAAAAATTCAGAGCTCTGTTGTCAGCCAGCCAGTGTCCTTCTATCTCTTTCCTGTTGTTTTAAGCATCACTTCCGGTTTTACCGGCGCTCATGTATTATAGAGCCCAGGGAAGGTTAATGCGTGTAGGATGGACCATAAATAAACCAGCAGAGGGAGCAGTAGAAGGGTGAATTATTTGGTGCTCCCGCAGGGCAGAAGGGCCTCCCAAGTCAAGTGTAGTTATCTGATGGAGGCAGTATTGAAACATTTTCTCAGAAAAGAGGGGGGCACCTTGGAGTTGTTTCAGTTCATAGTGCTGGAAAAGGGCTTTTAAGGCTTTACAATTGCTTTAAAAAGAACCATCGGTACGCTAATTATATTTGACATGGTAAATCTGTGTTCGACAAAGTTAACTATTAGACACATGAGCTGAAATTTCAGTGTTGAAAACTGGGTGTAAACGAGCCATAAAAGTATTTTTAGCCAGATTTTATTAAAAGTAATATATTAGAAAACACAACATGGCGTTTAATACGACAGCCAACATTTTTGACTGTCATATAAATTTAAATTCTTTCTCTCTCATGGCTTTACGTCCACCCACCTGCTTTTCCAAACAGACTCTCCTTTACTCGCCTCTACAATCCAAGTATCGCTTCACACAACATCTCTGCTTTAGGGAAATGCACTGCTTTCATACGCACACTCACAAAACAAACCTACACATACTTTCTCTCACAGTTATATTCCACTGAAATACATAAAGTGAAATGCATAAATCACAATGCATTGCAAGAACCACTTCTCTTTTCAATTTTTAATGTGTAGCCTTTATATTAGCCGACCAGTGTTCCCATCTCTCTACACCATGTCCTTTCAAATTGATTTTCCATGTCCCCTGGCCCATGTGCTCTTATACAATATATTCTAAGATGTACTATAGGGACAAATACTACTTAGATACAGCCTTGCTCTCTTTTTTATACCAGCGGAGGCTAATAGCATTTCCAGACACATCTCTAGGGTTTGTTTATTTTGAAAATGTAAGTAGGATTGATCAGAGTCAATTTCAGTCTCTCAAAATAAAATCTATTATGTAGTGATACTGAGCAAGGAATTTAATGTTAAACTACATGTCCAGATTACAATGTGCTTACTCACTTTATCATAATTTTCCTTGTGTGTGTGTTTCTCAGCTGGCCCTGAAGTAGTGGTGTGTGCCAGCAACAAGGCTTTTCAACCACATAACAGTTCCTTTGAGTACGGTGAAATGGTATGTCTTTTTCATTATTATTCCTCTCTTGCTGGCTGGCCAACATACTGTCAAGAGACACATTTGCAGCCATGAAATTTAGATTTAACCTGCTGTAGACTGTGGTCAATTATTCAGATCAGATTTGGAGGCACACTAATTCAGAATGTGATGCAAACACTACGAAGTGTGACTGGAATATATGGGCAAAATCTCTATGTGAATATTTTATGTATCAAAGTGCTAAAAATGGTTAATTTAAAGTTTAATGTTAATTTTGTGTAATTCTCTCGTATATATAATCAGGATTTCTTCCTGAATATTTACACATAATCATTGTGTTTTAAAATGTCTGCCGCATTAGTCACCACTGTTATGTAGCACAATCATTTTAAAATGCACTGAAGTGCCATAGTAGCAGTGGGTGGTACGGATAAAACATTGTTTGCTTGTGATCTGGGGCCATGCTGTGTTCTGTTTGGATGTTTTGCCTCAACAAGGCTTATTTTTTATTTTTTTACACCCATGCTAAACCTAATCTGAGGAAAGTTTCCAGGATTTTCCTGTGCTGTGTGCTGTATCATAATCACCTTTTGACTTTTTGACTTCATCCGTTCCTTTGTGTAGTCTTGACAGTCATTCTCTGTGTGAGAAGTGAGTTTAGATAATTGAGTGTGTTTATGTCTCTCAATCTGTCTATATGTGGTCATGCAGGCTAGGTCCTCTGAATATCTGCGTCGTTACGGACTCTCCTTGCTGTACAGTCATGTTGTCCTGTTGAGCAGAACCCGTGCATGCCAGCTGGAGGCGCCGCCCAAACCTCCACCTGTGCCCCAGTGGAAACTCATCCGTCAGCGCAAGGAGATCGTGGTCACTTCTGAACCACAGAGTGAGTGAGAGACAGACAGAGGACAGAGCTGAGAATGAAAAGGGTTTGAATTAAGTTTGGAAAAGCGCAAATTATGTGATAGTGTGTTGATGAATGTCATAAATAAATAAATAAATAAGAAGAAGAAGAAGAAGAATGCAGGAGATTTAGATCCTTCAGTACAGAGGGCATACAGTATCCCATGCTGTAATTCCATGCCAAAATGGGAGGGGGGCAGCTACTATATTTCAGTTTTGAAAATAGCTGCTGGCTCAGGCATATCTGACATTAGCTGATCTCTGAGTGAAACACAGAGAACCCAGAACAGTATGAAGTATCAAGTCAGAGTATAAAAAAAAAAAAAAAAAAAGCAGTGCTGGCATGTTGTGAAGATTTTATTATTTTATTTTTTTTTGCTTTTCTCTTTTTGCAGTGCTGCCTTTGTCAAAACCAGAGCTGTTCATTGAGATTGCAAGTCCTTTTCTCTTCTACCGTGCCAGGAGCAGCAGTCACTCAGTCGCAGAGCTGTATGTACACTGAAATGTTCTAAGCTGAAGTGTTCTTTAGTTAACCTCTCTTTTTACTATAACTAACTACACCCAGATAGTTACGTAAACTATTGTAATTTTCATTCTTTATGTCTTATCTGCTTCACGGACTGAAAGCTAAACTAAGATCAAAGCAGTTCAAGGGTAGAAAATGCTGTTCTGGTGTCATCTGATGTATATAAAGTGCACTGCATGACTCATCTGTAGATGATACGGTGAATTGCTTCTGAGAGTGTTACCATGAGATGAGACGTGTGCATGTCATGGTCATGACGTGACGAGTTTGCTGCATCAGATGTCGGTTACTGCGTGTTTCTTTGTGTGTCGTGTCAGAGAGACCAAGCAGAGTGCCTCAAGGAAGAGTTCCTATGGATCCCCTCTGGTGTGCATTAGTGAGCGAGAGGAGACCGAATGCCGAGAAGGCCCTGAGCCTTGTGGAGATGAACGCGCCACTAACTCGCCAAACAGCACTGACAAAACAGAGGTATATAGAATTATTGACTGCTATAGAACAGTATTAGTTTGTATTTAGAATGTGTGGACATTAGTTCACATCGTTGTTTAAGTAGCTGTTGTTAACCCTTAAATATAATTTGTAAAACCCTGAATGATGGCATTGGTCATAAAAACTAAGATAGCAGCAACTGTTTGCAAAATTTTGTTGCCTCATGCTATTTCGTCACCTCATTGCTTTCACTCTGTTCCCTCACCCCTCTGTCTACCCGGTAACTATGCAGTTGGAGGCACATCAGACTCAGTGTGTGTGTGTGTGTGTGTGTCAGTGACAACAAGGCTGCCATCCCCCAGTCTCAAAGTCACTTCTGTTGTCTTCCAGCCAGGCCACTACTGACCAGAGGCACTTGTGCACTAAAGAGGGAACCAGCTAGCAAAGGGAAATAACTAGGGATGGTGTTCAGAGCAGCACTGAGGACACACAGACAAGCAGAAAAACGGTGAAATTTAACAATGAGAAAGGAACAGGGCGGAAAAGTTGCAGGACCAGATGAAAGCGGAGCAAGAAACCGAGGGAGATGGGGGGAAAAGAGTGTCTCTGGTGTGGTGGTAGGGAACAGGGCGCGTGGGTTTCATCCAGGGAGAGGTCGTGTACTGTACTGATGAAAAAAGCAGCGCAATTAGATGGTGAGCCATCAGTGTCTGTGTCTCCTGGGGGCTTCATTATTACACTTCAGTCCTAGCATACAGAGAAAAAATAGAGTTCATTTAAATCGCCCTCTTGTGTAACGGTGACCAGTTATAGAGCGGTTAGGTTAGGGCAGTGCGGATATGCTAATTTGATGTGTCGTTTGATGTGTGGGCACACATGCACTTGTGTGGATCGGTTTGCGTAAGTGTCGCGTGTGCCACATTTATACTCGGTGCGTGTACGTGCGCTTGTGAAGAGCAGGTCACATAGTGATGGACTGTAAATGAAGTGCAAAGTTTTTTTGTTTTTTTTTGACGTTTTAAGCCCTCCCCTTGTTTTCTGTTGGCCAGAAAAGAGAATCAACCTCTGTGCCCCGCTCCCACGACAGAAAAACTTGCTTTCACATGATGTCCCTAATACCCTCGATGGCTTACTCACGCAACTGGGCTGTGCGTTAAAGCTTTAGACCCCGGCGTAAACGTGAAGTTTAAACTTCTGATATGCTCGGAATGTGGTTAATCACAAAATCACACCAAAGCACCTGCATAGTTCCAGTTTAGCGCCATAATTTCAGTTTATTTGGAGGAAAGCTTGAAGGGGAAACATGACAGCTCATGACTGTGATTTGATCACAGAAAAAAAAAAAAAAAAAAAGTTGTCCTCTCTCAAAGCAGCAGCTAAAATAGGAGCCCTGTGCATGGAATCTATTAGTCTCATTGTCTTGTTTTTGTAGACAAGCAGTCTAATAAAAAGCAGTGCTGTGGGTGGGCAAGACGTACCAATCCCAGAGTTTGACTCACAAGTTTTATGTACTCTTGTGAACTCGCACAAACAAGTACACGTTGACATTTTTGTTGCAGGGAAGTGTTGCTATAGTGGCAGCAAGGAGGTCAAATGTGCCTCCCAATCACAATGCCTCTTTCCGTTTGTCTGGGTCTCTGGGTACTTATTCAAATAAGTGGTGATTCACATGCGGGCACAGACACACACACACACTCTCACACTGACTCATCAGAGAGTCTTGGCAGGGGTTGCTTTGAAGTTACACGACACAAAGACATCATTCTTATTCAGAGCTGAGCAAACTGTTGGACATTCACCAGGACTTTTCCTCAAGAGAGCGCTGAAAAAACAATGTCAACTAAAGGGGCCTGGATTAAACTAGTTGCCACAGGTGTATCACTACTTGTACTTAGCTTTGGTCGCAGTAACACCCTTTTCCAAACCAAACCATCTCCCCTCTTGCTTAGACACATGAACATTGTTAATGAAGGATATCCTAATGACTCATTAGCTATATTCCTCCATTGTGCTGGGCAGACGAGCATGAAATCAGAGCTGTTGACTAATTCCCCTGTAAGAGAAGCAACATGCTAAACAACATAATAACTCCTAATCTGTCACTGACAAGTCGAAGTAAATTAGAGCTGGTATTCCCTGGTGGTGTTTTTAGCAGGGGAGGAGTAGCCCTTGTCACATTAAGCTGCGCGCCTGTGTTGGGCGAGAGCGGCGCAACACCACAGCTGGCATGGAATCACTAGAGGGTGGAGGCGTATCTCTGGCTGTGTTACTCTGTCAGCAACTCACAGTTCATGCTTCTCTCGCTCTCTCTTTTTTTTCTCTCTCTCTCTCTCTCTCTCTCGTCATCCCTTTAGGTTACTGCAGAGGACAAGAAGAAGGACACTGGTGACATCTCCAGTGGTAAAAGCCGTTTGTTTGCGATGCTAAGCCCCTCATTCGCGTTGAAAGACATTGGCTCTGTATCTGTAAAAACCTTCTTACCGGAGGTGAAATAATAGGCTTCCATAATGAGCAGATCCTCATTAATTCTGTAGTGTTGGAAATGACAAATGTAGTCAAAGTCGTCCGTGCAGCATAAACCAGCAAATGCCATTCGAACGTGCATCTCTTGCCTCCACAAGTCCATCTTTCTCTCCATCGCTTGGCCAAGACACTTTGAAAGAAGATGGTACTGAAATTATGCCTCGTGACAACCGGCCAATTCCCTGTCTTCTCTCTGCCCCCGTTTAGTTGCTTAGTAACACCTGCACTTTGAGTTAGCAGACCACCATTGCTCAGCAGCAGAGACACTGGCCCTCGCCGCCTCAGCTTTCTGATCAGACTCTTGCTTCGAGTAGAGCTCGGGGGCAGACTGTTTTTGCGTGCGTGTGTGTTTTTGGTGGGGTGGAGAGTGTGTCTGTGTGCATATGTCTATGACTTTGCGCCGCATGCATTGGGATAGTGGGAGTGAGCGAGTGGGTGTGTGGATGTGCGTGTGCGCTTACACTGTGCCATTATGTGGGAGTCTGGTCAATTCGACTCACAGCGTTTAAGATAATGATTTGAGTCAAAGATAACATGCAGTGAGTCGCAGTTCTACCTCCATTCGGCGCCAAGCGTGGCAAGCACTAGTCTGCTCAGATGGTTTCCAGCTCGATAAGGGAATGTTTTTCTTTTATTACCATGCTCCCAATGTCTATTTACAATAATAAATACCATTAAACAAAGTACTTATAATCCATCTCTCAGCTAGGTGGCTGTGCATTTATTATAAACATGCTACCTTACGCCGCATGTCTGACTTTTAATCAAGAAATACATCATCCTTCCTTCCAGATAGGCCCAAAACTGCAATGAAAGATCCTGTGACTGAAGAATCCTCATCCCTTGCCAAACCTATGCTGCGGAAGACCTGGGTGGACATGGATGACTTTGCTAAATGCTTTCAGTGAGAGACACACACGAACAAATAAACAAAATGTGTACTTATTTACTGCAACTACTAATAGATAATCATAGACGGCTTTCAAAAAAAGAAGGTTAAAAGGACTAAAAAATTGTGTGATTACTGTTGTAACTGCTTAAGCTTAAAAAATAACTGCCTTTCGTTTGTTTATTTTTCTCCCAGGATTCTCTTGGTGTTTCACAAACCACATATTTACCCGCATCATGTCGATAAATCCCATTTTAAGGTACAGAATGTTTCACGAAATTACTCCGCGAAGATCCGACTCCGGAGCCAGCACTTTCTAATCTTGTGCTTTATTAGATTAATGTTGCAATTAACTTGCTGCTGTTGTCTGCAGAGCACCGTCTTGTCCAAGACTCCCGGAGGCGTCACCTGCAAAGGATCGTCTACACACTCTTTAACCAATGGATCCCCTGCTGTAGCAAGCCCCGAAGTAAACATGAAAACACAAAGAAACACATTAAGAATTGTGCATGAACACATTATTTTTAGTGCGAGATACAACCGCCTACCCAATACATAACGATCAGTATGAAAGTAGCTACAGTATGCAGTGCCTAAAATTAGTGCCTCACAAAACAGATAATATTTTGCACGTGGCTCAGTCTTTCAAATACAGGAGTAGTTGCAACTTCCATCCCATCTTATTGCCACCCTGATTCCACTCATAGCTCATCTTAAATTAGATATATTTAGATTCAAACTCCAGCTTTTAGCTAGAAGAATCCTGTTTTGTATTCTACTGTAAAGGCAAAGCTACTGTAATGTAAAGTAAAGTAACATAAAAGACACAAAACATGGCAAATGGTCCTTCACGTTTGAATCTCTTCAGGGAAATCTAAATGGGGGGGAGATACGACCTCTTTAGTGTGAATGGCTGCCTAGATCTTTCTCTGGCCGTCCACTTTTTCCTTGCTAATGACTTTTAAATCGTCCCTCACACTCAAGTCTTTAGAGAGAACAGATAGTTAGCTGAGGCATCTGCAGTTCAGAGATATATTGTGATTACAGCTTTACTGCTAAAGAAGAGGATCTTTCTAAAGTACACCGTTGTTGAAGTTGCATCTGCTGCTTACGCACAACTCTGAATTTGTGTGTCTGCATGCATAGAATGCTTGGTTTTGCCTTTTCATTCTGGACATGTATTCATTTTCACCCTTTGCTCTCAGTCAGTCTTCTCTTTGTCTCCTTCCATTTTCTTACCTGCTGCTTTTTCTTACATTCATAAATTCACCGTTTTGATTCCTCCTGTTCAGGTGCCACCTCAAATGCTTCTTTAGCTCGCTTGGCTCTTTTCTGTCTCTTCCTCCCCTTGCATCCCTCCCCCATTCTTCACCCCTGTCTGTATTTTCCTCTTAACTCTCTACCACTAAGCCACCCTTCTCCCAGTTTATTCATTTTCCCTCCCTACAGCTTCTTGCTCTTTTTCTCCCTCACCTCTTCTTTCTTTTACTTGTCTGCCTTCACACTGATAACTAAGGGTACTGTGTCTGTGTGCGTGCGTGTGTTTCTTCCCGCAGTGTCCAGAGGTGGAAGGGACTTACTACCTGTGTGTGGACGAAGTGCAGCCTTCCCAGATCCTCATCAGCTTCTCTGCTCTTATTCTCTGGGGAGGTACAGCTGAAGACGGGAAGGATTTATATACATGCACACACACACACACACATGCACACACGGGGATTTTTCTGATGTGTAAGAAATATAAGGAGCTGCCAACCATATGTCATAACCACAACTAAGATACACAATAAACTCAACATTTTACCGTTCTGTTTGTGATATTTGACTGTAACCAATACACCTTACAGAGAAGGGAATGTCAGCAGCATGCAGGGCTGCAGATCTCCTCGTGCGGCCACACTCCTGGACAAGTCTGCAGTCTCATCTGCCAGTTCTCACCATCAAGACAACCTCCTCAAAGGCAGCTGTGCTTAACTTACCCTCAGGGTAAGACAGCAGGAGAATACTGAGAATTGTGTACAAAATTATGTGAAGCACCCCTAGTGTCTTTAAACGAAGAGACAGATAGGTGTAAGCGTTTTGCACTTGCTGTGATTTTTACAGCTGTGCAGAGATTTTGTGAAGTTACCATACCGCAGGCAGAGCATATCTGCCTAGCTCAGATGCTCTGAAAAGCAGTAAAAATCATCTGTCCTAGTCTCTATTAATGGGTGCGACTTGGCCTAGAACCAGAGGGCCTAGTTTCTGGGGTCAGGCGCAGGTATGCAGCAGTGCAATTACCACTGAGCCATAATCACACACATAGCACTCAATTTACTATACCCATATGCCCCATAGTATTCTTTCTCCAACTCATAATAGCTGATACGTCAAAGCTTTTACAACACTTTTTTTTTTTTCACTGACTGTGTTTTTTCATCATACCATCCTGTGCTAATCTGTACAGTTTAAAAGAGCTTTTTGTTGTCTTTAGTCTCTCTTTTATCTCACAGTCTCTTTGTTTCTCTTCCTTATCTTCTTTTATCTCTGTCCCATTGATTTCCCCTTTGTATACATCTGCAGCACCAGCCCAGCTCTGCCTCAGTGCTTCTATCCAGTTAGGCTGGGATGGCTAAATTATGCAAAACTAATCGCGCCAAGGAAGTGGGGTTCCACTCTCTCATGCCTGACCAGGCCCTGTGAACTCAGCTTGGCACTTGGCAGACAGGGCATTAAGCAACGACTGTTTGACCCACTCAGTATTTCTTGACAGAAACATGCATAGTCGTTCTTCTATAAAGACAGGAAAGGGTTTTTATTCAGTGGAGTACGTACTCTCTCAAGCATGTATCCCTTTACCCACCACCCCATGGCTTCACAGGGAAAGTGTGTACTCCTTACCATTTGTTTCATATACTTTTAGTAGCCTAGTACTTTGACATTGCTCTTCTCAGAAACTATATCAACGGAAAAAAGTAAAATATGTGGTGTCCTTTTAATTTCAAGAGCAATTGAGTTCAAATATATGTAGAGTCATGAGAAGAACAATATAGTTTTTTATCTCCAGTGTTTCTGTTTTTTTTTTCTTGTTCTTTTGTGACAATTCAGATAATTCATCTCTTAAGTGCCCAAAACAATTTATACCAATCTACAAAGACAGCATCAATCTTTGAGTTAACAGGTTGCAAGAGTATGTTGTTCGCTGCTTCTCTTAAAAAGTGTCATAAGCAAAAGCAGCTGGGAACCACAATTTTGTAAATGTAAATTAAACCTGGATTATTTGTGCTTGTCTTCAAGTCGCACTTTGTCCTCTCGCTCCCTTTAGGCGCCATGTGCTGTGCATCCACACAAGAGCATCGCTAGGCTACCATGTCCATCTGTGCAGCAAGACACCGTTCATCTTTGGGGATGAAGAAACCATCATGTCACACCTTACGAAGGTGACAAAGGCTTTTGGTTTTCAGTTTACTAGGATAGTGATTCCAGCAGACAGTAATGAATGTGGCTGAATGTGAGACATAATTTTAGTTTCCTAAACATCTGTTTTTCTCTTTTATTATATGTGGAAGACTTTTGCCTGTTAAGTTTTCATCATTTTTGTTTAAATACACTCCTAACGTGATATTTAGTTGATATAATCCTGCAGTCATTGTCTGGCTCCTGCTGCTGTAAGATACATACAGTACTGTAGATGCACAGTTAATGAATGCCTCCTCACTTCAGCACAGTGCACTTCAACGTTTTCATATATTGTACTGGAATAAAGGAATCGTGGATGAAGAAATGAAAGAAATGTTTTCATCAAGCAGAAAGACGAGAACACCAAAATAAAGGAAGAAAGCAAAAGAAATGTACAGAACGCAGGAGAATATAGTGATCATTTCAGCCTAAATCATGACAAAATAAAAGCGAACAGTGCATACTTGAACACAGTGACACAAATAATACAATTGCGGTTGTTGCAAAGTCCTCGCTGTAATATTGCTGTAATGTTTCCATTTCAGTCTCATCTTGTTAGCGAGACAGTGTCTCTGCTGTCTCCGTGTTTCTGTGTGTTTCTGAGTTCACTGTTTGTGTTGCTCAAAATCAATTTTTCAGCTGATTTTGTGTGACTCACTCAATGCATTGGTAGGCTTGTGTATGTGGGAAAGAGTAAAGGAATTGAAATTTCTGGCACCCACAGTTCAGCACACATTGTATACGGTACTTAAAGCAAATTTCATGTGAACATTCCTGATCTGTTTCACCATGGAAATGCAACACGGTATGTGTGGTGGTCACACTGCTCTACTTGCTGTCTGTTTAACTAGAGTATTAAACAAAACAGAGACGCCTCCTAATGCTTTCCTCTTTTAAACAGGAAAATGCTCATTTTACCGAGCAGGCTTCATCCATCTTTAGGGCCTTGTCCAGACTGGTGGCTTCCTTTAGTGATGAGCAGGAACAGCCAGCACTCAGAAAGACCCTGGAAGAGGCTTACTGCCCTCAAAACATCAAAACCACTCTGGGAAAACGGGAACTCCACAAGGTAGATTTCTCACAGCGCTACACAGTTTAACTACATTGAACGTCTCACCACACTTTCATTCACAAATGTTGCAGATACAGTACACGTTGACAGATGCCTGTTGCATTTAGAAGTGCAGCTTTGAAGTAGCAAATGTCTTGTTGTGTATTATTTAGCAGCCGTGTTTAACTTCAGTAACTGGTTTACATTGATCCTACATTAATGGTGATGACGGCATTTATTTCTAAGCCTCAGGGAATCACTCATCAACCATCTTTTAACTATGCATACAATATTTTTCTATATTTTAATTGCTGGAAGTTGTCCATACTTAAAGCAATATGATACATAGTACTCCATACAGTAAATTAAAGCTAATGAACAACCGTCCTGTGTATATTCTCAGTGTATGGATCACTGTTTATGTAACCATGGCCTCGTACGGTCGTATATTTAGAAAGGCATAAAATATATGTGTTTGTGTGTGTGTGTGTGTTGCGGTCTGTAGGTATTTAACTCAGCAGTTTACCACATGATGTGTGAGGCTCTGGGCAGGAAGCTGACAGCAGAGGAGCGATTTGCTGTACAGGCCCTCACTGCCGACCCTTCACTCTCAGCCACGGACCCTGAAGAACACCCCGCTACATGTAAGTAGGTGCCACTTACACTTGACACTTGAATCTTACTTGCAGATTTTGTGTGTTGACTATATACCTAAAGCATGGATTAATTAACACAGTGTTGTCAGTTGCTCCAGGGTTTATGCATTCCACTTTAAACAGAACAGCACTATATATTAATTTGCATTTGACAGTATATAATACTGCGGAAATCAGAGGATTAAAGCACTGCACGATACCTGCGTAGTCTAATCAAATAATCATTTACATCTCTGTAGAGTATAAGCTTTCAGCCATACCGTATGTTGAATTCATTAAATGGTATTTCACAGCTTTAATTAATAAATTAATATTCCGCCACATTCTTTCTATCGTCACTCTGCTGTTCAGTAGATCCCGTGTCAAAGCCTCCAGAAATTTGGAGGGACAGGCAGCCGACAGACAAAGAGGTCAAGGCAGTCACTACTCTGCAGGCTGGATTCAAAGGGCACTTTGTGCGAGGGATCCTTATCGCCTCAAAACCTGGTAAACACGTGCATGTACACACATTATCTGCATATTCGTTCAAATATTAAATACCGTCGTATGATACATGACGAGACGGTACCGTTACGTACTTAACCTTTTAGTTCTCTACAAAGCATGGCATATGCAACGATTACAAAAGGCCAAAATGGCTGTAATAGAGGAAGGGGCACAACAACACTGTTTTTCATTTGTAGATTATTATTTAGTGTCCAAAGACACACACACACACACACACACAAAAGACCTTCCGCTCCTCCTTGCATTCACTGTTTCATTTAGCTTGTTGGCATATATTGAGCCTCTGAGCGGAGGCACAAATATGTATTGATGAGACTGCCACTCTAACGAATGCACTCTGACACATGAAGGGTGGCCTCAGAGGGGATACGTACACACACACACACACAGAGGAAACACACACACACACACGCGGACACAACATTCCTGCATCAACAACCAAACCGTTCATTAGTGACAGCAAGAGAAAGATGCGGAAGATAAACAGTTTCTAGGAAGGAATGAGAGATTAACGAGGCAGAGCAGAACAGTGCTTCCTCTGTAAAGATGTTCAGCAATCTTGCTTTGGAGTAACATTTTATTTATGTTGTTTACCGTTTTGGTGACGGCGTTGCATTTGACAAGTTGCAGGCAGCTTAGAAATTTCCCTCGGTTTTAGTTTAAATATTCTTTTTTTTTTTTTTTAAATAGATTTTATTGATTTTTATCGAACAAAACATAAACAACATACAAGTGCTCTCTGTATTCACACAGATGTCGAAAATGAAAGAGAAATAAACCCACCATCCAAGCCCAAATGATGTAGCTCATGATTATCTTTACCCCAGAATTAAAAAAAGGACATTAGAAAGTAAAAGAAAAAGAAATGAGAAGTAGTTTAAATATTCTTAATAGATCTTGAGAGGTGCTGTGATAGTAGTTGTCTTCACACGAAGATGCAAAACTGTTTGTTAACCGACATATTACCAGACATTTTCAGTTTATTTCCAGAGCCTGTAGCTACCAAACATGACATTGTGACTCTCTGAATAACTTGCATGTATGAGAATACGGACAGTCTAATTAATGCAGAATCTGCATAAAGCGTCACTGTACAATAGCGTCCACCATATTTTTTTATGGCTTGAAAAATGTGGTATCCAAAACATTGGATGTGATACCCACATCATTATAGAACCCATCTGCCAGCAGTGTTTAAAAATATTACTGGTGATTATGCAGCATCGGAGCACACATGCGCACACGGCCTGAACAGCTTGACTTCTATAAAAACTGACTTGTCATGGTTAAGTTCCCTCAAATTTTATTCATTAACTAGTCAAAGCACAAAGTGCAGCTTTCAGAGTGGCACTTATATCCATGGAAAAACTCCAATCATGTTTTAGAAACACTGACTGTCTAATAACACATTAAAAAGGCCATTCAGGCAGAAAGAAAGGTAACTGGCAATTTTCTTATTTAAGATAAATTTCCTAGCATACCTGTTAATGACATGAGCACACCAGTGCTAAAGACACATTTCTCTACTCTTTTTGTTGTTGTTCTTTTACTCTTTCTCTATTCCTTCCACCCATTCACGTTTGCCTCTTTTTGCTGTGTGTCCTTTCTTTATTTGTAAAGATAATAGAAGCTCTTCTTCATGTCTCAATATTCAGCCTTGGCACATTCCAATGTTTGGAAAGGCGCCTATCTAAAAAGACATAGAGCTAAGAAAAGGGAGGGACATGTGGTGGGACAATCTGAAGACATCTTTGCCACATGTCAGAAAGAAAATCATTCAGCTGTCTCTTCAGAGCCGTTCTCAAACTTACGTGCATAAACACAACCTGACTGGCACACACACACATACTCATGAACACATAGGACCAAATTCTGTCCTGTCAGAGTGGCTACCTGGATGGTGAGATGAGTGTGAAAGTTAACGTCAAGGTGAGAATAATCTCCTATCGCCTCTCACTGAATCAGGCAAAAAATGCATTTTGCAGTTTGCGCGTCCTACCCTGAACTAGGTCAGCTACAATTATTATTTTTTCATGTGTTTGACAGCAACACGGGTCGTGTTTCATCTTTAATGGTGGCAACTTTTCTGTGTGCGCACATACGTGTGCTCTTATTCATCCAGGAACGAAGGAGAACCAAAGTGCCTCTAACATCCTTTTACAGATGTGGCCAGTGATAGAATCAGACGCAGACAAGCATGCTGCCATCTTGCTACGGTAATGACATGTGATGTTTGAAAAATACATACTTATAGTAATAAAAATATATTGATTTTGTACACTTAAGCTATGCATCTTAATAGTATAACACAAACTGTACAATACAACTCTTAATACAAATGTCATTATCTGAGAAAACCCAAGAACGCTCCTTCTGCAATCCTGTGCCAATGCTATGTACGTCGTATGGCATGCGTTTAGCCTCTCTGTTGCACTGCATGCCCAGAATCTGCTCCCTCTCCTGGTTAAGGCAGCCTGTGGGGGCCATGCAGGGAGCATTTTCCACATTGTGTTCCATCTTTTCCCAGTGGTACCATCTGCTGTTTATACTCTCCCCGTTCCAATGGGCTAGCAGCGTCTGCCGAATGACCTGCCGCCTGGGGACGGATGCATGTGCACAAGCGCTCGGTCGATGTGTGTGTGGAGGCAGAAGGAGGGGTTTGTGGGGTGTTGTGAACCTTTTGAGCATGTGTTTTTTTTTTTTCCTAAATGACAAAGATCGAAGATCACGCTCAGCAGGAAATTACATCTCCAGTTATTAATGGACGGGTTTACTTGAAATTGAAGATTTTAAATGTGCTCTGCCCTTTTTGTGTTTGGTACACAGGTATATCATTGACAATTCTGAGAGGAACCTAGAGCTCTACCCCTGTCTACGGGATGAATCGACCAGAATCGCCTTTGCTGATTACTCTGTCTGTCTGCAAGACACAGCCAACATCTGGGTCTTGGTCTTTAGGTTAGAGAACATTGTAAATTAAAGGTTAGGCTTGTCAGATAAAGAGAAGTCCCAAAGCGGCTTGGAAAATGTGGGGAGGCAGTCTGGTCAGATGTTGGAATTAAATAATTCAATTTTTGTTGGTTGTATATAGAGAGGTGTTCCTTGTTCCTAAGGAGATGCTGCTGGTACCAAAGGTCTACTCCCCGATCCCTTACTGTCGACTGCATGTTGTAAATAATGACACAGGAGAAGAGGTGGACACGGTCTTTAACAACGTAGCACCACATGTCTATCAACCCAATAAGGTGCGTGGAGGCAAAACAGTCTTGCATCTCAAAACCTAATCTACTTGACATATATTTTTTTGATATATAAGCATGTTCACAGTCTCAATATCACCATGATAAATTATTTCACGTTAGAATTGGAACCAGTCACGTTTAATCATAAGCAGGAAATGTTGTGATTTTAAGATTAATGTTGTCTATCTCTGTTGTCTGTATCTCTTGCCTCAGCTTGGTTATACCTTTGTAGCAGAGGTTGTCAAACCTGAATTACCCCCTGCTGGCGCCAAGTGGACACTGCGGTTAATTGGCTTAAAGGAACCCCTTCCAAAACTGTCCCGTGAGACTCCACTCAACGCATTCTCAGTGAAGGAATTCCGGGATTATTACATTCCCAATGACAAAAACCTCATATGTCGGTGAGAGAATTGTTGCGTTCTGCACATACAATATTTCATTGAACAGTTAAGATTTTTTATTTTGTTTATTGTTATATTTTCTTATACCTATATTAAAGATGATCTGCAACTTTCCTGCAGATACCGTGTGCAGGTGACAACAAACGTCCTTGGAACACTTCAGTTTCAAACTTCCAAGCCGGATGTTTTGATACGCCTGTCCATTCTGGACCAGGAAAAGGAAGTGGCTGGCATCACTGGAAAGGGCCACGTGGTAATTCCTGCATTCCACTTCCTGGCTACCGTAGGTGAGCAGTCATTTACTTAAGTAACTGGTGAATAAAACTTACCTCGTGGCAAAACTGATTGTCAATATCGTCAATGATTTTGTATGTTTTCTAATTCTACATTTAGTTCTTTTACTGAACAAATCAGAGTAATTTTCCAATTATTTTCCTTATAAGGGTTGGACCCTTAAAATTGGAAGGATGTGTTATTCAGACTCTAAGACCAGCTCAAAAGTGGCTTGAAAATCATGACAAGATGAGATTATTGACGACTATTGTTTTCTCTCACACAGTATCTCTGTTTCTGTTACACAGATGAGAAGACACAGAAGGGTTCCAAGGGTTCCCCCATCCAGGACTGTTCCCAGTACAGAGATGGGGAGGACTGCACAGTTGGAGAATCAGACGCCTCATCTGACGAATACCAGCCTCCCACAGAGACTATGGTATCACCGACAACTGTCTGCGTGGTATCTGCTGCTGCTCAAACGCTTAACTGATCCCGACTGCATGTGCATCTCACTTTCCCTCTCCGTCTTTCTCACCCACTTGCTTGCTGCCTGTTCAAATTGTTTTTTTCCTGCCAGATATCGCCTTACTTGTAAGCACGCATGCGCACGCGTACACACACACACACATGCGTTTACACTCACCCACACACACGTTATCACAAACATTTGACAAAAAGAAGAGAGCAGCAGAGACTGGGGGGAAGTTTTGTTGTCCTCGTCTGAGTTATCTGTGCTTGTCAAGGAGCAGTGATTTGGACATGATTTATGACCCCCTATCTAACAGACCTGCTGTCATAGTTTAATGATTGCAGAAGCTTATGGTACATACACAAGTCCATAAAAACGGAAAATCAACCAAGTTTTATCTGTTTTGCTGTGTTGGCCGTCAATAACACCAGTGATGCTTCTGAAGTAGTAATCAATCACTTTAGTTTTCCCTCATGAACATAAATAAGCACAGTTAATTTGGTAGTTGCAGCCGTGAATTAAACCTTTTAACAACAAAAACACGTTTGGAACAGACCTAGGGTTACACCATGCAGGTTTTTTTAAATACTTTTTTGATGCTAAACGTCTCTACTCAACTCAACAGTGACATCAGTAGTACTGAGACAGATCATGTCGAGCCTCATAGATCAGCAGTCAGCCAGAAAAGAACGGTTATTGATCAAGACTTAGAGCAAAGGGTCTGTGATTAAGGCGCTGTTCTGCGCTACAGGGACACACATCAGACCTATTGATACTCAGTAATGGTGGATTAATTGTTAAGACTGCTACAGCGCAATCGGTTTGGATTGCGCTTAAACACATATAAGCACAAGAAGAATTGGAAAAAAAAAATGTTCAGAGGCATTATAGACAGGAATAACAACACAATCACTTTCTTTGGATCCTATTATAAATACAGAAATAAACATCAGATAATACATTTTCAGTTTTGGATATGTTGGAGTGTTTTCCTATTGTAACTTGAGTCTCACCTTGGAATTTTGTCCAAAGTTGGTTTGTTCTGTTCTGTGTGATGGATGTGGGAGTTATCACTCATGATATAATCTTGGCTAACAAGCCCACTGCCTCCTCTCTGCCTTTGTGCTAACCATGTACTTTTGTCAAAGAGAGCAGATAACTGTAAAAAATCAAATGTGTTGCAGATCTCTCTGAATCATCTGCACCGCGGTATTTTACAGCTGTGTGCTCAAAACATTATGTTCATCTCATGCTGGCTTTATGTTTATGATGTTGCTGTTGCTGTATGGATTATCTTGTATGTGGTGTTTATACTGCTGTCTGGGTGTTTTACAACAGCTTTTCTTGTCTGTGTTTCACAGGGTCATAAGTATGTGGTTCAAGCAGAGGTGCTTTATAAGAGCTGGGATTTGGATGAATCTCAGTTGTCTTTTGTCCGTATGCTCAAGGACTTGGAGAAGAATGAGATGAGAGGTACACAAGACGAACACAAATGTCACAACAGACCATTCTGTGTTGAACATGAACATCAAGAGCTCATAAACATCATACATGGTTCAGACATGTCTATAATAGGCCATGAAGCAGTTTCATTTTTATGTTGTATTCAAGTCAGTCAGTACTTGAGTCCTGGGTTCTGAATGGATTTTCTAATACGCCCTTTGTGTTTGCAATGGCTTTTTTCTTTTTGTGTTCAGTATGAAGTGCGGCTGATACTTAGTAGACAATGTCAGGGGCCAAGGCAGACACCATTTATTATTTGCTTCCACTAGCCAGAGGCCTGCAATCATAGTCTAATGAAAACCAAATGCATACAGCTGCTTTCACTGGACATGGTATGATTTCTTGTGCCCACTTGTCGTCATTTGAGGCAATAGTCCTGTCCTCTGTCGCCAGCTCTGCTTCTCTGTCTTTCTCTGCTTCTCTGCCTTTCTCTGTGTTTAATCGCGCTGCAGGAATTTGATCAATTGAGAAATCAGGGCTTTTAAATTTGTAGAAGCTTCTAAAAAATGTGAAGAGGAGGAGTTGATGGCAGCATGGGTGGATGCTGTTGTGAACGTGCGTGTAGATAGTCTGCATGATTGCCTGAGGAGAAAGGCCGGTCTACTGTCATTGAATTCTCTTTTCTGTGTTGCTCCCCACAATGTCCCCATTACTTACTCATTCAGTCTGCATGACATGAATCCTGCAAATGATATGTGTGTGTCATGCTCCTGAGCACTAGTGATTTGGCACTGCCCTAGATTTACTGTATGTTTATCTTGTCTTTGCATGTCTTTTCTCTTTACTGATACACTGCATGTGAGCATGTTAAGTTATTTTTTTTTTCAGCGTGTGCTTTGTATTTTTCCTTATACGTATGTGTGTACAGTATGTACAGACCAGTGTCCGCACAAACCTCCTGTGTTTTCCCTATAAGCTTAAATGGGTCAACGGGATGTCAAATGAAGTTGGCTCTTGCCCCCCCGGTGCCCTGGGAAATATCTCAGCAGGAAAATGAATTAATTTCACCCAGTTTAACTCTGTCTCAGTGGTGAGGCTCTGCCCTTGATCATGGTCCCTACATGCTATAGGGATACACATGCACATGCAGAGGCAGGCTTTGAAACCTCTTTAACAAGCTGTTTAACAAGCTACAGTCAAAATACTGTACTGTGCATGTTTAATGCAACACATTTTCACATCTCCACTTTAAATCTCAGCATATACTGTTAAAGCAGCTGTCAGAGGTAGCCGCACATGCAGCTATGCCAGCAGTATCCATTCCCTTTGCAACCTCAATATTTTCTTTCCCATGCTACTACAAGAACCCTTAGACTTTAACTGAATAAAATCTTTCTTGATTCTGTATTTATTAGCCCGGCTTAAAAACTGTTTTCAATACGTGTCTCAGCCTACACCACACAACACACACTCATTTTTAGATCCTCTTTGACTTGAAATAAGAGTAACTCAGTGCACAATAGCTCTTCAGGCAGAATGGCAGAGTGTCAGCTAAATAATGGATTATTCCGCCTCTATATCAGAGAGGTGAGACTCATATTTTAAGCTTCATCTAAGCTTGGGATTGTGTTCATGTTAGCTTTAAAGGGCAACAGTGCCATCTAGCACATATGCGACCACACAACACCCTCATGAGTCAGTGGATGTACAGTACAGTAGTTCATTCATTCATTCATTCATCTTCTGTACCCGCTTATTCCTGTTGAGGGTCGCGGGGGTCTGCTGGAGCCTATCCCAGCTGTCATCGGGCGAGAGGCGGGGGGATATACAGTAGTATTTATTTATAAACAAAACAAGTTATTTAGCCTTTCACATTGTGATGAAGTATATTAATTTATTTTTATGTAATGTAGAATGTGACACCTTGATTGGCAGGATTTATAAGTATGCCACAGATTTTGCAGATAACAATAGTAAAAAAGTGAGCTTACCTAATCTCTGCTTTACAATATAGTATACAAGCCCGGAGATCTGAAGTCTTCCTCCACTGCTAGCACACCAAGCCTTAATGGGCACAAGTCTGAGGCACCCAAAACAAAACACAAAGGCGAAGGTGGCAAGGAGAAGGGGAAGCCGGCTGCCACGTCCAAATCTGTCTCCAAGCAGGAAACGGTAATAGATACACCACTGTGACAGACAACAACAGACAACACAACGTTGCTCAGTGTAAATTAGGACTATTAGTATGAATATACAGTATATTCAATATCCATAATTATAATAAAAAACTATAAAAATCACTCAACAACTAATCTGCCACTGTGCACCTAAGCTTATGTGTAAAAAGCTTTAAATCACATCTTATAAGTTAAATTTCCAAATAATAACTGTAGATAATATCTGTGATATTTTTATTCGACTGCAAAATACAATGCAGTTGTAATTATGTGTCAAAATAAGTTTTATGGAAAGAAATGCAATTAGAAATATGCTCTCAAAGTGAAGGCTGCACACCGCTTTTGTAATATTAACATAAATACATATTGTTTTTTTTATCCTATGCTAAGAGGAGGTAGAGTTGCCCGTGTAAGACATAGTACAAATGAGTAAAAATAGTAGTAATCCTTTTGAGAGCTGGGTGTGGAGGCATTTGAGTTGAGTGCACACTTGACTCCTCTTCACTGATGCCCATTCAAACCCCATATAATGAGACTGCTGTTGAACTCAGTCTTGACACCTCTTTTGTAATATTTTGTAGTTTGTTTAATCACGCAGGTCGGCATTTGCATATTTAGCTGACCCTGCTGAAAAGCTAAAAGCCACAACTCTGCCAGGATGACCTGAATTCAGACTCTATGAGAGACGTTTGTTTTATCTCACACAATAATCTTTTTGTCTGTAATTGTCAGAATAATAGTCTTGTAATAACAGACCCGAGTCACAGATATTATCCATGGTAACTAGTCTGCTGGGTTTGTATCAGACACTTCTGTGAGGAAGTGCTTTATTTTACGTGTATATGTTTGTGCAGAACTTTGACCTGACGAAGCCAAACTGGACACTGCGTTTTGTCACTGACAAGAGCAGTACAGAGGACATTGAGGTGAAGAAGGACATTGAGAGAGTAGAGCAGATTAAAGCCATAAAAATGGCCTGGGAGATGGCTGAGCCAGGACGCCATGAAAAGGTAGCCTAGACAAGTTCTTTAACTTCAATATATCCCAATACATTGAGGAACTGTACTTGAATTACTGTTATTTTTGTGAAAAACTGGAATCATTTTTTTATGTTGGGCTCATTTATACTCAACTTTTAGGCTTTCCAGTCTTATCTCAAGTTTCTCAACCCAGATAAAGGCGAAGATGAAGCTGCTACAGATGAAAACAACGATACTGGTGCTGGTATTATACTGTTCATATATACACACACACACAGAGATGTATTCGTGTGCTTTATGTTTTCTCACTTGCCTGGCTGATTTGCTTTTACAGATACTTCTAGACCTACCTCTCCATCCAATCAAAAGTTGAGAGATGCCCCCGTCTTTGATCCTCACATGGACATCAGTCACTTCCTCAGGTTCTCCACTGCTCTTATTCTTATTCTTTACTCTTTTCTCATAATGTTGCTGGGATGTGCTTTTGTGCCTCTAAGTACAAGACCTCACTCTGTTTTTCCATCTTCATGGGTCTGAATTAAGACTTAGCCGCCAGGCTTGGCAGCATCGTGGGATTGTTTTGTGTGTGTGTGTGTGTTTGTGTAGCAGGCATGTTGCAGTGCTTGCAGATTATAAGGCTCACAACCAGACTTTTCTTTGACAGACGTCTCTGAATCAAAAGTTAACTATAAAATTAACTCAAAAGCAAAAGACACATTTGGATTAGAGTCCTTTTTTTAAAGAAACATGCTGCTTCCCTCATTGGTCCAATTACTACTGTATGTTAATTAATGCCTCTTCTAAAGAAGGAAAATTTCCAAAGGAGTGAAAGTCTGCCCCTGTTGTGCCAGCCCATAAATCAGGAGACACAACTGATATGAATAACTATAGGCCAGTCAGTATTTTACCAGTCATGTCTAAGGTTTCTGAAAAACGTGTGGCCGCACAACTGACCAATCATCTCAGCAGCACCCCCTTTTCATTACACCCCAGGCAATTTGGATTTCGAGCAAACCACTCTACGGAGACGGCAAACTGCTTCTTTGTGGAGAGTATAAAACATAAACTGGATAAAGGTGGTGTTGTTGGTGTGCCCCAGTGGTCTGTCTTAGGACCGATTTTATCCAGCTTGTATATCAATGACTTACCGTCAGCATGCGAAGGGTGTGAAGTACAGATGTATGCTGATGATGCAGTCATCTATGTCCATGCAAAAACTAAGGCACAAGCAGCTGCTAAACTCAGTGAATCAATGATACATGTGCAAAAATGGCTTATTGACTCTCAAGTACAACACTGAAGCCTATCCTATCACTGCATAAGCAAGCTCATCAAGGTGCTGGATAGAAAGCCCAAACACTATCATCACTGGAAGGTTCTTGATAAACTTAACATCCTTAGTTGGGATAATTTAATAAAACACAGCGATGCCTGCTTACTTTTTAAAATCTTAAATGGTAAGGTAAATGGTAACCTTTATGAAGCAGAAAGATTCTAGCAGTAAAGTAACAAGGTCTGCCCTCAGAGGGGACTGTGTGATCCCTCATAGATCTAGCGCCTTTAGTCAACTGTGCTTTTCTGTGAGAGCTTCTAAACTATGTAATACAATACCTATTGACATAAGAAACTGCACCGCTTACAATACAGTTAGGCTCCACCTGAAGGACTGGCTTCTGAATAACCAACTATGTGAACGTCATTAGCTGTGTCTGCCTTGTAGCCTGCATGGTGGTGTCTATTGCTCTGTTGTCATCTTTTGTTCTGGTTGCTGTATTTGTTTTAGCTTTGAGACAACCTAATGGCTAATACCTAGTATTTAGTGATGAATGACTCTTTCTGCTTTGTTATTTTAACAACTTTGATATTTTTTTTTCTCAGATATGATAATGGTTCTTAAAACATCTTACCAAAATTACTACAGTTGAAAATTAGCCAGCTGGCTAACACTGGCACATTTATCCCAGTGTTACACTGCATACTTTCCTTGGCATGAAAACGAATTAATTTCCCCCAGAGCACAGTGATATACAGTATGTAATGTATAGACATGTGGTGGGAGCTATTTAATCCACAGTAAATTATTGTATTATGTAATTATATTCACACACAGAATATATTAATGATATGTATAGGATTTCCATCCAGCCTCGCAACAAATCATTTTACGTGATGGTATCGATGCTTTTTAGCTTACTGTAATGAATGTTAGAGGGATGTGGAGTTTAGTACACAGCTCATACCACATGTCGCTGTGGAAATGGAGTAGAATCAAGTTTATTGCCTCGCCTTGCAATGCTTTGTCATTTTTTGATGTCAAGTACTCACATGGACAAAAACACTGTTTGGTCCTGCCGTGCTTTTGTCTGCTTCGCCACATCATCATCTAACTGCAGAACTAAATGTGCCTCAACCTCAAGATGTGAAGACAACAGCTCCGCCAGTGACTCTAGTTACTAGTCACACAGAGCTTTTACAGGAGTTTTTATAATGTGTCAGAATGCGGTACTCCACATTGGCAGTATATTGATTTGACTTGATGTCATTGATATCTCTATACAGGGCTGTCTTTTCATCTCAACAGTGTGTAAACTTGTGACTTATGTCACCCTGACACCCTCTCTCGTTACCTCCCTCCGTCTCTCCTTCTGTCCATCCCTCTCCAGGATAAATGAGATGATATTTGGGTCCGTTAATTAGAGAGCTATTTCGGGACCCCAATGAGCTCGTTGGTCCAATGAGATGTGCCCCTCTCCCATCACCTCTCAATCCTCTCCTGCTGTGGGTGTGTGCGTGTACCCACACGTGTGTCTGTGTCCGGCTACTAATGGCTGCTGACACTGTGGCCCGCAATCTGAGACAAGAGAGGTCCTGAGGAGAAGTCTATTAGGGGTGTCTGATTAGTTTGCAGCTCACTTCTCTCGCACAAAGGCGCACCACGGGGCAGATAATAGATTCACACTCGTACATCTTTGCAGCTTTTGCACACCGAAAGAAGCTGCAACAGGCCAACGTCTATTAACCGGATGAACTCCATCACCACCTCCACTGGTCTCTCCCTTCATTTAGGTCAACTTATAGGAAAAAGACAACTGCATTTAGCATTTATAACTTTTCTTTGTGGTCCTCACTGTGCATGCGCTTCATGGGGCTGCTGCCTGTTATTTCATTTATCCAACAGACTCATGTCGACCGACTTACTGCCTCATGCTTTCAGTTTTGCCCACACAAATAAAAGTAGTTTTAATTATAGAATCAAATCCTAACAGAGGAATGTTATCATATGACAGTCATACTGTAAACCAAATGGGCTATAACCAGATATCAGTCTGAATATACACAACTTGGAATGAGGTGAGGCGCAGGACTGTATGTCCATCATTTTCTCTACATATCGCTGCATTCATCTGCCCCAGTTCCATTTTTATTTGTCCTGGCTGTGTGGACATCTTCACGTATCCTATCTCACAAAACACACATGTGTAATATCTGATCCTAAAAATATTCCCTTCACAGTTTGATAGAACATATGCAGCATATGCACTGTAGATAAACTGTTCAACTTTAGCTCAGTCTGGTTTTAGGTATTACTGAAAAAGTCTATAGGGTATAAGCTCACGTGAAAGTATATATAAATGCATTGTATAAATTAAGTTTATATGTTTGCATGTAGGCAAACGGACTTGCCAGTGTTGATGGACTCACAGATGGAGGAGGTCCAACAAAAGGAGTGCTTCGAAAAGATCCAGACCTACCGCTTGGTCCGAGACAATGTAGTGGAGTACAAGATAAAGCAGCTGTTAATCTCGAAAGATCAAATGAAACATCAACTTCAGATGTATGCCAGCATACAGGTCAGTGAGTCACAGATAAAAGATTGTGACGTCTGAAATCTTCTGTACAAGATTTAGATGGCAGTACTGAGCCATTTTTGACTATCTCTCTGTTTAGACGTCATTCTGTGACTTCTATCTCTTTGCCTCTTGTCTCATCTCCAGGCAGCCCATGAGGAATTTCACAACGCCTGCGAAGCATTTAGTAGCCGTCAGATGGCGGCCGCGAAAAGAGAAGCGAAGCAAGTACCGGAGGAGGCCCAGGCGGCAGTTACTGAAGAAACAACTCCCACCTCTGCTGCCAATCAGCCGCCCAGAAAACCTGCCAAGAGTGCTGGCAGAAAGAAATGATGGTCACTGGCACTAACATCCAGTCTCAGCTCTCATCAGCAGACACCCCTCAACAAGTCTGTTTGAATACATGATATATCTTGATTTAATTACAGCATCGTTGCTACATGAAACAACACTTGTCCAAAAGATTGACTGCTGTGAGTATGCGAGGGGATATTACTGCTGTCTCTTTGCTTTGGACTCTTTAAAATAAAGATATGGACTAACTAGATACATGTTAAATACTAGTTTTGTTTCTAATATTATTTAGTTCTGTTTGTAAGATGGTCACACTTTCAGAATATTTAGACCCTGTTTTATACCACATTTGATAATATATTCATGGCACACCTGTGCGTGTGTGTGTTTTGTCTTTAACATGTAATAATCTTTGTTGTTTCTGTTTCTTTAGACTAGATTAAATTCTACCTTCGCTTAAAAATACGTGTCGGTCGGTGCTGCTTCCGTTTGCTGTCCAGAATGATTAATGTTCAGAGTTTGACACGAAAAGATGATTTTATAAATTGTTCTGCTGAGAGAGTAAAGTTTGTCTGAGCTCACCTGAATCTAAGGCATGCACCTGCAAAGAGGATTTGGGACATTGCAACTGGTTTGGCTTCCAAATTATTTGTGAGGCAGATCAAGGGCAAGGCATTTCTAGCGTGATGTGGAAACTTAAATTACACATATTGTACACTGAGGATGGACTTCTCATACTATACGAAGCATCTGGGCACAAGTAAGTAAATTTAAAGACGTGCAGTAGTCAAAGATCGTTTGTGTGTAAGACGTATTTGTACATATTTTACTGTGCCAGGAGACAATCTTTAAACACCATACATTTAGAAATAACTGCCTGTGCAGACATGTAAAAGCACCTCCTCTTTCACTGCTTTGACAATGCTGAACCATCTCACTAGCCATGTGTGAGTGTGACTTTTTGATGTCCAATAAGCCTGATTATTTTCAGCAATTCTTCTGTTTTCTTGAAGGTCACAGTATTGACCGCGTGACTGGAGGCATGCTGCACACAACCGAGCCCCCACTCAAGCTGTGTGCTACTGATTGATCGGCTGATTGACACCTTCTTGCTGATAGAAGCCCCATTCTCCGAGACGGAGACAAGGCCGCACAGGTAGGTGGCGGATCTTTATGACGCCAGGAGTGCTATCGATTCACAAAGTTGAACTGAATATTGTTTGCCGTGGGGATAATGTGTTGGCTGTGAAGTGTCCTTTATCTTAGATTAGTATTTAGGCTGCATAGGTCTCCATCTCGCAGAGTTAGCCGACCAGCTGAATAATGAGAAGCTCGATTGGAAATGAAAGGGAAGAGGCTGCCATCTAGTGGCTGTGGACATTAATAAATTCTCATTACCATGCCTGCACTGCTGTTCTCAAGGTTGACAATAATGAATTGTTCAATTTTGTGCTGCTGCATGAAGGAAATTACCTTTATGCTGTGTGTGTATATATATGAGTGTGCATGCGATAGCGGGATGACAAGAATTATTATGTGCGCCTCCTTGTATGTGCATCCCTCAGTAATGTGATCCTGCTCTAAAGTTTTTATGTCTTGCTGCTGACATCTCATTCTTCTTTGTGAGAAATTATTCCTCATTATGGATCTAAATCAGACATGTGCTGTCATAGGAGCTTAGCTGAACCCATACGGGGATGCTGTAGAAAGAAGCACACTTTTGAATATCCGCACACAATATTTAATATAAATGGACCCACATACTGAATTTGAATATGCGTGCATTGCTCTGCGTTTCCTCTGCGTCCTAACGTGTGCTGCTGTTTTGTGTGTGTGTGTGTTTGGTCTGTCAGGCCTCGTATAGCCGACCGCTATTCCTACGCTTGTAACTGCATGACGGAGCTAATCCTGAAAGCCTTGTTCCTGGCACAGAACATCTCCTCTCGTCTCCGCAACGGTTCCCTCTTGCCCAATTCGTTCCTCCCTCTCTAAAACATTAGCTGTTATTTCATGTTTTCCCTTCACCTAAACCCGCCCCTCTCCTTCCTCTAGAGTGCGCGTGCGATAATGTTTGGGTGTGGGCCTCGGCGCGTTGTACTATTTCGCTGTTCCAAAGAGAGATTCCCCCAGCACTCTAATTGGCAGTGACGTGCGTATATTAACGGAGAGGCTGTTTGTTAATTGGCAGCTGTTGGCTGGTGGTTTGATGCAAATGTGTTGTGAGGCGCCGAAGAACTCTAGTTTAACCTTGAGAACAAGGGGACAGTCGACCATTGTGTGTGGGGGTGTGTGTATGTGAGAGAGAGAGAGAGGCTTCCTACAAGTAATAAGAAAATATTTGATTCTTAAATGGACCCACAAAGACGGATGATGAAATTAAGTGAAACTAGATACACATTCCCAGAGTGGTGTGGTGGCTCCTCAGTACACTTTCCATATTGGAGGTTAAGTCAGTTTTTTTGCCGTTTGCTTTTGTGAATGACAAAAGAGAAGACATTCTAACTCGCAGGGATTTCATGTCATCCGTACATTTAAATTTCTCTTTATCTAAGGTGGCATCTTTGCCAAATGCTGCAGTCTGCCTGCAGTTTATGTGGTAACTTACACAGCTGTTTCAAAACCTCAGTGCCCAATTGTGTAAATTCTAGACGAGAGTGAACACATTTTTAAACATTTCACACGACTTGCCTTTATTTTATGTCATGCAACAACATAGAGGGACATGAAAAACATGGATGAAGAGGGCTGCTGTCATTTAGACTCCTCTATATGCATCTCAACCAGCTGTTAGGACAGCTCACCGAGACGGAAGTGAACGATACCCCTTCCTCAGGGTCAGGCCTAATGAGTCACCGTGTGCATAAAGCGTTATTTAGCTGGTGCCATTTGAATGTAAGTAGAACAGAGGGCTCTAAGCAGCTCTGCAAGGCTGTACTGCTCGCTGTGTTTAGAGAGAAATGCAGTTGTCAGCATGCTCACATTCTCACAATGAGAAGGTATAATGTTTCTCACATTCATCATTTTGGTTTAGCATTTAAACATGCTGATTAGTAGTACTAAAACAATATACGGCTTGGGTTTAAAGGCGTATCAGTGTCTGACTGGTGGGTCCAGATTAAAGCGCGCGGTTCACGTCACAACAGGAGACTATCCAAAAATGTCGACCTTGTTGTTCTACG
Source organism: Chelon labrosus (assembly GCF_963514085.1). Taxonomy (NCBI): domain Eukaryota; kingdom Metazoa; phylum Chordata; class Actinopteri; order Mugiliformes; family Mugilidae; genus Chelon; species Chelon labrosus. The sequence continues at coordinate 13,036,329 of NC_140347.1, read as the reverse complement.
TGAAGGTGAATGGGTGTCGGTAGGTGTCGTCCTCCTATGTCCTTAGCAGGGACAAACAAGGCCTGACAGAGCAAGGGTGGACACGACATGAACCGACTACCAATCTTTGTAAAAACAAGTGTCGACCCGTCCATTGTCGCCCGCTCCTCTTAAGGTCACTATGGCAACAGACGAAGCAAAGTGTTCCACGCGTTCCTCTTCCTACAAACGTTTTCCAGTGTGTCATGAGGGAACCCGAGGCATTCCCGGGCCGGATGAGATATGTGCCATCCCTCCAGTGAATTCTGAATGGACCCTGGGGTCTCCTCCCAGCTGGCCGTGCCCAGTAAACCTCCACGGGGTGGCGGCCAGGGGGCGTCCTCATTAAACGCCCGGACTATCTCAACGGGGCCCCTGTCGACTCACAGGATCAGCACTTCTGTTCTGAGGGACCAAGGGTGCATCTTTCAGTTATGCATCTCCGAACACAGCAAAGGACATACAGTACAAGTGACTTATGATTTATTTTTTTCCTTTCTGTTCCCCTTTCTGTGCCAGGCAGTATATCCCCATATAAAAAGAAGCATGCATATAGGTTCCTTTGGCGTACTGACCCTGTATGCTGCAGCGTTGTCCCATTGTTGTGAGGTCCACGCTGCCTGATCGGCCTCGGAGGAGACAACCCTGCGCTGTCATGGCTAAGACTCGGCTCAGACACCACGGAGCAAAAGGCCAAGCCTTTACGTTGACAGAATGATTGCACTGAGGGGGGAAAAGGTGAGAGCTCACAGTTTAATGCCAAGGCTTTACTGCAGTAATCTAACCCCTCCTGTAACTCTCTCTAATGCACACACATACACACACACACACACGGTCATTCACATTCACAATCCATAGTCAAAGCTGAAGTCTGGATGGAACCCCAGACTTGCAGACACAGAAATGCTGACCTTGTAGCAGCCTCATTCTTGTAGCCCAACTATTTCTCTCCCCCTGCCTCGTCTCCTCTCTCTCTCTCTCTTTGGCTTCGGTCTCTTTTCACTCGTCTACGGCCAGCTCTCCAACAACGATGCCTTCTCTTTTCAGCCAGCGCAGCACAGCTCTTCAGACACCAGAGGGATGTGAAAATCAAATAATGAGTCCTTAAAAGTTCACAAAAAAAAAAAAAAAACCCGCAACACTTCAGATTTATAGGCGTGGAGGGAATAAAGCGCTGAACACAAGGTCATCATCACTGGAGGAAAACAGTACCTGTCATCAGATTTGGGTGACAGAGAAATCTTGGGTGAGAATGTGCTCTATTGTAGCTTTAGCAGATTAGCTTCCTAATCACATTCTCCTCATTTCCCTATGGCCCCTTACGTATCAATGCTCGCAAGATCCTCCTTGAACTGAACCAGCAGTTAATACTTGGTAAAGATTGCTTCATTCTGATCTGAAGGTCAGACTATGTCAATATTTAAGGAAGGCTGAGGAACGGCACATTGCATTGGGGCGGATCTGGATAAACCGTCTGCGGTCCAGCTGTGTATACAATTAAAGATTCCACGGTGACAGCAGGGATGGGCGAGCCACTACTCCAAGCACCAAGCAAAGGCCTGGGCTGACATTTTACAGCGGAGGGATCAAGGAGCTGCGTCTTTGTCCACGCGCACTGATCATCAAAGTTTGTTTTCTGTGTCCAGCGGTAGCCGCCTTCTGGGATATTTCAGACCCAAGCGCATTTGCTGACAGTTACACTAACGACTACTGATATGAGCGAACTTGTTTTGGTGTCTGCTGCTGCCGCCGCTGCTGTGTTTGAAAGCTGCACATGTCTATAGTTATTAGGGAGGAGTGATCGTGATTGCAAGGGTGCAGCTGATGTAACTTCCTGTTTTGCCGCAGTCTGTCGAAAGCGTTTGTTTCAAAAGATCTTTGAGCTGGCCACGCCAGATGTGATTCTTCGCACACGTTTTCTTTCTTTCTTTCTTTCTTCTTGCACGCGTGCACGGCGTTTGTTCAGCTCACGCACCATTTGATGTCCCATTGTCAAAGCTCTGCATCAGCTGATGGGGGACGAAACGCAATCCATAGATGGCTGCATGGAAGGATACACACAATTTCCTTGAATAGCATCACGCCGACTGCTTGAACCTCTACCTAATTGCCTCGTGTTGAAGATGATTGCATTAATTCACCGACGTCGACTCGGTTTACACAGCAGAGCCGCGAGGTGTCAGGTTGCCAATAAAACAGGAGTCTAGGTTTCATCCCACTTTATTGGATTGTGCAATAGCCTTTGCCAATCGCGGGGGATAATTGCGCAGCTTAATTTACCGTCAGACACAGACGCAGGATGAGAGGAGTCCTTGGTAAGACGGCTCACCGTCACACTGACTGAGGGCCGCGTTCCTTCGAGGAGAAAGGGAATTTCTTTAGAATCCGCTTTCAGCGCTCGCGAGCGGCGTTTCACGGCATCCCCGTGTATGGCGTCAGATTCCCTCTTAATATTAACCCGTCAGGTCACGACTCTCGCCTGACAGACCTCTAATGTGTGGATTAAGATGACACTCGGGCGTGCTGCCTCGCCCCAGTTCGGCGACGCGGGCGCTGTCACGGTGAAGTGCTGACTTGATAAAGTGTGAATTGATTAGGGCTGAAACCAACAGGGGATGGCTGTGCAAGGGAGTCATTGATAACCTGCCCGGGTTCTTAGCATTGATTATTGCTATCTTAGATAACAGGACAGGAGACCTCTCTCTCTATCTCTCTCTCTCTCTCTGCTTCACACACAGACACACATTCCTTTGTGCCTAATTTTTCTTGTAATTAACAAGATACGTCCAGGTCCTTGTCCAGTCTAATAGCAGTAAAATGATGGCAGCCTTTCGTTGACAGTATTGACTTTCCTCCTGACTCCTTCAAAGGAAGGAAGGAAGGAAGAGTAGTAGCGGTCTCGACTCACTGACTCAGTGACACTGGACTGAGTACAAAGCGCTATCCAACCCTCCCGTCTTTTCAGCCTCCAGATGACAGGTTCAAGTAAACGTGATTTTGGCTGTGCCCCAACTGCGGCTTATTTCTAAGAATCTGTCGTCCCAGAGCTCCTACGACGCCGCAATGGCAACATGAACAGCGCCCTTTCTTTTAACAGCGGCCTCCATCTGCTCCAGTGTGTGCTTATGTATTTGTGTATGCGTGTCTGGATGGTCAGCTTATCGCCTTCCCTGATTATTAGGATTGATACCAGCTGTGCTGCCCCGAGTGGAGGCGAGCTGATGTGTGACATTCACCCCCCCCCCCCCCCCCCCCCCCCCCAGGCACAAACAAGCCCGCGTACGCACATACGCAAGACACACACACTGCAATTTCAGACATTTGTGGCTTGTTAAGGACACGTAACCTTATGACCTTGACAAACATAATAGAAAAATACACATGTAGCTGTTTGCCAGGGGGGCACAAATCTCTTCTCTTCTCTTCTCTTCTCTTCTCTTCTCTTCTCTTCTCAAGCGTTTTGATTAGGAGCGCTGAGGACGTGATGAAGGCTTTATGGGCTTTTTCTATTTCTCCACCCCCCAACTCCTCATCTCTTTTATCCTCCCATCAATATTTATAAGCCCCTCTGTAACCATAAGGGTTGGTAGTGGGTGGAAGGTTTGTGTGTGTGTGTGTGTGTGTGTGTGTGTGTGGGTTGTCTGAGGAAGAGAGGAGGGACATCTGCAGATGTGTCCCGAAGCTTTGTTGGCTTTCGCATGAAACAGATCTACACGTGTGTTTGCAGGGGGAGAGCGTTTGACATTGAAAACATCCTCCCATTTGGGCAGACGGAGACAATCAGGTGTTCCCTCAAGGACATTGGCTCATTAACTTCGATCCCTTCGGGACAGCTGTGTGTGTGTGTGCAGTTGGTATGCGTGTTATGTTTTTGTTAGCTCAGTTTTGTGAATGTGACTAAGAACTTGTGTGAGCATCCTCCCCTTGTTCCTTTTAATCACAGCTATGTATACTGAACGTACTCGTATGAGGACACAGCGGTTGAGCGCCGCAGGGAGGCTCGGGGTCGCGGGTGTTAAACTCAGGTGTGCTATGATTCGCTTGATTAACTGCAGCTGTCAGTGAAGGTGGAAGGTCCCGTCCCTCCAGTCCTTCTACATGACAGGCAGAAGCACTGACTCTCTGAGACCTGACGTCCGCTGCATCCCCTTGGGTTTTTTTTACTTTCTCCAGACAGCACAGGGACTCTGTTGCTCTAGGGGTCAAAGAGGGCTTCCTGTGATGCCGAGTGGTGATGCAGACGGATCTCTCTGGGATGTGTGAGAGTGTGACAAGGTCCCGTCCCTGTCGGGTCACCTGTAAGATTTTAAGGGGCTAAAATCCACTAGAGGTATTCTTTGTGGAACTACTCTTATTATCACTTCATATGTGCATTGTTTGAGCAGTGAGATGAGACTGTAAGTCATTTTTAGAAGAAATTAAAATGTGAATGTGCGCAGATCAGCCACAACATTAAAACCACTGTAAATAACACTGACCATCTTGCGACAATTCAGTGTTCTACTGGGAAACTTTTGGACTTGACATTAGTGTGGATGTTACTTGGACATGTAGCACCCACCTAGACCAGACCAGACACCCCCACCCCATAGCAATGACACTCCTTGATGGCAGCAGCCATCCCCAGCAGGATGCAGCCTGACACACACACACACACACACACAAAAACACTTTAGGAACAACTCAAAAAAACATGAAGAACAGCACAAGGTGTTGACCTGGCCTACAAATTCACTAGATCCCTGATCAAGTATCTGTGGGATGATCCACAGAGGCCCCTCCCCTCAACCCATAGGACCCAAAGGGCCCCCACTAACAACATTCTGTTCCCAGACCCCACAGGACACCCTCAGAAGGACCATGTCCACAACAGTTTTGGAGGCACAAGGGAGACCTACACAATATTTTTAATGTTGTTATATTGTATTATAATGCAATTAATCTAAAATGTCATAAAATGAGAGGGCTCTAGTGTAAGATCAGAGTAATACGATGCATGTGTGTTGAATGTGTAATGACTTATGTAGATGCATAATCTTTATGCAAACATCTGCGTAATACATGCAAATGTGCATGTGTGGGTGGGCGTTTGCGCGTCACTCTGTAGTTGGCTGTCCGACACGACCATTCAGACTGAGTTGCCTAAAGCAGTTATGTCGCCTGGTTTTGCACACACTGGCAAGCGATTGAGGGTTTTTAATGCCGTAGATGTTTCTGGCTCATCCTGACTGTGACCTTCGACCCGGGATTATAGCACTGGATTAGCCCTTTGTCCGTGTTCATGACAGCTCAGTTTGTATGTTTCCCGGGCCTGTTGTGTTGAATGATTACAAACATACAGTATAATGGAGGAGCTGCAGAGGCAGGGTGTTGTTGCGCTGATGTAGCTGGTTCACATACAGCTGTGAATGGATGCACCCTTTAGAACGAGGGCTTTTCGAGCTGTAGAATATATTCAAACGTGCAAAACATTCATCTTATTTTGTAAATTTAAGGGATTCATTTATAATTTTTCAAGTCTTTCTGGTAGTAATAGTATATAGGTGCTAAAATGGACGCTGAAATAGTTTTTGCTTTCAGTATACATTAAAATATTCTTTCCCCTTTTAATGGAAGTCAATAGGGACCATATCCAAAGCTTTCCATCTGTGCAGACTTTCAGTGCATTAACATGCTCATCTGGTCGTCTTACATCCCGAGAGGGGAAGTAGTTTTTTCCAAGGTTGGCATGGTCATGTACATTTAAGAATTTTGAGACAACACGGATTCAACAGACGAGAGGTTTTTTGATTCCTGTATTTGCATGACTACGAAGGAAACGGATCAGCATATGACATACGCATGTCAGTCGTAAATATTTTTGTATTTGCTCAAAAGCATGGTGTTAGACGCTCGTGAGGGATGGACATGCAGGTTGCAAGTGACAAAACTCTAACATGTGAGGAGTTTGTAATTAGGGTTGCTCATGTCGGACACGTTTCTGCATATATGACACAACCTGTTCCAAACTGGGAAGGCGTTTATGTGAATTTTCAGATTTTTCCGACTACACATGAATGCACAATTTGGAACTGTTTCAGGAAGAGATCTCTGGCAAGTATAAACAGGACACATGATTGCAACAACCTGAGCACAATGACAAAATATAACCCCGTTCACTTGACTTTAAATTGGATTTTCCTTTTTGCTTGCGACTATTAAACTTCTGTCTCTTTTCTTTCTGTCCTGCTCTCTCTCTTGACATTTTGGCTTTTGACAAACAAACAAACGAAAAAAACAAAACAAAGTCAAGCAAACAAACAAAAAACACCAACAGTGCTGCCAGGGTGGAAAACCTTATCAAAGAGCACAAACACAGCAGTCCGACTCTACATACAACGCGCACAAACACACACACACGACGCAGCCAGATGAATGGCCTGGCGGCAACACAATGGCACTAAATTAAATCACTGATGTCAGTGTGGCCCCATAAGCCCTCCCCTCCCACAACACGCACACACACACACACGCAAGGATGGACTAATAAGGGCCTCTTTGTTTGCTCCGCGTAATGTATTCTGGATCAGGTGATATCAGTCAGGGTTGGAAGGTGTGTATGGTCAATTTCAGTTCATTATGCTAATCATTATGGCAACAATTGTTCTCAAGCCACGCTGGTATGATTACTGAATTCATAATTTGTTCCCTGCTCCTCTTCATATCTTTTTGTGCCTTTTGCATCAGCTCTGACCAAACATGGAAACGCAAACGCTCACAATATCAGCACTGGCTGTTTTACGATATGCCGTTGCAACGGTCGCGACGGACGCCGAAGTTCCCCTTTTTCGGACGTCCTCCAGTTCAAAACATCATCGACATCAGGTGTTGCTAGCGAGAGCACAAACACAGCTATTACTTCCGCCGCTGCACCCCTGTCCCTGCCGCCCGGCGGGCACCTGTCGAAGGCGAGCGTGTTAGCAAACGGCCCCAAACAGGTGGCTACGTCAGTGCCAGTCAAGCATGAGCGGCCTCGGTTGAGCTTGTCAAGGCTGATACGTTCGTGTGTGACCTTACAAACACACACGCAGCTGTCCCGCCGTTCTGGGGAGACGTAACTGTTGCTAATGTTGTCTGGGTGCTAGATCTTTGAGGGCAGCTGCTCCTGATAGACCGCGGGAAGGAATGAGTATGATAATCACGACCGCTGAGGTGATTGTATTTATTTTGGGAGACATGCACTGTAGATTTCTTTACTCTTTAAGGGGCCTCACGACAAGAGCCTGGCGTTTTGGCAAGTGGGGCTTTAAGACGAGGTCTGCATTGGGAGAGAAAGGGTGTGAAGGAGTCTGGAGCAGCTCACACTGAACAGGGAGTAACCAGCCTATCTGAAGGCAGATAGATTAGCATGCAGACATTTAAGATGATAATCACATGCATGGCGGTTTACTATCACTGAATCCATGTGTTTGTTTTGAATAGTGGAAGGAATCCTGCTTACAGATGTGGAGGCAGCCGAATCAGCCGAAGGGCATCTGCAAGGTGAATCGATCATTTTTAATTTACACGATTAATGTCTCAATAATCGAGGAGATTTTCCTGTAGCACCTCGGTAAAAGGAAGTACCCCCCCCTCCTCCTCCCATTATATGGATCCTTGTAGCATTCTCCATATTAAGAGGGATGGTGCAAGTAACAGGTTAAGGGTTGGACTTCACCATAAGCTGGAAACAATCATTGCCATGGTTACTGATAGACCCCGTTGCTTGCTCAGCTGTTGCTTCTTCCCTGCACAGAAGTATTCTTAAATAACAAGTCAACACGTACAGTGCGCATGCAAAACAAGAGATTCTTGGACATGTAAGTCAAAATTATTTTACCTTTGACCAAAAAAAAAACAAAAAAAAAAAAAACACCATGAAATATAGAGTAGAAAGAAAATGCAGGCCTATTCATACGGCCTGCATTTTATCCCACTGTCCGTCACATGAAGATTTTATGATTTACTTCCGCATCCATCGAATGCTGTTGTTTAGTGTGGCCTTTATTTAATATGGCGAAGCATCCAGAGCGCACGGGGGAGAGGACGGACGGGGCGAGGGTGCAGTGGAAAGAAGTGAGTGGGAGAGTGGGAGCGATCGAGCCCCGGTTTGTTTGCTCGTCTGTCTCCACGCAGACACTCAGAACGCCGCAGCATCCCAACATCACCAGCATCACCAGGTGCAGTGGAGCAAAACCTACTATGTGTGCGTGAGAGAGAGAGAAAGAAAGAAAGAGAGAGAGGGAGCGAGAGAGGAGGGAGGAAGGGAGGGGGCGTTGTCGCTGGGGGCAGATGAAACGAGAAGAGAGAGAGGGAGAGAGAGGACTGGCAAGGTGGCGGGATTTGCGTTGAAGCCTCTGTTCTGTCAGACATGCGCAAGAGCGTCAGCAGCAGCAGCAGCACCACCACCACCATCACCACCGCCGCCGCCGCGCTGCGTTTCCGCCTTGGCTGAGCGGCGCACACAGCCGAGAGGGGAGGGGAGGGAAGCCGAGAGAGGAAGAGCGGAGCCAGCCGAGACGCAGTGGGGAAACAACACGGACTCCGAGCAAAATTGCACCGACGCGCCAACATCCCCCGGCCGCCCGACTCCGCGAATTTCCACCACGTCAAGAAGCGACCTGCGCGGCGCGCGCCACAGCTTTCCGGCCATGGAGACTGCGCTAGAAAAATAAGCACTAAAAAAATGTGAGATTCACAAGGGGGAATCAGAAGAGAGGGAGAGAGAGAGAGAAACAGAGAGAGAGCGTGTGTGTGTGTGTGTGTGAGAAAGAGAGAGAGAGAGAGAGAGAGAGAGGGAAAAGGGAAAAGAAAGTGGCTATCCCCGTTTATCTTTTGCGGGTGCTTTCAATTCTGTGTTCTGCAGTCTGAAAATGAAGAAGTTCAACATCAGGAAGGTGCTGGACGGTTTGAAAGAGGCATCCTCCTCCACACCGTCTGTCCAAGTGGGGCCACAGGAGAACCATCTGATCCAGGAGACCCTCCAGTCCGAGCATTTTCAGCTCTGCAAGGTGGGCGAGACTGATGATTTCATGGCACAGATTTGTGTTCTGTACAGTAAGCCCCTCTGGTGTCATTGTTATTATTATTATTATTATTATTATTGTTATTATCAAAGGCAGGGTGGGCTGCACTTGTCCCATTTCAGGACAGAGGAGGTGGATGTGAGATCTGTGCTATTGTTCAATTATAGGCAGAACATTTTAAACCATAATCTTCTTCTGATCGTTTAAAAAGCAAGCAAACATTAATATTTGAAAGAATGCATTTTAAAGAGAGACTCAGTACCAAGTCATGGTAACATAACATCCTACAATGCGCATACTGAATGGCACCTGCGCTCTGGCGACAGGACAGTGAGCATGAATAAGTTCCTGCTCGGCTGCATCTTTTTTTTTTTTTTTTTTTGCGGTGTAATAATATTCTCGACAAATATTTAAAATCATCTAGTTACATTTGGGGTAATACTACACTCCAGAAAATACCGGAGTTTAGTGTGTATTTTTTTGCTGTATGTGCGCATGGCATGAAATGTCATATCGAGGGGCTGGGCTGAACTGATCCCTTCTTGCATAATCTGCTGGGTTTGGATTAGCAGAACGGTGGTTTGTGGCTGATGTGTGTGTGTGTGTGTGTGCAGCCTGTGTGAGTGTGTGTCTTCCTCCTTTTTTTTTTTTTTTTTTCTTTGCAGTGTCTTTCCATTCTCTTCTTCCCCCACACCTTATTTTCTCTCTCTCTCTCACACACACTCCTGTGCTCTGTCTCCCTCAACGCACACACACCACTTTATCCCCAGATCATTGGTCCAGTGGGGACTGATGGCGCCTGAAGTGAATGGGAGCCTGTTTTGGAAAAAAAAAAAAAAGCAGCCCTGCCCTCCTCTGCCTGAATTGGCCACAGGAATGGATGGGGATAATTAAACACTCATGCAATTTACATGCTGTGTGTGCTACATTTTAACCTGCCGTTCCCAGTTGTGCGCTAATGGTTCGGTGGGGCCTTTTTTTTATGGACCCCGCTGTGTGCTCTGCTATTGATTTCCACACATGTTTGACCTATTAGGCTTGTTTGTGGACTCATTTTCTGGTTTTAATGTGTTTTTAACTGTATAATTGTTCCTAGATCTGTCAGGTAATTCAGGTTTAATTGCTTAAGCTTATGCAGTTGTTTTTTTCAATGCAGCATGGCGTTGAAAACACATTTTTTTTTACAGCTGATGATGGTGTCTCCGTTTGCTGCAAGAAGTCATATGAAAGTGAATTTTATAAAGCGACAGTAACCAGACCACAACACGAGCTGCAAATCTAGGGCAGACGAACATTTGTAAGTAATAAGTTCGTGCCAGAAGGAATAACTATTAACCTAGAATCAAGTCAACACACCTGAATGCTTCAGGGACACTGTGGTTTAGCGGCTGAAAATACCCACTCAGAGACTGCAGGTTTCATAGCCACAGCAGCCCAAATCTGTCTGTCAACAGCCAGACATCTGATTGAGGTGTCTTTGACGAAGACGTCAGCCTCCCTCCTGCACCTCTACTGTCTGTCTGGGCTGGAGCTTGTTGTAACGTCGCTCTGCAAGGAAGGCAGGTGTCTCTGCTGCACTGAGTGCATCTTATGTAACGTGCTTTAGCCTTCTGCCACTAAGCAAACAAATCCAACAGCCCACCACCAGCTGACTGATGCCATAAAACGACACTCACACAGATACGCAGAGAGTGGAACACCTTATGATGTCTTCGATTGGAAGGCCGAGGAGCGAAATCAAAACAAAATGCTCCTTATTGAAGTCTTTTTTTATTTATTTTTTTTAACAGACTTTAGTGTAATCACGACTTCACGTGGGAGGTAGTGAGAGAAGGAAAACGACATAAAAAAGAGGGGAATAAGGGAGAAGAAATCTCAAAATAGGTCCATGATTTTTAAAAGGATTCTAAATAGCAAGGCCAAATATCAGCCCATCCTGAAGAACAGGGTGCCCATGCACGGAAAGAAAGAACATTTGTTCCTGTCCTTCATTTTCCTCTTGTCGATGCAATTTCAGTGTTTTATGCTTCTGTTTTATAACACGTTCCACATCCATCTGGGCCATTTGTTTAGCAAAATCAGGTGTGTGACATCCTCTGACAAAACAACACCCCTGCTGTGAAATGCAAATTGATTTCTCTTTAACACATTCTCTCTCTTTTTTTTTTTTTTTTTTTTTTTTTTTTGGTCTTTCTGTTTGTCAAACCAGACTGTCCGCCATGGCTTCCCCTATCAGCCGTCGTCCATGGCTTTCGACCCTGTGCAGAAGATACTGGCCGTTGGGACCCAGAGTGGAGCTCTCAGATTGTATCCTTTCAGTTGCCGTTGAGCTGTTGTCGGTTGCCGTGGCTTGTGGCAGCTCCTTCGGGAAGCTGCGTTCATGGGAGGCAGCAGCAGGTAAGTGAACAGATGTCTGAGCTGCCATCGTGAGATAGTTTTGGTGTATTTTTAGCGTGCGCTGAGTTTTTGATAGCGCGGCGTTACGCTCCCCTGGAGCTCTGTGCGAGCTTCGGCACCAAGAATAAAAGCTTTGATTTGTCTTTGGCTTAAATTACAAGTTCCAGGTGTTACCACGCAGCGCGACACGCTTAAACCCTAGACCAACAATTAGATTAACTTGAGCTGCTTTTGCATTCCTGCACACTCGCTCCCATGTCTTAAATGACAAGACACATGTTGATGTTAAGTGCCGCAGTTCAGCTTGTGTCGGCTTTCCTTGCAACGCGAGGACATTTACACAAACGGGGCCAACAGCTTGCGCTGAAATGGCACCGCAGGGAGCCGTATAGCTTCAGAGAACGCCCTCGAGCTCGCCTGCGTGAGGCTGCTTTTACAGGTCCTCCATGTGTTCTCCTGCCTGTCCGACAACCTTTGCCAGCTCATTACGGTGTGATGAAGAGCTGTCCGCCCGGCTGTCCCTCATTCCCAGCTGCTGGCAGCCGGGGCTGTGACTCAGTCTCGTTCACCTGCGCTGGGAAGGGAAGGGAAGGATAAAAACAGAAGGTCTAACGGGCAGATGATGATGTGCATGAGATGTCTACGGAAACGTGTTTGTTGTGCTTACAGCGGACTCGACAATGCACCACATTTTCCAGAGGAGATTGAATGTTCCTAAAGATTTATGGAGCCAACATAAACCACAACCCGAGATTCTGCAGTGGTACACATGCATTAGCAGATACGAGATGAAATCCCTCCTCTGGTAGAAGTACTGCGTTGAGGCTTTTGCAGGAACTGGTAAATAAGCTTAATGGGGCTTATGTCTTGCTTGCTGGTACATTACGCCTATGAGCTGCAAACAGGGTGAGCTCAGAATATGGAAAAAAAGAAAGCTGTAACCCAGAGGTGTATTACCAATCAGCTAAGAGATCAAAAATGCATTCTCCCTCGGACTGTCAAGAGTTAGCTTCCTGCAGGCTGGTCACTTTGAAATTGCACGGGCAGAGGAATGTCTCTTATGTTGGAGAGATCACATCAGATAGTCTTATCAGAGGCAGGGGAAGGTGAATTGGGAGTCATCTATCTGTTCTTTGTTGCTGGATCCCCTCCCCTGTTATTCTGCTGTTTAGTCAGCCCCGTCTCTTTATCCGATGACAGCGATACCAGCGTGGCACAGATTGAGAGGGCATAATGGAGGTTTCATGATTCATCATTTTTGCATCGCTGTGCCGCTGCATATGGGGTTTGAATATATTTTAAAGATTCATATTCTGCAGGTTGCAGGTTTTCGGAAAGAGGCGTTCGGGGACTGCCGCGCTGACACACATCTGTGTCCCGGAGTTCATTATTATTGCAGTTAGTGGCTTCTGGAGGATATCGATGTCCACCCATGTTCGTGTGTGTGTGTGTGTGTGTGTGTTTGTTTGGGCTGCCAGGATGTTTGGCTGCACCCTTTTTCCATGGAGGATTACAGGAAGTGGCAGATCAAGGGCCTCGGCCTGGCAGTGTGGCAGACGACTGAGAATTACTGCAGATACCGGAGGTGTGTGTGTGTGTGTGTGAATATCTGCGCGAGTGTGTAGATGTGTGTGTGTGTGTGTGTAGCCTCTGAGGAGATGCCTCATCCCTCCAGCCACGAAGCCAAAAAGCCAATCACTTCTGTGATCCCACCCAAAACTGTCCCATGTTTGATGCCTGCCACCGACTCTGCCTCTGCCGTCCCTGTCCAGCTGGGACAATGACAGCGTCCCTTTGGTGTTGAGGGGGAATAGAGAAAGAGTCTGGCAGGAGAGCCTGTGGAGAGGACAGGCCAAGAGAGAGAATAGATAGGAAAGAGAGTAAGAGAGGCAAGGCTATCCCTTTTTCAACATCTAATGGCCAAGAATAGAATCCTTATTGATCTGTGTGTGGTAATGCACTGAGACAGATATGCCCAAGTGCGCGCGCACACACTCGCACTCAATTGTTTTCCTGCAGAATATCTCGGCAGCAAAAAGAAGTCGTGGACGTTTAAAAAAACAGGTTTTGCTTTGCGAGCAGTCGCCTCGCATTAGCGGTGCTTTGGACTGGCTGTGTAATTTCACAAATAAGCAGGAATACTGTGTTTTGAAATGCTGAATTAGTGATGAGACGGTGTTTCTAATAAAACGCATGAAGAAGTCAAAGGAACCTTCCAGTTTTCTTGTTCTAAGTGTCCTTTTATGTCTTGAACAGACAGAACAAAAAGGAGAAATACTCTCGGCCTTGACTTTAACTAGAGTATTATCCAGAAATAATCACCTGGAGGACTGAGAACCTTCACAGACACAGAGTATTAGTTCATAATAAAACAACAATACATTATGACCACCTGTCTAATATTGTGTAGGTCTCCCTTGTGTCTCCAAAACAGTTGTGACTCATCAGAGAATGGACATGGGCCTTCTGAGGGTGTCCTGTGGTGTCTGGCAACAGAATGTTGTTAGTGGGGGGTCTTTGAGGGGAGGGGCCTCTGTGGATCATCCCACAGATACTTGATCAGTTTGGGATCTAGTGAATTTGGAGGCCAGGTCAACACCTTGTGCTCTTCTTCTTGTTTTTTTGAGTTGTTCCTAAAGCGTTTTTGTGTCTGTGTCAGGCTGCATCCTATTGGGGATGGCTGCTGCCATCAAGGAGTGTCATTACTATGGGGTGGGGGTGCCTGGTCTGGTCTAGGTGGGTGCTACATGTCTATGTAACATCCACACGAATGAATGCCAGGTCCAAATGTTTCCTACTTACCATCAGTTACCTGTAGGGTGGGAAGTCAAACCATAGCACCGTTGCAACTGTGAAAATCTCTTGTTTACTTTAGGCTGGCTATTTCTTATTTCATAGCAGGATCATTGCTAATTCTGTACCACAGTTTAAGATCTTGGCCCACCACATTGGTCACCAGGTTGAATGGGCACCGCATAAACTACATTGTTCCGTATCTTGTGCCCTTTGCTGCAAAAACTGTTTAGGGACCACACTTAACCTTGACCCAAGTCCGTGGTCATCACTGCGGGACAGAAAACACGGGACGTGTTGGAGATTCATCACCCTAAATTTAGGGTGCGTTATCTCGGTGTTATGCAGCTATGTGTGTGTAACAATGTGGCAGCTCGCCCCTCTGGAGAGATGACTCTTTACTGGTGGTGGCCAGGAGAAATGGCAGCGCTATAACTCAGAGACTCCCCGTGAGCCAGCGAGACGCAGATCAATAGATCAAATTGTCAGTCCGCGCTCTGCCAGATTAACTCATCGACAGATGCGGGACATCATAGGTCTCAAATGGTGGCACACGCGCACTCACAGAGTTATTATTTTCGGATGCAGGCGGCAGAGGTGGCGCACATTTGTGCATTCACGCACAAAATTGCATACAGGAATTTGAATGGGTGTGCACGCAAAGGGTAAACATTCGCACATGCAAGCAGACGCCGGTGCGCACATGTTTGCGCACGACTTGCAGGAGCCCTGTGCAGCTTCAGGTTGCACAGGGCTCAGCTCAGATTGACTTTGACATATCTTCATCATTAATCTTCCTTCCGATTCACTCAGTTCACTGTGCTACCCTTCAAGCTTTGTCTGCAGTCACAGGAAAGCCTCCCTGAGCCATTAGTCCTCTGAGTGGACCACTGAACGGGAACAGTTTTAAGTGAAACAGAACAGAAACGGTTGCTCAGCAGTAGATGCTGGAATTTCATCGGTATAGTACGCAAAGAAGAAAGTGTTCAGCTGTCGCCCGCGCTCTCCAGAGAGCTTCAACATGTGTGTGCGTGCGTTTCACTTTCTTCCTCCGGAAAAAACTTTGATTGGATTTCAAAACGTGCAAGGATTTCTTGAAGGGTTTTAATGCGGCGTAAGTTCTTGTTTCACAGAGTGGTTCACACCGAGGCCTTAACAGTACACTGACTCAAGATACCATGCTGTTTACATCCAATTTCTTGTCATTATTTCTGTGATTATGTTAATAGGTGAGTGATAACCAGTGTTTGGAATAACGCCGTTTAAAGTAACGGCGTTAGGTAACGCCGTCATTTTTTCAGTAACGGGGTAATCTAACTAATTACTTTTCTCGTCGTTACAACGCCGTTAACGTTACTGGACGTTAAATGCGGTGCGTTACTATACATCGATTGAATAAACTGTGTAATCCGAACGCACCCCTGGCTCACCGCTAGTGAGGAGGTGGGTTAATAACGAGGTAAGCGATTATGATTGGCTAAGGCAGAGTCATGTTTCATGGTAGCCAATCAGAGCCAGTGGTTTTACACACATGACAGCACACGCGCCACACACACACACAACAGCTCAACAGAGATTCGATGAAGCAGCAGAGATGGCGAGTCAGGAGCAATCCGATGAAAAGTTGGCATTTTCAAGGTGGAGATATAAGCACTACTTCAATAAATAAAAAAATTCATTGTGGTCAAAGGGAGGAACGTGCATGTAATGTGTACATTATGTCCAGGAGCAAAGACTTTCTCGACATCCGCTGTAAGCAACTCTAATTTAATGAAGCATCTCACAACGACACACGCATCTACAAAGCTAGTGGCCAAAAACACCGATACCTCCACCACAGACGATAGCTCGCCGTCTAAACCCTACCGAAATATAAATATTATAAAAATAAATTTAATATAAATATAATTATAAAATATATATATAAATATCAAAAGTTATGTACAAACACCTGTCTGTTCTACTCATTTCAACTGACTTGTGAAAACTGCTCAAAAAAATCCAAATTCTTTGACATATAGCAACTTTTTTTTTTTAACAGTAACGCAAATAGTTACTTTCCCTGGTAATGAGTTACTTTTATTATAGAGTAATTCAGTTACTAACTCAGTTACTTTTTGGAACAAGTAGTGAGTAACTATAACTAATTACTTTTTTAAAGTAACGTTCCCAACACTGGTGATAACTGACACTCTGGCTTCGTCCCTTTGCTCAGCTGCCGTATCTTCAGAGACAGCGGGATAGTTAAAGCTTCTTTCCAGGTCACAGATCATTTGTTCATTCATTTATTCTCCTTTTTTGTTGCAAGTTTCTTAATTTTATTTATTTATTTTTCTTGCTCTCCCCTCATTTGAATTCTCAGTCGCGAGCTAACTCTTCTAGATGACTGTCCATAGTGTTGACCAGACCATACCATACCAGGATTGTCTGTCTGTGTTCAGTTATGTAATGTGCCAGAGCACGGCGCAGCAAAGACGAGTCTGACTGAGACGGCATCAGTCTCACTGAAGGAGTTAAGTCACTGTGTTGTGTTGAGGGAGTAAGCCGGGTGACTTAAGCACATGGGTGATCAACACGTACATCCGTCTTCCTTATAGCAACATACTTCTCTCTGGTGTAAAGGTCCACAGAGATTGATTAGTGTGTCACTCCTGTGTCAGTGGTTAGCGGGTTAGCTCGCGGTAGCATGTAGGGGATGAGAGATTGTAAAAGAGGGATTAGAATCTCATCCCGGTTGACCTCATTTTACTTTTCAGGATTGGGGAAGAGAAACAAGAGAGAATAGAGAGTTTAATGGTGTGTGTGTGTGTGAAGAGCTGCTGTTTGGGTTGGAGGAGCCGACTTGTATCTGCCAGATGGTATCTTAAAACAAATGTTTAAAAGTAAAGTGCGGCGAGCGAGCTTCCAAGACACGGCTTTATTGTCACGTCACCGCGCACCAACTTTACACCATTACTGGAACAAAGGTTTGTGTTTGTGTGCCGTAGCGAAGCGCTCTTAATCAAAGAGTGTACCAGGTTTCATCTTTCATGCTCTCCAAAAGCACTCAGCGACCTCCGTTCTATCGGTTCTTAGAAATGGAAAAACAAATTTTGCTGCATCAGTGGCACAACAATGCAGCCGCTGCTCCTCGCCCTCCAATACCCTGACAGTGGGTTCTGCTTAAGTCCTTTAGCCTTGACAAGCGCCAAATGGGATCTGGGTTTAGGGTGATTAAAGTTGTGCTGTCATGTTGCTTCTCCTCAATAATTTAGAGTACATTTAACTCCGGCTTTTACTCCTCCCGCTCCCTGTCCCTTATCTCTGTCGGCTCCTGCCTTTCAAGGAGTGACAGTTGTGTTTGTGTGTGCGTGTGTGTCTGCATGTCCATGTGAGACGGACGACTTCGAAGGTTAGTTATGTGACCATGTAACTAATGGAAAAGTGCACAGACACAAAAAGTCATCCATGCACAGACACATAGCCTTCCTCGATCTAGTGACTCATCACAATCCGGGAAGCCATGTGATATTTCCGCTCACTTGAAAGCAAAGTTTTTGGAGCGCAGGAAATCTTGAAGTTAATACCAAGGGCTACTATTAGAGGAATCCTAAATAAATGTGTTTTCTTTTGACCTACTATTCTTTTATTTCTTTAAAACCGATTTAACATTTATTGATACTTGATGCATTCAGTGGGAGCATTATTTTCCTTCGTTCTCCTCAGTCTCCACAATGAAAAAATGGAAACCAAGCTGTAAGAAGGGCATTAGCATGGACGTGCATGTGTCACTGATACAGAGTAGCACTGCCTGAGAGGTCACCAACCTGTGAACTAATTATTCCCAACAGACGGGAGGCGACGCTTGAGTGGCTCATCGTAAATACGCGGTATCATGTGGGCTGGAGAGGATAAATGGGTCCTTATTTGTACACCGAGAGGGCGTATCCGCTGCACTCGACGATCATTGGCTCTATTCTGGCTGCGCGTGGACGGGTGAAGCTGCGGTATTTGATCAGGCTAATGAGAGTCGCTTGTCATAACCCCTGGAAGTAGGAAAGCATTAGTTGAAACTAAGTATGAAATGAATAATTGATTTGGTCTGAGACCGCAATGACGTGGTCAAATAAGGTCAGAAGGCAAAGGAACACAAGCAGTCAGGGAGTTACCTTACTCTTAGGCAGGCCAAATATACATGAATGATCCTTCCTCTATTAAAATATAGTCAAGGAACACCATTATTATTACTGTTAGCATCTGCTCATACAATCATCTTTTATAATACTTCAACTACATTCATGAGTTCCTCCTCCCCCAGCTTTCCATATCCCAAAAACTTCCTGTTTACATTTTAATATTCCCATGATAATGCAGAAACCCCTAAAGCATCATCCTTTGCCTGATAGGAAAGCCAGGTTGTGTTGTGACAGGATAAAATCCCAGTATGACTTTATTACAATCCTAAACACGATAATAAAAATCCCTTTCCCTGCCCACACTTAATACACCAGACTTACTTATTAAAATCTCTTTAGCTTTACTGGTGTTACATATGTCCTCGTCAATTAGTGGTGTTTCAGTAGCCTAAGCCGAGTGTTGGCCGTTTGTGTTAGTGCATTAGTGCATGCTTTACCGCAGTCCTCTGAGGACGTAGGTTTCTACATATTTTCTCTCCAAGCACTAAGTTTACATTCTGAGGACTTACACACGGGAGTTTTGTCTTTGGTTTGCGACCTCTGCTACGTCTAGTCTTGCTATTAGAGCCATTCCTATTTAGGCCTACACCTATAGCTTCTGATGAGACAGTGCTCAAGTTTGTTGTGGTCCAAACCAGTTGGAAGAAACACACATGATTTGTGCGTGGTTGCATGCATGTTGCGTGGTTCAGTCCGTGGTTCAGTCGGCTGTTGTCTGTTGTCTAATATTAATGGTGAGAAATGGTGAGGAGAACAGGGTTTTGCTGTGGCAGTGTGGAGGGGGGTGACTCCAGGACGCTGGAAGTCACTGTTAAGGCTTCTCGAGGTGTCGTGGGCCTAACTTAACCGAAACATCGGTGAAGGGAGGTGCCCACTTGAAAACCCCAATGACATGCTGCATACTGCTGTTGTTTAGGCCAGGTTCCTGATGTCTTCATGTTGCTTGGTAGCTATGGTTAGCTGCTGAGCGGGCAATACAAGCCAGCAGCGTTAGGTTAGCTCATATTTCACAAGGTTCAAATTATCCTCTGCTGCTCTGTGGGCCTACAAGCCAGCAGCATTTACTTAGTTTATTTAGGCTGTAGGTTAAGCTAGCCAGCAGCATTTGGTTAGCTTATATTTCACAAGGTTTGAGTTAGTGTCAGCTGCTGAGCGGGCCATACAAGCCAGCAACATTTACTTAGTTCATTTAGATTGTAGGTTAAGCTTCATATCACATGACTATAGGTTTGTTAGGGTTTCTCAGTTGAACAGGGCCTCTAAATGTGTTTTGCCTTGGATTTTGGCACAAGGGATTGTAACATCTAATCCTGTGCATTAATGAATGATAACATTTTGTTTGCCTCCCATTGGGTTAGGTTTGGGGACAAAGAAGTAATCTTACTCATAAAGAGAAAGGTTACTCTGCCAGGCACAGGTTGTATCTTCTGTGCCCAACCCTAACCCTAGCCCTAACCCTAGGGTTAGGCATACGTTTCAAATGTGTCACATCAGAGTAGCCCGACAATTATATGGAAATTCAACTGATGTTGCATTGACCCAAGACCGAAGCGATATATTTACTGAGCACACTACGTTCCTCGCAATGGCAAAAGCTACGAATATATAAGCCACTGACATGATCTGATCTGCATTTCAGCCACGTTGTCTGGGCAATCCTATCAAACCAAACCGACTTGACGTAACCGTTGTAGACAGCGACCGTCGGGGACACACAGGCCTGTCGGTGTGTTGTGATTTATGACGAGGTTTATTTCACGCAACTGCATTTATTTAGTATTCCTGGGGCCCACTTGGGAGGACTGCGTTCCTACTGTATTGATTTGCGCTCATATTAGTGCTGGTCAATATGCTTCTCTAATGTACCGCGCCTCTCGTGACCAAAGCGTTTGACCGCTGTCGGGTCCGCATACCACAGAGGTCCCTCATCGTCTGGAGTCAAGGATAGCCCGTGCATCCTGATGGATTCATTTTGGTGCACAGCTTCGTATTCATGGAGTAAGGTAACACAATCCCTCCTGTTGATTTTAATTTGTAAATCCGAGGCTTTTATTATCACTGACACTTCCCAAGGGTTAAATACTATCAAAACTAAATAATTCATGTTGCCCTTTCTCTATAAATAACGTAGCGTTGGCTCGGTTGAAGTACAAGTTGTTGTTTGCAACTCGCCCCGGAGCAGATTATGGTATGTGCTGATAGCTTTAGCCTGTCCACTCATATAAATATCACTACATCATGCACACTGTAAATCACACATGAAGTCATTTAACGAATCATACATGAAGTCGACAGAGGGAGCGGCGCATGAGATCAATTTTAAATGCATTTTTGAGGTTGAATGAGGATGTAACGTCTTTCAGATACCTTCAGTATACGAGAAATGCTTTACGCTCACGCACAAGTCTACAATGGAAGACTTGTATATGTCTTGCTGTCGAGGGAAAGAAAGGCAAGATTCGGTTTTGTGTGCATCTGTTGTGTTTGTTTATTCTCAAGGTGACCCGATGGGATCGCGAGGCTTCTCCTTGACTGAGATGAAAACACCGCGAGCTAAAGATAAGCTAAAAAAAATGAAAGAATGTCTGCTCGAGTGCTTGTTTTAATATAACAGCAGTGTCTGTGTTTTTTTGTTTTTTTTTTCCTCGTCGAGGTGTTGAAGTGTGGCGGGGTTGAGTCAAACGTATGCTGTCAGGTTGCCGTAGTCCCTGTGGTGCTTGTAAGGGGACCGGCTTACCGAATGCTGTGAAGCACAAAGATTTTGTCGTCTTGCTTTTCTCCTTTGCCTTTCAGTCGACCTCCGTCTCCGCAGGGGGAAATAATTTGGAAGTATTTCTCCCTCTTTTACTTCATATTATTTCTTTTTACCACATTGTGCATTTTAAAATTTCCTGTAATTCATACGATTGTGTAGTCCCTCTTTCTTTTTCTTTTTTTAACGTGATTTACAGATCTCTCTTTTGTGCTCCTGGTCCCTGTGCTCATTCTCTGCAATGTCATTATTTTTGTTTAACTACTGGAGATAATATACCGCTCTGTCTCAGGTCTCAGGGGCCTCTGTGCCCCCCCCCTAAATGTTTCATATATTTTCATCTGATTTGCCTTTTAAACATTCTCATGCAGAGGCTTATGCAGCGAGAGGTTGCGTGTGTTCTTTTAATGTTCGCCGCACGCAATTTGTTTCCCGTCAACCCCACCGTGACAAATTAGGTGTAATTAATTAGCAATTATTTCTCTCTTACCCATCATGCAATGCACAGGTGGCATTAATGTGAAACATTAGAGAACTCCTTTTATTATTAACGCACATATATTTATGCAGTGAGGTTTGCCAGTATTTAATGAGATCACATATTGAAGTTACTATTAGCGTGTGCCTGCGGCTGTTACAGCGATGTCACCAAAGGTGGAAGGTTTGAGGACGCTTAAGCACCACCGATTATGCTTAATACTGTGTCGTCCAGGTGTGCACTTGTTTTTTCTGCTCTACGTCCATGGTGTAACAGATTTGTTAAGAGGCAGAAGTGGTTGTGATTTGATGGTGTGCAGGTGACAAAGCGTGAGCTCCTAATGGCCATGGATTGTGTAAATGGTCGGCTGTGACCTTACTAGAATCTAGATGCTCTGTCTCTGTCTGCAAGGTCCTCTCGACATGAATAGACACACGCACACACGCGCATGCACGCACGCACAATGTGCACAATCACACACACAGAGTAGGAAAGACAGAGCGGTTCCCAAGGTACCAGACCTTGAGGAATTACCTGTTACCGCGGATGTGAGTGCTGAGATGTGGGTGTGTGTGTGCGATGGAGGCTCTCGTCGACGGAGACTGAGCCGTATGTAATTGCAGCTGCATACATGGAGTAGGTGTGTGTCCTGAGTGGTGTCCGCATTTGTGTGTAGTTAACCTCAGCAAGGCCGAGACGTCCAGCCAGACATGCATCCTCGTGATCCATCTGTTACGGCATTGTTGTCTGCGTTTATTGTCTTCAATGCTCACGTCCCGGGCATAGTATTTAACAATTGGAGTAAGTCTATTCTATTTCATGCTTTGTACCTTTTTTGCTAAAGGCTAATTTCTACATACTCAACTAAACCAACTCCAGCTGGAAAATATTAGCGTGTCTGTCAGCTGCAGCTAACAAGCCTAGACGGCCATGTGGGTTTGGTTGCTCATGGGCAAATTATGGAATACGTACTACAACTGGATAATTCATCTAATACTTTGTAAGTGTAGTGAATCCTCTGAAGCTGAGACAAGGACCGCCCTATCTGGAGTACATGCACAATAAACCTTAGCTAGTGTTTGCACGCGCCCAACAAAGAACTTATGACATTTACCTTAAGATAATATTTGGCACAGTCGCTTGGTCTGCTCACAGCTATGTTCTCCCAACACAAATATTTCTCACCAAGGTGGAAAGACTGCTGAAATGGTGTTTTAAGAGAACACCGTACACCCCAATGACTTTACAGAGGAGCGCCACTTTCTACTAGTTGCCCATCTGGCAATGTGTCCAAAGTTTGTGTACACCGAATCTTGGTGTGCTGCCTCTGGTAACAATGTTAGTCTTGTATAGAGTGACAAAGAAGACCTGATTTCTGGTAGCTGGAGATAGCAAATTGTCAGCAATTTGACAATAATCTAAACTTTAAAAATATGGTACTGCATTAGAGCATTCAACTGACATACTTTCCAATACCTGAGCCCACATTTTAGGCAGTATCTGAGACATGTCCAGCACCTGTACTGGTACCAGACCAGCTCTACAAATGGTCACTTTTATCACACATGGAGGGAGGTTGCCACTACATTCATGAGACATATTTCTTGCAGAAATACATATCTAACATATCATATTAACCATGGCCGTGCACATAAGCTGTAGTTCTCTACTCGTTCTTTCCCAGCCTTCACACTGCTAACCTCAGAGCTATGATGCTCATGCTGTTGTTGCTGACAACAACTCAAACACCTCAGCCCCTCGCAAGCATCTGCGTGCAAGTCCTGAGTCAAGCTTTCCCTTTGGTCTTGTCGTTCACCATGACCTGCTGAGTTGAGATCAGTGCTTTCTCGTGGGGAGTGATGAGGACAGCCTAGATACCATCTTTCATCTATTCCATGTGAGTTGGCTGAACTTAGGTTGAACGTAGGTTTGTCTCCCTTGACTGCCATCCCAATCATGGACCTGCAGAGTTTATGTACTCCCTCCTCTTGCTGACAGCGGAATGGCAAGCAAATGTTTGAAATTTTCCTCAGCTCCAGCGCGAGAGGGCTCTAAATATCCGCTCAGCGAGTTAAGCCTTACCGCTGCCAGCCTAAATAGATGGCATTTTGTAATGGACCTTGCTTGAGCAAAGCCAATGTCCTAAACGTTAGCCGAACGAGGCGGAAGTTCTGCCCCCGACTCGTCTCCGTCTTTGTCTGTCAATAAGAGCCGTGCAAACCTTGACGTCTTGCCTTCCTCTGCTGGTAGCTGCGATGATATTTATCCCCCTGTCGCTCCTCTGTACGCTGCCCTTTAGTATGCCCTCATGCTGCGTGCCTGCAGGGAAGACGCACACATGTGTCGCATGGCTTGATGACTCAGGCCTTAATGCCCTGCCACATGGCTGTCATGCACACAGCTCTCCCGACTCCTTAGTTTCTCAGCCTGTTACTGTGTGAGATGCAGGCCTATATTTTTAAGTGCATATACGTCTGTTAATGTCCTGCATGTGTGTGAATCGTGGCTGGCCATGGGGCTTTTCTGTCCAATTGAAGCACACTGTGGATTATGATGTAAAATAGTGGAATGGCGGGGGAGGGGCAAGGAGGTTTAGACAGACATTTCAGGACTAGAGGCGACGTGTGAAGAGGAGGGAGGATGGCAGGGGGGTGTAAGGAGGGGATTGCACAGTTGGGTTTGTCCAGATACAAAGCGCTATGAATCATTTAGTCTGTTTGCTCGAGCATCGTCCATATTGGCAGTTAGTAGATTCTATAAGAGGGATATGCGCTGTATATATATATATTTTTTTCCAGCAGTGGAGACTTACTAGGATACCAACAACATGGTGCAAAGCAGTAAAGATACAAACACCTAAAAGCTGCAGATGTGTCCTTGGATTGTCATTCATTGCAGCACTGCCAGGCCTCAATCCCTGCAGCCAAAGGAGACAGGATGACGAGCAACAGGAAGAGTGAAGGGATGAAATCACTGCAGACTGACGAAGTTGCATCTAAGTTTAGAAAAATGAAGAGGAGGAAGAGAAATTAGAGGGAAATAAAGTGCACTGTAGGAGTGTCTGCATATGGAGTGGAGCCATAGTGGTCGCAGCCATTCTGCTCCGTGACTCAGAGCCCTGGTGTTGCGTGGGTGGGAGGGGTTCGTGGAGATTGGAGGGGCAACAATTGGCTTACTGACCCAGCTGTAATCAGCCCAAGCAGAAGACACCACATGTTGGTTGTTTGTCTGCTGAAAGAGCTGTGGATTCCTCCGTCTCCTCTAAACACAGCGTCCTTTCCTTTACGCGTCTTTGATTCATAACAAGGACAGCCTGCGAAGGAAAGGACACCCTTGTGGATCACATCTTTCATTCCGGTGATGAAGCGGCTAATTTGTTTGATAAGCCAGAAGCCCTTGCCATGCAGGCAAAAAGCGGGAATGAATGATGAACAGGCATTGCGAGAGGTCTCCGCTAGCCATGTCACCAGGCCCCCATTAAGCCTCGATTGGGGTCTATTGGCCTGATTTCTCATCCTGTCTGGTGCTTGGCAACGCTTTTGCTTTCGCATTAGAAGCGGGCGTCGATGATTGCTGATAACACGATGAGGGAGCACAGCGTTGAGCGCATTAAAGGTTGCTGGCATTGCCACGGACCTGACAGTATTAGCATCCAGAGAGATAGCGCACGCTTTAAACAATTGCACTGACAGTTAAATAGTATTAGAAGGACTGGTTTAGACGTCCTCTATGCTTTCCAGAAAGAAAGGGTAGGCAGTTCTCAGCGCCGATCAGCAGCTGGCCCTGCTGCTCATTTTTAGAAACTGTTGCTGCAGTGCCATGCATTTTTAATGGCTAAGGCCATTGTAGCAGGCTGTGTTTTAGAGGGTGTGTGCGTTTACTGTGTGTGTGTGTGTGGTTTGTCCTTTGTAAATGGTCATGTGTACATTCGTTACGTATGTATGAGGTTGCTTCACTGCTCTTGCTGTATGGGTAGAAGAGCCAGTTGTGTGAAATGTGCGTGTGTGTAACCCTCTGTCAGCATATGTGTACACTTGTGTTTGTACACCGTTTTGTTTGCTAACAGGGATTTGGACGCAAATGTGATGCGACAGCTTTGGGCTTCAGACACACTCCCTGAATCATTTTGAATGAGACCTGTGGCGCTCGGATTCCCCGAGGTCTTTCTATTAGTGCCTCCATGGCTCCAATTGCATCTCTGCAAAATTAATTTGGGGCTTGGTAAAGTTCAAAAAGATTGGGAATTGTCTGGAATAGAAGAAAAAACCAAAGCACATTCAGCCAAAAAATATATTTAATCATCAGACTCCTTAATAATATACTGTACATACAGCTGAATAAGATGTCATTCTTCACAGTACAAGTGACATAAGACTTCAGCCTTGATCTAGTTGACTCAGTTCTCTCTCCATACAGGTAACGAAGGCTTTAAAGACATCAAACGAGATGTTCCATCATGTTTATTTTATAGATTCTGCAGGAAAACACATTGATTGCAGCTTTAGAAAATCCAGGTTACTGCAAGCTTAAGTATGATCTTTTAATGCTAATCCAATTTAGCTCTTTGAGCGCAGAGGGCAAACAGATTAGCTAAACTTGAAAGTAATAATCTTAGATACCTGCGCGCTGGTGTGTATGACAAGAGTTATCGTGAATGGATGGCTGGATCGACTGGAATGCAAAACCAGATGGGTAGCAGAAGTCTTGTGCATGAGCAGAAAAAAATCATTAGCAGAGTGAATAAAACCTCTTAATGACTGCACCGCAAGTCATGAGCGCTCGGCAGGATGTAGGCGTACGAGTTTCCTTATCGAGAGAAAAACACAATCTCAGAGGATTCGCCTCAACATGCAGGCCCCTGGTAGAGCTCAAACGGAGAGGCAAGGTTAGAGGTTCGCAAAACAACAGAGTTGCTGAATTCATTTACATGGATTAATGAAAGCAAAATGAACCTCTGTTATATTGATGGAAAACGGGAAGAAACAAAGTGTGAGGGGAAAAAAAAAAGGCCATGACCCAACGCTTACCCCAACATCTATCAAACGTGAAGGTGTTACTGCTAGGGCTGCTGCACGTATGGCTGCTAATGAAACTCACACACACACTGGCATTTATTGATGATTTCAATGGCAAAGACAGCTCAATATAATATAACTGAAAACTGTAAATGCATTTAACATTGTGACTCCACCTTCCTGCTCACTCTTGTTACAGAGATATGAGAATAAAATTGCTTTGATAGAAATCTCTACCTCCCTAGTGGGGAAGAGGGGGATTCAGGGATAGATAATGTCAGGAAAGAAATGACAAGACCGATATGTGCTTTGAATAAATCCGTACACACATCCATCTATTGTCCCGGTATCAAAGAACAGCCTCAGTGAGGTGCCGACACATGGAGGTCACACTCTGGGTGCGTTGACTGTCTGGGTGTAAAGCTTGCATGTCAGAGCTGAATATCAGCACGAATGCATGTCACAGTCGGGCCACCTTAGTAGGCGGAAGGAATAAGAGAGAGGAGGACATAAGAAAAGAAACCGATCAGACGGAGGGGCGGCAGAGATAAAAATGAGAGCGATGGTACGAGCAAGAGATGCAGAGAGGCGACAGAGGGGATTAGCAGCAGAGCGAGGAAGACAGGCTTTCAGTCCTGTGCTCTTCCACACACTATAGACACTTTTCCACAGCAGTGAAAACGAATGCATCTTGGCCCGTGTGCCCTCCGCACACATGTCTACAAATACACGCATTCAAAACAGGGGCAATCCTCTTGACTTATGTAACTGGCTTTGTTGCTCTACGCGCTCACTTTTGACCCCTCCCCCCTCAAAGCCTCTACTGTATATAGAGTGTTATGATTATATGTCTTCCCCATCCTCTCACTTCTTAGTCAACGTGTCTGTTATAATTGCCTAGCGCTAGGGGAAGAAGGTAACACACAGAGACGTACTGAAGTGCGCATTTTAAGCATTGTACTGGAAGAAAATATCCCTATTTGGTGGCTTCGAAGTATTTAATCCATTCGAATGCATCCCCTGAGTTAATCCACAGCTGCTCTGTTTATCTGCTTGCAGGTATTAAAAGGACTCATACACTTATAGTCATCCACCCATCAATGCATTCTCTTATTGCTGTAATAGTTCAAAATTTCAATTCCAACTCTCGCTCTTTGCCGCATGTCACACTCTCTCCCTCATGCCATTGCACTGATCTCTCTATAATATAATATATATCAACAAAAGCCATTTTTTATTTTATTTTTTTAAAAATGACAAAATAGCCACCAACCTATAATAGCACAGGACCAAAGAATAAAAGTGGTAATACCTGAGAGACACTGTGATTAATCAATAATCCAAATATAGACACGAAAGGAAAGCAGATGGTTACCAACATGGGTTTGGACCATTGTCCCCCAGTTGAAGGACACCTTCCCTACTGATTGTACCACCCTGCTGCTGCAGAGGGAAAATGCTTAACAAAGTATGACGCCGCGGCTCTTTTGTTTCTGTGCATGCATGCTAGGTCGCTCTCAGTCTCCTGTTAAGTGCAGGGAATACTTGGCCTTCTGTCTCGCATTAATCAAAGAGCAAAGGACAGCACTCGGATTAATATTTTATATGCTGCATGACACTTGGCAGGGTGCCCTTCTCCGCCGTGCGGTTGGCAAACTGACAAGCGTACAATGTACCAACAGTGTCTAATTAGTCCTAAAGCAGACACAACAGAATTCATGCCAGCAGGGAGTGCTGTATAGATAACTCAACACAACGACTCTCTGGAATCCATAAGATTCCAGAGAGTCGTCGTGCCAAGGTTGAGGTGTCTTTTCATCCTTAATTTCCCTATTAACATTCAATTTTTACTTTTTTTATTTTTTTTAATGAAAGGCCCGACATCAAAGAAATACTGGCCACGAAAGCAGACTTTCACTTTTATCTGGACCAAAACGTTGCACTTGAACACAACACAAAGACACTAGCCAACAACGAGCTGGCACGCACGTACTGTTACCTGAAAGAAAAACAAATAACTCTTTACACCAGCAGGTGGCAGTATTTTGTTTGCGTCAATCAAAAGGGAAAACAGGAGGAGCTACTATTAGCTTAGGGGCATTGAAGCTAGGAAGAACTACAGCATGTTGTAGAGAGCTGGCCTCTCCTGAATCATGCTGATCTATTCGTCTATACATTCTAAGTGATCATGTTGTTGCGAATATTTGTGTACTGGAATGATCAAATGAGACTGAAAAGTTGAAATCGCCCTTCGAACCTCATTGTGTTGTTTACTGGCATTTTTTCTGTTTCTCTTGGTTCGCTTAACTGAACAACGAATCAGAGATATCTCTCTGACCGACTTGATCCGCCACCGATCGTCTGAAAAGCCACAGGCACGAGTCCGACCAGTGGCAATGGTGCGGGACACATTGCAAAAACTAGTAACACTAACACGCACATGGAGGCATTACACCGGCAAATGGCCAACTGATGCTTGTTGTGTCACGGCCGATGAACATTCAGTAAATCTGACAAATTCATCTTCGACCTGTTTTAGAAATACTCACTCTGTCCCTTTTGTATGCCATTTCTCACACACACACACTAGTTTTGGAGGTCTGTGTACGTAGTCGGTCATGCTGTATGGCTGGTAATTTGCACATTTCTGCTTTGCTGGCAACTCGCAGGTACCTGACCTTGAAAGCAAGGTCTGGCCCTGCATTTGTTGGCACATTGACACATATTAGAGACCAGCAGTGGCTAATCTCCCCGTGGTCCCACCTTTGAAAAGATTTGTTTGATATCCGTGCCAGAGGGTGCATATGTGTGTGTCTGTGTCCAGAGAGAGGAGGGAGGAGGGGGAGGGGAACGCACACACATATGTGTTTGTATTGCTGTCGTTGTGAGGACATTGAATCCAGTGCATCCCCTAGTCCCTTATCCTAACTCTAACCATCTCAACTAAGTAACTTACCCTAATCCTCACTATAGCCTTATTGTAACCTTTAGTCTTAACCCTCAAACAGCCTTGTAAAGAAGTGAAGATGATGTCCTCACTTTGCACAAGTGTCCTCACTTCGATGGTGATCCTCAGAAAGACAGCTATACGAGAACACATACACACACACACTCGTTCAGTGCAGATGGGTTTGGAATAGTTTTGGGAATATGGTGAGGATGGCTCCAGGAACAGGCTTAATGGATGTGCTGGCTGGTTGGAAAAACATTTTTATCTTTGTAAACGATTTTAATGTAACAACATCAGCACAGAATAGCGTAGTACCTCGCACTGGTCGAATTAGATTAACCGCAGTGTCTGGATGCATTTAATTGCCGTTGGAACTTATTAAAACAAACACTCGTGATATTGCAGGTTGAATGTGTTAAAGGTTAATATGGCATTAAGTTCCGTTCTAATAAAACATTTCCCTCCCCTACCACACCGAAAAGGATAATACACGGAGCCATCTAAATGCATATGCTGGCTCCGGTTTGCCACATCCATTATTCATAGACAGGAGGAAAACCAGTCACAGACTTTTAGTTCTGCAGTTGCTTGTGTCTTCTTCCTCACCCCTCTGCCTTTCTCTTGCCTCTTTCTTTTCTCTCTGTATCTAACCGAGCCGTGTTTTTACTCTAAATGATTCCCCTCCTTGTCTTTGTAAATGTCCACTTGGGTTTTGTCTTTGAAACGGTTTCACTTGTTCTTTTTTTTCTTTCCTCCCCTCGGATTTTCGATGTCTTTTCTAACAATCCTTAAATCTCTCAGTTGTGTGGGGGAGACGTTGATAGTAATTGGGTGAAAAATGGAGGCCTTGCGGGAAAATGATTACATTTTTATTGCGTGTGCATACTACCAGCGTTTCATCTTGATCTGTCCTTTAAATGCCCTCTGCGAGGTCTCGTTGTAAAACTGTACGCTCACATGGAACAGCTGATCAGATGCTAAGGGGATATTTGGACGCCTGCCTCTCTCTTGTCCTTACCCCATTGTTTGGGTTGTCTGACGCTGAGTTTATGGACTGAACTCTCTGACTTCATAGAAACCATGTTCAATATTTGCAGTCCAATGACAACAGTGCACTGAATGTGTGAACAGGGAAGGAGCTCTGTGTGCAGAAGCGTTACAAGCATCCCGTATGTGCTGGATGTGTAATAAGACACTGTGACCAATCAGTTGTCTCAGGTTTAATATTAAATCGATAAACACAGGACATATCTCATTGTCAATACCACAGCAGCTTTGTTTAACACCACAGTTAAGCATCAGTCGCGGTTGTACCACAACTTGCTTTCTCTGAGTTCTTGTTCATGATGGATGAGGAACAATCATAAAGTAGAGGAAAAACTGAAAGCAGAGGATCCAAAAAGGCAAGAACTGTGAGGTGAGATTTAATCTGGGTGAACATGTGGTTTCAGACACGACAGATTAGCCCAACTGCCGGTCCTTTGCTGCCTGATAGATGATGTCTGTTATAATTTCAAGCCCAGTACCACTGTGTCTGTTACTCGCTTTAGCTTTGTTGACGAAGCTGAACCTTTCCTTCCTTCACATTCAGTGGCATAGCTTGGCTCAAGGTCATATCCTAAAGTGACATTCTGCAAAAATTCTCCCTCAAAGTCAAAGTAATCACTAGTTAGATTTAGGGAAAGATCGCAGTTTTGGTTTTGATACGATTACTTGGTGCTACTGCTACATATCTCCTCTCTACAAGCTAACTGTTGTCTAATATTAGCTAGCTAATATTATATCCTCTCTACAAGCTAACTGTTGTCTAATATTAGCTAGCCAATATTATATCCTCTCTACAAGCTAACTATCGTCTAATATTAGCTAGCTAATATTATATCCTCTCTACAAGCTAACTATTGTCTAATATTAGCTAGCTGCCCTTATTGCATAGGATATATTCAATAGTTTGAAACACCGCTAGCAAGTTGGGTTCACACAAACTTTATCTTAGCTGCTTTTCCTCTCGTGGTCTGATTTGACTTTTTCCATAGATCAGTGACAATATCCCGCCCTGCTCCCTGTTGTGTTTAGCTCCCCCGCCTGTTGGAACATAATCCTTTAACTGGCTTTGCATTGCTATCACAACAGCCAAACTTATGATTTCTGTTAAGCCGCTGACTGTCACACTCATGTAAATGAGACTATTAAACTATTTGGCACTTGCGGTAGGATGCCAGAAAAAATAAATAAAGAAATAAATGCCCGTCCTGTCCGTCATGTATAGAAATGTCCGGTTTCGTGCGTACGTTTCTCTTTTGCTTTCATACCGCGTCTCCTCTCTTCTCTGCTGAGTTTGTTCGCTTTCCTCCCTTTCTTCTGCCGCACTTTTTTCCCCCCTCTCCTGTCTCTTTCAATTTCCTCTCTTCCCCCCCTTTTTTTTTTGCACGCCTCTCATTTGCTCCCGTACGCTTTTTGCACGGGAAATCGGCCACAAACTGTTCTGCCGACTCAACATTTATTCCCTCGTAGTTCAGCCTTTTACTCGCTCCCGCCGCCTTTCTGTCCCACCCTCCCTCACTCTATCCCAACTTTCGATCTCCACAGCCAATGAATTTCCAAACCCCCTTTTTTCTATGCTTTTATTCTCTTCCCTCTGCATCCTATCTCTTTTTAGACATTTCCCCGCGAGTGGATGTGCGCTATCTCGGCGCTGAGTTGCCCTGCTGAAATTAGATGATGTCCTGGGTTATTAACACCCTAGTACTGGCTACAACTGGCCTTGCTCCAACAAGCAGCAATTCACATTATCCCTACAGCATGGAAGGGGAGGGGGGTTACAGTTTTTACTGTATATCACCACTGTGGCTGCTTTGCCTGCTGGCTCAGACCCAAACTAATATTTCTTAACAGAGCAGGGATTCTGGTACAACTGGCCACAAACGCTTTAGCCTCAGCATTGTGTTTCACTGTAATCATCTCAGATCAGTGAGGGAGACCATAGACCCCTCGAGGGGATGGAGCCTAATTTAGTTCTGAGTGATGTTTTTTTTTTTTCTGCAGTACACGAGTTTTGTTAAAAGTGAAAACTTTTTGGATATTTCTATTCCTTCCCTGCACACCGTCTCACACAATGTCGGTAAGCTTTGGTTCTCGATAGACATGCATGTGTAGCCCTCGTTTTGCAGCGTCCTTGTCCTCGTAATCATCCTGCAGACCGGGAGCAGGCCTCGTGTTTTTGTTTTCTGAATGGTGATTACCGCAATCTTGAACTGTGCACCTTTGCAAATGGCCATTGTCAAGAATGTTGTCTAGATGAATCAGGGTCCATAGCAGACGTAGGGTCTGTCGTGTGTGTGCTTGTTTGTGTGTGTGTGTGTGCGCATCCCAGCTCCTTCCAAAGTGAGTGCGGGAGCTGAGGCGGCGACAAATACTCAGTGGCCCCAACAGAGTTTAATTGTTTGCCTGCATAATAAATCAAATGTGTCAGGGAGGATTATTTATACAAGGACTGTGTTAAACAAATGAATCACCAGTTTGCTCTACGCTACGTTTTTCTTGATGTGTGTATCTGTGTCGGCGCCTGAGGAACACGTTTGTGTGTTTTTTGCCCGCGTTTCACTGTAATTGCATGACGAGGCTTGTGTTTTTTTTTGGGAAATTCAAGAGGGACTGCAAATCTTGCAGCTTTGTCGCGCTCTCTTCTGTCGTCGACGTATCAGGTGCTGCCTGAATGCTCCGCTACAGGAAACGGGGGGAAGGAAAACAAATGAACACAAATAAAGTCAGAGGGCCCCTTAAGCGCTACGATGTGTAAATCTCCCAGGCTCAAAGGGGCGAAGACCTGCGTCCAGGGAGCTGCTTTAGCTTGCAGTCTGCACCAGCACCTTGGTGGGATGCTTGTCATTGTTCCCACTGTTGCTAAGCGACAATTGGAAACCTGTTTAAAGTGCATTTGTGCTCAAGTTGAGACGTTTTCAAGCTGGACTGACCAGTGTGCTGCTAAGCAAAAATCGAACCAAAAAAACCCCCCTGCCCTCTTTGTCAAGACTCCGTTTTTTTTTTTTTCACCTAAGAAAACAATGTCAGCGGTGTAAAGCAAGGTCCCTGGTGGACACACAGGATACTCTACAAGGTTGTAAAACAAAAGGTAATGAGTAGGTCTTCCTTGTGCCTTCGAAACAGTTGTGACTCATCAGAGAATGGACATGGACCTTCTGAGGGTGGATCATCCCACAGATACTTGATCAGTTTGGGATCTAGTGAATTTGGAGGCCAGGTCAACACCTTGTTCTGTTCTTCATGTTTTTTGAGTTGGTCCTAAAGTGTTTTTGTGTGTGTGTGTCTGTGTCAGGCTGCATCCTGCTGGGGATGTCTGCTGCCATCAAGGAGTGTCATTGCTATGGGGTGGGGTTGCCTGGTCTGGTCTAGGTGGGTGCTACATGTCTAAGTAACATCCACACGAAGGTCCCAACGTTTCCTAGCAGAACACTGAATTGTCACAAGATGGTCAATGTTATTTACTTCCCCTGTCGGTGGTTTTAATGTTGTGGCGGATCTGTGTATGCTGTTTAGACGTGTGTGCATATAGTGATTATTATGTCGGCAGAATAACGGATTAATTGTTACATTGCAGCGCTTTCCATTTTAAATGGTGCAGAGCAATTAAGAAAAAAGGGCTGACTTATGAAAGGTCGACCTTACTGCTCGGTGACAGCGGCTACGGTGCAGGGTCGGATCGTGGCCTGGAGGAAGAGAGACACGGCTCCCTCAGCAGCCTTTAAATTTGATGTAAACAGCCGCAGGCAGCCAGGGGGAGTGCAAGCGATAGGTGACATGGGATCGTTCAGGCAGGCTGAGGTCAAGGTCTGCTGCGGCAGCATTACGGATGATTTGTAGGGTATTGCCTCCAAATGGGAGCTGAGTAATGTGAGGACAAGCTGCTGAGCCCGGTCCTTTGTGGGTGTGGTTGGGGTCTTTGCAACATCGTTTCTTTCCTTATTACGGTGTTGTTTCCTCGGTTTATTGCTCCCCCCTCGAGCTCCCGTGCTTCTTTTCTTTCGCCGCTGTTTCTGCAATGATTTCCCTCCGTTCCTTCTGTTTTCCGCCTCCTAACTTCCATCGCCTCACCTCTGTCTCTGGGTCCAGTGCCTTGCAGGCTGTGCCTCGTGGCACCGCCCCCCCTCCCTGCCTGGCAGGGTGATGTATGAGCGGCTAGCTTTGACGTCACTCCAGGCCCAACGTCATAGCAACTCAGTGCTCCCGGGCGTGCTCTTCCCTCGCTGCCTCTCCCTTATTCCTTCTCCTCTGTATCCTTCATTAGTCGCCTCTGTCTTCCCTCTGTGATATCTTACCCCTGTATCCCTGTCTCTATCATGTCTTTCCATCATTTTTCATCACTCTGGCTCGCGCTAAAAGATAATCTTGGCTCTCTCTTTGCCCACCGTCTGTCTTGTTCTCACCCTTTCTATTCTCGTTGAATGCCTCATCCACCCCTTCATTTCACTATTTATTCCTCTCCTCTCGCAGACGTACAAATATAGACAGGCATGACATGTTTGAGGTAAGCAGCCCCTCTCTCCTGCGACGCACAGCCTCATCCCTGTTTAGTTACACTTATCAAGATCAGCCCTATTCCTGGATGGCTTCATAAAACCTGCAGTCTGTCTGATTCCCATAGCCAGCTCCCTCTGTGACAGCTTTGCTTTGCCAGATGCCCAGTGACTCACCTTTATCCGTCGGGAATGCTGCCCGTGGCTTTGATAAAAATAAATATAAGAGGAGCAGCGCACAAGTGAATTATCGGTCAACTTTGACTTCCAGAACGGCTCGGGAAAATTTCATCGGACTTGACAAGACTCGGAGCTGACCCACTTTTCCGCTTTCGCTCTTCCGTCTTCCTGTCTTTCTTGTCTCGCTGCTTATCGCCGCCCGCGGTCAGTCTGTCCACTTTTAGAGTTGGTGCAGTGTGGGGAGAGGAGGGCATGCAGGGCTGCGATAGAGACCTTCGCTCGGCTAAATACGAATGAGGAATGCTCCTGTCAGCAACTGTGACACGTCTTCTGCCGAGCCCCGTCCCATGTGGACCGAGCCGGGGCGTTTCGGAGTAACTTGTTTGTTAAAATGCCAGGAAAAAAATGCCCATGTGAGAACGCCGAGGACCTTGCAAAGAGATGCAGGTCTTTTTAAGATCCAGACACAGATTTAGATGAAAGATGAATTTTGCTGGCAGTAGAAATAAGATCAATATAAGAAAAAGATCATGTTTATTTTAGGATTAGCTCTACTGTCCTTTTTTCTTCATTTAATCCAGTAAAATATATTTTTTTTAATGTTGCATGTCAAAAGCAAAATGATGTGAAAACACCCCACAGGAACTGAAATTGTGTTATTTCCCAGCCTGCCGTGAAATCGAGGCGAAAAGCACTCTGCTAGAGGAAACGTGTATTTTTATAGGAAACACATTCTGACACAGCATAAGTAAACCTAAGCAACCCAGTGCCGGGGGTTTTAGGAAAACAAATGCAAAAGCCTCCATGTACTGGAAAAAATGATTGAATTACCATCGGATAATGAGAGCAGCAGAAAGGGCATTCAAATAAATAACACGGTGTTGCTTTTAGGAAGGAGCGGTCGTTCGTCTGGTAACGACAGAATTTAAAGCACTTATTGATGAACTAATCTCACGACCTTTACGGAACATTTATGTACAGTTGCAGATGATTAATAAAAGATTTGCTGGCCTCACTTTTTGGTGATTAATTCAACTGTTGTTTTCTTGATTAATTGTTGGTGGTGTTTTGTTATTTTTGCATTGAAAAGTCCTCTCAGTCGGATGCATGTGCACGTAAAGAGAAGAAAACAAAGCGGTCAGTGGAATTCAGTCCTGCATCCGCTGAAGCTTAGCTTTTAGCGTTTTTATGGGAATTGCCCGCGCCGACTTGAAAAGCGCGAAAAACAAAAGCGGGGCGTTTTTTTCATCCTCGATGAACGGGAGTTTTTTCGTGACGGCGTCTAACGTGCGCACGTGGGAGGGCTGCCTCCCTTCAGAGAGAGAAGGCAGCGTGAGCAGTTTAAAAAGCACAACCTTAAATCCCTTCCTCTCCCTTTCCTCTTTCTTTGGCCCTGGGAGATATGGTTGCCAGGCAACGTTAGGACGGAGTTTTCAATTAAGTCACTTTGAGTTAGAAGGTCTCCGCCGTCGCTGGGTCCAAACCATCCCGACTAACACCTGACTGCCGCCGCCGCGTGCGCTTCTCTCCGTGCCGAGGCGAAAGGCAAATTGTGCGAAGAGGCCGCCTCCCTCGATGCCCGTCCGCGGACGAACCGAGCTTAGATTAGGAAAACAAGAGGAGTGCGTGAGTTGATGCAATCCTGTAGCACCCATGAAGGAATCAGAAATAACAATTAACATGATTGCTGTTCCCACTCAGCTTGGCCTAGTTTGCTCTTTCCTCAATTTAGGGAACATTAATTAATTTACCAGGGAACAATATCTCAA
Source organism: Chelon labrosus (assembly GCF_963514085.1). Classification (NCBI taxonomy): domain Eukaryota; kingdom Metazoa; phylum Chordata; class Actinopteri; order Mugiliformes; family Mugilidae; genus Chelon; species Chelon labrosus. The sequence continues at coordinate 12,999,224 of NC_140347.1, read as the reverse complement.
CTGATGTTCTCGCTTGATTGCCTCCATGTACAGTCAGTGATTCAAGAGACAGCATTGTTCTAGCCCTCATACTTGCGCGTTTGGCTTACATAGATGTCAGTCAGCATCCTTCTCTGAGTCTAAGCCTCACCCTAACCCTAGGTCAGCAAAGAGAGAGAGCATTGAGGTTCTCTGTCCTCATTCACTGAGTATTTTTGCCTCTCTTGTTTAGTCTGAGTCTTAATTTCTTCCAATGTGAGAACCTCCAAACCTTGAATCTTCAGTGCAGGCGTCACCTCCTGTCACTCTACATATTTCATTTTCATTTGCCACTGTTGAGACATCCGAGCAGTTCCCTGAGGTCTCCGTTTGACAGCTGGTGAAGTTTTACTTCGTCTGAATGTGGAATTTATTCATTCAATAAGTCGTTAAACACGCACGTGTCCAAAGATTTCAGCTTCACGACTGTCTGTCAGGCCTTTATTGTCAAGCGATCGGACTGAGTTTGTGTCTTCGGACGTCAGCGACCCATGCGTTGGTCACTGTGGTTGCATGTAAGCATACAGTCCATAGCTGTGTGTGTGTGTTTGTGTGCTGCGTTGAGCTGTGAGCTTTTTTCTGTACGGAACCAAAGCCTCAGGATTGATGAATGCACTTTCTCACTCTGTAGGTATTTTCTAGTTGCAGTTCACCTCTTCAATCACACCACTGGAGCTGAATTCTCTGCCAAAAGGCATTTAGGATTGAGCTGCATTTGGATTCCAGTTTTGGAAGTGGCTGTAAAATAAAAGCCCGATTGTAGAATTTGAGATTTGACAGCGAGAGGCTCGGTGAAGCCCGGTAAAGCCGTTTGTTGAGTGTGTAACACCTCCGTCAGCACCCAGGGTGTCTTAAGTTGACTGATCCTAAGCTCTCAAGAGTTTCCTGAAGGTCAGAGAGGTGCCTAGGGGCCATAAGAAGTTTCAATCTTTTCAGGCTAAGCCGTTGTCATGGTTGTGGCTACTGGCTCGGAAGGAGATATGAACTTCACTGACTTGGTGGCGCCCTCCAGGTGTCATAGTTCAAGTCTGCTCAATCCCCCTAGGGCTTATTGGCTGAAATCCAATAGAGCTGGTGTATTTTTATTTTTTTTTTATGGTCAGATCACCACTGGAAGAGATATAGTCCTTTAATTACGTGCTTAAGGGGGGGAGGGCAAAGCTAAGTTCACCAAAGGGTTGAAGGGTAGGTTTCAGGCAGCATAAAGGCTGCTGGGGCTGTAAGCTCTCTCATGGGTCGAGGACCATGAGAATATACTGAAAGTTGTCCAACAAACGGTTGCGTATTTACACATCCAGCAGCTACAGTGCAGTATTTGGATTTGTGATTCGTTTGGGTTTGTGTTTGAGGTCATCTGAATGAATCTCCTACTCCGATCAGGCATAACATTAATCCTAATATTGTGTAGGTCTCCCTTGTGCCTCCAAAACAGTTGTGACTTTTGTTAGTGGGGGCCTTTGGGTCCTATGGGTTGAGGGGAGGGGCCTCCCCTTCCCAACTGATCAAGTATCCCACAGATACTTGATCAGTTTGGGATCTAGTGAATTTGGAGGCCAGGTCAACACCTTGTTCTGTTTTTGATGTTTTTTTGAGGTGTGTGTTCCTGTGTCAGGCTTGGTGGGGATGGCTGCTGCCATCAAGGAGTGTCATTGCTATGGGGTGGGGGTATCTGGTCTGATCTGGTCTAGGTGGGTGCTACATGTCTAAGTAACATCCACACCAATGAATCCCAGGTCCAGATGTTTCTCCAGCAGAACAACACAAGATGGTCAATGTTATTTACCTGCCAGCGGTCATAATGTTATGCCTGAACGGCAGTCTTAAACTAACCCAGCTCCCGATACAGCGTCTAGTCAAGCTGTGTAGACAGAAAACCTAAACCATTGTGGATTTATAACTTAAAGCTGACCCTTGTAATTTGCACGCAGCCATTTCATTCATTGTTAATATGGAAATATTGATTGTAGCAGCTTTAAGCACAGCCCTGTCCGTGCTTTCACCTTATTGTATCTACAGTATCAGTGAAATACAAGCCACTAAAGGCTTGTAGTGAGTATACTGTGTGTTTACAGTATTCCGTCTATTTAATGGTAAATCCATCAGCATCTTTCTCATCTCGTTCTCTCTGGTTTTTGTTTCTACGTGTAATCAGATGGAGAAAATGCTCCTTTTTTATAATAATTGGTAAATCTGTATTATAAGTAGCTGCATGGGTCCAAATGCGCTACAGCTGGATAGCTCTGCAGGCAATTTACAGTAGACGACCACACGCGGGAGCGCATCATCCCCCCCCCCCCCACACACATTAATGATGAGCAATAGTGTCGTCCCTTGGGTGTTAACACCTCTATGTGCCCCCGTATGAAAAATTGGCACCCCCCACCTTTTTCTTGATGCTCATGGGAAGAATGAATGGACATAATCAGTAAGCTCACCTATTCACTCTCCTCAGGAAGGGAAGCTCATTATTCTCTGTCAGTGCCCTCCTCTTTCCCCCGCTTCCTTCTCTCTCTTTTTATTTTTTATTTTTCCAGCTTCCATCCTCATTTCTTTTCTCGCTCTCTCTCTCTCCCCCCTCTGCAGAGTTGTCAACGTCTGTATCCTCTCACTCCTTTTCACTTTGTGAAAATCTGCTCACACAGGACGCGCCTCTTCTCATCTGATTCATTTTATATACGTTTGAATATCTGAGCCTCCCTTTATATGCTCCCCCGCTCAATCCTGTGACATTTCTATTGTTTCACTCTGCCTCTGCAGGTATCATCCTCTTTTTTTGCACATGCCTGTATATTTTATTCCTTGTAAGCACACTCTGCTAACAGAACAGTTTTTGCAGTCGTCTACAGTATGCGGTTCACCTTAGTGTTTGGCATCTGAGTGCATGTATTCTGAGAACATGTTGTCCTTTTAAAATAAAGCTACCGTATAGGGGATATAATGAGGTAAGGGATGCGACACAAAGGCATTCGGACGGGTCTAAAATAGTACGGTTTTGCAATCTGAAGATCTTTCCTTGTTCTAGGGGTTGATAATGTTCAAGTTACACGTGTCATGACCTTTGAGTCAGGTGTAGTGACCTTCAAACCCCACAAATGCTGAGGCACTTGTTCCTGGCAGCACTTGTTCCTGGCTAGGATGAGGAAGTATTTGGTCCGTTGATAAGCCACAGCATTTGTTCCTTGACCGAGAACCCCTTCAGGTTTGGACGTCCTGGTGTGGAGTGCTACTGCCAGCACGAGACTGGAGCGGCCGTCATCCAGCTGCAGTTTCTTATCAATGAGGTAGGTCACGAAAAAAAAAAAGTTATCGACAGGTAACTGAGGGAAATGCTTTGATGGGAAAAAAAATATATACACACTTGTGAGTAAAAAAAATTGAGTGAAACAGAAAAAACAAAAATTTTATGGCTACAAATTTTGTTTCAGCTGTAAAAATGTTTAAGTATAAAACCAATAGTACATGAAGTGCTTATTATTTTTGGGTAAATAATATAGCACACATGACCTGGACACTACTCAGCGTAGCTACACTATATTACCAAAAGTATTCGCTCACCCATTCAAATGATCAGAATCAGGTGTTCTAATCACTTGGCCTGGCCCCAGGTGTATAAATTCAAGCACTCAGGCATGCAGACTGTGAAACAAGACATTTGTGAAAGAATGGGCCGCTCTCAGGAGCTCAGTGAATTCCAGCGTGGAACTGTCATAGGATGCCACTTGTGCAACAAATCCAGTCGTGAAATTTCCTCGCTCCTAAATATTCCACAGTCAACTGTCAGCTCTATTATAACAAAATGGAAGCGTTTGGGAAAAACAGCAACTCAGCCACGAAGTGGTAGGCCACGTAAAGTGACGGAGAGGGGTCAGCGGATGCTGAAGCGCATAGTGCAAAGAGGTCGCCGACTTTCTGCACAGTCAATTGCTACAGAGCTACAAACTTCATGTGACCTTCAGATTAGCCCAAGTACAGTACGCAGAGAGCTTCATGGAATGGGTTTCCATGGCCGAGCAGCTGCAGCCAAGCCACACATCACCAAGTGCAATGCAAGGCGTCGGATGCAATGGTGTAAAGCACGCCGCCACTGGCCTCTAGAGCAGTGGAGACGCGTTCTCTGGAGTGATGAATCACGCTTTTCCATCTGGCAATCTGATGGACGAGTCTGGGTTTGGAGGTTGCCAGGAGAACGGTACATTTCAGATTGCATTGTGCCAACTGTGAAATTTGGTGGAGGAGGAATTATGGTATGGGGTTGTTTTTCAGGAGCTGGGCTTGGCCCCTTAGTTCCAGTGAAAGGAACATTGAATGCTTCAGGATACCAAAACATTTTGGACAATTCCATGCTCCCAACCTTGTGGGAACAGTTTGGAGCGGGCCCCTTCCTCTTCCAACATGACTGTGCACCAGTGCACAAAGCAAGGTCCATAAAGACGTGGATGACAGAGTCTGGTGTGGATGAACTTGACTGGCCTGCACAGAGTCCTGACCTGAACCCGATAGAACACCTTTGGGATGAATTAGAGCGGAGACTGAGAGCCAGGCCTTCTCGACCAACATCAGTGTGTGACCTCACCAATGCGCTTTTGGAAGAATGGTCAAAAATTCCTATAAACACTCTCCTCAACCTTGTGGACAGTCTTCCCAGAAGAGTTGAAGCTGTAATAGCTGCAAAAGGTGGACCGACATCATATTGAATTCTATGAGTTAGGAATGGGATGGCACTTCAGTTCATAGAATGAGTAAAGGCAGGTGAGCGAATACTTTTGGTAATATAGTGTATCTCACAATGCAATGCGGTAGACATTAGGTTTGCAGATTACCACGGTTACAAACAACAGAAGACATATTGAACATGTAGCAATGCTATCAGTATCCGTATCAGTGAATGTTTGCTAGTTTTAGTCATGGGTGCTTGTGTTTTAACCATAGACGGTATAAAGATGGACGGCAGAACAGCTCCTCAAAAGTGAAGCCAAAGCAAGTAGAGCTCCCCCTGGTGACTGGCTGCAGTATAGGTTATAAGCTCCACCTCCTCTATGTTAGTGGATGGTGCAAACTAAAACACTAAAATACATGTCAAATCAATTTTTTTTCAAGGACGGTTTCAGTCATTTTAGGTAGTTAATATAATGTTGATGCATGTTCAGTATTGTTTGGATAAGTTTAAGGTTATTTGGCGCTATAGAAACAGGATGTGACATAACAGCTCTATAAAGCGGTCCCGTGAGAGTTGTAAAAACGCGAGTGAGTCTGGACGAAGTGTGGTCAGGTCATCGATATCACAACTCCGCCTGGCCCCACTCTCGGACCATACTGCGCAGACTCTGTCCCCAAAGTCGCAAGATACCGCTGCCTGTATCCCCCGGAAAATAGCGTCAGTTTGGTCAATGCAAGGAAGTGGGGAGACGGCGTCCATATTTATATACAGTCTATACTTTAAACACAACATTGGCAACATATTGAGTGTGTTGATTATAGTTATCAAATGAAAACAACCGCCTCTCATGAAAGACAGCCCGTGCCCAACAGCTGTTTGCATCTGTCCTTTTAAAATCAGTCAAATCCCAAGCCTTAAGAAGTTGCCCAGATAAAATAGGCGGTTCTGTCATTCTAAAGCTTTTTTGACAAGCTGAAACATGCTGCCTGGAATACCTACAGACGTTTCTGATTCATTTTATATAATTTGTATGAAAAATGCAGCAATTCATGCTTAGCTGTGTGCGTTCGCTCGTCAGCGTCTGTGTGACTGTGACTCAGCAGCTGAAAACAAACCCTTGGGGAGATGGAGATGATTTTTAGTGCCTCCCACACACACACACACACACTCATGTATATACGTCTTATGAATCATTATTGTTACCTGGGAGAAGGCTGCCTGATTTAAAATCAGTTTCCAGGGGATGCATTGTGACTAATGCCTGTCACGCACACAGATAAAATGTGCAGTCTGTAGATACGTGTATTGGAATTTCTGTAGTTATAACTGACAGTATGCAAATTAAGTTTTGTTAACATAAAATGAAATGCATTTGCCTCTGTTCTGACAGGGAGCGCTGGTGAGTGCTTTGGCTGACGACAGCGTCCACCTGTGGAACCTGAGGCAGAAGAGACCAGCCATCCTCCACTCCCTCAAGTTCAACAGAGAGAGGTGAGCGGTTCACACAAAGCTGCATCTCATTGGTCGGCGAGGATGCCGCTGCCCTTTTCTCTCATTTTTTCGCAGTTGTTTCTCTCCATGCTCAGTTAGACCTCCACACTTGGTCTGGTGCGACACGAACTGTGGCTTTCCGTGGCAGGAGGGGGCGAGGGAGGGGGCATCACAGTTTGCGGTCTGTGTCAAGTGTTACTTTTTGCTGTCAAGCTGTATGCAAACAGACAGACTTTCATTTGGCGAATGTGTCCGCTTGCCTGCAAAAACTGTGCACAGGGCAAAGGAGGTGACAGAGAGGCTGATGCTCTCTCTCTCTCTCTCTCTTCTCTCTCTCTCTCTCTCTGTTTCTGCCTCTGTTGGTCTCGAACTAAACGCTCTTTATCTGGGTCACTTACTCTGCCTTTGAGGATTTCCCATCGCTGGGGCACAGGTGTGAAGCTATCCCAACACCTGAATGTTTACACCAGCAGGTTGTTCCACACACATGCACACACACACACACACACACACACACACACGCACACACGCACACACTCACAGACAGACCATAAATACACAAGCAAGAAAATATCATAGTAGGTTTTTTAGGAAGTATTTTGCAGTTTTTAGCTTATTAAGTACAAGGTATGTGTATTTTATGTTATTACTAATCATGTACAAATGTGCTGGGATTAAAATAATAAAAAAAAATATTAAACTATTTAAATCATTCTGTATTTGACAGATCAGATATGGATTCATAAAATCCTTGGATTGATAGACGCCATTTCCCCTCATTAAAAATTACAATTTCGGATGACTACTACTAGCTACTACAACTCTGTCAGCTGATGTATTTCAGCATTTTGGATATAAAAAGTATGACAACAGAGGAGACCTGGAGAAAAGCAAAGCTATGTGACAACTTGCAGCATTAGTTTTGTGAAAATCTCTTTTGTACCTTTTGTTTTGAAACCGGAGATTCTGCAATTGATTCGACATTGAATTGGATTTGAATCAAAACAGGAAACCTGTAACGTTATCCTAGTGCATTATAGTGATGTAATATAGCTGCCACCATCTTTTATCTCAGTGATTCTTGTATCTAAGAAACTTAAGTCCAACCAGCTCACGCGCACACACACACACACATCTGTATTCCATTGTGTGGACAAAAACGTCAAGAGTGTCTTTGCACTACACAATTTTTGAATGATGTTTGAACATTTATTGTAGACGCATGAGCATGCCAAGTATTTTGGCTAGCTGCTAGCTAGCTTCTCGTCGACCGTATGAAACTGACGGAGAGTCGCGTCGCAGAGGTTCACTGAGGTTTGGCCCACTAAGTAGCCTACATGTTTTTAGTGAGAACAATAGATGTAGACACAGTTGATTATCCATTAAGCCTGTCATTAGGATTTTCTTTAACATGTGCATATCAAATTTTGGCAACCTGACTGTTGAGAACACCTTTGATCTGTTCTTAGGTGGGCTTTGACCTCAGGTTGAGAACCATGGTTCTAGGTGACCATTCATGTGTTCAGTCTTCAGATACCGTGGATTACATGAGTAAGCTTACAGTTTAATTTTGAACTATATTCACTCTCCAGACCCTTAGCTCACTTTTATATTTTCTTTTTTTTTTTTCAAATCTTTTGTTCTGTTTTTGTTCATTGTTTTTTCTGTGGAACCTCTGCTTCCATTCATCTCCAACTCCCAGTCAGAGCCTCTTCCCAAACCTAATGAATGACTGTATTCTACTATAGAGATTACTTTTAAAAGCCAAACTCTTGACCTTACCCATTGTTAACGATTTCGTGTGATCATTCCCTCTCTGATATCTCCAAAGACTGGTGGGATGCTTCCACTCGGTGCTGACATTTTGTCTTATTTTTATTTTTTTTAAACCAACTCCAAAAATATTCAATTTACAACTTATTTTACAATGCAGGAAACTACAGTCAAATTTAGATGAGAAAAAAAAAACACACTGCAGTTGACTAAGGTCTGAGGTACAAGTGCAGAGTCACTTTACCTTAAGGAAGTTGATGTGCACTGTCTCCTCCAATCACAAACGCAGTGATTACCCATCAGAGCCAATCATATCTTTAGCCAGTGATCTGTCACTGTGAAAAATGGTGAACGGGTTAAACGTCAGGACCGATGATTTGAGACAACGCTGATGTGATGGACAGGTGGCCAGCAGCGGCTTTTAGGGCGGCTCGTGTTCTTACAGAGGCGCTTGACCGCCTCTGACATTTAGTAAGCAGCGTCGTCCAACGCAATGACCTGGAGACACAGCGTCGGAGGAGCCTAGTCGCGGCATCTTAAGAGATGTCAGGACAAGAAAGAGAAGTTGCAAAGTCACTTGACACATTTGGAATGGGGAGAGAAGAAAATTAAGCTAAAGAAATTGGAACAAGCGAAAATGGCAAAGAAAGACTGTCGTTTGGAAGTCGGCTGCAATGTCTTACCAGCTGATATCAGCGTTGGAATCAGACTGGCTGTTCTGCCCCTCACCATGATTTCACTTTAGGGCTTTTTCTGTCTCACAGAATACTATTTGATTTGCTCTGTTTGTGCAAATGACCGTTTGAAATAATGAAAACATGTTTGCATCTTTTCTTGGATGTCTCTTTTTATGAGTCTTAAGACGTACAGCTCAGGTTAAAACTTAACTGCCTGTGACTGTCCATGTTGCCTACAATATGTGTTAAGTACAACACATACCAGCTGCAACACCAAATCTTTGCAGTATTTGACATCAGACACGGCGAATATATTAATCGGATTCAGGAAGTGAATCAGATCCAGGAAATGAATGACGTCAAAAATTGTTGCTTGTACATAAATGAGTGTTTTCAGTGTGATGGCTGGAAACCACTGACTGTATATAAAGGTGCATAAACTGCCAGTGATGGCACCAAAAGAGCGTCTTTGAAGAGTCACGACCCAAACAAACAAATCTACCGTGGTTCGCCCCGCTGATGTGGACTGAACCACGAACCAGTCGACCAAATCCATCATGATTTGCAAACACTAAAGTTGCGTAGCCATCCTTACCTTCAGCGAGCTCCCCAGCTAGCATGCTTCCTACGTGCCCACAGCCACTCGCTTGCTCTCTCTGCTGCCCGGGACATGTTGCATACAGCAGTCCTCTGTTTTTTTCAGCGTATGCCCACCTCGCTCAGAAGAGCAATCACCGATTTTGCCACAAATCCACGGCAGCCCACCTCTACCGGGCGGACATGAGACCTTGAAATGATGCATATCTTTAAGCCTTATTTTAAAAGTGGGAATCGTGTAAAGCTTCACCCTTCTTTTCAAACCTGTTTTTCATGACAAGCCCTAAGCATGTTTAGACATAGAGGTCCATGGGGATTGAATTACAGTCCTTGCACTGTATCGGCTTTAATTGTAGCCTTAGAGATTGGTGCTTGGTGCCAACCTTTGTTGGTGTGCTTGAACCTGCATATAAAACCAGTGTTAGGCATGGGCTCATTGATAGATGTCATACATTGTCTTTTGGGACTCCTCTGTTGAGCTGCTGGCCGTCTTGGGACAAGTGAGCAGGCGTAGCTATGTAAGGCTATGTATTATCTTAACTGTGCGTGACCGTGCACAACTCTTGACACGCATGCAATAGGCGTATACGAGCTCAGAACAAGTAATTTGTCTTGCTTTTATAATGCCATTATTTGAACTATAACAATTTGTTTTTCAGTGTAGTCCTTCCTTTGCAACAAATCTTTCGATCTTCACAGTTCAAGTAGAAATTAAATGCTTTAGGTGAAATGTAATTGTATCTTACGTCGGTATCAAATTATGTTCAAGTGTTTGTAGATCAGCACTCCATTTGCCTTCTCTGTGTACTTACATACACCTCTTCAGTCCTCCGTTGCCATTATTACAATAGCCATACCCCAAGGAGAAGACTCCAGAGTTAATGGGACCTGGATGAGTTCTGTTAGACTTGTTTTGCTACAACTTTCCTATCACTCAGTTTAGCCAATTGCACTCCACTTGTAAGACGCAAACACCTTTTGTCTCTGCTTTGTTTAGTGTATGAAGCTTTTGTTGCGTGGATCACACCTTTTTAACGTAGCCGTGAAACAAAATACCGTGAGGGTACGCATCTCCAAAATCAAGATCACACAGAAGTGTCATTTGAAGTTAGGAGTGACCGTTGAAGTGAAGAAACAGTGTCGACCGTTTTCAAGGCTGACGTGTCGCAGGATTGAATCAGACAGATCCGTAGAAACTGTAAAAAGTCTCGGTCACTCGCCGCCTCTCTGTCCCATCCCTTTACCTTCGCTTTCTTTATTTCTTCTCCCCTTCTCTGACTGTTTTTGTTTTTTCAAAGCTTGACTTTAACTCGTCAGCATTTCCTCCACCTACAAAAGGACAGTCACGCATCCAGAACTGCCAAGACAACCCCCTAACAGGATGCAACTGAATAAAAAAAAATAAAAAAACACAGTCACAAGCCAAATGAAACACTAAGCCAGTCCTTCCAAGGTTTATCAGTAACTCTAGATCTCAAGATCGGGGGTTAACAGTGTTATCGTTAGACGACAGATCTTATTTTTTCATGATATAGAGTTAATTATTCGTTAGCTTTCACGACAAAACAAAAGGCCACTTTCTCTTTTTACTTAAACAGATAGGTGACAGCTGGTCTATTATTGACTACTAGAAATGAATATCGTCTGCTGTAATGATGTAACTGTTGCAAACAAAACTGGGACTGACGCCTCGACTCCCTGTTCTCCCTGCAGAGTGGCCTCCTCTACAGCAATGACAGCAGTGTTGAACGCTGCAGTCGAATGTGATCAAACGGACCAGGCGCTCGTTGTTTTTTTTTTTTTTTTTCAGTTCTAGAAAGCGGAACTTGTTTTCTCGTGATAAATGATCCTGTTATCCCAGAGAAATCGAGACCTTTTCCGTCCTCGAGATAACGACACGAATTAACCTGTTATCGTGAGATAACGGTATTGGAAAAATAATTTAAATCCCGGCTGTCATTGGCTTCCGTACGTCTGAGCTCTTTAACAAATACTCAGAAATGTGTGAACCTCGTTTAAAGTGCTCTCCAGTTATCGCATAAAAATAAATGAATGCACATGTGTTTTTGGCTGGACAGTACATCTGTGTATCTTGAGTGTAGCGCTATAGATCAACTTACACAGGACACCCTCAGAAGGCCCATGTCCATTCTCTCATGAATCACAACTGTTTTGGAGGCACATGGGAGACCTACACAAGGTGGTCATAATGTTATGCCTGATCGGTGTGCGTTTTAGAGGCTGAAAAGTAGAGACGGCTAGCAGGCATTTCACTCCACTGTGCAGAGAGCCTAGCCTGGGCTAGGTGTTCCCAATCACCTACTTAATGCACAGACCTGAGTGTTATTGATTTAGCTATCTACAGTATCTCTTAGCAAGAGAGCAATTCATTTTAACACCCAAAATGTTAAACTGTTCCTTTAATAGACGGCGGTGACATCCACTGGGTTCAGCTCTCTTGCTAATGTCTATCTGTAGCTGCCCTCAAATTGAATTCATGGGCTCGTGGTTACAACACGGGAAGCTCAAATGGTTGCATCAGTCGTAAGTCGTGAGCGCACCACTGCTAGGCAACTGCTGCCGTTTAGAAGCCACCGAGGCACTTTAGCAAACTAAAGACCAGGCAACTTAATGTGGAAAATGTAAAAGCAATGAGAGATGAGACTGTGAAAACGTCCTTTTTACGAGCTTATGAATACAACAGGAGGATGCCGTTCATAAAGATCCTTCTCTCCCACCTTCCCCCGCGGCTTTAAATTCACCTTTATGAATCTATATGGTGCTTTTCATCTCAGGGCCCATTCCAATACTCTCAACCAGACCTTCCCTTCTTCTCCCCCCCTCTTCGCCCTGATCAGAATTTAAGTTGATGGGTGAAAGCAGTGTTGCAGAAAGCCCCCCCCGAGCGTCGGCATCCATTCACATCAGATCACAGGCACTAGGAGAGAGGAGAGAAGGGAGGAGAGGAGGAGTTGAGACAGACTGGGCCCCAGCCAGAGAGCAGTGAGTCAGTCTGTGGGAAGGAGTGTGGGGATGGAGGGAGTGCAAAAAGAAATCCTGCCGAGTCATTCTGGCGTAGGATGCGCTCGTCACCTCCTGGCCTCGCAGGAATGCACTGCAGATGTGGATGCTTTCCTCAAAACGGGGGGGAGGCGATGTGATGGGGGGGGGATTTTAGCGGGGGTGGGGAGTGTACGCATGAAACATCTCAGCATTTTTCCTCGTTTGCTGCATATCTGGTTAAAGCTGCTCGAATCTCTGAAAGCTGATCAGGCTGACTTGATATTGGTACTTAAGGAACCTGAATCTCAGGTTTGATACCAGCAGGAGCCTGTCTTGAAGTATTTAAATTAGATGCTTTAAAAATATCAATTACTCAGTTGAGCAGCGGGATCAGAGATATTTGACTGACTGAGTTTGCTGCAGGCCTGTTGATTTAGGCTTAACCTTGTATCTGTGCAAGTGCACATGCTTTAAAACGACGATCTAACTCCTGCTTGGTTTCAGTTGCGATGAAGGTACTGATTTGGATTGCGGCCGAGGGTGTAAAAGTACTCAGGGGACGTGTTCAAGGGATGTGTGTGCGTGCGGATTCAGTCTGGTATCAGATTTCATTCTTTTTAATTGCCACCCTGTGGTACGTTGGATGCAGATTAGAACTCCTCCATCCAGCCTGGAGCTTTGCCAAATAGTATATCATTTACCTCTGTTTGATTTGTGCTCTCTTATATTCATGGACAATTTGTCGCATGTCCAAAAGGTATTTTACAATTAATATTAAATGATAATTATTTTTTTTTGCTTCTTTTGTTGCTGCGTAATCTTCCCGTCTTTTTCTGAATCTCCGTTCCAAACTATGCCAGAAGGGATATTAGCAGTCTCAATTACTCCTAAAAATCTCAGTCGTTTTAGAAGTTTATAGCAGCCGTATAATAATTTCATGACGACGTGATATAATATTTTGATCAGTACTACCATTCTCTCTCTGTGCACACTAGCATAATTCTTAGTCCTAATGTGTAATAATACAATACTTTTAATGAACATAAAGACTATGGAATTATAGTCTGCAGGAGTCATACTTGTTTTGTGCAATATTATTGTGTAGTTGTTCAGCTGTTAAGGGTCGGTGGTCAAGTTGCTCAGCAAAAGAAAAGGTGTCTCTAGATCAAGGTTGGGGCATAGACTCTATATAAATATGGACAATGCGTCCCCACTTCCTTGCATTGGCCAAACTTGTGCTATTTTCCCTGGAATACGGGCAGCGCCATCTTGCGACTTTAGAGCCATACTACTCTCACAGTGGCATAGTGGCGAGGTGGTTAGCACTGATGCCTCACAGCAAGAAGGTCCCGGGTTCGAACCCATGGGCCTTTCTGTGTGGAGTTTGCATGTTCTCCCTGTGTCTGCGTGGGTTCTCTCCGGGTACTCCGGCTTCGTCCCACCGTCCAAAGACATGCTGGTTAGGTTCATTGGTGATTCTCAATTGGCCGTAGGTGTGAGACCTGGAGACCTGTCCAGGGTGTACCCCACCTCTCGCCCAGTGGCAGCTGGGATAGGCTCCAGCAGACCCCGCGACCCTTCACAGGAACAAGCGGTTACAGAAGATGAATGAATGAATAAACTCTCATTGTCCTACCAGACTGCTTTACGGTGTAGTTGGCATGGCAACTGGTAGTGGCCATTGTGTCATATATACTGCAGCCAGCCACCAGGGGGAGCTCTACTTGCTTTGGCTTCACTTTTGAGGAGCAGTTCTGTCGTCCATCTTCATACAGTCCATGGGCATGGCAGGCAGAAGCACATTACTCCATCTGTAAGAATCATCCTGGTTGAGAAGAACTTCACATAAAACCATGCATTGGAAAAGATGATTTTTCTGAAGTATCCCCTCACTCCAATTCACCGGCAGTGAACCGTGACTTCATACGTCTAGCCCACAGTGCAGTTAGTCTTGGAGTCGGGCAGTGTGGCAGGCGTCTGTCATTTCGCCTGGCCCCGAGCCTGGAAGCTGGCAGCCGCCTTTAGTGTGTCGTGACCACTTGAAGCTGGAGGTTTCACCAGAAGACGCCGCGCACACGCGGCAAGTGTGAACACAATGACGCTCGCGTATTGCCCAAACAATTGGGCACATGTTTGCACAAACACACGGACACGGACATGTGCTAACAAACTGCGAGCAAATTTGTATAATTATTCTCGTGACGCTACCTCTCATTTGTCCCTCTCAGAACAAATACTCAGTCAGCCTGTATGTGTGATCATAAGCACATCAGACATATTTATACACAACATACATTTACATACAGCACATGTGTAATTACATTAAATCAGACGAACTGCTGTGAAGCAAGTAATGCAGACTAGCATGTATAGAGATATAAATACAGACAAATAAAAAAAAAATAAAAACATCTCTTTGGAAACCAACACAAACACCAGCCCTCATATTCATAGACGAGGCACATCTGTTTGTGCAGATGGAAAAGGACGTTAGACTCAGTAAACAGACTGCTTGTACTGTGTACGAGGAAGCCACATTTCTCTTGAAACCTCATGTTGCTAATGCATCTTCCACGGTTAAGTGAGTCTGTACAAACATGCGCATCTCGTTTTTGGCTAATTTAGCTCCTGCGACCTTGCCTTCTAAAAAAAATATTATCATTTCATATCCAACCAGTAACATATTTGAGTGTCCTACAAGTTATTCCACTAATGTTTTAGTGGCAACTTGATACTAACTTCTCAGAAACATATTTGGCAAAACAAGTTTGCTGTCTCTATCCAGTTTTCATTTGTCACACGCTTAATGCGCAGGTACAGCAGTAGTGAAATGAAATTACAACATCTCCCCCTGAAATAGCAAGTCATTCAAAGTTAAATAAATAAATATAAGAAAATAAAAAATAACTTTGAGTAGTATAAACAAGGGATTGTGTAGAAGACAAAATGTCTGATTATAAGGAGCAAAAAAATATACTGTTACAGGTTTCCTATATTACAAAACTGTTAAATAACATTAAAATGTTATAGAAGACAGGCTTGACCTTTGTTTAAAGATTAAATAAAATCAGTTTGTCTGTTTAGGATTTGGCCATGTGATCATATTAAATGTGATTATTTTGTTTAGTGTCAGGTGCACCTGTCCAATTATTTTTGAACTTCTAATCTCTGGATTCATTTAAAGCACAGGTGTCAAACATACGGCCTGCAGGCCAAAAGCAGCCTGCCAGAGGGTCAAATCTGGCCCGCAGCATGAATTTGTGCGAAAATAACCGCTATGCCTAATTTGTTGCTGTTTTAGTAAGCGACGTGGACGGAACACAACACTGAGACACAGGACTAAACAGCAGACACCAACATGCCAGAATTGCACCTATTTTTCTTAAGAAATTTCTTTTTTTTTTTTTTTTTTTTTGAAGGATAGTTTATTAAATGTAAACATTCTCCTAATTTACTGGTTCTTCTTTGCACCAAAACAAATGATAAAAAAAAATAATCTGAAGTCGTCATTACTTATAGTTTATTATGCTCTTATGGTACTGGTCCGCTTGAGATCAAATTGGGCTGTATGTGGCCCTTGAATTAAAATCATATAAAGGGTATACAATATATTTTCTGCTCATATTAAACTTAACCCCTTGTGTCGCAAATTCGCGACGCACTGTTTCCGCTCAGACTGCAGCCGAAATAACGCATGTAATCCTCCAATGCCGGTTTGTGCATATTCAAAAAATACCTAGGAACCTTTTGCAAGCACTAGTTTCTCATAGGACCGGCCGGAGTGGTAAGCAAAAACACAAATAATTCATTTCTTTACATAACTGAAAAATCAATTCAGGCGTCAAGGGGTTAAAACATCTGTTTGTTTTATTTCAGACTGCATGAGTTGAAGCACAGAGCCCGTTACAAATACATCTACACTTGGACATTTTTTTTTTTTGCCTGGTGTGGATCAGACCTTAGTCAAATAGCCGATGCCTCTCCAAAAAATATGAATATATTCATGTGTTAAAGCGGAGCGTGTTTTATAGTATGAGCTGCTCATCTCAATACAGCCCTGGAGCAACAGTGTGTGATCGACTAGAGAGAGAGAGAGAGAGAGAGAGAGGAACCGTCTGAGCATTTAAATATACAGGAGAGAGGCTGAAAGTCACTGCAAGGACAGAGATTTGTGTTGTGTTGCATGCTGAGCGTATGTAATCCCAAGTAAAAAAAAACAAAAAAAAACCTTTATGTTTTCATGTTCTTCTTCATAAGCTACTAAACTGATTCACCAAATACGTTTAGGAGGAGATGCAGTTATTTTAATGCAGGCAACGTAGAGATCCCACATGTTTGTGTCCCTGTGCTCCGACTCTCTGTTCATTTATTTGTTTTTTTTAGTATTAGTATTTAACCAAGGTCACAGTCTTCTACCTTGTCCCTTAACAAATCTTTCAATTTACCCCACATTTCCATAATTATTCCATAAAATATTCGATGATGGATAGTTTTGCTCAGTAAACTGAAATTTGGACGCACACGGTATACAGTAGAGCCTGATTGTAAACTCAATGCCAGTTTCATTCATTCATATTTAAGATACTACCTTAACTGAATGCAGTATTCTCTCACTGTGTCTGAATACTCCGACAGCAGATATTGCACTCAGGTTTTAAACTTGTTATGCCGAGCGACTCTGCGCCTGAGCATGATGTAATCTGTCGGGATTGCAGAGGAAATACTTCAATGTGACCTTCGCTGTGAAACGCCGGGCACGAAGAAACCACAATAAATAGACACAGCTTTATTTCTCTCCCCGCGCGGGTGGGCCGTCCCACGTGACGAAACCTGCGGGCTTTATCTTGTAGAGATAGCGGGCCCGGCGGAGTCCACAGGTGTGGACTCGAACCCCGCCGAGCAGAATCGAAAGGATCGCCGGAGGAGCCGAGCGACCTTGAAATATTGGGAAGCGCGTTATTATTATTCCACAGACGGGGTTGGAGGTTGAGTCGGAGGATGGATGAAAGAACAAAAAGATGAAAAAAAAAAAAGGATGGGAAGATGAATGGATAGCCACAGTTAAGGAGGGAAGGGTTTACAACCTCTCATTAAATGTACGCCTGATGGATGGATGGAAGGAGGAGATGAGGGGGGTGGGTTGGGGGGGGGGTGATAATGAAAACAGGAGAATTATGGGTGACTCTTTGCCCTCGTGTATCCTGTGTAGCGAAAAAAGGGGAGAGCTGATTGAATGACTCAGAAATCTCTTTCTTGCCACTCTCATCTCGACTGCTTCGGCCTGGTGGAGTGGTAAATAATCTTCTCAAAGTTTTCCATAATTCGTCTGCGGGTGTAATGGGACTTTAAGTGATTTTCAAGAAGCTCCTGTGTCTTTTGAGCGTCCCTGTCTTTCTCCACGGTCTCCTTTAAGCAATTTTCCACTGTCCTACTCTTCTAACGCTTATTACCCTCCCTTCTCTCCACAGAATAACTTTCTGCCACCTGCCCTTCCAGAGTAAATGGTTGTACATCGGCACAGAACGAGGGAACATCCACATCGTCAACGTGGAGTCCTTTACGCTCTCAGGCTACGTCATCATGTGGAACAAAGCCATTGAACTGTGAGTGGTCCCGTCGGCTTTTTTTTTTTTACCCTCTGATGCGCCCATTCTCCGGCTTTGCTCTCCGCACAAAAGGTTAGCCGCTGTGAGAGTTTTGCGTCACATGGAGGGGTTTCTTGTCCGAAGTGAATCACTGATAAGTGCATGAGTATTCATAATATCGCCAGCGCTGCAACACAGATCTCGCGGTCTATTGACTCACCTTGCAAACACTTTAATGAGGGGAGGAATGCCGCGTGATCAGCATTTTGTCTTCTAATAGTTTAAATGTAATGAGATAAGAAGGAATCATTAGTCAGTCTATCGTTTCCAGGCGCAGTATCGGATTCCAGGTAGCGGGCAACCTGTCTCTTTGCTGTTTCAATGGATCTGTCAGCTTGACAGGCTCCATTTTGGCTCCCTGCTGTCGAGACTTAAATTATTCACTGGAGCATTTTGCTTCACGCTTTCCCCACATCCCCTTCTGTGCACGCATGTGTGTTTGCATATGTGTGCGAAGGAAAAGTGGAGAAGGGAGGGGAGGGGAGGGGGGGTGGAACAGGTGTCTGCCGAGATCAGTGTATGGTACACACAGACGTCTCGTCTCGTCGACAGGGCTGCGGGGAAGAAAAGCTCGAGAGCGAGTGGCGGGAGGGAGGCGAGGGGAGCGAGAGCGCATGACGGAGGGGAGAGGGAGTGGAACGGATGAGACGGGGCTTTTGCCTTGGGGGGAAAGGACACGCGGAGGCTGGGGGAGTGATGGAGGAGGGGAGCGGGAGTGGTCACAGAGGGATAAATGCAGGTAACAGAGGGCAGAGCGGAAGATAGACGGGAAAAGGTTTCCAATTAAAGATGAAAGGGCAAAAGAGGAAGGCAAGGTGTGATAAAGGTGAGATAGAGAGTAGATGTAGGTGATAGAGAGGTAGATATCCTGGCTACAGGTCAAGCAATAACGCCTTCTCCTCTTTTTCCTCCTTCACCTCGCTTCAGATATCACTGCATTTTTCCATCCACACATTGTTTTAACAAATCACCTCCGCGTGTGGGAATGAAAAACTGCTGCGCCTGAAAAAATATCTTGGGCAATGTCAGAAGTAGTTGCTTGATTGAGGAGGGGGAAAAAAAAATCTTTGCTGCATGTAAAGCAAGTGTGACTAACAATTCAATCAATATACACATTCTGGAAATAATGGACTGAGTTAGGCGTTTATCCAAAGCATTTTCCTCTTACTTACGTTCATATGCAGACTCACACACATACTGCAGTCAAGTAAACTGCCAGTGGGCTGGCCCTCGCTATTAGGTGCGGCAGGGGTTCAGTGGTTTGCTCAAGGACATTCGGACGTGTAGGCAAAAGGGTGGGGGCGCAGATCGAACCCCGTGCCAGCCCTGTTATTATTAGGATATAACCTGCTGGACAAGACACAGCCACTTGAAAATGTGTGTTGTAAGAAATTGGCATCAATTTCTTTGTGAGCTGAAGTGAAGGGCACACCTCAGGGGGAACTGTTACTCCTTTTAGCTGTATACAAATATGTACTCCCAGACTCTTGCTGTTTTTACCCCCCCAGATGGGTAGCTTTTGGCATATTTTGTAATGACAACCATAAACCCTTTTTAAACATATGAAACCCCTACGGTGCATCACAAATACTCCACAACTCCTCCTAGGGCCCCCCTTCTATGACAGGTTTTGATAGTTTGGACTGCCTGTGCTCAGTAAATTCGGTCTGAATACTTGTTAAGGCAATGAGCATATGTCTTCGTCTGGGACTCCCCCAGAGCCTAGGATCGCCACTGACCTCAGGCATATTTGGATGTTGCTTTAAGGTACATCATTCCTTTCTAAAACTTTGAAGAAACTTATGGAAATAAAATAAAAGGTTTGTACTTTAAACTGACTTAAAGGGGAACTACTGTTTTTTACAACCTGGACCTTATTTCTAGCATAAAATACGGTTGTTTACTCACCCATATAACTTTGGTGTTATTTGGAGTCGTTCGTCAAGATATTTAGATCTGCGCATATCCATATAGTGGGAGCGACTGGGGCACCGAAACGCAGCCTCTAAATAACGCATTATCTGCCGCAAAACTCGTTCATTTCACCAATATTTTGTTATGATACGCTAGTGCTATTCCCCGTTGAGTCCGGAGTTACCTGTTATCTATTTGCGGACGTGCAGCGGTTTGTTGTTCTTTGACCAGCTGTTCCTCTCTCTGCCTCCACATCCTCCTTTCAACGGGCTCCCTATCCATATACTCTGGCTCAAAACGTTAAGGACGTACATCATAAACAAAGTCGTCGTCCACAATCTCAGAATCGGAAAAATATTGAGCCATGTTGCACAAAACTAGCAGTAGCAAATTACAGGTGAACAAGCCACACGGGGTGCGCACGGCGCTCAGAGATGACATCATCCAGGTCAGAGGTTAGTAGGTCCATCTACAGACCCCGGATGATGATAACAGGTAACTCTGGACTCAACTAATAGCACTAGTGTATCATAACAAAATATTGGCAAAATGAACGAGTTTCGCGGCAGATAATGCGTTATTTAGAGGCTGCGTTTCGGTGCCCCAGTCACTCCCACTATATGGATATACACGGATGTAAATATCTGACGAACGACTCCAATAACAAAGTTATATGGGTGAGTAAACGACCGTATTTTATGCTAGAAATAAGGTCCAGGTTGTAAAAAACAGTAATTCCCCTTTAGTACCCCCTTCATGACGTCACAGTGACAAGAGCATTAAACAATAAAGCAAATACACCATGCTGCTGCACCATGGATGCTCATTTTAAATGCTTTAAAAAAGATTTTTGAATCATATTTACCTGCATGATCTGCAAACCTTCCCCGTCTCTAGTTTCTACTTTTCCTGATATCTGATTTCCTTATATCTTTGCTCTCATCCTCCATTTCCGCACGTGTTCTCCGTCGTACATCCTCTAACGCGACACTATTTTTCTGCCAGCCCTAACAGACATGTTGCCGTTTTCAAGCTGCGATTCTGTACGATTACTTTGAGGAAATCTGGTTTCTTCATCCCACAGCCGTTCTGTGTGATGTCTTGGGAGGTGGCAGCGGTGCCGGGAATCAGTTCTCGGGTTTCGCTGCACTCAGTTTGCATATCTGTTTGATTGTACGAGTGTGTCTCTGTGGTTTGCTTTGATGCAGATCAGAGAGGTGTGAGGTGATTCTCTTGTTCTCTCTCCCTCTTTCTCCTTGTGTCTCTCTGCCAGCTGCGGGGTTAGTGGGGTTTCCGTCCAGAAACAGAAGCTTTTGTGCCTCTCCTATTGTCCCCATGTGATGCTGCCATCAGACGAAGATGGCGTCTGAGCTTAATGATCTTGGTCTTAGTTACTGTAACTCCAGTTTCAGTCGTAACGACCGGTTGAGCGATAGATTTCTAATCAGCAAAACTTTTTGGAGCTAATTAATAGTTTTAGTCACTCAGTCAATCTAAAAAGAGAAAAAAATCTCTCATTTAACCAAAATAAAATAATTTGGAAGACGTCACCTCGGGTTCTGGGAATTTGTAATTATAATTTTTCACTGTTTTCTGACTAAACAGATGCTTGGTGGACCTAAAAACACAGAGTTATTGAAAGAATTACTTAAACATTTAGTTTAAAGTCCTACCCTGTACACCTCCGTTGCTCTGCTGTAATGAGGCTAGAATGTAGCGTGCACCGGGGTCACCATCCCTCGGGCCCTTCTATTTGGAGACAAGCTGCAGTTGCTGTGCCAGTGGCCCCGGGCCCTGCCTGGCCCACTGCTCCATGTATTTGTATGACTCACACCTCTCTTCCCAAGCCACTGTACTGGAAGCTGCGCCGGACTATTAGACAAACACCTCTCCTGCACTAACTGCACGGCACCATAGTTCAGTCGGCGCTAAAGGCGCTTGCATTAAGGCCACATGTTGGATCTGTGTTTACTCACACGATGCACCGTTTTCCAGCATACGTGTGCTCTCGGTGTACGCAAAAAAATGTTTAAAAGCATTTGTCTGGCCTGGCCGTGTGTTCATGCGTGTTTCTGTGTGTGTGTGTGTGTGTGTTTGATTTGTTTCGGCTAAATGGTCGCCGGGCACGGGGAGCCCAGGAGAAGTAGGACAGAGGTGGCAAATGTTTACAGCTTGCTATGACACATAGTTCACGTGCACATGTCGACCCGAGGCGTCTCCTGTTCCATCCGCTTTTATTTTCTCCCGCTCCTCCACTCAGGAGCCTGAAGCTGTTGCAAATACTAGGTTGAATTTTTAGTGCTTCTCCTTCCTGAACGTTGTCTTTTTGTGCATATGTAACGTCCTCAGCTGGTACGACAGAACGCTAGGGAAGCATCACAGCCTCCAGTGTCCTCTGAGCCATTCACACGGGGTCCCTGAACTCCAGGCTCCTGGTGTAAGCCTGATGTAGTGACCTTTTACTGCGGGACGTAGTAGTAATGCAATACCCTGGATGGAGTATTTGGAGGCCTCATTTATGCATTACTCACAATTTTCTGGTCCAGTTTAGTTTGTTAAGTTGATTGCAAATACTTGTAGTCTGTCGGTGTACAATTAAGCCTACATAGCTTAGCTTACATTTAAAGGAATGGTTTGACATTTTTAGAAATAATCTTATTTGATGAGGGGATAAGTAATAGTCTCATTTCTGTCCATTAAGTAAAAAAAAAAATCAGTCTTCCTTTACATTGTTTTACATAAATGCTGCTGATAACAACAACAACATTTTCCACTTTTATGAAGTGTTGGACGCCTTTGGACAAAATGCTCTTTCTGCAAAGGCCAGTAAGATCTGGAACAGTCTTCCACTCTCCATAGGGGAGTGTCCCACATTACAAACCTTCAAAACTCACCTCAAGCAGTGGTTGAAAGCAAACCAGTCTTGTAACCATTGACTTTTATCTTCTTAGTAATGTACTCTCTTGCGATGTGCTCTTATTGTGATCTATGTTTTTGTGTTACCTGCCTAGGGACTGCGGATGCAAATTAGCATTGTTGCTATAATCCGGCATATTCTCGTCTGTTGCTGTCTGAATAGATGTTCGTTAATGTGCACTGTCCCTATCAAATAAATAAATAAATATATTCTGAGATAATTTGTGAGTCATATGACTGAGCGAGGCAAGGCTAGCCGGTTTCAGCAAGATTGAAGCTTGAAGAGGGCCTCTGCGAGGTCGTAGAGTATTGTCAGTGCACTGTGGGGCCTTCATTGGTTTGGGAGTTATGGTTTTCATTGCACAATATGGCAAAAGGCAGCCATCCGGGGGAGCATATTTTACAGTTTTTTGTTTTGTTTTGGTTTTTTTTTGTTAAGGGACTCCAAACAATTGCTTGGTTTGCCCGTCCTAACAGTGCCATTCATGAACATGAGTGCATCTAAAGCAAAAAGCTACTGATTCATTTGAGGACTTGGAATTATAACCACTGACAGGAGAAGTAAATAACATTGACCATCTTGTGACAACTCAGTGTTCTGCTGGGAAACTTTTGGACCTGGCATTCATTCATATGGACATGTAGCACCCACCTAGACCAGACCAGGCACCCCCACCCCATAGCAATGACACTCCTTGATGGCAGCACAAGGTGTTGACCTGGCCTCCAAATTCCCTAACTGATCAAGTATCTGTGGGATGATCCACAGAGGCACCTCCCCTCAACCCATAGGACCCCACCAACAACATTGTGTTGCCAGACACCACAGGACACCCTCAGAAGGCCCATGTCCATTCTCTGATGAGTCACAACTGTTTTGGAGGCACAAGGGAGACCTACACAATATTAGGAAGGTGGTCATAATGTTATGCCTGATCGCTGTATGTACTTGCAGAGGTGGGAGGATCAGTATGGTTACGTCATGCTGTGAATTTCATACATAACAGTCATGTGTGATTGCACTGGAGAATCATACATAACGATAATTATGACATTCGCGTACACGCAGCCTGCCAAAGGTGACATGAGGCCACATACAGCACGGGCGGGCAGCAAACGGGCTGTTCCAGCAACCACGTTGCCGCGGAAACACTGTCATGGCGACGCCGCCTCTGCCGCCTCAGAGATTGTCACCCGGTGATGACACCAGATGTTCAGGACCTTCACCGTGTGCACGCGCGTGTGTTCTTGTCAGAGTCTGCCCTCTTAACAGGTATCCCAAATGCTTCTTTTATTCACACACAGATTCACGCAGTTTTTTGACGGTTAGTTTTATGTTTGTGTGTAAAAGGGAAATGCGGGTTTCTGTATAGAGGCAACGTTTTTAAATTCAATGAGGCCTGCTGATATTACTTAAACATCCCCCATGTGTCGTACGCACACCCAAAGACAGTCGCTTTATGGCGCATTTGTGCACTCGTGTTTGATACACATACATACAGTAATAGCTCATTTCCCTTAATGCACAAGTCTTTGCTGTGTAGGGGGAATACTTGATATAGGATTTGGTGCAGTTAAATTTTATTTTATTACAGAGAACTGGTTGTACTGAAGGTACAGAGAGGTGAAGAATTCCCATATTCTATGGCCGTTATATTTGTCATGGGGCATTTAGTTTAACTTAAGCAGTTACTGTGTCTGTGTGTGTGTGCGTGTGTGAGACGTGAAAGACCTTGATTCAGTAGCTGAAAGACAGACATGTGATAACTGTGCAAGATCCTATGAGAATAAAGGCGTGCTCACACCCAAACAAGCGAGCATGGAAACAAATACACTGGCGTGCATTCACAGGAAAACATCCCTCCATTGTGTGTGTGTGTGTGTGTGTTAGTGGGGGGTGTGTGGGTTTGTGTGTTTGTGGCAGAGCAACGGATGATTTTTGGGAGCCTGTCTGCGCTCTGCCCATCCTTCCTCTGTTGCCATGGTGATTCCTTTATCTCCAAACCTGAATGTGCGTATATCTGGACTTTGTGAATATGTTTCGCGTCAGATTTGTTTACTGTAGAACAACCGACTTTCGCAGAGCGGGTTCCTCGCGGACGTCTCGCGCGGGGGTTGGGGGGGCGCCGCCGAGAGAATGCCGCGTGTGAAACCGCGCAAACGAGATAAATCAAACCATTTGGGAGCGATAAACCCCGCGAGGAATTTGCATTTTGTAATTTAGCAAGGGCGCTAGTTGTGTTATTGTTCATAAATGTGTTAAGTTCTGCCTTAATTGTGCTGACATGCAAATGTGTGTGTGTGTGTGCTGGTGCGGACGGCCGTTAGCTGAGAGACAGCCAGTGAAGGGGGATTAGATAAATCAACAGCTCTGGCTGCAGCAGAGCTTAGGTAATAAGGCTCCAGCACTAACAGGCTAAATATAGAGACAACTGACTGACTGCCTGCCTGCCCACTAACTGCTACCTTCTAACAGACACACAAACACATTGTTGTGTAGTTCTTTTGCCCTTTTATTTATCCTTTTCACTGCTAGGGCGTGGGTCAAAGCAAGGACTTTGCCTTATCTCATTTTTGCATTACTTACATCTGGTTGCACCTCCTTCCTCTTCCTCCGCTCGTCAGGCATCCCTGCCCTTGCTCGGCGGCGCTGGGGTTACGTTTCAGGCTCCAGCAGTCACTCTTTTTTCCCAGCAGTGACCTTCCCTGGCATTCCTCTGCCCACATCATCTCTGTAAGGCAGGGCAGGTTAGATAAATTCTGCTGCCACGTGGCGCGCAGAGAAAGGAGATTTGACATAAGGCTGTCTGGAGGGTAAAGCACAGACAGGACAGGGGGAGCGGCGGGGCGGGAGGGAGGAGGGAGGGGAGCGGCGGGGTTGGCCGAGCGTTTTGCTCTGTCTTCACCGCTGGCATGCAAATGGGCACACGCACGTATCCACCGGGGACTGCCGGCCCCGACGGAGCCATCCATCACAACCTTCAGTGAGCTTATGTCTTTGAGCAGCCTTTTAGAGCCTCGGCGTGATTGGCAGCTCCAGCCTCCCAGCAGTCCTCTTCCACAGGTTCAAAGACACTTGCTCCCCACCCTAACCCGCTCCATACATCAATGCGATTGCGATGTTAGTGAACAATACTGTGATCTTGTAGGATGTCTGACTACTGCGTGATGGCTGAAAGGGGATAACACTCTCTCTTTGTCTTTCTCTCAAGGTCCTCCAAGGCTCACCCTGGACCAGTTGTCCACATAAGTGATAACCCTATGGATGAGGGAAAGGTAAAGAAACATAATTTTTCTTCAAATGCATATAACCGCACACAAAAGCCACTATAATGCTGCTAAGAAGACCCCTCATTGCTCATTCACCAAACAACCAAAACATAGCTGGCATAATGAGCTCCGAAATCAGAGACGTGACGTGTAGCACAGCGGCGTCGGCGTCTACTGCGGCATGTCCCATCACGTCAGCTCTCCCCTTCACACAGACGTCAATTCAGCTCCAGGACTACCTTGGACTTTAGCGGAGGTTAAGCTGCATACGTCAGCACTAATACATTTCCATTTTACTGCCATCCGGAATAGTGCTTCATTACCATTTCAGAAGCAAAACGAAAATAGATGTCCATGAAGAAGAACAGCAGTGGCCAAAAAAAGACCAGACAGTTGTTTCCGCAGACTGACGGCAAACTGGGATTGTTACTGAAAGCAGCACATGCTTTCGCGCTAAGTTGCTGGTGATGTAATCCGTTTCAGAGTGAACTTTTGACATGTTGACGCATCCTTGAAGCCAGCTCGACTTTGATATGTAGCGCATCGTGCCTGTCACGTGTCGGTTGGACGCTTCTTATCAGCGGCTTTCACTGAAAATCAACCGGAGCTTGATGTTGCTCTGTCGCCGGCAGAAAACATAGATTAAAAGCCGTCATTTTACTCAAGCATGATATCTTTGTTTTCGTTCAGAAAAGGGGCATTATTAAACAGGGAAGTAGTGGGTAAGACCCAACTACTAAGTGAATGTGACTCTCTGCATTCTAGTTTCCAAAAGTCTCCAAAACATAATTCCACAGTTTTCAAACTATAATGGGTTCAGCAGTCTCCAAAAGACACGTCAAACGATGGGTTGCTGTTGACTCTAGGCATAAATGTTGCAAAATTTATGCATTTGAAAAAGAAAGAAAACGTATTAATGTGGTCATACCCTAAAAAGGACATATTTTGTTTTTTTAGGGTATTGATGATTTGATGTTTCTGTCAGTGAGCGTGAACACAGAGACTCTTGCACACACTCCCCTTAAAGGGGAACTACTGTTTTATACAACCTGGACCTTATTTCTGGCATAAAATACGACCGTTTAGTCACCCATATAACTTTGTTGTCATTTGTCATTTGTCAGATATTTACATTAGCGTATATCCATATAGTGGGAGTGATTGGGGCACCGAAACTCAAAAGCAGCCTCTAAATAATGCATTATCTGACGCGAAATTTGTTCATTTCACCAATATTTTTATAACTCTGGACTCAACAGGGAATAGCACTAGCGTGTCATAACAAAATATTGGTCAAATGAACGAGTTTCGCGGCAGATAATGTGTTTTTTAGAGGCTGCTTTTCGGTGCCCCAGTCACTCCCACTATATGGATATACGCTAATGTAAATATCTGATGAACGACTCCAAATAACAACAAAGTTATATGGGTGAGTAAACGATCATATTTTATGCCAGAAATAAGGTCCAGGTTGTAAAAAATAGTAGTTCCCCTTCAACATTACATTTTTACCCAGCATATATTGTGTATAATAAAAAAATAGGACTTCCTCGTATACATCCTCATCCTCCCGGGCTGCATGCTATAAAGATTTGTGTTTTTTCAGCATACATACAGTGTACGTGACACGTATTTGAACTTAAAAGCGTTGACAGCGAGAGAACGAGATGCTGTTTCTATAAATAAGTTGCCAGACTCTAAAAAGGCTTACGTTCTTTTTGCATCTTCTGTTATCATCTCCTGTGAACCGGGGGGTGGGCAGGTTTCTTCCTAAGCCACTGTAGTCTACTTACACCTGGCTTCCTTTCATGCTGTGTGTGAATGTCAAATGTATTACTTCTTTTTCTGCCCATCATGGGGTCTACTCTATCCCCTGTCTGTCATCTCTCCTACCCATCTCACTGACTGCCTGTCGCTCTTCCTCTCCAGCTTATAATTGGATTTGAGTCTGGGATCGTGGTCCTGTGGGATCTGAAATCAAAGAAGGCAGACTATCGCTACACTTATGATGAGGTAGGCAAATCTCCCCGATTTCCTTTCTTCTCCAACAGCTTTCAGACATTTCTCCGACTTCTGATCTACGGAGTATCTTTTAATGCGGAGACTGGGAATTAAATCACACTTTCATGAACTGTGTACAGTAGTGCGTGCGGTATCTTTGCTGCAGATGGCAAAGATTGTGAGATGCGCACGTAGATTACGTGCACACACCTTTTCTGAAACCGAGTCTCTGTTCTCGTTTTTAAACCTGACAATGGTGCAAAAAGAGAGCGCTGACAGGGAAGAAATACGACTCTCTACTTCCTTCTCCATCTCAGTCAGCTGGAAAGCAGTATTGTAGTTCTAATAATGAGCTGAAAGAAAATAATGATTTAATGAGGCCAAAGTTTGCTTTATAGCAACCACTCCAAACTGAATGCAAAATGACTTTCAGACAGCTCAGACGCCTCTCTGATGGTACATGATGATTAATCTAAGCATCTAAAACACCAAAAAACATCTTTGCAAGATGAGCCGCAAAGCAGCTGAGTGCTGAGTAAAGAAAATATGTTTCTGACACGAGTTGTGACACTCACAAAGCAGAACAGTTTGTGAAATGCATCTTTTACCGGTGCCATGATTAAAACAGTAGAGTGCCACGTGTTCGTGTCCCCAGAGTGAGTTTTGCGAGCTTGCGCCGTGATTCTGCTCGCCTATCGCACTTGTACCGCCGTTTGTGAAAGGGCGGTTTGTAAAAGGTCCACCTTTCATAAAGCCGTGAGTCATGTGGCTTTATTGGCTTCCCTAGAGGCAATAGTGTGTGTCTATAAATAACAAACGGCAAAACAATGAAATACAGACACTGTGTCAGAGCTGCTTTGATTCTCTGTGGGCCTGGCGTGTGTCAGACGTAGACTGCGTGTTAGCTAATCTAGCAACGCTGCGGTGTACATATGACATCTGTATTTAGATAAAGGTTTCCTCTCACGACGCACTTTTGAGCTAGCGTTGTCCTTAGCTGTGCGTTTCTAGCTTCTTTTTAACCTGAATTTGTTTTTTTTACTTATGTAACTGCTGTATCTGGTTTGTTTTATTACAAATGTCGTCGCAAAGTGTACGAGATTTTGCTCAATCTGATTATAGTCTGACCTCGCACAGCCCTTCATCATTCAGAGTGACTGAACATGTCTATGAATAGAAGCTCATTCATAAACTTGCGACTGAGGCTTAGGCCGACTGAATGGCGGTGGACACGCGTGTAGTCAGCATGTACGTGGCCATGCAGCGGCACATGTGGAGTTTGGACACAGAGCTAAACCCGCCTGTTTAAGATAATGAGATTATCCTAACGCTCATACTGGTTCTCACCTTGTTGGCAGCGCTGTAAGTACTCTGAGATACCCAGAGTCACTGACACACAGAAGATAGTGGATTTTGTATGTTCAGTATGTAGGGAGCTCTCTCTCTCTCTCTCTCTCCCTCCCCCTCCCTCCCTCCCTCTCTCTCACTCTTTCTGTCTCTCTACTCAATCTCCCTCTCTCAGATAAGCTAATATCCTCCCACTGCTCCTGGGCATTACAGTCTCTAGTAGTGAATCTCCCAAAGGAGCTCATCTCCGCTCTCCCTACGCTCACAGATACACCTCTCCAGAGACTAGGGGATGATTGGGTGGGAATTGAGGGAGGGAGGGGGGAGGGAGGCGTAACCGCTTTCTCGTTTTGCTCATCGTGATATGCGCCGAAGGAAAGCGAGAGACACGTAACAAAGAAAGGGGCCCGCAATGCCCTTCTCTCCTCTCTTTTGGAATATTCTCCCAGCTAATAAATCCAAATGTCTTTCAGAGAGCGATATCTTTAATGTTTTATTGGACCTCAGACCAGTGATCAGGGCGCTGCGGTGCTGCATCAATGAAGGCTGCACTGTGACTTTTCTAAACAGGGCTGTCGTGAACTCAGATCTAGAAACGAGTGACATAGGACATAACCAGGTTAGATCAGAAGGCCCATGTCCGTTCTCTAATGATTCACAACTGTTTTGGAGGCACAATGGAGACCTACACAATATTAGGAAGGTGGTCGTAATGTTATGCCTTGTTATGACCTTTTCTTGCAAAAATAAAGAGACATATGATGTGCTTATCAAAAAGCTTAGTGTCTAAAATGATATGGATACATGGGTCTTATTTGATGTGAAGATGTAGATTAGATGTCAGCTAGTTTTTGAAAATTACGAGCCTCTGATCGGTTAGCGGCGAGAATTATGGTCGTCATTAACTTGCCTAATGAACATCTGCAAACTCTGCCTCTGTACGTCTTCTTCCAACAAGACTGGAGGGTGAAATAACTTTTTACAACCATGAAATCCTTTCCAGGCTATATTCTTCCTGTTGTGCGCTCAACCTCTTTTTTTTTCCCTGCCGTGCGCTTTCGTTCAAACTCCGTTTGCCTAGAAGCTTGCCTCCAAGTATCAAAGATGTCGACTGAAATGAACAAGGAAGCCTTTCCTCATCTTCTTTTCAACCGCAGATGAGCCAGCAGACCGTGCAGTGATTGATACAGACTCTGGTGTAATATTTTAGTTTGTCGCTGTTCAAACAAGGCGTTCTATGGTGTGGGATTTCTGAGAAGTGAGATAAATGGGGGTAGTGTTGGCTCCTGTTTGCCGGGCACATTTTTAACGATTCTTGCAAACGTTCTCGCACAACATCAGCAGGTAGAGGGAAGTAATGACTCTCGGATAGCAACAAAGTTTGTAGCGGAGTTCAGACGAACAGCAGAGGCAATAAAACTTTGGATTTTACAAGCTCTCGGAGAGCTGAGAGAGCACGCTCTCCACTATGTGTCTTTCAATGGATTGTCTATTATTAGCGGTGGATCAGCAATATGGGTTTCCAGTGAGTGCTAGCCGGAGAGCATCCGTCACCCTGACCCTGCTTCACTCTGCTCTGTCTGACTCAACACCTTAGACTCAGTCCAGCCCTGATAAATGGTAAATGATACAGCCAGACCAGACTCATTCTATGTTGGTTTCTTTGTGGTTATTGCTTTATGGTTACCTCTAATAGAGTCTTACTCACTGGATGTAAACACCTAGGATAAAGGGCGCCACTGGGCACCTATTTTACGTTATTCACCTGTTTCGCTATCAGCGTGTTGCCGTTTTTCCATATTTCCTTTGCTACATGCAACAACGAGAACATCCTCTGATCTAGAAACCTATGCAGTGTTTCCCATGCAATGGTAACACTATGGAGGCCCGCCAGGGTGTAATTTTTCCTATTGCCCTCTCCTCTCCAAAGCTTCCTCCCTACAAACCGGTCGCTCACGTGCTCAGTTTTGAATTTAACCTGACCGAGAGAATGGCTCGGACAACTTACAGAACTCAAGTAGCATGTGAAGCTATTTGGTTGTTCACTAATAAAGATTTACATTACCGCCACCGTTTGAAATCCAGTGTTTGTGCTCTTGGTTTTTTAGATCATGGAGGTTTAAAATGATTTTAAGAGAGCTGGTCAAAACCCGGAGGAAATCACTCCAGACGTAACGTGAACTAGCTAAACTTTATAAGAGCTAGCTAGCAAAGTTAGGTTGAAAGTCAGCGGCTTCCTATGAATTCGTTTTGTTTGCTGATGCTTTATTTAATCTTACATACAATTGTCCATAGAATGCCGTGTCTCCACAGCCTTTTGTTTAGTATACATGTGGATGAACTGCACAGGCTGCTGCTGTGCGTCGCTAAGTCCAACATACACGTCATTACGGTAATTTGAAGACGGACTGATACAAAACGCATGATCTTGTTGTTTGTGCAGACATTTCATATACTGCATTAATTGTTTTTAGTAGGTGGGATAGCATCATAATTAGGTATCACAAAAATATTGTGAGAAACACTGCCATGTGCTGAAAATGTCTGGTTTTGACACAGATTTGAGTGTGCAATGAAGTTATTTAGGGCCTGTAAAGATCTACAAGGAATGATGTTACATTGTTTTCTGGCTTACAGAGACGTTCTTCATCAGCTGTAGCTTATTTGCTACATATTTGTACTCTAGCAAATGCATGCGCCTGTGACATTGACTCGAGAGTTGTAATGATCCCCTACACTTCTACTTTAATGAGTCCAGTGAGCTCCTCCAGGGTTGAAGTACAGGCAGGCTTCACCTCTAGGGCGAGATTACCAAATTATCTTTATCAGTAAAATTTGTATCACACAGTAGACACTCTTTCACCGTCTGACTGGCGTTTACTTTTGGTGGAAATAAGCCATTTTAATGACAACAATCAGGCACCTCCTTATGTTCAGATTCCACTTAAAACAAGTTCTTAGTATTACCAACATTGCTGCATCCCGGGCTTAGCGCTGCCCAAGACGATTGTGAGTAAAGAAATACACATAAGCCTGAGTGTTTTTTCCCCGTGTCCCAGAATGATAATGAGTGCAGAAAGCATGTCTTCCGGCTCCGACACAGAACTGTGGAGATAGGTCTGCCTGTGCGCTAGACTGCACTGCAATACCTCTAGTGTGACTGTGATAACCAAGAATGTTTGTGCACACGTAACTGCATGAACACATACAACCCACGCCATGGTTCGTCGAGATTTGCACCAATACGTAAAAAAAAACCAAAAAACAAACAAACAGAGGGGTTGAATGTTTACTTTAATTTGCCCAGGAGCAAGCTGTAATTCTCACAGCTATTAATGAAGGGTCGTAATAACACAGTAAAAGTATGCAAAATTATTCCCACTAAGCTTTAATTACTTCATTTCCTAGAAATACCACGATTGCCTGCATCGGCTGTGATGAAATTTACAACATTAACATATTTCATACCAGAATTAATGCCGCAAAACAACCTGGCACTCTTTACAACGCTGGATGCAGGTTGAGTCAGATGTAAAACGGTAACAACCTAGGCTCCGGCAAGATTCTCTACAAGAGACAGTACACTTATTACTAGAAAGACAAGACTACTACAAATTTCCCGTGGCAAGTTCTGCTGTCTTCAGTTAATGCGTCCTCTTGCAGTAAATCCCTTCCATCTGGTTGTCTAAGAGGTTTAAAAGCAAGTGCTACAAATTATTTGCAAACTCTATCTGACATGAGTCTGGCTTCATTTGAAAGTGTTTTTTTCCCCCCAAGACCTGTTGAGAATTCAAATAGATAACTGTTCATAGCTGATGGGTCATTTGGCAAGTCTTGTGATATCCATTAGTTGATAGGCTATCATTCTTAATACGATGGTCAGTCTCTGTGGGGCACTATCCATCAGGATGAATTTGATGTTATTCATAATGCTAACATTGTCGCAAGACTTCTTATTAAAACAAGACACAAAAACGGCGACCCTCCACACTGCTAATGTGTGTTCTTAACAAAAAGATGTTGAAAAGGTCATTATGGGATAATTTTGCTCAGTCAGTCAAGCGCTGTGGTCCAGGGTGATAACTTTCGATGCATGTTACACAACTTGACATGTATAGTGCACAGTAGTGTTTATAAATAAAACCTCTGAAATATAAAGGTATTTTCTTTTACTATCAGTGCAGTAAGACAAAATGTTGACAGTCTTGCTAATAGCTCTACAAAGCTATAATGCAAGGTTAGCATGCTAACCCACTTACCCTAACAATATCCACGTGCTGATGTTAAGCAGGTGCAAAGTTTACTTAAAACAGAATGAATCAGTAGTTTAGCACACTACCAAGCTAATATTTTGATGCAGGTGCTGTATTTAAAATCAATATAATAAATTTATCGTTTAGCTTGTTAGCAAGCTTACAGTTTATTGTCAATGTTTACCATACATATGTTTTGATGTTAGGGAGGTGCAGTGTTTACCATAAATACAATAAATTCATAGTTTAGCACATTAGCAAGCTAACAGTTTGTTGTTAAAGGGGAATTACCATTTTATCACCTGGACCTTATTTCTGGCATAAAATACGATCGTTTACTCACCCATATAACTTTGGTGTCATTTGGAGTCGTTTGTAAGATATTTAGATCAGCGTATATCCATGTAGTGGGAGTGACTGGGACACCGAAACGCAGCCTCTAAATAACGTATTATCTGCTGCGAAACTCGTTCATTTGACCAATATTTTGTTATGATACGCTAGTGCTAATCCCTGTTGAGTTATATGGGTGAGTTAATGATTGTATAAACGTAATAAATTAATAGCTTAGCATATTAGCAAGCTAACAGCTCGTTGTCCAGTAGATGCAATGTTTACCATTAACACAATAAATGACCAGTCTTTAAATAGTCATTAAACAAATTGCACTATGAATGTTGGGAATGCTTGACATCCTTTTGCAAGCCTTTAATGTTGAACTGTTGAACTGTTTTGTTTGTCTGATAAAGAAAGTCAGAAGATCATAGAAGTTTTTCTAAAACCACATCGGGGGTAAAACTCTCCACTCCCATGTACCTCTAAAACTCAAAAACATTTCAGGTTTACTTTGACATAATAAACTAAAATAGCTCATATCATGAACAATGATCATTTCTTTAATGCAGAAACGGTCTTAATTGGTAAATAGAAGCCCACTGGCGCTTGTTTGTTTCGGGGCTTATATAACAGTGGCGACACAAAAACAAGATAGTTTTCACTGAAACAAAAAATAGATGGTTTTCTGGGAATGACTGTTGACATTTTGCCCTCAAGTGGTTATTTTTTGAGATTAAGCCATTTTTGTTTTTTTGTTTGGATGTTTTGCTGTAGATTTTGTTCTTACTTGAGCCAAATTACCATTATGAGAACCCCTTTGTGGAAAAGTTCACGTACAATACACACACATACACACACACACACACACACACACAATTACGATATGTTGTGGAGACATAAATTTGGGTACACAATCATATTCTGAGGACTCAAGTTTGGGAACAAAAAGCTCAAGTCTGGATATTGTGATTAACAGCATTGTGCAAATATTAGCTATGGATATAGTTATAGTGAGTCTCTTGGAAATTAATGTACTTTATGTCAAGATAGATAGATAGATAGACAGATAGACAGATAGACAGACAGATAGATAGATAGATAGATAGAGCGATAGATAGATAGATAGATATCTTTGTGTGTGTCTTTGGTACTTCAGGGTTGTCTTGGGTCCCATTGTGACACTATACTAATAAAAGCTATTCCAACTAAGCCTGTTTCATATCCATGATTATAATCACGTCTGTATTCCTTCACCAGTGTCAGTTAATTTGCTTATTATTGCCTTTGCTGAGAATGTGTGTGTGTCTCTCGGCCTGTGTGTGTGAGGAGCTTTTGTGTGATTGTAATAAGTGTTGACTGAATTCTCTCATCCCCGCCAAAGACCAATCTGTGAAGACTGACCCAATGTAATAAATCATGAAATTAGTCTTTTTAATTGGTATTGTTTGATTTGATGCGTACCATGTGTTTCAATTACCCCGCTCATTTGCCAATTATGCCCAGTGCATTGTTGCCTATTGGGACTGTCACAGCGCACAATGCACTGACGGATTCCTAGAACTTTGTCTAAAAATCCGTTGCTGTTGAGTTTCCGTTAAAAGTCTGATGAGTTTTGGCATTTTCCTGAATATCAGCATATCAGCATATCTAATTGTAACCGAGATCATTAATGTCTATCCTTTATCCATAAGTGTAACGGTAACAACACTGGCAGTCAGTCACATCCTGGTGCCAACTGTGGGGATTTACATCCCCAAGAATACATTGTCTATATAATTGATAGTACAGCTTACTTAGTCTTGGATAATTCATTTCCTGAGCGTGGGATGGGAAACATTTTACAGAACCAGAAATTTGTTCACACTGCATTCAGGACACCTGTGATAACTACATCCACGCCACCTGGCACTGCGCACCAGTGAATCACTTCTGGCAAAACATCACTGACAAAGTATCTCTCCTCCTGAGCTGCTGCATCCCACCATCCCCACCACGTTCCCTTCACCACTGCCATCGGCTGAAACAGAAAGACACCTAAGCCATTAGTCATCATGCTTAATGATCTTTAAGCAAGCAGTCCTCGTGACAGAAAATAAGACCCCATAACCAAAGAACACTTATTACTAGCCAAACAATAGACAATTTTCCAACTAAGGTGTTTATGTGGATGACGAACATGAATATTCCACTAATATTCATGTTTTCATGCAGCATTGCCAAATATGCGCGTATCCTAAAAGATTCAGATATCCAAGTCTTTCATAATGTTTAAAGTAAGTGTGTTTCTCCTTCTGGCCATAACTGTGAGCTTTTTTCTAGGACACACATTTGTACCCCATTAACAGGCAAATGCTGCAAACTGGCAAGGCAAGGCACGTGGACCAGAGTTGAATCTTCTGAATGTCCAAAGAATACCCCTGAAACCTGACTAATATTGGTATAATCCACATGTCTTAATCAGAAAATCAATTGAACGGAAAGAACTGCGCATTTTAATTGATCAGAGGTCTTCAACAGGGGGATCCGTGTCTTAAATTAAGACGTTTTAAAATACACATTAACATGAATTCACCGTATTGTAGTGAATGGATAAATGGAGGAAGAAGATGTTATCTTTCGATCAGAGATGCACATGTCTAGAGCTCTCACAAGCCGGGCACCGGTTCACTCATATCACAAGACTAGCCTGGACCCGTCCCTCCAAGCCTCCTGCACACAAAGAGGAGGACCCACCCGTATTGCTACTGTACCAATTGGAACGCCACATGTTACATGTTGGCTCTGTCAGGTTCCCCTTGATTGACCGAGAGCTTATAGGCCGCTGCTAAAGGCACACTATTTTCCTATTGGTTCCAAGGTGGAAAATATGTTGGATCATTTGGTGGTTTGACCTAAATAAAAGATAATGGCGTTAAATTTGTTTGGTTACTTTAATTAATGGATACTGACAAATACCTTGTTTAAAAATATGAAGTAGCCACGGAGTGAGAAAACTAGAAATCCTGAATGGGGAAAAAAAGATGCATCTAAAATCGCGATAATTGTAATAATCGCGATAATCGTAATAATTGCGATAATCGCTGAATAATCGAATCGTAGCACCCTGAGTCGTAATCGAATCGAATCGTGAGGTACCTTAGATGGCACACCCCCATTATTCAGTCCTCAGTTGACTAAGATGAGTTGACAGTTGACACAAAGACGCACATTGCAGTATTATTTGAAAATAAGACACCTTTGTAAACAACAACATTTTCTTCACCTACGAATCCTTGTGCAATCATTTTTGAGATATTTCTGCCTAAAACACTGCAGCTCTTATCCACAACAGCCAGCTACTGTGGCCAGTATATTATTATGCCAAGTGAATGGACATCGTTACGAGCCAAAATGAATCATTTTGTAACTCGACCAAAAACCAAGGTATTTTTATAAATGGCAGCAGTACGGCCTCCCTACTCACAGTACCTTGCACATGTCTAAAATAAAACCGTGAACATATGAACCTGTGTATTATTTGAATAGCTTAGTATTGAATGCACAATAACAAGGTACGTTTATACATGACAGTCTCAGTTTAATATTTTATACACTATATATAGTAGGGGGGGTCAGTTTGGGGGTCCTTGACCTGAAAAACGTTGAAGACCCCTAGTATAAGATAACACAGTTTAAGTATGTGGTGAGTGAATCACCGGTTGCACATAAGCACAATCTTCTACTACTCTCCACATCTTGCTTACTTTCTTAAAATCTCAGCAGATTTTGAGGAGCCCGACACGCAGCACAATTTATGATTAATGACACACTGAAGGCTAAATTGATATACACCTAAACAAATTGCAATTGGAAGAGATTGACTTAGCCTGAGCGTGCGCTCACATCGGCATTGACAGCGAGGCAATCAATCACTTCAAATGAGCGATGTGAGACAGGTAGAAGTATTCAAGAGACAAGGCGACCTGGACCGGTGGCAGGTTCACACTTAAACAATGAAGGGAGCTTCAGATTTAGATTTTGGAAGGCAGAAGCACTAAATCAGTCCCTAAGCATGACCAAGATGCATTTTTCAGACGAGATAACCTCATGTCAGAGGCTAATATTTATCTGAGAGAGACAGAACTTCACCCTGACGGAGCGCTAGACTTGTGGTGGGCTATATTTCAGATGCTGTAGGTGTTCTGGTAAGACACGTCCGTGAGTGAAAATGAATGTTGTAAAACTACTTCTGGAGCCGCTCCGAGCTCCGCACCGTGCGCCGTGTCATCGTGTTTCGGTAATGTCAAAATGTTTGCCGGCTTTAATTATCAGCTATGAAAAGGGCATCAATAAGCAAGGCTGACCTTTACTGGCATACTTTTGGTCATGATGTGTTTGTGTTTTCAGTGATTTCTTGTCAGTAGATAAATCATCACGAGCCACGCTTACAGCGGCAACGGGACCGCTCGGTTGATGGGAAAGACGAGGACAGAGAGGGCAGCATCTCCCTCCCTGTGCCCGTCTTTCTTTATTATTCCCTTTATCTGTTAGCTTTTCTCTGCATGAAAGATCTGTATCTCCATTTTGTACTTTAGTTGTTCACATGGCATGCCCTATTTTAGGATTTTGAAGGCCAGGCTAAAGGTCATCTCTTACTTTTCCTGTTAATACTATAGACATAAGAATTGTAATTAATCTTCCCTCCTTTCCTTTATCAAACTTGCACTTGTTTTTGAGTCCTGCGGTTTACAGCAGTGTATGTCAACATCCATACATGTGAAGAATTTAATTGAGAAGAATGTGAAATTGACCCTTCCATTTATTGGGGATATAAAATCTCATTGCTTACGCATTTATCTTATTAGATATTTGTGTCAAATTGTGCCTCACATAGATATCTTGTTGAGGCCAAAAGCATGCTTTAAAGGGCCACAGGGTCTTTGATCTTTTACCACCAAATTAAGTTTTATTTCCTTCTTGATTCCAAGTGCACATTTCTGCCTCTACGTTTTTCTAAGATAATGTGTTGACAAAATGGGTGTGGGCAGACAAAACCAAAGCTCAACATCTAATTTGTTTTTAAGCTGGCCGCATGGACTAGACCAGGGGTGTCAAACATACGGTCCGGGGGCCAAAACCAGCCCTCTTGAGACTCCAGTTTGGCCCGTGTGATGTATTTGCAAAGTGCAAAAATTACGTAGAAAGCTCTTGGCTTTCGCTATAAAAGTATTTGCTGATCCTAATGATCCTTCAGGTTGTTCGTAAAATGATTGTTGATTTTCTTAGTGTACTTTTTTATAAATTATTCTGCTATTATGCTACTGGTCCGGCCCCCTAGAGATCAGATGAGCTGTATGTGGCCCCTGAACTAAAGTGAGTTTGACATCCCTGGACTAGATTAATTATTAAATGGTTTAATTTGATCTTACATCAGTGATCTTAAATCCATATCTCCAACTGACGTAGGATGACCTATATTTTATTTTACTGCATGTTGAAGACACAGTTCTTTCCTCAACCAAAATGTGTGTAGTCCTTTTTCATGTGAACCCTTCCTCATTAGAGGAAGCAGCTGCACCTGAATCCGGGCACTCTTTTTAATCTCACTTTCACCATCTGCCCAAGAGTGCCAAGTCACTGCCTTTAAAACCGCATGCGAATATCATGTGCCGTGTGGCTGCGGCAATGCAACAAGCGCCCTCGATGTTTTCATCCCGCTGAACCGCCGTCACCCTCACCCCCCCGCCCTCCTGCCTCTTGTTTCCTAGGCTATCCACTCGGTTGCCTGGCATCACGAGGGCAAGCAGTTCATTTGCA
The DNA here is from genome assembly GCF_963514085.1 of Chelon labrosus. Classification (NCBI taxonomy): domain Eukaryota; kingdom Metazoa; phylum Chordata; class Actinopteri; order Mugiliformes; family Mugilidae; genus Chelon; species Chelon labrosus. The sequence continues at coordinate 12,959,530 of NC_140347.1, read as the reverse complement.
GTCACTCAGATGGAACTCTGACCATATGGAACGTCAGAGGCCAGGGCAAGCCCATACAGACAATCACACCGCACGGTAAGGAGGTGAACACACACACACACAAATCACACTCATATGTAGGCCATGTCTGAAATCATATACAGGGCTCATACTGAATGCTTGTGGAGGGTAAAGACACAGACACGGACAGGAGCATGACTGTCTCATTGTACGATACCTGGATGAATCCCAGCTTTTTCTGTATTCTATATTTATTTTTACATGTACAAAACCTCAACTTACCAAGGTTTGGTAATAATAAGTAAGAACCCCATGCATTTTAACACTTTTCCTCAGAGAGACTGTTAGTTTCTATGTCACAGAATCATATTCTGTAATAAACTGATTTTCCGTGGACAGTGGAGAGACTTCTAAGTGTTTCCACAGAGGCCTGCCTTAGATAAATCTAAGGGCCGTGACACACCAAGCCGATGCTCGGCCGTTTTCTGGTGTTGGGCCATCTGTGACCCTGGTTTTTTCAGCATGTCCTGCAACTTTTGGCGCAAGTTGGACCCCTTGTCGCCGGCATTTCAGCCTATTCAGCCTGTTGGATCTGCGGTGGAATGAGTCGTTGAGGGACATCTCTCTGCCCGTTCGGATAAATTCAAAGGGCTTTTCACAATGGCGAGATCATCCAAAGTCCATAAACTGTAGACCGACTGATCATGAGCATGTTTCAGGAAAGACCAGCTCTGTACAGCAGTTTGTAGCTACTCCTAGCCTTCTTGGTTGGCTGTTGGCGACAGTCTTTGCAATCGGTAGTCGCAATCAGCCTTCGTTGACAGTAGTTCTTTGATGTCTGTATTTGTTAGATTATTACGTCTAAAAAAAACATGATTCTGCATGGTCCGAATACTTGAGGGTCTTATAGTATTGCCCAAGTTTTACAATGCACTGTCCCAGTGCCTTCTGCCAGCTATCAATCCGACTCTCATGTGCAGCCATCCCTCGTGACTCCCCCTACGCACGGCCCCCTCGTTGTTTCCTCATTTCAGCTGGAAGATTATTCTCAGTTCAATTATGTCCCGCCTCTGTTTGCTTTACTTTGGGTCTGCAAACTTTAGCTCTGCCGCGCTCTGTTTATTTCCTACAGGAAGCGCGTCTGCTCTTTTGAAGATGTATTTTAATCCATACTCCTCTGCCCCCCCGCCGCCGCACGCATGCACGCACACCTACTCACCTCGCAGAGCACTTTGACAATTCACCCAGATAAAGGACTGAAAAGAAATAGACGGCGTCGTCCGGACAAAGAGCAAGAGAGTCCGAAAAGGCGAACAAAGAAAGGAATTAAATCAAAGGAGGAGAAAAAACTTCCAAACCATTATTTTTTATTTTTTTCCTCAAGCTGGCTTTGTGTGTAGGGGATTGCAGAAAGGATTTCACCACACAGGCTTTTTAATTAGTTGTTTCTCCCACTGCTGCATGCATAATTAGTTTGGTATTTAATAGTCAATTATGCAAATTCCTTTGACAGGATTACATAAGGCGTATAAGTCCTCCCTCAATTGTCTTTTTTAGATATCTGTTATTTAGATGTAGTCATTAAGTTCTTTATTAGACCGACCTGCCTTCTGTAACAGGCACTGACGCTCACTCTCAAATCTTTTGTAAAAGTTGAGACATATTCGACCATTTACTGGGTGTTGCGATACAAAAATACGCTCAGGTTAGGGTTAGGGTTAGCGAGCACACTGACATCCCTAAAGGTTTGAATAGATGGTTGCTGTAAGTCATCCATGATCCTCACACCTTCTTTGCATGTCCCCGCCCCTGCATTTGCCCCCACCCTTCCTCTGACGAGTGGACTTCTGTTATTGTCCGGCTATACCATTCAGTGCAGCATTTTAAGTGCCCCTTCTGGGGGGAGAGAAAATAAATAAAAATTAGACGGCGGGGGAAACGAGAAGAGAGGAGGTGAAGGAGGAGTGAACTGGGAAACTAAAGTAACTTCTGTTTGTTCTATTTTAGGAAAACAGCCCAAGGACGGGAAGAAGCCAGAGCCTTGTAAACCAATTCTTAAAGTGGAGTACAAAACAACTAGAAATGGGTAGCGTCCCTCTTCCTCTCTCTCTCTCTCTCAAACACACACACACACAAACTTCCATCCTCTAGCACACATTCCCGGGCATGAATATGTTTAATTATACACGCCTGTGACAGGAGACACAACAAGGTTTTTTTTATTTTTTTTATAGGGGTTAAAGAGGCAGTCTGAGTTGCAAATGTGCACTTGGCTTGGATACGGAGCTACCCATAATTCAGTCCTGTGTCACCGAGCCGCCACTCTTTCTACTTAGCTATTAGACTGTTATTTATTTGCAATATGAGCGATAAATAAACCGGGGAACAAACTCATATTTTCTAGCTAGCACATTATGCTAAAGGCCTGAGGCAAGTCATAATGTGACTGCGTTTACTTGTTTGTTATATTAAACATCATTAATGTTTGATGTATGAGAATATACATTATTCAAAGATGTTTAGTGTGCAGTCTTAAATAAAATCTCTCTTTTTTTTTTTTTTATGCCTGTGTTTGTGTGTCAGGGAGCCCTTCATAATCTTGTCCGGTGGTCTGTCCTATGACACCGTGGGCCGGCGGCCTTGTCTGACGGTAATGCACGGGAAGAGTACAGCTGTGCTGGAGATGGACTACCCTATAGTAGACTTCCTCACTCTCTGTGAGACCCCATATCCTAATGGTGAGTGTATCCGGTGTGTTTACCTTTTGTTTTTGTAACATCCCCGAGATGTCTCATCCTCCTTTCAGACTCAAATACGCAGGCCCCGTTCCGCTTTTTTAATTATGTCGAATTGCTTGCGCCCGTGTTGTAGTGCATTTCTGTAATAAATATCAAATTTCCCGAGGGGATCGTACCTTTCAGTTTCATTATCTCACGCACAGAATGTTCTATTTTCACTTCATCCCTCTGTACACAATAGCCCTCTGTCTAAACGATATTAATAACCGATTTCCTGTATTGGGGAGTCAACAGCTAAAACAAGTGCATCTTATGGGATCTTGCATGTATATATAATCCAGCATGTGCAGTAATCTCTGCTTCTGTGGGAAGGATTAGTGAGGTTATGTAACAATGGTGACTTCATTATGTCACTGGCAACCTGATGTCTCTCTCCGCTGATTTCATTTGGTAATGGACATTTATTTCTGCGTCTGTGGATTACACAATGTATGTCTGCCTGATTGGGTGTTACTTGCTTAAAGGGGAACTACTGTTTTTTACAACCTGGACCTTATTTCTGGCATAAAATACAGTCGTTTACTCACCAATATAACTTTTGTGTCATTTGCAGTTGTTTAGGAAATAATTAGATCAACGTATATCCATATAGTGGGAGTGACTGGGGCACCGAGACGCAGCCTTTAAATAACATATTATCTGCCATGAAACTCTTTCATTTCGCCAATATTTTGTTATGATACGCAGGTGCTATTCCCCGTTGAGTCCGGAGTTAGTGTTCGTCCACATCCTCAGAATCGGAAAAATATTCAGGCATGTTGCAAAAAAAGCAGCAGTTGTAAATTATAGGTAAACAAGTCAACTGTTGCGGTTGCGCACAGCGCTCAGATATGACATTGTCCAGGTCAGAAGACATCATCCGGGGTCTGTAGGTCAATCTACAGACCCAGGATGATGATAACAGGTAACTCCGGACTCAACGGCGAATAGCACTAGCGTATCATAACAAAATATTGGTGAAATAACGAGTTTCGCAGCAGATAATGTGTTATTTAGAGGCTGCGTCTCGGTGCCCCATTCACTCCCACTATATGGATATACGTTGATCTAATTATTTCCTAAACAAGTGCAAATGACACAAAAGTTATATGTGTGAGTAAACGACTGGCTGCGTCTCGGTGCCCCAGTCACTCCCACTATATGGATATACGTCGATCCAATTATTTCCTAAACGAGTGCAAATTACAACAAAGTTATATGGGCGAGTAAACGATTGTATTTTATTCCAGAAATAAGGTCCAGGTTGTAAAAAACAGTAGTTCCCCTTTAAACCATCTTTGGTGTGCAGGGGAGGTTGATAATCCATGATGATGTGACTGCAGACGGTGCTGCATTCCTAAATGTAGTGTGTGCACCAGTGTGTTTGAAAGGAGAAACGAAGTATCGCGCAGTATCAGAATTTATGTAAGATCAGGCAGACAGGTACAAGATCCATTCACTAAGCTTTCAGACACATCTCATTGCATTTCTCATTATTACTAATGAAAGTAATGAACTTCATCTGAAATTGAGCACAAAAAAGGCATCATATGTTGCTAAATTCCTTGTTAGATGAAGTAATACTCACATGCTTTGTATTTTAATCTTCATTACTTAGATGCTATTTGTGTCCTATTCAGAGCCAAAACTAATTTCCTCCATTATTTTAACTTGATTAACACATCGTGCGTACAGGATGTGAGTCGCTCGTTGACCAGAACCAGGGAAGCAACAGAAGGACGACGTTTTAACCTCGGCTTACACGATCAGACTTTTTACAGACCAGCTCGCAACCACACGCCCTCAGAGTACTACTTATATGAATTGTGGTGTGTGTGTAAAATCTAATAAAAAATGAGGAAGTCTAACCGTCTAGACATAATGCAAACGCTGGTGCTTTATGACCGCACTGGGTCCGGACAAAGCCTGAAAGCAGCAAGCGATTTGAGATTAGAAAGGCAGTTTTGTATTTCTTTTCTTTCCCATAAATTTTGGCAAGCTCCTCTTTAGTGAGGCTTTTAGCTCCCAGCTGCTCCGGTTAAGTGGCTGCCAGTACAATGGCAAACACAATCGCGGGAAACTCTCCACTGGACAAGTGGTCAGTATTAAACAATCTCTCGTAGCTGCATTCACTCCAAAACTAAGCAGTACTGTATAGTGTAGAGACAATCTCTTATACGTCGTGTAAGTTATAGACAATTAATTCATTTAACAGTTTCAGTTTTAGCAGTCTATTTTTAAAGGTCCCATCTTAAGGTGGAATATGAAATTTTCAAATCAGACTGATACAAATTTCAGCCGGAGCAATATCCCCCACAGTTATAAATCACATGCATTAATAAAAGGAAAGTGTTGCGCTTTCCTATCCAATCATCTTCAGGGCATGGGTGTGATTTGTCGAATAAAGTGTGAGGAATTCTTCCCGTGAGGCTTGCAGATTTCAGGGGAGTTCTTTCTGGGGGAATTACGAGACTGATTAAAGTGCGGTATGATGAATTACTTGTCTCGGCGTGTTCCTTTTTTGTAGATTTTCAGGAACCTTACGCGGTGGTGGTCCTTCTTGAGAAGGATTTAGTGGTGATCGACCTTGCACAAAACGGGTGAGTCTGTCTTTTGTCTCTTTAACGTGAGCTAAAATATTAGTGCTTGTTATCTCCGTTATTTATTGCACTCTTCTTTATATTATGATGCATCTTACATTACATCGCCTATAATTCATGATATTTAGTCACTGCCCACTATATGTTGAACACCAACTCCAAGCAAGCTGAGCAGGAATAATGGACTCATCGTAGCCGGAGTAGCTTTAGCTTTTTCTGTGCTCTCTTTTAAACAGTTACCCCATATTCGAGAACCCCTATCCTCTGACTATCCACGAGTCTCCCGTGACCTGCTGTGAGTACTTTGCTGACTGCCCTGTGGACCTCATACCTGCACTTTACTCTGTTGGCTCACGGCAGAAACGACAGGGCTACAGCAAAAAGGTAATAAACAGGATAACTTCATGCTTCATATCGTTGGTCTTTCTCTGAATCCTTGATAGGAAATCGTTTGTAACACGTCACGGGTAAATATCAGGTTTTTTATGAAGATGCACAGAATTAACAATGACATTTTGAGCTAAGGTAGATTTCCTTGAAACAAGATACCGTTTAAGCCAGATAAATATTATTCTTGATTTAGTGTTAGTTTTAATTTATGCTTCTTATCTGAATTAAAAAAAAAAAAAACATCTCCCACATTTCCTCCATGGAGTTAACAGGGTTTTAGCTTGCTAAGCTCGTGGCACCAACAGTCTCCTGGCAGCACTGTTTTCATGGCTTACAGCTAATGTTGCCACTCAAATGCCAAGAATTTTGTGCAAACGTCTTCCTATGGTTTAACCACGGGTTCCGTTACAAGGCGGCATTAACAGTTGCATTCCATTTACCTCGAAGTTGAAGTTGAGACGGGGGGTTGACCTATAAAACAAGTTGGAAAACCGAGATGCAAGCCAGCGGGGTTAGCTCGCTAGCCAGGTTAGCCAATATTAGCAATGCCATTCGACGACGGCACATTATGACTTAGCAACATGTCCACAGATAAAACAGTACTGTGTGAAGAGCTAACAGACAGTACACTGCTACAGCTTCTTCTACTGTTGAGGTTCAGGGCAGCCATCTTGGATTTTGAAGTCAGGGTTGGTGAGGTTTATCTGACTTTCCGAGTCAGAAATCTGGGAACATTGGAGTGGAATTTTCCTACTTAGAAGTGGACCGCACCATTATTCTGCTGAAACAACAATCATTAACTCCTCCTTGGTGTGATTCAATGCAAACAAGGCATGTTTTTTTCTTGCAAAATTACTTAAAATAACTCATCACAGATTCCTTGATGTTTAACTTTGTGACACTATCCCGAGGATGCAGTGTTCCTTCATGACTATGTACAAGGTGTCATAAAAAAGCTAAATGTCTAAATTAGAAATGTAAATGTCCCTCACTGCACCCTCTAAGCATCACGCCCCCCAAGAACAATTCAAAGGGCACATTAATACATCACTCCTCATACCAACGCAACAAACCGCATCTAGCTTAGGTAAATTAGTCTTGGTGGTGCTAAAGTATATTTCTGAATGTCCATGAAGCTAAACGGACCATATAACAGCGTCATATTACCTAATGATGCTCCTCTTCTCCCTCTGCACACCTCCTCTCTCCTCTCGTTCTCTTCTCTTATCCCTGAATCATCTTAGACAGACCCCCTGCTCCGTCAGCCATTATGTATGCTTATGTTCCTCCCCCCGTCGCCTTGTTCTGGCTTTCTGTCGGAAATGTCAGCATGCACTGACCCAAACTGGCTCCTTCTTTCTTCCTTTTTTTTAAATTTTTTATTTATTTTTTTGTTAAGCAAAAGCCTGACTGAGCCGCAGGAGGGCATTCTCACATAAAGATCACCATGAGTCATCCCGTTGACCTTTGTATGTGTCAACGTGTTCAAAAGCCGAACCCCCCTCTAACACACGCACAGATGGAGACGCGCACTGACTGAGGTGCATAATGTATAATTGCAAGACACGCTGAGAGACATACTCTAAGGATTCCTGCCTGTTTTCCCGGGCGCACTCTCGCGGTTTTATCACGTCATCCGTTTCCAGAATCGATGTGTTTATTGACACTGCATTTATTGACATGCTCGTTCTTGTACTGTATCTCGTTCAAGCGGTGTAACGTTGAGCCTGTCTGTTCTCTATCCAGGAATGGCCTATTAGCGGCGGAAACTGGGGTCAAGGCACACAGAGCTACCCAGAGATCATCATCACTGGGTAAGACGACACTGATTTCATTAGCATTAGCGTTATTATACTAAATACTTTCACCTCCCCTGCACTGTCGGGTCACAGCGAAGCAGCTTGTGTTCATTTGTTTGTTTTTTTCAACTGTTAATATATTCCAATCATGTGCACTTTGCTCCATTTTGATGTTCATTATCCTACTCTGTGCCATCAACAAGGAGAGAAGGGGTGTTTTTAACAGAACACACGCACTGAAGAAGTGACATTGAGGTATGGGTTTGGCAGTAGGAGGCTGCTGGCTCCTCTCGTTTCTCTCCCTCGCTCCTCGGCCTTTCGTGCAGCATTGCTATTCAGTTCGGGTTCCTTTCTCTCTCTTAAGAGTGCCACAGCCTGCGAAATATTTATCTCCCAATCCACTTGGCAACAACAACAACAAAAAAAAAAGAAGAGAAATTAAATAGGGAGAAGCACTGAGAATGTGACACCCAAAGTACATGATCATTTTTTGTGACATTAAACAAAGAAACTGTCAACTATCAGTGCGTGAACAACACAGTTCACCTCCTTTGCAAGGCCAAAAGGAGGTGGACATCACGTCATTACTATGTAAATGTCGAAAAATGAATGGTGGCGTGAATTCAGTGGTTTTCTGCCCCGAAGCAGGAGCCCTTTAGACTTTTGTCTAAAATCTATTGATATGCTAAAGCATTAAGATTTCCATTACCTGAACTAAGGGGCTAACATGGATATCCAAATACTTTAGGCCATTTAGTGTACGGCCTCGTCATCTTCTGGCTAAACAATCTTTGAATTTATAAAACACTCATTCAGTTCTAAAAGAGGGACCTGTGGTTGGGATACAGGATTATTTGGTGAATACAAAATAAAAATATGTATTTCCTGATTTTGTCCCCAAATGAAGAGTTTATTTGACTCATATTATACACTTATGTCTACAGATCTTACAAATTGGACTGAAATGTAAAGTTAAAACCCTTTCTTTTGTTCTAAGACAACAGAGTTAGAACTCTGAAACTAATCTTTCACGTGTTCCTTCAACAGTTCTCTTTTTGTCTCTCTTGTCCAGGCATGCTGATGGAACTGTGAAGTTCTGGGATGCCTCTGCAAGTAAGTTGTGCTTTTTTTCTAATGTAAACCAAATAATTTTGATTTAGATTCCATCGTACTGTCATGTTCAAAACACTGCATTGCCTGCTTAAGCATTGGATTCAGGGAGCCTGCTATCCCTAGATTGCAAGTGATGCTTTCTCTCCCATCCTCTCTTTTTTTCTAGTAATGCTCCAGGTGCTCTATAAGCTCAAAACAGCCAAGGTGTTTGACAGAAATCGGTCCAAGGAGGACAAGGGCAGCACTGAGGTGTCGGACGAAGACCCCTTTGCCATTCAGATCATGGCCTGGTGCCCCGAGAGCAGGATGCTGTGTGTGGCCGGCGTGTCAGCCAACGTTATCATCTACCGCTTCAGCAAGCTGGAAGTAACTACTGAGGTGGTGCAGGTGGGCTTTCAATCTTGAACATTATTTCCTTTTCCAAACAACCATACAGCACACGAAGAAGAAACCCCGAAAGCCCAAACATTTTGCTCGTGTTTGCTGTGAATCGCCCTCACCGCTCACTTTCTCTGCAGCTTTAAAATGCCGAGACACGTGCGCAAACAAACACACACACACACATGTAATCGAAGATCTGCCTAGTCAAAGGCAGTATGGTTGCCATGCCAACAGACAGAGCAGTGAACAAGCAAAGCTTAGACCGTCATTATAATCTGCTTTGGTAGAGACATAAGTGCTAATGGCGCCGTGATGGGAGTCGGTGTTAATTGAAATAAAGAGAAAAGCAGTTTAATCTGTGTCACGGCTGATATGTTGCAACAGAGCGGATGCATGCGTGCAGTTTCTGCTGCTGGTCATCGTCTGTCGCAGTGGAGCGTTAAAACTGGAAACCGACTGTATTTATTCGTGAGTCTGGCAACAGTTTATTGCTCATTGCTTTGTTACGCCAGACTTCACAGATATCGCTTGTCAATCATCGCGTGTGGGCGGTGATGTGTTTTGCCGATGCTCTTTGGGGGATTTGCTGTGAATATTCAAATCCTTTCTCGCCGCAAACAAACGGTAAAAAGTATCCGCGAAGACTGTTGGAAGACAGTGGTAGCGAAGAACTTCAAACACCTCTCTACAGCCTCGCAGAAGCTTGAGGTCAGGTAGGACGACGACAGGCGGGAGAGACGATCTGAAGAAGGCCGCCGATCGCTCTTCACTCCCACATGTCACTGGGGCTAATGAGACGAGACAAAATGCAAAAAGCGAGAGAGCTTATGAGCATTGTGCGTGTATGTGTGAGTTTAGCAGTTGCGTGTGTCTCTGCGGAGGCGGAGGTTGCAAAGGGGGGTAGCTTGAAGGAGGACTTAGAAGGAATGGAATATTTCAGCATTGGAGGACCTCTTTGACTCTCAATCTGCCCACACACACATGCACACACACACGTCAAACAAATCCTTATCTTCAAAGTGACTCCGCTAACGCATGCGGTTGTCACTCACTGTCGTATATCCTCAGAGGAATTGTTGTGTATGAGAATTATATACCTTTATTGTGATTTCTGTGATCTCCTCTTCCGTAAATGTTCTTAATGTGCACCTCTGTGTGCGTGCGTGTCCTCATGCAGCTACTAGAGGTGCGAATGCAGTATGAGCTGAACGACATGGAGTCTCCAGATGGCGGGGGTGAACAGACATCAGCGCTTCCCACACCTGGCGCGTCCCCTCAGACGAGTTGCTCACCTTCACACCCTTCCACCAGCAGCAACAACTCTGACGGAGGCAACATGCCCTGCCTCAAGTATGAAACATACACACAGACACACACACACATGCACAGAAGCGCTTACGTAAATTCTCCCAAGCAGCGGGAGCGCTCGCGCAAATACTCATACACACAAGAGTCTTTCCTTTTGCCTCAAGCGCACTTGCACAGACTTAGTCAGCGCCTGAAGCATTCTCAGCCACAGCCTCCCCATCATTCCCTTGCAGCCACTCATGCCAGGCTCTCGACACACAACCGTTTCAGGGCTGCAGCTGCACCGCTTGTCATTCTCTTTATGAAACCTTTTATTATGTCTCTCGCTTTCATTTCTTTTTTTTTCTCTCTTTTTTTCCCCCCCGTCCTCTCGCTGCCTCCGTTCGACGTCTTCTCCGCAGAGTGCGCAGTACTCCTTTGAAGCAGTCTCCAGGTTACCAGGTAGATTTGGTGATCCAGTTGGTGTGGGTGAGCGGAGAGCCTCCTCAACAGATCACAAGTCTGGCGCTCAATTCCTCCTACGGCCTGTGAGTACACAGTAACATCTTAGTCAAACAGAAGCCTTTTGTGGGAAAACGGGAAGCTGGAAATGTATTTTATTTATATCAAGCAATTTCAACTGAAGTTAAAAAGTAGCCCTACTAAAATTTGTGAAGAAATCTTAAATGCAAAGTGGACAAGCTTGCAATTTTACAAAGTAACTGCCAAAAACCTACAATGACATTCACGCCTGTTGACACAGTTTTAAAAGATCTTTTTGTAGCTCTCCACATCTCTTTGTCTTTTCATCCTTGTTACTCAAACTTTTTCCCCTCCCGCCGTCTCCACTTACTCTCTGACTTTGTCATTCCTCACCCAGATTGGTGTTTGGCAACAGCAACGGTCTGGCGGTGGTGGACTACGTCCAGAAGACAGTAGTGCTCAACTTGGGAACGGTCGAGCTTTACGGTTCCAATGACCCCTACCAGAGACAGCCCCGGTCGCCAAGAAAGGCAAGACAGCCTTCTGGAGGTAATAATGAAAAGGGTATAAGAAAGACACCAGGAAGAAAAACTATTTATAAGACTTGATGATTTATGACCCTGCGCAACAGAGGCTTTTGCCCAGCGGACATAACCAACTGTTTAATGTCCACAACTGACTAATAACATGTCTAAGCTTTTATTCTGGACTTAATCTCTAGCTACTAATGTCACTAACTGTGACTGACCATGATTTTCAAATAATGCTCTTGTCTTAAAAGCAAAATGGAATGGTCCTGGAAAACTGCACAGCACATCAAATACTCTTGCTGTTGACCATACAAACACAGTGAATTTCGCAGGAGCTACAGTCAAATATAGGTTTTGCCTGTCACACGGTAGACTGCAGGTTTTCATTGTACACGATGACTTGTTTTAGCCCCCTGAGCAAACCCCAAAGGTCCACAGTCCCTAATCTAATCTGTAAACCAATCCAAATATGAGAGTGAAAGAAGCGTCAATACACGTTGCGTCTACAGTCGCGCCATCCAGCCTTCGCTCACCAGCCTGACGCATGACAGAGCACTCTGACAAATACTAACTCTCTCTTTGGGCTTTGATTGACTTTCTTTGTTTATCCGCCTCTCTGTCTGTGTGCTCATTCACTGACACACTCTCAAAGCCCATCCCTTTTACACACATCGCCAATGCAGCTTCATAGTACCACTGATAGATAACAGGATCCTTTCAATATGAACACACTGCCACCATGTGTTGGGCGATGGCAGTGCAGCTACATGGAGGATGCCGCAGTGTTATGATGATGTACTGTGCTGTTCATACATAAGGAAAAGTTTGATTGATTAACTAATTATGTGCGTGTCTGGACGCTGAGGGATTTATTTTTTTGTGTAGCACAAATATGCTAAACAACTGTGTATGCAGACGCACAAAAAGTGTTGCTAATGTATGCATAAGAGCATGCACGTATAAATACACGCAGAGCATCTGGAGTCACCGACTGGTGGGCAGTGGGCTGGCACCTGTCAGAGCTTGGTGACTGTGAGCAGTAATCAGACGACCAGCTGTGTTTCTCTGCCAACAGGGACTGCTGTCTGCTTGGCTTTCTGCCTCACAGGACAACATTTCACACAGACAAAATTGTTCCACTATCCGTAGGGGTCATGCGTTGACATAGTGCATTCCCTAGCCCCTTGCTTTAGGCTCCACTTTAACCTCATTCTAACCCTAAAGCAAAGTGTAAATTCTAAAAAAGCAGGCTTTACCCATGGGGACTTTAATTGCAGTCCCGATGGGTAGATGTGTTTTCAGGTTTAGGTCCTCAGCAGGATACAAAAACAAGCGTGGATACACACATCCTTATCTTTGTGTGGACCCTTATTAACATAATGTCTTTCTTGGGCCCTGTTCGGACCTTGCATTAACATCTGTCCTGGGGATCTCTGACCAAATTTTGAGTTGGTCTAGGTCGCATTTGTCCTCATTATTTTAATAGTATTCACACTATGTGTCCTGAGTCACATTAGAGTTTTTGTCTCATTCATTCAGAAAAAACGCACACAACCACTATTATTAAAGATCACCTGAATAGGAAGAAGTACCTGAAGTGATGTCTATTCATTAGTAATGAAAGCCTTTCAAAATGTTCTGACCTTGTAGCTGTTAACTAAATCATAAATAATTCTACACAAGAATTAACAAATAAATTCTGTCTTTGAATAACGTATTGGCATGTGGTTAATTACTGTTGCGACCGTGTTTCTGTATAAGGAGCCGTCTGGAGTGTATTTCCTCAGTAATCACCGGTGTCTTTGCTTATCTTTATTACTGGAGATTAAGGTGCGTATGGAAACTCCCAGGGTTGATGTTTTTTCGCAGTACACAAAACACCCCTATTTGTGGTTCTGAAAAACTGGTAGTGATCCATTATAAGCTGTTATAATATTCTACCTTCACCCAAAATATTGCCGGTTTTTACTTGCATGTGGAGTGCGAAGCTGAGATCAGATCTGAAGAGCTGGCTGAGGACACACGTAGAAACACATTTTATTGCAAGGAGTGGACATAAGCGCTAAAACCTGACCACTTGCGATTGGATTGCCAAGGACAGATGTTAAAGCAAGGTCTGAACAGGGCCTTATTGTAATCCTAAGCTTTACCTAAATCTGAATCGTACTTACTTTGTGGAGTCCAACATTTTGGTCCCCACTATTAGATTAGATTAGATAAGTTTAGATTCAGCTTTATTGTCATTAGACATGTACAGGTACAGAGCAACAAAATTCAGTTTAGCATCTAACCAGAAATGCAATAAGCAGTAAGTGCATGTAGAATAAATAGTACGATATATAAGCGGGAGGGCACATTCTTATACCTAAACATTTCTAAAGGGACGCTTTCAAGCTTGTCAAAGAAACATTAAAATTGCAAATCTGTTGGCCAATGAAAGTCACAGAAACCATCAATAATATGGCAAACCCAGTTCGTATGTGAGCTGCTTTTTAAGGTATAGTAATAAAAGGTGCATTATGTTTATGTAGATTAATGGTAAATTGTGTGATCTCTGCTGCAGGTTTGTGCGACATCAATGAATGCTCAGCCACATCAGAGGACCGCTGCAAGTCTCCTACTTCAGGTAACATGTCCTTCAGTGGCTTATCAAAAGAAAACAGCAAGAATATAGCCGAGGCTTTGTGCTATTTAGATGTAAAGCTCAAACGGTGAACCATTCAGAATATCCTTACAATACCACCTATATGCATGCAAGAAAAGCATCGGTTAGAGAAGAAGATCAGTGTTTCAAAAGAGCCTTCGCTTTTAATACAGTTTTTTTTTTTATTGAAATTGCTGCTCGTCAAACGTGAACTGTATGGAAAGGTTTCTTTTTGTTGAACCGTAAAATTGTCTGACTGTCAATTTCATCCTACCTCAGCCTTTAGAAATGGGCTGCTTGAGTTTAATACCGTACGTTTATGGGTTTTTGAGACTATTTACCCATTTGTGTGTTTATTATTTTTTTTTTACCGCTTTGCAGAGTTCAATAGACAGGAATAAATTTGTTTTAATCTCACTCAGTATCCCAGAAAACTGGGTTGTAGGCTGTAGATGTATCCAGTCGCTGTGATGCTAATTCAATGTGGCAGCTAAGAATTGTAAATTGAATGAAGCTGTGAAACAAAACTCTCCACTTTGGCAGAGAATCCATTCATTTAAATGAATCAGTATTAGTTAAAGTGAGTCTAATAGTTAAAAAGAAAATGTTTTCTCATTTATTTACATTTGCATAATTGCATAATTCTGAAAAATAGTCCATAACCAAATGCTGCATATTACATTCCTTGCCAGGATTACGTAATGTTATAAATTAATGCATATACTCAGCCTTTTGATGAACAAGGACAAGAAGTGCATTGTGTTTTTAAGTATTAAGATTCTCCATTGCTCTTTTACTTGCTTCAGTTTTAATCTACATCATTAGTATTTCAGCTGAAGGTGCTCGAAGAGAGAGAACAGGGGTAGCTTGGCATTAGCATGATGAAAATAAGAAGCTTTTTAAAAAGGTCAGACAGAAAACAAATCTGAAAGTCAGGAGCCCTGCTGCTGTTTCCAGGTATGAAACGAGTGTCCCAGCCCCCATGTCTGGTGCTGCCAGACCGTGGTCTGATACATCTGTCTGCTTTGCATTATTCATGGGACAGAAAGAGAGAAGGTGCATTTCTGCAAATAACTGTCTGCTTCAGCTGCCCATTTAGGCCTAAATCTGTGAAAGAAAACACATTTAGTTTTGTCTGTTTTAACTTGAAAGAAGTTGCAGTATGATTTGTATATATATTCGGATCCCCGCTGGCTTCCATCACAGCAGTTGCAAAGTAATATACAAAGCAGCAGTGATACAAACGACTTACTGATCAGACATATGCTGCCTTCAAAGAGTAGATTTGGCATTGGCAGTACACAAGATGCTAAGCATTCAATTGATGGCACTGATAGGTTGTTCTAGAAGCATCAAGAAGCCACCAAGGCTAACAGCAAACTAAGGCGCTAGTAACTGTAAAATTACAAAGAAAACCTGATATGACTAAAATATTAACTTATCATCCACCACCACCATTTCTGAAAACATCAGCTAACACATCATAAATCAGACTTTTCTAAAAAAAAAAGAAAAATCT
This sequence comes from Chelon labrosus, assembly GCF_963514085.1. Classification (NCBI taxonomy): domain Eukaryota; kingdom Metazoa; phylum Chordata; class Actinopteri; order Mugiliformes; family Mugilidae; genus Chelon; species Chelon labrosus. The sequence continues at coordinate 12,944,007 of NC_140347.1, read as the reverse complement.
TGCAAAGTCTTCTTACAATGAGCTGTTCACATGGACTTTTCATGTACACATAGCCACATCCGAAGGCAGCGACGTAGTAGAGCTAAGATGTTTATTTTGAAAAGGTGGCGATTCTAAGTAGTTCAATGAGTGTATGAAGTCATTTGTTCCATTTGGATGACTCAATTTTTTTTTTTTTTTTAGAAAAATACTAGGTGAGGAGTGTGAGGAGTTATTAAATTGGAGTTACTTGAGGAAGGAAGTCCACCATATTTACCATTTACTGTAAAAAATAAATAAATAAATAAATCAGAATTTCTAATGCATTGTGAGGGTATGGACTGTAAATAAAGATAGACAGCAGATCAGTTCCTCAAAAGTAAAGCCCAAGCAAGTAGAGCTCCCCCTGGTGTCTGGCTGCAGTATAAGTCATAAGCTCCACCCCTTCCATGTTAGTGGATGGAACTTGGGCCAAACTAAAACACTAAAGTACACTTCAAATAATTTTTTTCAAGGATTCATCAAGGAGTCATTTTGGGTAGATAATATGATGCTGATGCATACTCAAGTGTCCATTATTCTGACAAGTTTCGCTTTAGTTTTTTGACGCTGTAGAAGCAGGATGTGACATCAGGTTGACTGCGAGTTGTCATGGCAACCGCTCCGTAAAGCAATCCCGTAGGACAGTGAGAGTAAAGTTGGAGAGGAATGTTGGCGCCACCCGTATCCCCGGGAAAATAGTGTCAGTTTGGCCGATGCAAGGAAGTGGAGACGCATTGTCCATATTTATATACAGTCTATGGGGTATACACATGAAACAAAACCTACAAAACAACATTTAGCAAGTTAGCACCCCCCACACACACATAAACACAAAGAATAAACTTATAAATGCATATTTAATTCCTTCGTTGTCATTCGTTGTGAAAACTGGAATTTTCCTCAGAAAACAAGGTGTTTGAGTGAAACCTTGATCACGGATTTAATGAAATCAAACTGCCATTTAACTGCTCAGAAGCTATTCGTGACTATAAAGTGCGACAGCTTGTATGTAGCGAAAAGGCAAAGCGTGTTTCTAACTGCACGTTTACTTTACTTTCCCCCCACCCTCAAAAGTGTTGATGTCAAACAGCAATCTACAGCAATTCTACAATGGAGGTGGTAGAGGAGGTAAGAGTGGCCAAAAATCTCCATGAGAAGCTGCGTAGTCAGGACAAACATGGTCCAGATTTGGTGCCCCTGTTTATTTTTATTCTTTGTTGTGAAGAAACTGTCTCTGTCCTGCGTGTCCATAGTCACCACAGTAAGAAGAATTTGAGAAATTAGAGGTTCCACTCTACTTCTGGGTCAGCTTCTGTTCCACAATCTTTTGGTGTTAATTATAAACTCCCTTAGATTTTTAAAAAACAACAAGGATATTGTATTTAATATATGATCACAGAATAAAATGGAGGGAAAATTGTATTTTGAGGACTGAAAGCTCTTGGAGCAGATGCTAACCTGTAAGGAAGGCGGGGCTGCAGCTGTCTATTAACACCAAGTACATCTTAGTTGTCCAGTATATTGTACATATTGCATGCTACATGTATGTAGCACGAGTGTCAGATTGTAAACGTGCCTGCGTTTGGTATCTGTCCAATATAACTGTCCATAGTGCAGTATGATAGCACCACAGAGTGGAGAGCAACCCATCTGTCCAACTGTCTTTGTGTACTCCCAGTGTGTGTTGACGAAACAGATCACCTATTAAATACTGTATATTTAAACATGCAAATTAAATAAGCTGAAGAATTTAAAGATTCAAGTTAATAAGTGCGGTATCTAACGTGTCAGTGAAAGCAGATGATGAACTTTTCAAATGTGCTCCAGGCTTGAAAGGTTGTAGAAAGGTTGCTTCTTGGCATTACCTTGCTTGAGTAGCATGGACCCTGTTAAAAGCTGATCATCCACAACATGTGTATTCGCTAGTTAGATCTCTTCTAATTTACACTTCGCCTTAACCTTCTAGCTTTGTTGCACCTGTGAGTTTGAACCCTTGGATTATTTTTAGTAAACAAAAGGTTCCGGGAGTTCGGTGACATCGTCTCATCCCTAGCATAAACCCAAGCTACCGCAATAAGCGACACTTGCGTGGATGTCGTCGTATACGGAAGCTAAGAGTCTGTCTCTGGATCAATCAAGGACAGGAGTTACACAACAGCAAGATTTGAAAACGGGATAATCACTGTGGCGTCAGAGATTCAAATGGCAGTGCTGCCGTTTCGTTAAAGCTACCTAACTAAGCAATAATCAAGTCATACTCATCCCAGTATGATCTTGAGGGTTATGTTGCAGATTCTTTTGAAGGTAGGTTTCTTTATGTGTTACACTGGGTTTCTGTCAGTTTTCTGAAGCACAAAGAAAATAAATATTTGCTAGCTAGCCATAACTATTAGTTAGTGGATGTCACATTTCAGAGTGTGCATGATGAATGTCTCATTGTATCATCTCTGTCTTCTACTTAAGAGAAAATACACTTCTGAGACCTTCACTCTTTTAAAATGAATGATTGTTTCAACCAGTCCTAAAAAAAAAAAAAACCAGCAGTGGAATACCTCCGTATATATTTAAACGTCTTTTTCACTATCTTCTTCCATTTCGAGTTCATTACTTGCTCTTCCTTGTTACTTCCTCGTTCTTGGTGCATGCTTCTTTGGCATGAAGGTCCTGAATGGCAGTTTTGATGTGTCTTACTGTCCTTTCTTCCAGGGCATTGTCCCACCAGAGGTCACCTCTTTTGTTTCGTCTGTCTCAGCATGCCTCTGTGATATACAGGGTTGTCCCTTATGCAGTGTCTCCTCCTGTGTAAAGCATTTTGGCTCCTCTAGTCAATCAAACAATCCCCCTTGGCACTTGTTCCACAGCTCCCTTTTGTCATTTTGGTATATTTTAGCTTCTGTGCACAATCCTACAGCCCAGTGCTAGTTATCTAGCTTTGCATGGCATCGTGTCTTAGCTTAGACGTGTGTTTTGTAAAGAGGGATGTTCTCTTTTTTCCAGCAAAGATGTCACGGAAATTAAGCTTGCCTACTGAGCTAAAGCCAGACTTGGGTAAGCCTTGACTTCGTGTCTCCAAACAATTTGTATAAAATGCAGTATATTTTGCTCACTCGGGCTGGACTCCACCACATTCCATTAGTCCAGTTTCTATCTGGTTATTAGCCTCAACTTTGGCAAGCTCCTGCAGATGTTCTCCTAAGTTTGCATGCGTCAAGAGTAGCACTGATCTGATCTGACACTGAAATTTGTTGAGCTGAATCAAATTGTTCGAACTGAACTCCCGCCTTTGGACCACGGTGGGGAGTTTCACCAAAGGTCAGTGGTGCTAAGCTAAACTTTGCACAACTCATCTCACTCTGAAGCTTTCTATAACTTTTGCAGCTGTGTCTTTCTCTTGTGTTCTTCATGTCTTCCTTTTCTCCGTCTTCCTAAACGTCTCATTTCAAAGGGTCGAATTAAAATGTGAAAGTGTGTTTAAGAGTCCCAGTGCTATACAACCTATGTTCCTAAGCAGCTAGTTATTTTATACTAATAAAACTACTTATTGGTGATGGAACATTGTGAGTGATTGATTAGTGCTGGATTTGTTTCTGTTGTAAAATATAAGACGGCTGTAACGTTGTATAATCGCCATCGATTATTATGTCCTAAGATCCAAATCCATACTCTCACTCCAGTTTCCTATTTCTACATTGTCCGTAACTTTACACGTTTTGAGTTTACTTCAAACTTGAAATCCACTATGCAAAACTGCTCTGTGTCATTTTATTCCATTACAGTGCCGTGTCCCCATCTGTGTTGTCTCTCTTGCCGTGTCCCTGCTTTTGCGGGTGCTTTACCTCGCTCTGTTTTCTCCTTACTGTCCTCCTGTCTGTATGCCCGCCGCGGGGTGCCAACCCATTAGACCACCGGGACAATTCTTTCAGCCGCTCGCGCTCCTCCAGCGTCACCAGCATCGACAAGGAGGCGCGGGAGGCCATCTGCTCCTTCCACTTCTGCGAGACCTTCGCCCGCAAGGGGGACAGCACTCTGACCCCCTGCCTGTATGTGGGCACCACCCTGGGAACTGTGCTGGTTCTGGCGCTCACGTTGCCGCCTGCTGGGGAGCAGCGGCAACTGCAGCCAGTTATCCTTTCACCTACGGGTGGGTAATTCTGGTATTTGGTCTGCATCTTAAACTGTAAGCTTAAACTTAGTTAATTAAAATAATCTTTACTTCAAAAATTTTGTCTGTGCAACACTGTGAAAGTCTTTTTGTTTAAGTATCCACAAGTCTTTCTGTTCAATTCATCAGGAATGCTGGTGCGACTGAAGGGGAGCATCATGCGGATGGCTTTCCTGGACTCCACAGGTTCCCTGCTGCCTCCTGCGCACGAGCCCTGGTTCGAACCCAACATCACCGTGGACGGCGAAGAAAGAGAGAAGGTCCGTAAGCGCCGGCCCGTCTCCGTGTCCCCCTCCACCTCCCAGGACCTCAACGAGAGCCAGTACGCCGTGGTGTGTTCGGAGAAACAGGCCAAAGTAATTTCCCTCCCATCCCAAACCTGCATCTACAAACACAGCATCACAGAGACCTCCTTCATCTTGCGGGCCGATGTGGTGCAGATGAGCCAAGGCGTGTGTGTGGCTTGCTTCTGCGCCAACGGCCACATCATGACGCTCAGGTGAGAGACACGAGAGTCTGAAATATGCTGGCTTTAGTCAGGTTTCTGTTTCTCAATTTCCCATTGATTTATATTCATATGGGTTTGTTTTGTGCTGGGAAAAGCTGCTGCTGGATGAAAAATCGGAACCAGTTTAGCCAAATTTTGGGCAAAATGTGACTATTTGGAAGAGATTTTGGACTCTGCACATGTTTTGGTTGTGGAGATGAGGAATGGACTGCAGAAATGTTGGAATCCACTGCTTGTCATGGTGCAACATTTTGTATTGTTTTGCATTCACCAGCAGATTTCAGGCAGAGTACGGCACCAGGGATATGTGACAATGGACTCACCCTTCATGCAGTATTCATATATTCTCAACCCTAGCGTAGCTTTGTTATGTATTCATTCACAGTAAAGTGGTGAATACTGTCTTTGTTGAACTTCCAGCTCGGTTTAATCAGTGTAACAGATGAATTTTGGCAGGTAGCGTCTTGGCATGCGTCTTATGCAATCAATTTATCTTTTCCTTACGATCAAACCTGTATCCTTACCTGGAGCTGCCATTGGCTCTCATCCTCCTTTGTGCCCTCTTACTTAACGAAACCGAAACACTTTCATTTTGATTTAACCTGACGTGATTAGGATGGACCCACACAGACATACTCGGATGCGGATGTGCAGTGGATAGAAGGCTGTAAGTAAGCGGTGGTGTATGTATTAGCGGGTCACTTATCAGTATTAATCTAAACTTCTCAGAGGAGAAAGAGACAGACCGGCCTTCCATATCGTCGTCTGATAAAGCAACGACGTCCAGCTGTCTCCCTATCTGTGTGGGTTTGTGTTACAGTGAAGATGTGGACGTGTTTTACTGAGATTTACCTGTGATCACAGACATACTGGCTTTCTAATAATTATTTCCCCTAAGTGGCACAAGCAATGGTTTATGTGAGCTAAGCTAAGCTAAAAATAAATGTCGTCCGGTTCCACATATTTAAAATCCTTCTTTTCCGTTCCTCGTTTCCAGTGTGCCGGGACTGAGACCTCTCGTGGATGTGAACTACCTGCCTTTGACAGACATGCGGATAGCCAGGACGTTCTGCTTCACCAATCTGGGTCAGGCCATGTACCTCTGCTCCCCCACTGAGATCCAGAGGATCACTTACAGTCAGGACACTTGTGAAAACCTGCAGGCGAGTTCAAATCCCGCGTTCAGTGCATTCTGCGAACGGATTTAATGAGTCTTGTTAAAAGATTTAAACGGTCTCTCGTGCTTGGGGCCATATCGTATTTGCATATTTGTCTGCACACGCAAAATAAATAACATTAAATCTAATTAACGTTTTCATGCAGAATGATTATTTTACCTGAGGAGCTGTATACTGTGTGTTTGTGTAAGGATGTGCAATAATTTGTGCTGATGTTTCAGGAGATGCTGGGTGAACTTTTTACGCCAGTGGAGACACCAGAGGCTCCCAACAGAGGGTTCTTCAAGGGCCTCTTTGGGGGAGGAGCACAGTCTCTGGACAGGGAGGAGCTATGTATGCCAAACTCATGCTATGTACATGCACTACTAGTCTGGATCTTGATTTAGACGGTGATCATTTCCCCGGTTTCCTCTCCTTTCCTTCGTCACTTAGTCGGCGAGTTGGCATCTGGAAAGGCGTCTCGAAGTCTGGCCCAGCACATCCCCGGCCCGGGTGGCCTCGAGGGCATGAAGGGGGCGGCCTCCGGCGTGGTTGGAGATCTGGCGCGTGCCCGGATAGCGCTGGACGAGAGGGGCCAAAAGCTGGGCGAGCTGGATGAGAGGACGGCCGCCATGATGGCCAGCGCGGATTCTTTCTCCAAACACGCCCACGAGGTAGTGTCAAATCAGGAGAGCGGGATGTGTATCGCTTTAAGGGGCCGACAGCAGCTCATGCATTAACGTGCATAGCTGAAAACTAACGTGCAAATGTGTTGATCCTCTATGAAATACAGAATATTGAATGCTTTTCCTCAAATTATTTTATGAATACAATACTTAGCCACTAGAGGGCAGCATCTGGCCATGAAATGCTGACAGAACAAAGGATAAACAGCTCCAGTGTCAGACATACACAGGTCCACCATAGCATTATGACCACCTGCCTAACACTCTATAGATCCCTCTTTTTCTGCCCACATAGCCCTGATTCCTTGAGCAATGGACTTCACTTGAAAGTTGAGACGTGGGGCCTCCATGGCTCTGACTTGTTTGTCTGACACACCCCACAGATGCCCAAATGGAGTGAGATCAGGGGGACACGGAGGCCGAGTCTTCACCGTGACTCTCCCCGATGGTTCTTTAAACCATCCATGAAACATATTTGCTTCGTGGCAGGGCCCAGTTTTCCTGCTTCTAACCCATCAACTTATAGGACAAAATGCTCACTTGCTGCCTAATTACACCAATCAGCCACAACATTATGACAACTAACATAGAAGTAAATAACATTGACCATCTTGTGACAATGAAATATTCTGCTTGGACGCTTTTGGACCTGGCATTCATTCATGTGGCTGTTACTTAGACATGTAGCACCCTCCTAGACCAGACCAGACACCCCCACCCCATAGTAATGACACTCCTTGATGGGAGCAGCCATCCCCAGCAGGATGCAGCCTGACGCAGGAACACACACAAAAACGTTTTAGGAACAACTCAAAAAACATGAAGAACAGCACAAGGTGTTGACCTGCCCTCCAAATTCACTCGATCCCAGACTCATCAAGTATCTGTGGGATGATCCACAGAGACCCCTCGAATCAACCCATAGGAACCAAATGCCCCCCACTAACAACATTCTGTTACCAGACACCACAGGACACCCTCAGAAGGCCCATGTCCATTCTCTGATGAGTCAGAACTATTTTGGAGGCACAAGGGAGACCTACACAATATTAGGAAGGTGGTCATAATGTTAAGCCTGATTGATATATTTCCATTTACCATTATTTGCCACGATAACTAGATAATCGGGGTTATTCACTTCACCTCTCAGTGGTCATAATGTTATGGTTGGCTGGTTCCTTTTCAGAAATGAAGCTTCGATTCTACAATATGTGAAATGTTGTTTCTCGCCGTGTTCATGATGAATCTCACAGTTTCACATTTAAAATGTTCTCATGGCAACATTTCCTCTGTCCTCAGATGATGCTGAAGTGCAAAGACAAAAAGTGGTACCAGTTCTGATCTGGTGACGAGGCTGGAGTAGCTCCCTGATCACGACTGTCTGACCAACCACCATCCATCAGCTCACCTGGACTCACCGTGACCCCCAGACATCCTTCCATCCGTCCATCCGCCCGGCCGCGTCCGTCCATTCACCCGTCCCTCCAAGCCTTCTTCACCTGACACACTTGGGATTTGCTTCCCTAGCACAATGTTGAATACTGTACTTACCTCAGTCTTCGGGTGGAACTGAGGGGCCCGACAGGGGGGGAGAAGGACAACCTCAGAGGGAGTGAATATAAAGGTGTCTCTTCTTTTTTTTATTTTTTTTATTTTATCTTCCTCTTTACGTCCCCGTCTCTTCGTCCATTTTTCTTGTTCAGCCTCTCCTCCGAGGACGCAGATTGGCCCGTGCTCCCGGGGACTCTTCATTTGCCAAAACGTTCTTCGCTGTCGTCTCCACTCTTGCACCCCGGTGGCCACAAACCGACGAACGAACACACGGCTGAGGGGGGGAGAAAAAACTAAAGAAAAAAGAAAAAACAAAGACAAAATATCTAACGGAGAAACAAAAGACTACAAAAAATTGTTAAAGTGTAAAAAGAAAGAATCTAAATACATCGTTATATATACATAGATCTAATAAATGTGCAATGCTGTATCCACTTCCGAGTGACAAGTACAAAAAGAAAAAGGGATGACTTCGTCGAGGAGGCGGGAGGCCCAAGGAGGCGGCGGCGGCGGCGGCGGAGGGAGAGCCGTGAGAAGAGAAGCCTCCTCTATGCAGAGAGTCGCGAGGATGAAAGCAACTCGCTCCGATGTACACTGGATATTCCGTCATCTTGCTCAATCTCTAGACTCTCCTCTGTATCTGACAGACTTTCATATCGTTACCAACAGTGTGTGTGTGTGCGCGTGCGTGCGAGCGAGCGTGCGGATGCGTGCGTTACTTTTTCCTTGCCGTTCCTCTATTTGTTATCCGTTGGGTTTTTTGCTCCGTCTGTATTATTGGAAAATCTCTTATTTTTCTATCGTCGTGAAAGTGGATGATGTTTGATTTGTTGAGGAAAAAAAAAAAACAAGAAGAAGAAGAAAAAAAAAAAAAAACGTATACACCTTTTTGTGACGTTTTTGTCTAACAACTCAAGTTAATTTCTCCTTATGAAAAGGGCTGGAATCTATGAGGAGGGCAAGGATATAAAAGGCATATATCATTTAGGACTCACTGACACGGACGACCGCCGGAGGTTCTCGATTCTTAAAAGCATACGAACCACACACATTCATCGTTTACCGCTTATCGACTCCATCGGATGTGACCTTAGCCGTGACCTTAAACGTAACAGGCTTCCACATTAAGGCTCAGCGTGTGAGTCTGACTGTATAAAAACTGATGCGATCGATGTTTTATCGTCAGATTTGTCGGGTTTTCCGGAGTTTTCCAGCACGTCGGCATGGGGACTTACATCCTAACAGTATCCACGTATACACCGTCATAGAAAACCGGCTGTGTAATCTTTTCAAAGCAGTTGTCTGTATGAGAAGATTGTGTGATTTCCCTTATTTATTTGGTTATTTATTTATTTATTGAGGCACAAGAGACGGTTGTGTTTGGTGTCAGAAACCCCCACCTCCACCTTGTTTCTATTTCCACGTTTGCAGTCAGCGTGCTCTATCTATCTATCTATCTATCTTATCTATCTTATCTATCTATCTCTGTCCGCCAGGCGATGAACCTTTATTTGTATATAAGTAAATAGTTTGACAATCTTAAGACCACCTGGGGAAGCGAACGTCGGGGTTGCTCAAGCGACGAAAGAGGAGACAGGCCATATTTTTTCTGACGCCAAAGAGTTTGCTTTAGCTTTTGCCATCGCATTGTCATCCCGGAGCGTGAACGTTTATGTGTGTGTGTGTGTGTGACCCAGTGCGCACGCCAGGTCCGTTTAGAAATCACTTATCAGGGTTCGAGAAATGGGAAGTTGCAATGGAACTCAGCCATTTACAGTGCGAGGTGTCACGAACAGTTCGGACTCGTGTTAAACGTCTAAAAGTGGCCAAGGTTGATATGGCCGGAACCATTCCACTACGCCTCATACAATATTTAAGGTATTCATCTATGTGTGTGTGTTTGTATGTCTCTCTCTCTCTCTCTCTCTGTTTGTGTGTAAGGTTGTGTCCATGTAAGTGATATAATTTGTGTCCAATCGAGTGTCGGTTTGATGAGCCGAAGCCGCCAACACAGAGAGAACAATCGGACGGTTTCTGGTTTAATTTAACTGCCGCGCATGTTCAGTCCTTGCAGACATGCTTCGACTGCACCCTTCACTTTTCAGTCTTTGCCTCCTCCTCCTCCTCCTCCTCCTCTGTCCTCTGTACTCTTCTTCCTCCACCACAGCTTCAGATCTGGTCTTCTCTGTGTTTAGTAGGCATCGTAGTGTGTGGATGTTGGCAGGTAGGTCTGTCTTTTTCCCACAAGTTGAAGAGGAGAAAATAAAAATCAACTTCAGGGAAAAAAAAAAAAAAAAAAAAGAAGAAGAAGCTTATTATAGGTATAAATCTAACCCCAAAAACCTGCTTGATGTCTTTCCCTTTAACGTTTTCTTTTTTTTTTTTTTTTTCCTTCTCTCAGTGGTTTTATTCTTTCTTGTGTGTACACTACAGTATGCAGTATTCTTACCCGATACAGTCCACACACTCAAACAATAAGAGGGAGTCCTGTCTTATCTGCCATATGCCATCTTCTGTCCTGGATTCAACAGTTATCAGTGGGTTGCAGTATTTTTCTCATTGTAGCCGATTTTCTTGTACAGTTTTATGCAACTTTCACATGGATGTTTATGACTTTATCTGCTGCCACAAAAATTTAGAAATTCTGTAGATAGAGATTACTGTGCAATGGAAAATAAAAGTGGAAAATGTAATATTTTTTTTTGTCTTTTTAAATGTCTAAGAATACGATGCTTGGATGTAAAACAGTGTGCATGTGCAAATGAAGGGCCGCAGATGTCTGGATCTACACTAGGTGGCAGCAAATACATACACACGCACTTGTACCGTTGCCTAAACATGCAACTTGGACTGAACATTAGCAAAAAGAGAGTTATACACCAAAGTGATAGCAGTTTTATTTAGTGACAATGTAGGAAATTGTCCTGAAATTCAACTACAAAGCCAAAGATCTTTTCAGTGTTTTAGTTTTAGGTCTCAAATAACCCATATTCTTTAAATCCTGCATCGGTCACACTGTAGCTGTGGTATCTGGTTTCTTTAAAGTCACGCCAGGTGAGGAATTTATCAGTTTGAGTCTAGGAAGTCACTTCTTTCCTTTTGCTTTAACCTTGATTACGACTTCTGTTGTAATGTTGCATCTGTCTCATTTCTTACACTGGGAGGCTCTCTTAACTGCCTCACATTAGACCTCTACAGTTGCTTAATGTGTGGATCAATCACTGCTCAAACCAGAGAGGCTTCCAATCGTGGCCGCTAATTTCCTGCAGGAGGACAGATTTACGCGCTGTGACCCTACATTATCGCTGGATGCTTCCTGATATAATGCGTGACTCACTCCCGGTGACACATAAGCCGGACCTCGGCATGAAAAGAAGCAGCTCAGACATACAGCTGAATATAGAAGAATACAGTATAGACATGTTATTTTTCCTTTCTTTTTTATTTTTCACGGCAGCCACAGTTGTTCATGAATAGGGATAAAGCAGACTGTGATTTCTGTAATGTACTGTAAGGATCAATCTGATAAAAAGCAGATATTGAGTAAAGTTGAGATTTCCTTGCGAAGAAGCATGCATAAAACTTGCAAGTTAAATCCATAATCCAATGAAAATTATAGAACTAAGTATATAACCAAACAGTGATGTGATAGTCATGGTTGTATGGCTCCTTCCATAGCCCACTCTTTACCATGAACTGAACAGGGGTTATGGTCTGCATCCTTTCTTCATGTAAACAAACCTACCAGGTAAAGTGGTGTCATCCTTTTATTGGGTAGAGTGCACGTGTTTCTCTTCCAAGATGACCTTCTGCGGTTGCGAGAAACCGAAGGGTAAATTAAGAGTGGGAGATAGAGACAAAGGGAAGGAAATGGGGTAGGTGTGGGGAAAAAAGAAAAACACTGATTTGTTCAGTTTGGCTGAAGCCATGAAGAGAAGGTCACCGGGGAGACATGTTTGTTGATGCATACTGTTTGAGCTGCAGACTGAATGAAATGCAGGGTTCGTCAGTCCAGGCCCCGAGCACGCTGCCCAGCAAATGACACGTCAGTGTGACTGTTGCCGTGGTGACTGGAAACATGAATGACCCGAGCCGTGTCCCCGCAGCAGGAATCGGCGTGACACCAGGAGGAAGCCGACGGTGTCTGTTTCGGCTTGACTTAATGCAGCCGACTGATTAAAAATTATAATGAAGAGTATTTTTTATTTATTTATTTATTTATTTTAATCCTTCACGTAATGATTCTTAAACTGGGCCCCACACTGTGTTCTGAAATACATATTAATTTTATGAGAGGATTAAAAAAAGAATGAAAGGGATGTATGTTTCATGTTTATTCAAGCTTATTCAGGTTAGCTTCAGAGCAGAGAACATGTCTGGGGTGTTTTAGCTCACAAGATGTGGATTTCTTGTTTTAAACGTAGCCTATACGTTTGATTTTATAGGCCGTATATTCCCTATACTGCTTGTTTTACTGGTGAATATCCTCACAGCAGTTGGCGGGGTGACCCACAGTGGTTTGTTTCATGTTTACTGGTTATGCAAAGTGTTTCCCTGACAAAAGAACAGGCATGATCAGTCTTATGGCATTAAAGAAAGTAAGGAATCTCACATAAGTCGTTTTCAAGCCATAACATACCATAAATGTCTATTTTACCCTACCTACTTCGCTATATTTCTTAATTTAAGCACAAAGTAAGGAGCTTATCTTTAGATTTACAGCACATTTAACCACCTGTTTTGTCAAATAAATGGAGAAAAGCTACCTCAGGCAACTCCAGTGCTACAACAAGAGCTAAAATGCACTTTTTTTTTATTTATTTTTTTTTTTTTAATTAATGTCACAGATGTATTTAATTAATGTCATTTAATATTAAAGCCTCCACTGCCTTCTGGCCTGCTACTGCACAACTGTGCTTGCCGCTAGCCCTCATCATGCTGAGCGTATATTAGTAAGCTAGTTTCACTTCCGTCGCTTTAAAAAGGGTTTTAACTGTGGAATAAGTCAACTGACGTTTCATGGCAGAAGTTTTGACATTTGGCGGGAAACTCATAAGAGTTAAAATTTATAAATAAACAAGTAAATAAGTAAAAAAAGGTTGCTAACTAACTCGTCTTGCAGGGATTCTTGAACGTAGCCTTTGTGACGTCAGACATTTATGTAAATTACCCTTGCGGTGAGAGCGCAGGTGTGTTAATGAGGGCCCAGTTCCATTAAGTGTCCCCAGTAAGACGTGACAGTGAAGCAGCGTGCACAAAAGCGGAACCTCCACTAAGCGGAATGCGGCCTTAATCAAGACACCTGCGCTTTCCCCGTTTCAAAATATCTGCGGTGGGAGAACAAAATATGGCTGTTTCATAACTCTTTCACTTTTTTAAAAAAAAAAATTGTATTTATTGTTTATTTTTTTTTGTTTTAAAGACTCATTTTAACTCGGACGTTTACTCTCCATAGAGGTGACACCAGAGACACCAGCGGACATGATTCTTCACAACACCAAGGTAAGCGTTAGCAGAGGTTTCACCTAGCTGCTGCTGCTGCTGCTGCTTTGGCTACCTCTGTATCTGTAGGTTCTGCTGATGTTTGCTGTGGAAGCTGTTTTATTTATTGTCTGTTGGCTGCTGTCTTCTGTGTGCAGTGGCTTAATTGGTTGTTATGGCTGAACTGACCTTTGGTGCTCTCCTGGTGTTGACACAACTATAAAGTTATCCAGCAGTATTTCCTCATGGGGAAAAATGCCACATGACTTTGCCTGTCACCTTCTGCAAATGCTTCTTATTCAGGTTAGCTTCAGAGAACATGTCTGGAGGGTTTTAGCTCAGGAGATGTGGATCTTTTGTTTTAAAACGTAGCCTATGCGTTTGATTTTACAGGCCGTATATTCCCTATATTGCTTGTTTTGCTGGTGAATTTCCTCACAGCAGTTGGCGGGCTGACCCACAGTGGTGCCCACTAGATAATTTGTTGTGGTCTGAGGTACACAGCGGGGCAACGCCAAACAGTGGCTCACACACAGAGTGGAAGAATAACTAGCTCTGGGCTCTTTTTTTGGATAAACACAACAGCCAAAATAATCTCTAACACACATGACATCACATTGTGGATCAGTTCCACATCAGTAAGTCGACTAAACTGATATTTTCCACCGTTATATATGCTTTCTTTAAATGATTTTGCTTTAAGGGCTGGGTACACTGTGAATTTGATTAAATCAATCTTCAAAAATGTAAAAATGTAAGCTGTTAGATGTAGAAATAATTAATAAACACAGGTCATGTAGCGAGGAAACTAATATTTTAGTAAAAAAACTTTATATATTCGTATTATTTATTATTTATATTCAAGTCCATTCTAAATAAATCACAAATTAAATAACTTATTATGCTATAAAATGCAGTGAAAGAATATCGGGGTATTAAAATTAAATGTAGGCGTTCAGCTTTGTTTTTTAATTTACCATCGTATATCCACGTTCCCATTTAGTAGCCGCTCATTTATGTTTTATTTTAGCTCTTTCGTTCATCTGAAATCCATATAGTTCTTCTTCTGTCTCCAAGTTTGATATAAGAGAAAAATCTACACTGTGACATTTGAAAGTTGCTGCAGATTCCTTTTCAGTTTTGGTCTGATTTTAACCAGTTTTCTGCCAGAAAAAGTATTTTTTGCCCTTAATAATGAAGCACAGATTTTAAATAATGCTTAGTCAAATACATATGTCTCGATAATATTTAACATCAAGGAGAAATGTGCTAAAAGGGTAACTGGGAGTGAGTTAAAGATGATCTTTATGCTGTCTATCTTCTCTCCCTATGAGTGTTCTATATATTTACGTGCGTATGTCTAAAGGGAGAGAAGGGGTGTCTAAAACAGACATGGGTGTGGTTGAAACCCTGACCTTGTAATTTAAAAAAGGCTCCAGCTCAGTGCTTCTTTCCCTGGTGGAGAGAAGATAGCCTGAAGGGAAGGCTCCGTCATGATCTGTGGCTGTGGACCACCAGTCAGCGGTCACGTCACATGCTCCTAGAGACCCTGGTTTATACGTCTGTTGTCCACTTACCCGCACACGTGTATGATAATATCAGAAAACCAATATAAACATCGACAT
Organism: Chelon labrosus; assembly: GCF_963514085.1. Lineage (NCBI taxonomy): Eukaryota > Metazoa > Chordata > Actinopteri > Mugiliformes > Mugilidae > Chelon > Chelon labrosus. The sequence continues at coordinate 12,928,816 of NC_140347.1, read as the reverse complement.
TATTGTTCTCGTCGACCGCCTGCAGAGAAGGATTGGGCCTGCGTGCGAAAGACGATGTCTCAGAATGCATTCCGACACGAAATGGCTACCGTCCAAACCCTCAGCTTGTACGACCAATTTCAGTTTGCTGTAATATGCGGTTTTGAAACACTGCGGCACTAATAAACACAAATTGATGAGGTCTTGTGTGCATGTGTGTAATTATAACAGGCGCTGAAGTGAGTTTAATCAGCCGGGTTCTGCGAGCCGTCGCTAAGAGATGGAAAAAAACTTGTTCCTAGAGAGAGGGAATGGTTTGAAAACTGGTCTCCTGTAAATGTTCCTGTCTTGTTACAGCATGTCTGCTTTAATACTGTTGGTTTGAGATTTAATTTGCCACATTTATTGAGAGCTTTGTTCTTTTAATTCAGGTGCTTCTTGTTGCCTTCATGTCATGGATTATGTGTATTTTCCTAAATATGTGTTGTGTTTATGCAGCTGTCTAACTGGACTGAGGTCGGGAAAAGTCTTGAGAAATGACATGGCTGCTATTTGGGGGCTTTTGTGCAAATCCTTGAACCTGTTGCTCATAACAATATTTAGTTCAGATTAGAAAAGTGTGTCTTTGCTTCTCCTGGAGTGTGATCATTTGAGTTTGTGTTTCAGCATTTAAGGGATGAAACTTGGTTCGGGATAGCTCGCAAAGTTTCCTCTTAATCACCAATGCAGTTATATTTGAACGCTTCCTTTCTGATTATTGCTTTAATGTTGAGTTATGATTTAATGTTAAAAGGAAAGCATTCTCTACACGTAGCATCCTTTTAATTCTTTACTTTCTACATCAGCTTCCTTTCAAAAACTGACAGGCGCTCAGGTGAGACACACTCGGTTACCGGACCATCTGGCAAGCACTTTCATGTGTCCTGGTTACCATAACAAATTCATTAAAGATGTACCCTGTGTGCCATAATGTATATTTGATCATACCAGGAGATCTAATCTGGTGGTTGCACCTCATCAATAATTAACAGTCCTAGCGAGGTGTCTGTTATGTTTCCTGTATGGCAACAAGAGACTGTGTCTGTTTAGTAGGCTAGCATGTGGATTAACATTCTTTGTCACTGCGCAGCGCTTTGTTTAAAGCAATAGAAGGAGAAAACCCAAGTCATTTCTCTAATATTTGTTCAGTTTTCCCAGTAGACTCATAATCCAGAGGTGCGGTCCAAGGGCTCTTGTGGGAGTAATAAATATCCATGATCCTTATCTAGGCCACACGGATCCCCCTCCTGAGCAGTAGAGAGGTTATCATTTCTCTGATTTAAACACACCACTCGTGTGTTCGGACTGGAAATGCCTGTAATTTCCCAACAGGGAACAATGGGATTTTTTTTTTTAAGTGCGTTCTCCTTGTGAAGCTGGCACGCATTGCTAATGATAATAAAATCCTGGAGCATGTACACAGCTATTTATCTTCAGATTTTTAGTGACTGAGGACCGTTTGCGTAACCTCTGCGGTGTATTTAACTTGGATTAGGAGTCCACATATGATTTAAATGTTGTATTAATAATTATCGCATAATAAGAGTTAAACTATACAATTATGTGCACTATTTGAGGTGCCCTTTTATGAAAATGCCTTAAAGCTGATCACCAACTGGGAAGGAACCCATTCATGATCCTAACTGGTCTGGCTAACCATAGGTTGTCCCAGTTCTAGATGGTAGCTTACTGTTTGGGCGTCCTGTAGTCTTTGAGGTCGGGAAGAGCTGCAATTGGTGCAGCCTGTGGTTTTCTTTTGTAAGCAATCATTTAGAGGAGCATGACTCGTTCCCTGACTGTGTCACAATAACGTACTTATTTCCCCAAGAGGTGTGGTCATGATGTAGATGTGAGATAACCAGAAAACGGTCCGTGCAGCTTACTTACCCACAGACTATTTCATCCGCTATGTTGTGTCTTTTAAACTGAAAGCAGATTGATAAACAACTTTTTTTCCCCCTATTTTCCACAAATCTTACATTTCCAAAATGATTTTGTAAAAACTGTGTTAATATTTGTATCTAGTTGCATGACTCGGGTGTGAATTATCCAGTGGAGTTAACAAAAGCCTTTAGCCTTAGAACATGTAGGAGCTTGAACAGTACTAGAGTACAGAAGGACAAACCTGTAGGTGTGAATAGCTGAAGCTGGTCAGTGTGTTTCCCACGCCAGACCTTGATAATGGAACGTGGGCTTAGAGAGGGTAAAAGCACTACAATATGGAGAGTGAAACAGCAGGCATGTTCATGGACGGTTAATCTAACTAATGCAGTAACAACATTTCAGTCAATTTGTGTACGCAGCTTTGGCTCTGATCACATTCTGCCAATTGTTCTCATCAGGACTCTTAAAACCTATGTTTGGCAATGAGACTTTTTGCTGTGTCACAATAATTACACACTATCTCACTTCAATTCATGCACTGTTTCTCTATTGGTCATTATTTTGTCAGGTCATTAAAATGAGAAACAATCTCAAAATTATATCAACAATGCTAATTTGCATCCGCAGTCCCTAGGCAGGTAACACAAAAACATGATAAGACACAGGACAGGACAATAGATCACAATAAGAGCACATCACAAGAGAGTACATTACTAAGAAAATAAAAGTCAGTGGTTACAAGACTGGTTTGCTTTCAACCACTGCTTGAGGTGAGTTTTGAAGGTTTGTAATGTGGGACACTCCCTTATGGAGAGTGGAAGACTGTTCCAGATCTTACTGGCCTTTACAGAAAGAGCATTTTGTCTCAAAATAGATATTAAAGTCACTTGTTTTTACATACCAAGTCATTCTTTTGTAAAAGGTTCTCATTATATTGGGATACTACGCCAGTATTTTGGGACACTGACACTTTTTTTTATTTTTTTCTGAGATGCAAGCTTACCGTTTTCAGATGTTAAGGGATTCTTTTGAAATGCCAAGTCATTGTTTTGAGATAGTATTTCTCATTATAATAACTTGTTTTTAATCACATTGGCAGAAACTGGCTTCCATAATTATTAGGGCCGGGACTCGATTAAAAAAATTAATCTAATTAATTAGAGGCTTTGTAATTAATTAATCGAAATTAATCGCATTTTAATCGCATATAAATATCTGACCTGAGAACAGTGAGAAGTAATTTTTTTCATATGGATTTTTAGTATACCATTGAATAATGACTAAATTTCCCATCCACGGGGCCAACCAAAGCGGTCTCATCAGCTTCTTCTTTGATGTTCACTGTGGTTTGTTGTTGTCTGAAGTAATGAACAGTGTTGCCAACTCCTCAGTAAGGAAAGTAGCTATTGGCTGTCCTAAAAGTCGCTAGAAGTCGCTAAATGACGTCATCGGCTAATTTACCTTTTGGATGTAATTGTGATGGACGCTGTATTATTAACGCGCCTCCTTTATCCGGGCTTGGTATTGGCAAAATGACTCTAAAGAGACACTCTGGCACAGTAACTTAAGTTTTTTTTTTTTTAGTTTTCTTAAGTTTGGTTTAGTTTCTAGCCTACAAGTCACAGGCACAGAAGAACATGAGCATTTTTTGCCATAACTAGAATATTTTTAACATTTTTTGTATAAACGGTTTTTACTTGACAAAATTAACAATCTAAATGGATTATTATTTTATTATTTATTTTAGTGTGACAGTGAAGAAACATTTACATCCCGCTCTGTAAACCAGGGCGCGATCAGCGGCAGCTTTGCGCATGCGTCATTCGTTTGCAGTCTGGACGCGGTGGCGTGGTTCTCCCTCTCTGCTCTGACCGCTGCTGCGCGGGGCTACTGTGAGACTGACCACCTGTGAGTGCTTTGGGACGGGAGAGGGGCTCACGGCAGCACCCGCTGCTTGTTGAGGACACTGGTAATGAACGCTAGTTGGTGCTCCAGTATAATCGGTCCGCCGAAACTCATCCAGTGAGAAACGTTCCGCGGTGCAAAAATAAGTGTGATTAAAATGCGTTAAAAAAAATTAACGCGTTATTTTTGTGTAATTAATTAATCTTAATTAACGCGTTAAAGTCCCGGCCCTAATAATTATGTAAACCTGATGTTTTACTGAAACACTTTGGTTTGCTTTTTCACATTATCATGCTTTTCAGTGAACCTGAATGCGTACAGAAATTATAAGTCTACTCAGTTTGCCATGTGTTACACCGTAGCCAGCAATGTATTTTAAATGACTCGCCAGATATATCCGTTGATGAAGATCATGTGATGTAATCAAAAGCTTTGGATGCTACTAAATGGACCCAGTGGAGGGATTGTTTTCTTTAACGGAGGCAGGCTGCTGTCTGTTAATTTGGAGTCATAGGTGTTTGCACTCAGTGAGTCACTCTCCTATCTGCTTGAATAGCACACCGGGTCTAATTAACATGTCTGGTCAGTAAATTGCCCTGTTCTCCCACAACAGCAGCAGTTTAAAAAAAAAAAAAAGATGAACAAACTCAGCTGCTCATCATTCTGCCTGCACAGACGGAGAAGATGATGTGGAGCATAACAGCACTCCGTAAAACGCAAACCACAAAGTACACGTCTCAGTCCTGCTTCCTCATTCAATTTTTCCTTTGTGTCATTTCAGATTACACAAGATAATTATTTTATGCATCATTTCACAAAATACGGTTCTACGGAAAACAAATTAACAGTGTGTGGTGATGTCTTCTCATTCTCCCTCCGTTCGACTCGTGCGTCTTTGGCCGAGGAGATATTCCCACTGCTGGAATTTTCCGATCCAGGCGTTTCATTTTGGAATTTTTAAATGGCTTGCCTTGGCAGCTGCTGGCGTTTCCTAGGCAACTGTGTGATTGGGGGGAAAGGGGATTTGAATGGTCGCTGTCAGTGAGGAAAATTGAGTGCTGCCACAGGGATATATTTTACCCTGCGAGAGTTTACGTTAAATGTGGGTCAATCATAAGCTTCTATTAAGTCTTCACCCCGGTGAGGCATATTAATTTGCATTTTGCCTGCCTTGTCTGTGTTCCATTAAGAACGCCATGCTGCTCGCTGGTTCCTTGAACTGCACTGTGTGATGAATGCGTGGCAGTATGAAGCGGCGGCTAAATAAAGGGAACTTCCAGTGCTTGCAGGCTAATGGAGGCAGATGTCATCCTGCACTTTGCTCGCTCTTTGATCACCTTTCTTTCTTTCTTTTCTTGTTTTTTGTTTTTTAAATCATTCAGCTCATTTAATGAACAATTTAATGTCATGTACATGGTATGCATTAACCCTGGAAATCCAGTCGCGATGAACGTGTGCTTATATTACACTCATATCTTCCTAAATTAAGCAGTAAAAATCATTATAATGTCACGGCAAAGAACTCGGCTTGTTAGTCCAAAATCCTGTTATCATTTAAATTTAAAATGCATGGACATAGTTGCATAGTTTCTTTAACTCGATGTTTTTTATGTTAACTATTATTTATCTGTGCTGATTTATTTAATCGCTGGGTTTAAACCAAATGAACTGAGCCTCTGATTCATTCATGCGTTCAAAGACCTGACATTACATCTTAAAAGATAAAATCTCATAGAACATAAACGGAGACGAGTGCAGGCAGTCTTCATGACACTGATCTGTTAAAAATACCACTTAGGACACATTTGCAGTGTGCCACTAGTGATATGAATATTTCATGTGTCATATCTAATGGCATGTTTCAAACCAGCGGCTAATGGATGCTTTGCAAGGGCATTATCTAGTAGGCAGAGAGCAACATCTGCACATCAGGATATAAATCTTATGATTACAGATGTTTTGTGGCTGTGGCATTATTATTATTATTCTTATTCTTATTATTATTATTAGTTTGTGTGGCGCATTATCAGATCAGAAGAGGCCACGTACAGGAAGGGCTGATATGTAATGGCAGAGGTGTTCTATTTAAGCTTCGTACTGTGGCTGTAGATTTTAAAACTATAAGGCTGATATTTGTCTTCCTTTATTTATTTCCTGTGACTGTCAGATTGCACATTATTCAAAAACCACATCAGATGAACATCAAATATATCATACAGGGTAGCTAATACTATATTATTTAGTCCATTTATCATTCTCTTCTCAACACTTGTGGCCAGAGGCTTCGTTTTCTGAAGTTGTCTCATCAGTTCATACATCTGTATGCATAATGTCTGTATGTCCATTCTCCTATAATTTTAAGCATGGGACAGAGTTTCTTCAAATTTGGCATAAACATCCACTTGGTGGTCAGAGGTCAGGGTCACTGGCCTTTACTCAATCTAGGAGAATTTTGCATTGAGGACGTACTAATTGTGATCTCACGTCCTTCTAGACTTTTTATATTTCAGACCTCACCACTGTTTTTCTCATAATGATCTCTCTGATGTTTTTTGTTTCTTCCAGGCCGTTGTAGGTTCAAAGAAACGGCAACTCCAGATCTCTTTATATGCATAACTGATGCAAAAAATAATAGGAGTACATATGAAATATTCAACTGCCCAATAATACAATTTGGCTGTAAATGAACTCAAATCAAAGCTGTGAGTCTGCACTGGAAACCCATGTTCATTGTAACTTAAAATATATTTTGATAAACGGCTAAAAGGATAATTAAAAAAACAAAACAAATGTCGGTGTCGGTATATTAGTTTGGGCAGACAAAGACTTGTTGGCGGAAGTAAATGGCCAAAAGGCAGTAATTAAACTTCTTATGTAAGTTGTTTTTATTTTAAGGACCCCATTTTCCATCCCACAATACTTATGTTTGTTACATAATCCTTTTCTGTTTTGCAGGAACAAACAGCATCCAAGTAGTTGAAGTGCAACACTGTTGATTTTACTCAGATGTGACTCAGACAGTGTAGGTGGGTAGAGCATACTTGTTCATGTCTAGTCAGAAACTAATTGCACCAGTAATGGCATCAAAGTAGTTTTGCGGCCCATCTACTGAGACGCTGAACAGACTCGAGTGCCACAGGAGAAGTTTTTCACGGAATCAGGACATGACACTTGTGCTAAGGAAGAGTGACATGCAGGGCCAGAAATGCTTTCCCAGTGCCAGCCAGAGCTTTGCCTGTAGTCGTTTTCACAAACGCACACATCCCTAAAGCATCAACACTTTTAGTCATGATTAATTATGTGTTAGCCTAAATGGTGTCTCCAGGGAAATGGTTATGAATGAGGAGTTTGTGAGCACATGTATGTGTGTGTATTTCCCTCAGCGCTAGCTCTTCACATAGACTGCAACTTCCTCTTCACTGAACATGGAGCAAAGAAAAGCCTGTCTGCTTACCTCGGCGTTAATCCAGGAAGAAACCAAGGACTAGACATACTGAGCTATGGATCCACTGCTGCTGTTCATGTAGATTTCCATCTTCACTAGGCATTTCTACATTGGGCAGAAAGGTCAAGGCCATTTCATGCACTTAACTAAACAAAAATCAAAATATGCGAGTATATAAGCAGTTAGGAGATGTTTGTTCATCCAGAAGTCGCAGGTAAAACCCTGCGTGTCAAGACGTCTGCTTTCCAAGGCACATTAAACGGGCAAATTATCTAAAAAAGATGCTTGTATTGTAGCTTGCAGCCTTGTGGTGAACAAAGAATTCCTTTCACTTGTTTGCCAAACCCATATCTCGCCGCTAAATTACTGTCTCAGTATTTAACCGCTACAAACACATCTTTCACCCCAGGCAAACCGACTCTCAGTCAAGTGTAGCCAGAAGTTAAGTAGGAGAAAGGAGGGCTAAGCTCAAGTGTAAACATGTGAAAACATCAGCACGGGTTAAAGGGTGCACTGGGGTTTGAATGTTTTCATGTTTAAATAGCTTCTTGTGGTCCATGATCTTCCTCCTCTCTGACTGTTTAACTTGCATTTGGTTTCCGCATACACAAAGGATAGTTTTCATAAATACTTAAAGGTATTTCAAAATTATTAGTGTATTACTCAAAGAGACGTGACAATTTCATTATGTTGACATGAAACCATTCTTTCAGTCTCCTGTGTAAAACATCTATTTTGCTTTTTAAAAACTTAATAGCCGAGACTGACAGCCTTTTCCCCAATGTGTGGTTCACAGCCAAGGTAATAATAAGTCTGCGCAGTGTTGTTCTGCTGTTGTATATCTAATTAAATCATGCATTTGTGAAATATACTCAACGCTTTGCCCATCGCTGCACACAGAGGTATATGAAATATGACCTCGCACCACACTTAAGAGATGGTTTCTGTTTCTCAGTGAGCTGACGCACAACAATGCTCTGTAGTACGAAGATGTAATTTTACTAATTCATTTATTCATCTTCTGTAACCGCTTGTTCCTGTGAAGGGTCGCGGGGTCGGCTGGAGCCTATCCCAGCTGTCATGGGGCGAGAGGCGGGGTACACCCTGGACAGGTCTCCAGTCTATCGCAGGGCTAACACAGAGAGACAGACAACCATTCACACTCACATTCACACCTACGGCCAATTTAGAATCAATTAACCTAACAAGCATGTCTTTGGACGGTGAGAGGAAGCTGGAGTACCCAGAGAAAACCCATGCAGACACAGGGAGAACCTGCAAACTCCACACAGGAAGGCCCAGTTGGACCATGGATTCAAACCAGGGACCTTCTCGCTGTGAGGCATCAGTGCTAATTGTGTTTTTTTTCATAAATTGAAGGTGAGACTTAAATTTAAAAATAAAATGAATTAAGAGTATTTAAGATTCATATGATCAAAATTAGCTCAGCTCTGTTAGTAACTATGGGAGTGTTGCTCCTTTTCAGGGATGAAGAGCTCTTTAGTTGAGAAAGCTTCTGCTATTGAGGAGTGGTTCTCTTACGCTGAAGAATATATGTGGCAGTTTTTTTTTTTTTGTTTGTTTTAATTGAAGCATTGTGGTCTGGATCTGAAGATGATTTTGGTGGGACTCAAGATGCCAGCAGAGGCAGATTCCATATGTTTTAAATGTATTTGTATGATTTGCTGGTGGTCTGGATAGTGACTCAATATAGCGTCCGGTCTGCCTTGAGTCCAACAAGAGGAGAAGAAGTAGTGCTGCCCAGAGAGTGTACCTTTCTTGCAATACAGTCCCTGGTTTTAACTTCTTGTCAATCATGTTGAAGGGCAGGTAATTCATGAATAAGGCCGCATGTGCATCTATGGCAGAAACTCTGAACCTTTTTAGAAAGCAGGATGGACGTCAGAGCTGAGTGGCTGTTCACTGAGGTCTGCATGTGTGTTCAGTAGCCAGTGATATTAACCAACTGTAAAACTCTGAGACACATTTCTGAATATTACAGAAACATCCAATCCAAAGCAGTACGTGTAGATATATTGATTAAATGAATTTTTTGGAAAACTTGTCTTTACAGGGTGGACTTCATCCCTAAAACTAAAGGTACTTAATTTATTGTGTATTGTGTTACATGGATAAATACATCCATCTTATCCTCTGCTTTCCCCTTGCTAGCATTGCAGGTATTCCTGGTTGAGAGTGGTGTTTATTTATATATCTTTTGTCTAATAATCAATAAATAAAAAATAATGACAATTATTATTATATACAACAAGCTCCCTATTGCTGTGTAAAAAGAGAATCGGAAACGTACCAATCACTACTCACAGCCCTGATTACTCTGCAAACCGACTGAGTGCTTTGCAGAAATCAAGGCATGGCTGGCAATAAATGTTTTGCACCTAAATGACAACAAGACTGAGGTCATGCTGTTTGGGCCGAGTGATGCATCCAAGGTCCATGCTGATCTGGGGCCTTTAAATCAACATTTGACACAGACAGCAACTAACCTTGGTGTAAGACTCGACGGCGATCTCAAATTTGATGCAAAGATTAAATCAGTGGTTAAGTCCAGTTTTGTTTTGTTTTTTTTCGTCTGAGACAACTGGCCAAAGTGGAACCATTTCTTTCTCTCCATCACTTTGAGATTTTAATCCATGCTTTTGTCACAACTTGTTTAGACTATTGCAATGCACTTTATGTTGTGTTAGCCAGGCGTTGCATTCTCGACTGCAGCTGGTTCTAAATGATGCTGCTCGACTTTTAACTGGAACCAAAAAACAAAAGAACATTACCCCAATTTTGTTGACAATTATTTAATCCAGGCTCCCGGTTCGTTTCTGGATTCATCTTAAAATTCTTTTTATTTGTTTTTAAATGTGTTCATGGCTTCACTCCACAATATCTGTCCAACCTGCTCCAGCCGTACACTCCCTCGTGCTCTCTCAGGTCGGCAGATCTGTCATTGTTGGTTGTCCCTAAGACAAAGAGGAAGTTGAGTTGAGTGGAACGACCTGCCTTTGCACATCAGGCAGGCCGACTCACTACTTCTTTTTAAATCCTCTATTAAAACACATTTTTTTTCTCTTTGGCTTTTAACTCGGTTTGAGATATTGGTTCTTATTGTTTTTATTGTTTGATTGTTTCATGATTTTAATCTTGTTTTATCTGTTGTGTAATCATGCACTTTGGCCAGCTGTGTTGTTTTTAAAGTGCTTTATAAATAAAGACTAACTGATTGATTGAACCCAGTTTGCACCGGCGCCACCGCTGTACGTTATAGGACATAATTTTGTCTGAAATTACAGTATTGGAATAGAACCTGCTTTTCTGCCAGTAACATATGAACCACTGATATTTTGTGGAGCTCTAGTCCTGTATATACATATACATATACATTCATGCATCCAGACCTCAGTACAAAATGAGCAGAGCATCGGATTGTTCAACACATGCTAACATAACACCATCTCTGCAGGGAGCGAGACTCCGAAATGGAAGGGCATGCCTCGCTTTGTGTTTGCAGCTGTGTTCAATTTGAGCCTGAAATGGGATATTGTCTCTCTCCGCTTTTCCCATTTTAATTGAATGGTTTCCTATTCCAGAGGCCGAGGTAGACACCAGACGAGATTGTAAAAGGAAAAAGGAACAAATCAATAAGATTTCTTCTGTTTGAAATTCTATTTAGAGATGGTAATGAAAATATTTGTGCTGCATTCAAAATGGCATTGTGTTCTGACACACAAGACAGCCGCTATTAATCTGTCTGAATACAGCAGCACTGTGGGATGCTGGAAATCCAGTGGGCTGCTTGATGTGGCAACAATTATTTGTTAAAAGCTTCTCATCTGGTCCCTTAATAGTGAGAAATGGTCGCGCAAATGCAGGCTGACAGAAATTGATCGCACTAATACCTCAAAATTTAATCACTCGGCCTCAGGGAATGACCTCATAATAAAGTCAGATGAGGTTTTATTTTGAAGTGTCTCGTGACAAAACATATTCCTTGTCTGAATTTTGTAACTGCCTGCGTTTTGTTTGCAATGCTGTGGTATAGCTACAGCGTGTCCAAGCGTGTCTCATCTCGTGTGCAGTTGCAGGGGTCTAAAGTGACTTTTAGACATCGCTTCATTGCAAGAACATAGATGAAAGTTTCATCTACCTACAGGTCAACTGTCAACCACTTCCTGTGAGGACAGTTTCAATTCTCATGAAACACGTAACAAGTGTAATGTGCAGGACAAAGAATTCATGAAGTGATGTTGGTTAGTAATAGGTGTAAGGAAGGAGATGGGGGCAGTATCAACTGGCAGTAGTGGAAATTGAGCATACAGCAGACTATTGTGGAAAAACCTAGCAAGTCTCAAAGAGAGGTTTCTAAAGAAACTCTGTGTTCAGATGAACGATTACTGAAAGAAAGCCTTGTTGTCCTGCACTGACCAGACGGTACTGAGGCCAAACACAGATGTTACCTTACTGCTCTCGAACAGCTTTGTATTTGAAAAATATATGGTGTAACTAAAGTTAAGTTGTGTGATTACTCTCACTGCCAAAGGGGCTTGACAAAAGGTCCACGCTGCAGATTTAACTTTCAGGGAATAGGGATATCAGTAATTATAACCAGACCATGAAAGTAGGAACAGTGTGAACCAAAATGTTAATACGCACCTCAACTTTTCTCTGAAAAATTTAACAGTATGGCATGAATAAAGGCTGCTGTCCTGCAGGCAGAATGTACTGTTCCTACAATTTGACAATTAAAGGGGAACTATTTTTTACAACCTGGACCTTATTTCTGGCATAAAATACGATTGTTTACTCACCCATATAACTTTGGTGTTATTTGGAGTCGTTCGTCAGATAATTACATTAGTGTATATCCATATAGTGGGAGTGACTGGGGCACCGAAACGCAGCCTCTAAATAAAGCATTATCTGCCGTGAACTCGTTCATTTCACCAATATTTTGTTATGACACGCATGTGCTATTCCCTATTGAGTCTGGAGTTACCTGTTATCTATTCGCAGACATGCAGCGGTTTGTTGTTCTTGGCCAGCTGTTCCTCTCTCTGCCTCTGCATCCTCCTTTAAACGAGTCAAAAACTCTGGCTCAAAACGGTAAGGACGTCCATCATAAACAAAGTTCTTGTCCACAACCTCAGAATTGGAAAAATATTCAGCCATGTTGCAAAAAACTAGCAGTAGATGACATCATCCAGGTCAGGGGTTAGTAGGTCAATCTACAGACCCCGGATGATGATAACGGGTAATTCTGGACTCAACGAGGAATAGCACTAGTGTATCATAACAAAATATTAGTGAAATGAACGAGTTTCGCGGCAGATAATGCGTTATTTAGAGGCTGCGTTTCGGTGCCCCAGTCACTCCCACTATATGGATATACGCGCATCTAAATATCTTCCAAACAACTCCAAATAACACCAAAGTTACACGACATATTCACTGTGTTCTGATAAGTGTATTTTAACTAGACTGTGATATTTTTGTTGGGTTTTGTTTTAGTTTTAAAAAAATAAAATAAAATGTCAAGAAAAATCCCCTTTCCAAATGAAAGGGGTTGTCGAAATCACTGAAGTTTGTGGTGGCGCTTGCAGCTTCGAGCATCCATGCCACAAAAAACAAAAAAACAAAACTGAGTCCCTGGTGAAAATCCTTGCCAAAGAGAAGAACCAGTATACCCGTTCTAAGGTACAGTGTTGGTTGTCATTTTGGCATTGAACGTTTTGACAGCTTGCATGTCAGATTTCTCCCCGGGGAAAAGAGCAGCCGTGGAGCAGGCAGCTACAGAAAGTACTTTAAAAGACAATCGGCCACACATGGAAAAATATTCACTGTTTGTCTGAAGTGAGCAGTCTGACACATGTCATATCTTCCTTAGATAAAGGAGCTTGGATATTTGATGTGACGCTGGCTAAATGTCTTTTTTTTTTGTGATTTCTAGATCATCAGTATGCTTGATTGTATTATTAACTACATTTATCCAACTGTTTTTATCTTCTTACTATCTTACGCTGTCTTTCTTGCTGCTTCTTCCACCCCCGTCAGGAAATACAGGGACAGATTTTTGTCACATGACTTCCTCACAATGTCACCCCTACCCCTAACATGACAAGCTTGTCGCAAAACAGATTCTCTATTTGTGAACTTTTATTTTGAGAGAGAGAGAGAGAGAGCTGCCATCTGCCATTTCCCCTCATATCTTTTCAGTTGTCTTATCACGTTGGATCTTGGTGTGCGTCCTGTGTATAAACGGAGCGTTGGCCCTTTTGTCGGCTCTTTCCTGCCGTCAGCAAATTTTACCGTTTGCCCCGGCAGCTGATGCGTGCTCGATCTGTCATTGGTGAATATAATCGAGAGCGAACGACATGGCATACCAACGCTCGTGTCCCTGGACTGACATCACACAATGGGTTAGGGCGTTGATCGCCGCCTGTCTTCGGCTAAGCACAAAAGCCGGTTTTGTGTCTCGCTGTGATAGAGGAAGCCGGCGCATGTTCCTCATTGATAACACTGTATGGTGTAATTGAATCATTCACGGTGGATCTGATGCACAAATGTTTCACCAGCTGCTATTATTGTCACATTTGCAATGTATTGTAATGATCCCATTATGTGCAAATCAGATCAGCTCTTTTTTTCCCCCCAAAATACTGTCATTGACATATGTTTACTGCTATCCAAAGGACAGGCCAAAGCCTATTTAGCTGTGGTGGTCACATTATTGACAGTCTGCAAACCAGGACATATATAGATTAGGTTGTGTGTGTGTGCTACATTTACAGTACTCCATTTAATTAGCTATGTATACCAATGTCAGCATTTTGGTATGATGTTCTGGTTCAGTGGTGCAAGATGTCCCATGCAAATGGATCTTTAATCAGTTTAGTAATAACTGAGTGGTCCCGGGACATCCCTCAGTTCAAATACCACTACTTGATATTGGCATAAAAAACGATTTTGACTGCATATCATGGATAATCTGTTAAAACCAGCATAAAATGAGGTTTAGGATTAGTTTGCATTAACCTCTGTAGAAGTCCTGCTGTGTAGGCTGGAGGTTGGGGCCAACTGGGGCAACAACTGCTCAACCTTCAGTTTTGATTTGCCAGATTGTAAACTGCTTCCTCTGGCCTCAAATGTAATCACCGTCGTACTTTACCAATCCCTCATCCTTTGATCTTCTTTCTGCTCTTCATTAGCCCGCTATGCTAGCCGGACTAGTCCAACACCCGGCGGTTTAAAATCGGCAATCCGTCAATCTGAGCCTTTAAGTACGGAGTCCCCATTCCCTTCCCTTGTGTTCCACTCACCCGGATTCACATGACTGCCTGGGTTAGTGTCTTATCAGCACTTCTTGGTGTCTACGTTCTCCAGCAAAGGAGCGAATCAATTACCCAAAGTATGCATGAATTCACACCGCACGTAAGAGAGTCATGTATTAACAACGGTTCAGATAGAGAAACCGACATAGGCCACTTGTGATATTGCTGTGTCTGCTTTTACCATGACAGATTATCCACTCTTCCAGACTGCACTGGGTTATAAGTATATACTGTATCTCTTTGTTACAGGCGGCACTTTCATGCAGAGGGGAAGGTCATTTATAAAGACCCTGACGGATCACTTTGCAGAAACTAATTTCTGTATTTTATCATGAAGTCAAGTCGTTGAAATTTTCATTTTGAGGTGTGTCAGACGGCAATATTTAACATACAAATAGAATACAACTAAAGGAACGTCTGTAAGCCAAGAAATCAGAGTCAGTATATCATTATAGGGTTTTCTTCTAATCTCTTTCTTCTAATTTTGTCTTTAATTTATTTAATTCCTTTCAAAATGAATTCAAAACCTGATTAACTGCCTAAAAACTCTAGCTAGAAACATCATTACTCATAATTGGCAAAATAATTTGATTGCAAACAGTAATGCCACAAAATGACAAATCCCCAACTCTTCCCTGATTTTGTTGATTTAGAGGTGCATTATGAATAGAAGAACACGAAGCCATTCGGCCATTTAGATTTTATATATTTTCTCTCATTATGTGTATGGAGTGTCAACATGAATGTGTTCAAATTTTTGGTAGTAAAGCTAAGGGAATCAGAATGGAAGGAAATCAGTGAAAGCTTCCCAGATTGTCTGATTTTTAAACCATTAACTGCAATATAGCTGAATCCAGCGGGCACAAATTGGCTACCATGATTAGCATCACTGCACTGCCACAGAGCTCATGCTAATCAGCACAATTAGGTAACTGCATGTGTCTTAATTTATGCGGCTGGGGCCCAACTCAAAACCTCATTTTGAAATGCAGTACAATGACAGTGATCGTCAATTACAGACGCGGTATCGGGGACACGCGATGCCACAGATGGATAACACATCATCATGATCCCTCCTGCTAATTCATAGCCTGATTTGCATGATCCATTTAGGAAGCATTTATGAGAATGGGAAATGTCTGTTGTCAGTAATGAGGGCGCAACTGGGATAGATAGTTAGAGGTTTCTTTTTTTTTTTTTTTTTTCTTGTAGCTTGTTTATACCTGCTATAATTTGTGCAAATGGATTCTTGATGTGAACCAAGGATTTAAATAATTAAGTGAAATAAGGGAAAATGAAATCTAAATCATGCTGTTTTGTAACAGTGCGTGTGGTTTCGCCAAGTGTTATACTGAGGCAAGACTGTGCATAACAGTTAATTATAAGTCCTAATTAGTTTGTTTAGTAGCCCTTTTTTGGCTAATGAGGAGCTGCTTAACCACAAACGGAAAGTAGGGCAAGTCGTGTACAACACACTCTTGAAAACAACTGTCAAGTCATGCAAAGGTTAACATGAGTGCACTGTGTGCAGTACAGAGAGATAAAAATGTATTAAACTATTTTCAAGTCAGAAAACAGGTAAGGCAGCACAGACACGTGATGGTGATTATGTCTACAGAAGGAGTTGTAATTACATGTATTGCAATTGCAGTTCAAATAGACTCTCACTGCACAGAATTGGCCATTTTTAAAATATTTGCTTTGAGCATTAATTGGATCAGTGATGCAGAAAAAGTGCATTCCTTAAGATCTGAGCAAAGTTTTCTAACTGTTTTCAAGGAGACAGCATTCAGGGAGAGACTAATGTATATTTAATAGCCATTTTACTCAGGAGGACCATACATTACAGTAGTAGTCCAAACCATTGTTTCTTCATCTAAAGTCTCGACTCTTCTTCTGTATACATCACTAACTCCTTTAATTTATTAAAGAGATCAAAGCTGATACCATGTGAAAGAATAACGTGCTGTAATTATGAGGGGAAACCTTTCATTTTTTCTCGGACTACTCTGATGATTTAATTTGTTCTTTTTGAAACACTTATTTCTCTTCCTCCTCCATCATCACTGACTCTGTGTGCGTCATTATGTTTACAGACTCTTCTCCTTTGTTGCTCCATTCAGATCCAATAATAGTTTAACTGTGCCAAGGCTCTGTGATGCTCAAGCTATTTCTGGCCTCCCCATGTTAACAACAGCGAATGAGATGTAGACTCGGAGTCTCAGTGCAACTTTATAGGCAAAGATGCGACCGCAAAACCAGCATTTCTGTTGTCAGCAGATCTCGCTCGTGCCACATTGCCAAAACCCGCCTTTGGATCGAAGACGTCTAAGAAGATCTTGTGTCTGATGCTTAAACACTAAAACTGCACACCACAAATATAGACAAGGATGTTTGGCATCCTACTCTGACCAGGCTGAATTAAACGGAGTTGAATCTTGAATGATCACTCCTGAAATCATCTCTCAGTATGAAAATCTAGTTGAAATCTGGTTTTAATTTAGTTTTGCCTGTTTGGATTCTGAGTCTGTGCTGTCTGGTTTGAAATTCATTTCTAAGCCTTGCTCCAAGATGGACACAGATAGCTGCAGACTTGCACATGGACAGCGTGCATGCTTCTATGAATGCTATATTTGGTGGCGAACACATTCCACACATGTGCATAGGCGACAGCATGGCAACCTTCTGACTTCAAGAAAACCTCAACTTGATCTCAGTAGTAGGGTTTTTGTCAGTGTAAATAGTTGCACACCACCAAACTGTATTTAACAGCTAGTCTTAATTGCGTTGAGTTTTATGTCTGGCCATGCAGTAAGAAGCAACACGTTGAGATAATCCATCCTTGACAATGGGGATAAGGAGAAAGATCCTTGCAAGATATGCCGCCATCTTAATCTGTCTAATTGCAGCCTTTGTCTATGGCTTAAAATTCATACAATGTACAATTATGCTTTCTGGATGGGTGGTCATAGTTAGTTTTTTCATGGGCTAAATTGTGCATTGTATTAAGAATGTCTTATACATGCGGAGTATGATTTTAAAACTACTTAAATGCAGATGTATGTGTGCAAGTTCCTCTGGTACTAATGTTACTTATTTTTATCGAGTAACACAGTGATTTATTACACAATGAATAAAGGAAATGCGTTTAATATGAAGCCGTCGTCACATTTAACCATGTCATTATGAGAAACACTTGGAGCACTGTGACCACGCAGCATGATGGTACTTAAGACATTCACTGACTGATAACAGCTGTGTGGAAGAAAATGCACTTGATTAAATATTAGTTTAATATTGTGCAACAGATGTAGACGTGTGAGGACAAAAGGACACATTAGGTTACATCAGAGCTGATGTGTGAAGAGGAACACCTTGTAATGTGTTGATTTTTGCACATCTAATGCTTTAACAGAGCTGTTACAGCACATCCTGTACAGTTACATAACTAGTGTTAATGCAGCTTTTTTTTTCTCCTTTGGCCTTTTTTTAGTCTGTAGGTGTTATTTCCGTGGTGCCGGTAATATGAAAGCATATTTGAGGGTTAGAAACACCATGAATTATTGTTAAAGCAATGCATTGACTTCACTTTTTAAATATATATTTTCTTTTCTCCCTGGGGATATATCCCATCTGACAGGAATTCATTATACCCATACAGATATAGTGAATTTATGGAACAGATTTTTCAGGATGGTCTGAATGTGCAAAATGAAAAGCATACCTTGCCTGCAGACATTATTGGTTTTCCTTTTTTTTTTTTTTTAATCTTGCATGTGCTGCGCAAGAACTTTTGTGCTCAGAGGGCTAGACTTCTACTCGAGAGTTCATCCAGACACCACACCTTGTAGAAACTGGATAAAGTTTCAGATGGGGTGCATTCAAAAATTTAACCACTGGATAGTTCTGATACAGATACAACCACCCAGAATGTCCAACTGGTCCGTGATGGGGTAAATCCAGATCCATGACAGGTCCCCATTGTGACTACATCTAGAATGATATGCCAAGCAGTGACGTAGTAACTTAGCAGTGACATAGTCGCCACCTGGATTTAACTAAGCAAATAGGTACGAGCCTCCTATTGGATAATTACTGCATGGGTGATTATCTTTCAGCTGGCAACAAGTTATTTAACCCCAACTGATGCAATGAGTAGCTTCTAATTTCTTAAACAACCATGTCTAAAGACACATCCTGTGGTTGTGGAAAAGATGTTGGTCTGTTTGAGAAGGGTCAAATCATTGGAATGCATCAAGCATCAAGGAGATTGAAGAAACTACTAAAAAGAACTGTCCAACGCATTATTAAAAACTGGAAGGATAGTGGGGAACCATCAGGGTAAGAAGAGAGGCAGATGAAGTGATGCACCCATCATGCCTAGTGTCTACTGTACAAGCCTGTGGGGGCAGTGCTATGATCTGGGGTTGCTGCAGTTGCTCAGGTCTAGGTTCAGCAACATTATGTTGCCCAAAGAATGAGGTCAGCTGACTACCTGAATATACTGAATGACCAGGTTATTCCATCAATGATTTTTTTTTCTTCCCTGATGTTCACGGGCATATTCCAAGATGACAATGTCAGGATTCATGGGGATCAGATTGTGAAAGAGTGGTTCAGGGAGCATGAGACATCATTTTCACACATGGATTGGCCTCCACAGAGTCCAGACCTTAACCCCACTGAGAATCTTTGGGATGCGCTGGAGAAGGCTTTGCAAAGTGGTCAGACTCTCCCATCATCAATACAAGATCTTGGTGAAAAATTAATGCAACACTGGATGGAAATACATCTTGAGACATTGCAGAAGAAACAATGCCACAGTGAATGTGTGCTGTAATCAAAGCTAAAGGCGGTCCAAAGAAATAGAAGAGCGTGTGACCTTTTTTTTTTTTGGGTGGCGACTTTTTTTTTGGCCAGACAGTGTATTAGCCCAAGTTGTTTACAGCCCATAATAAGTTTAATCTGTACCATGGAAGCCCAAAATATGTGTTATTTAACAGAGCTGTATGAAAGTGAATAATAATTGATTACATAAAAGAAGTGAGAAGCAAGGTGTGTTTGACGGTATAATTAGGAATTTGTATATAGGCAGTTCTTTATAAAGGGTTTAAAGCTTCACATAACTCAAAAACTGAGACAAACTCATGATAGTCTACAGGATGTTCACAGCACCTCCTGTTTATCTTTGCGGCTTGGAGCCCAAAAACATCATTAGAAGTTCCCTCTACATTTTGTTCGCATTGAATGGGCACACAATTAACTCTCCCTGCTCCCACATAGCATTTTGATGCACTCCATCTGGTTAGTCTGCAAGTCTGAAGCATCGGTAAGAAATATAGTCTGTCCTCATCTGAATGAGAATAAAGAGATGCAGTAGTATGCTTGGGCTCAGTCCATCATTGCTGGTTAAAACCAGGGACTACATGCACTGTGGTCTAAAATGTTTGTCATTGTATATTTTTCTGAAAGTGCTGACATTAAACAAACCTTTACATCTCTGTCACCCTTACGCCTTACAGCATCTGACAAACCAGTTTGCACCATTTTTTATTTTTTTGCCACCACGATCCCACCCAGTCAGCACTTTTCCTTTCAAGATGAACATTTCCCTGACTTGCGGAATTCAAGGACACAATAAAGAATAATGACAGGTAGGATGAGAAGGATAAGGAGCTCAAGCTAGAGGATCGGAGGTGATGTGAGAGAGGGGGATTACAAAAAAAGGGACTGAGACAAATATGAATACAGGGAAACCAAGAGAAGGGGCATTTGGGTGACTGAGCGTTGGACGGCGTGATCAAGTAGTATGGGTGTGACTCTGAGCGCACATAAAGCTTTTTGCAAGCATCGTCATGTGTTGTGTCCAGGGAAAGCAGACCCAGCTGTGAGTGGATAAGGTGACAAGATGAGCTGTGATACAACAGCTGTCACGTGTCGCCTTCAGAGGACAGAAGGTGTCAGGAAAACATAGTGATACGTCGCTGGTGATGCTGTAAAAATGCCCGAAAAGACCACCCTGTACTTGTGATGGGAAAAACTGAAGCTATCAGAAAAAGATGGCTAATCTTGATTAATCTACCAGACTATGAAAATGGCAACCTGCCATGTCGGGGGAGAAGTTTCAGATCTAGTTGTATCTAAAAAGTCCCAGTTTGACTTGGACATATTGTTCCGTAAAGTCTCCTTCAAGTCCTTCAAAGTCATAGATGTACAGCTACAACTGATCGCACTTAATTCTGGGATTTCAGTTTGCAGTTTTACATTTGAAGTGTCTTCTCAAAGCTTCTCATTCCCTTTTAAAACATTGCCATACACTAACCTCTACAGATGGTGCTAAAGAAATGGTTTGACTGATTTTGCGTGCGCACAATCGTAGCAAAAAATAACCGTGCCAGGAATGAATCGAGGATTCAGTGACCGTCTCTCCTTCTGTTCCATAGCAGCCATTCCTCAGCTGCATTACATGGTGCAAAGAACACATGTCTCCAGGCAGCTACGTAAATATATTCTGTTACAAGTGTGGATGTTCAAGCAAGTGTCATCCACCTACAGCAGAGCATGACAGTTGTGCATTCTGTTTTTAATGGCATTTCTTTAAGCTATAGATGTGGTGCCAGATGTCGTAAAAATACTTCATGCACATGTATGCGCGATCCGTCGCTAAAAGCAGCCTCATGTCCTCCATCAATCCCCGGCTTGCATATGTAAGCGTCCATGTCCACTTGGGGCTCGGTATCAGTTGGCTCAGTTGCTCAGCCATCCATTCAATGCATCACAGACAAAGAGACAGCTGAACACACCTGATATTTTCTCTGCCTCCGTTTCCCGTCTCAGAATGTCAAGCATTTCATGCCTCAGTGTTTCCATAGTGGCTCATACAGGCTGAGATTTCCAGATGTCTGTTAAGGATGACGGACAAAATTTTAAAAAGTTATTGGCATTAGTATGCAGGATAGCTCAACATGATTTCTTTGTTTGGTTAGCTGCTGAGTGGGCCATAGAAGCCAGCAGCATTTGGTTAGCTTATATTTCACAAGGTTTGAATTGTCCATTGTCTGCTGCTCTGTGGGCCATACAAGCCAGCAGCATTTACTTTAGATTGTAGGCTTAATCAGCATATCTCATGACTGTAGGTTTGTTAGGGTTTCTCAGTTAGACAGGGCCTCTAAATGTGTTTTGCCTGGGATCTTGGCACAAGGGATTGTAACATCTAATCCTGTGTATTAACGAATACTTACAACATATAGTTAACGCCGTTCCAGCTAGAAAGATACTGAAGGGTCGGTCACACTGCCTGATAGATGTGGTAGTACTGTTTTTCCTGACAATTATAAAATAATTTGCCATCAGCTTTCAATTCCACATGATTTATTAACATTTGTTGTAGGAATGCACGGTATGTACACTGTGAAGTTGTGTTTAGTTTTATTTTGGGACTCTGTTTGGAAGTTGGCTGAAGAATCGATGAGCTAAACAAGGCTAGTACTGAAAAATGTTAGTTGTCTCTTCTCCCTCTGGGTTTGGGGCTCAAAATTACCTATTTGTACCAAGTCAAAATCACTTTGCGATTACTTAACAGACATTAGACCTCAGGTCATTGACTGATTTCCCTTTTCTGAACATTGACTGTGTGAGTTAAGTGAAAAGAAGTCTGTCCAGGCATTGGCTATAACTGCTTATCCTTTACAGGGTGGGAGGGGGGGAGGGAGGCTGGTGACTTTCCTAGCTGACTTTGAGAGAGAGAGAGAGAGAGAGAGAGAGAGGGGCTATCAACACGGTGGGGGTCGCCAGTCAACAAAGGCTATGAGGCAACTGCTGATCATTGTGCTGCCCAAACGCGGTCATAAATCATATTTGTCTGGCATCTCTAGTTTGTGTGGTGTTGTATATTCACAGTGATGCACAATCTCGTATCATGTTCTTGCCTTTTCAGATCACAACAACAACACTTGCTGTGTTCAGATTCAGATTCAGAGAACTTTATTTATCCCAACGGGGCTATTCATTTGCAGCTTTTCCACATGCATTCCACACACAGTCGATCAATCAAATAAACAAACAAGCGAGGCAAGGAAACAATAAATGCGTGGGCACATAATAATCAATCACAAAATCAGTGCTCATTAAGATCAGTAAGTTCAGTATATAAAGTTACAGGTTTGAGTTCACAGAAGCCATTTGTCATCACTCTCCATGGGCATTGCTTAATCGAACCTTATGATGCTACACAAACAAGCAGCCCATCACCAACGTGACAAAAACTTTTGCTTTTCTGTGATTCTGTTTGTTTTTCCGTTCACTAATCAAACAATAATCACAGCAGCAAGGCTAACGTATTTATAATCTGTGCTCAGGGCCTAGATGCTCTATATGGCTTTATCTAATCATATCAAGCACACGCACCCACGTGCAAACACAAACACACACACACAGCACCAGTTGTTGTAGCCTGCAGACGTTGCTAATGCCTGCTTCAACTGTTCGCATCTGGTAACGTGGCTTCAGCAAGTAACAATTTCCCCCGTCACTGCAGTTCACTCTAACAATTACTAACAGGCCGCGCTCGCACTACATTGACTTACTGTACTGTAGGCTAATGCATTGACGTTCTCTTCTTCTTCTCAGCTCTGAATGCGAGGCGTCCGATTCAGGATGTGCTTTCATCTACGAGGCCTGTTTACATTGGTGATGTCGCTATCAATTGAGCCGCCTTTTCTTCTGCGATTATCTACGGCTACGGCCTTTTGTTTCTGTGTTTAATTCCTCCATTCATTTGAATCAGGCCTCTGTCGGCTGATTTTTGCGGATCCCTTATGGGAGCCAATGAATGAATTGGAGGTTTTAATTAGAATAGAACAGACCTTGGATGAGGTCACCATTAGCCTCTTCTTCTCTTTCCTGACATTTATTGCCGCTATATATAAGGTCAGGTAATATGAGATATATATATATATTTTTTTTTTTTCCAGTTTCCAGTTGTTTGTTACATGATTTGTTTGTTTGTTACGTGGTTCAGTCCGCATCAACGGGGCAAACCATGCTAGATTTGTTTGGTTGACCTTGTGGTTCATAAAAGGACTAGGCTAATGATTGAAATATTAGTTGTTGATAGACATTGAATGGTGAGGAAAACAGGGCTGTGCAGTGGCAGCGTGGAGGAGGGTGACTCCAGGACGCTGGAAGTCACAGTTGAGCCTTCTCGAGGTGTCATGGGCCTAACTTAACGAAACATCGGTGAAGGATACTGCTATTGTTTAGGCCAGGTTCCTGATGTCTTCATGTTGGTTGGTAGCTATGGTTAGCTGCTGAGCGGGCCATACAAGCCAGCAGCGTTAGGTTAGCTCATATTTCACAAGGTTCGAATTATCCTCTGCTGCCCTGTGGGCCTACAAGCCAGCAGCATTTACTTAGTTCATTTAGATTGTAGGTTAAGCTAGCCAGCAGTATTTGGTTAGCTTATATTTCACAAGGTTTGAGTTAGCATCTGCTGCTGATCGGGCTATACAAGCCAGCAGCATTTACTTAGTTCATTTAGATTGTAGGTTAAGCTAGCCAGCAGCATTTGGTTAGCTTATATTTCACAAGGTTTGAGTTAGCGTCTGCTGCTGAGCGGGCCATACAAGCCTGTGTTTTGCCTGGGATTTTGGCACAAGGGATTGTAACATCTAATCCTGTGTATTAATGAATTAATCTCTCAGTTGCTCAGTGTTTTCTTAGCACAGTGTAATCTGAGTGATTAAGGCTGAGTGACCCTGTTTATATTTATATTTATATGAAATGATACGAGCAGAGAGAAACATTTCCAACAGAATCAGTGTGAGGAGAGCATTTTCCTATATTCAGGCAAATATGGTATGTAGCTGTGCAACGCCTAATATCACACAAAATCAAACCATTTTATTTCTTTATCCCTTGATTAATGTGACCTTTCCTTTGTGTTATTTTGTTAACCAGGTATTGTCTGTGTGTGGTGCTGAAGAAGCCGCTCAAACAAGTCCAGTTGCCTTTGTTTTAGCTCTGATGGATACACTCGGTGTTATCCTTATTGTGTCTTTGACAGCTTATCTGACTGTTCTGAGCTTTATTTTTGCCAGACAACACATTGATTTTAAGTTGTTCTTTCACACTGTGCAAAAGCAGCAAATTTATCCCTGGCTATAAAGCAACGACAACGCATAACAGGTTGGTGTTTTTTCTCTTTTTCAGTTGGTGTAAGCGGATCAGTTAGAAGAGAGAGAAAAAAAAACTGCTTTCTTCTTTGCTACTTTCAGATGTCTGAGCTTTATTCAGATGATGCATTTTAATCACTCCGTCTTTGCTTTTGTGTATTTCAAAAGATTTCCTTGGATGAAAGAATGGAACAGAAGACCCGTCGTTCAGATTTATGACCGTGGATTTCTTTTTTCCTGTTTCAACATGTGTTTGGAGTGAGTCTCGTGGGTCCCCAGGGTCGTGAAACTCACCCTCTTTACTTTGGGCTATAAATAAAAAACATAAATCAGCAAGACCACACGCACAACGGGACATGCAGGGATTTCCAGCGGCAGGAGCGTTTATTTATATTTTTGGCGTTTTATGCGTTTATTTGAGAATTCATTAGTGGAGAGAGGCAGGAAGTGATAGTAAAAGAGACTGAACCTGCACCACTGCAGTGAGGATAAACACTATGGGGTGCTCACCCCGACAAGGGAGTTGTGGGGGTGCCCATTGAAATAGTTTTTGTGATCCGACTGGATTGAGTGACGCCAAGCTTATTGCTAAAACCAGGCAGACAGACAGTGTTTTGAACTATTATTAGTCAGTGCTTAAATGAAAATACTGGTGACAAGTCTGGCCAACCTGGAGTTAGTTATACTTCATATTTAAAATAACCAAATAGAAGACATAAATAATAAGAAATCCTACCCCTCTTATGTGTGTGCTGTCATTTAAACCACATTTTCTTGAAAACTGAGAGTTTAGTTACTGGAGCTTGTGATTAAGTGTTTGTGTTCATGCAAGAATTCGATCTTTCATGCCGCCTCTCTGATTTCAAACAAGGGAAATTTTTCATTATCTGTTCAAAAACACGTATCTTGCTTCCTGGAAACTAAAAGTTTGTGCTGAACTTTGAACTCCAAGCACCTCTGCAGAGACTCAGAGCAACATGTTTGACGCTGTTTGCTTGTTTTGACAGCGGCAGAGATGTTTCAGGGTCACGGCTACAGGGCAGACCCTCCTCTCACATCCTAAAAACATTACCCAGATAACCCTTTCTGCTGACCTCCGCGCGTCCAAAGCTTTTAGTGTTGCATTTTTACGAACACATATAGGTTGAAGATTGCTGGTGTGCAGAAGCTACCAGGATCAGAGGCCTATTTGTTCGAGGGGAAGACGCTGAAGTTGAAAAGTTCAGCTTGGACACACCTAAAGACACAGCTGTCTCTAACACTGTTATTATTTAAAGGACGTACAGCAGAGCATGTCTTTACGTTCTAGTCTGGGAAGAAGGCAAACGATAACCAGGGAAAATGCCTGTAGATCCAATATATCTAACCACGGCTTATAACATTGCCAAAAATGGACTGATGGCGTCCAGACAAGAGGCAGTTTCTTAATACCGATGGCTATCCTAAAGTGTGGATGCTGTGTTTAGCAAATACTATCATCAGTGAACTTCTCCTGTGCATTGTTGTGTGGGGAAAAAAAACTTGACGACAAGCCAGACAGTATTTCATTGTTATTGCACGTCATGTTGGTTTCTTTACCTATTCTCTGTTTAGAGGGGGGCAGACGTCTGATTTACATTCCAGCTGGATTCACTGTGCTGTAGAGAGGTGGTGAAGGTCAATTTCTGCTATCTGGAATCTGTGGCGAAATGCTTTCAGATGCCATCCTCTTCATTTATTAAAATGTAAACGCAACAAATAAAGCGAGGACTGGAGCGTGCAAAGATTGTTGGAGTGAGTGAAGTGATCTCTGCCCCCAATTAACCCCCAGTTTATGTGAGTCAGCTGCCGTTTTGTTGTGTTTTATGTTTCAGATTGCAGCCCCCTTTTAGCTACGCGGGGCTCGGTTGGCCATCTGGAATTAAAACAATATGTTGCCCTGTAAAAAGCTCTCCCCGTCCTTATTTGGCAGCTAAGTAAACACAGCAGGGCCATTTAGAAAGTTTATGCGAGTGGATTTAAGAAGAAAAAAAAAAAAAGGTGACCTTGTTTTCACCTGCTGCAGTTTAGACTCAATTTAAGGACACTGTTTGTAGTTGTGTTGTTTATTAATTCTGCAGGCCTTTAGCAGAAACCTTGGCCACTCATTAGATAACCCTGGAGGGGTTGTCCCCTCCTTTTTCTCTTTTGTGCATGCTGTTTGACTGTGTGTGTGTGTGTGTGTTGAATAGTTTCTGCGTTGGGACCTTGCCAAACATCTACTCAAAGCTCTAGTTCATATTTTTTATTTTTTTTTTATTCTATTCGTCTCCACCAACCAGCTGTTCAGACCATGATCTTTCTGAGCTTGTGCTCCTCAGCACATCTACATTATATGCATACACACAGTACGTAAAAGGCTTGTAATAACATGCAATAGAAATGTACACCTGAGCACACATGGCCACTTTAATGGCTTAGTTCCATCTGGAAAAGAAGGGCTGTACACTTTTGAAGCCAAATGCTGTGTTTACATGAGATTGTAAACTGTAATTATGACACCCAAAGAGAACTACTTTATACTGGCTCATTAATCGTTTTTTCTTTTTTCTTCTTTTTTTTTTTAAGACAAAAAAAAAATAAAAAATCCCACAGTTCTGGTGAATGAAGTACTCTGAGGGGTTTTCAAGGAGAGACTCAACAATGGAGCCGGTCAAGAGAGGGGAGTTAATTATGGATGAAATAAATGGGCAGACAAGCTGGATTACATCCGTTAGGAAATGGGCTGATAGAATATTAAGGGAAGCGGATGAGTCATGTTATTGGTAATGTTATCAGTTAAATGCTCAGCAGAGCTGATGTCTGATTGATGAGTCTCAGGAAACATCGCTTTAACGTCCAGCCGGGGTCTGGCGCATTAAGGTAATTGAGCTTCTACTGTGGACGGACAGAAATTTGGTGGAGGGAAGGAAAGCTCGAAACGTTTCCTGCGTATCAGTTATAGGCTTAAAATACTATGGTGGAGTGTCCTGGAACAGTCTGGAAGTGTGTGTGTGTTTCCTCTTTTCTATTTTTTATTCTTGAGCTAATCCCACAGTCTTGGTTGGTAAGGGGTTACCTTCTGTTCGCATTGAACTTTTAAGAGTCGAGTGAGGTTTTTAGTTTGTCCAAGATTTTTGCACAAGTGGAAACCAGTGTGCTGGACCAGAAATGAACAGTGAGAACTCACCCGTTTAGATGACTAAACAAAAAGAGGGTTACACTAAACGACCTGTTATTATTACAACCAAGATACTTAATACAGGATGTGGACTGAGGCCAGTTATACTGTCAGCCAGTGTGTTTAGATTACTTTTGTGATAGATGACATTTGCGGTCAGTATTTACTTTTCATAGTGTGATGTTAAGATACTGTCTATAGCTATGTATGCATCTAAATGACCACACTGTAGTAGCTGTTGTCTTCTCAATAGAGAATGACTGCGTGCATGAACAGTTGAATGGTTCATGCATAATTCATGTTAGTTTACGGACGTGTGTGTGCATTCTTTGAGCACATCCCACATCCCTGGCTTGGCATATGTGTGTGTGTTTAGACGTCTCCAGCCATTCGTCCTCCCCTGGGTCCTGTTTTATTTACTCCGAGGCACAATTGTAACATGGCTACCATAACAGGCATTCTATTAAGCGCGACTTGTCGGGGTCTCTTGCACGCCGCCGTGGAGCTCCGCGCTCCTCCTCACCCGAAAGATGAAGTGGCAGATACCGCTCTTGCACGGAGGCGCTCGCTCGTAATGCAAACATACTTTCATTGCTTTGTCCAGGTGGGAGATGCAATGCAAATTCCCAAACTGACGCAATGAAACAGGCTCGTAAACAGTCGTGTGAGGACATAAGCAAACATTTGATCTTCTTTGAAACGACTGCAGATAACTGGGGTGTACTTGAACGACACCACAAGGACAATTACCTTATCAGTCTGGATTTCACCTCAACAGATGTATGATTCATTTAGCCGTTTGTTTTAGGCGTGCAATGTCTGTTACATATCCACTCAACATTTCGAAAGAATTGAATATGCCATTCCATAACCCTGCCTCAAAGTTACCTAACAAATAACCAACAAATAAACTTACACTTTATCAAATTCAAATGTAAAGGGTAAAGTTAAAGTATTGCTGGTGTCTACATCTGCAATGTAGAGCTGCAGTATAGAGCTACTATATAGAGCATGTGGATGTCAAGTGAGTGGTGATGATAAGAGAGACAGGGCTGTACCCACACGTTCCTCATGCTGGTTACCAATTCTCCTTTTCGCTTTGCATTCTGTCTTTATCGGCTCTTTACATCTGTTTGCTTCTCTTCCCATCTCTGTGCTCACATATGTCATTCATAATATAGCTGGATTCCCATTTAAGCTGTTCTCATTTACATGTTCTTCTGTTTCTGTTGTCACACAACTGAACGAGTGTGAAGTAGTGACTGAAATGTAGTCCATTAAGGCCAACAGTTCACCACCACTCACTTCTAAACCATTACAAACAGCTGACCTGCCGTTGCTACAGTCCAGATATTTTATAATAGCAACTTCCATTTACAAAACCACCAAACAAATAAGTGAAAAGCAATGCTGGGAACTCAAGTATATTTCACTGAGACAAAGTGCCGTTTGTTACTGAAGTAGTCGTCACTGTTTTATCATGGCACATGTGTTCAGATCATCTTACTGGTCATTTGGACCGTTTGACCCGTGATGGTGGGCTTGCTGCTACTGCACATACACACACACGTACGTCTCTGGAGCTGACATGGTGGGGTGATGTGTCTGTTAGACACTTTGAATAGATAAACTAGTGTGGTTACCTTTTCCGTTGTGACTGTTCCAAAGATAATCAAGAATTAGTCAAATACACTGGAAACGATTTCGGTTCAGCGCCCAGTTTGTTTGTTTTTTGTGTATCACCCCGCACACTGCTAACCGGTGCTTCTCTAATATGCGCTGGTTAGGAGTGTGTCCCTCTCCCAGCTGTGTTCCCCGCTAACTGGCACATGATGCACATAGATGCCAATTTATTATAGCATTAGCAGTCACAAAGCAACCCAGTTGAATATCTATATGTTGTCATCAAGTTATTTAATTCTTTCGGGAGCTGATATAGAGCGGTAACAATGCTGCTGCTTATATACATGCAAATACGTATGCGTGACAGTGAGAAATATATTTGGATGGATAAAAATGTTGGTGAGCTGTGAGCAGTGTTGCATGGTAGCCAGTGAGTTTCAAAATCATTCCGTCTTTGTCTTCCCCATCCCTCTTTCCCCAGAGTTCTTGCACTTAATTCTCATTTTCTCTCTGTCTTCCTTGTTGAAACACTCCTGTGCACACACTCCAACACACACTCACACACATACACACAGGAAGGCAGCTGAGCCTCTTTGAGCACCAACAGCTGTAACGCCGTGATAAGGGAGCAGAAAACCAAGGCCAGGGTTTATTTTTTTTATTTTTTTTTTTAGCCGTGGTCGGAATCCCGGTGCGGCTGAGGTTTTAGCACTCCAGTGGTACATCACCGCTGAGCCCGTGTTTATCATTCCGCGGACCATTTTACGACCCTAAATGAAGAGGAGCGACGCGAGCTGAAATCTTCTCTACAGCTGTTCTATCAAAGATGGTATGGATAAGAGAGGAAGAGAGAGAGAGAGAGGAAGGGAGAATATTTCCTGACAAAATGTACTGACTGCAAGGCCACCCTCTATTTACACCGTGGTGACAGTGATCTATGTCTCCTGGTGGGCAGCATAGTTTGTTTTACTCCCTCTGTCCCTTAATCTCAGATAGACTGCATAGATAGAAAATACACCAGTTCAAGGAATGATGAGGAGACTCCCCAGAAGAGCTTTATCAAGGACGTTCTGCTGGGAATTCATCTCTCACTGTGTATGCGTTGGTTGCGTTGGATTCAAAAGAGAAAATGCACACTGGTGTTTTCGCGAACCGTTTCAAATGCATGCTTTGTGTATGACAGAGATAACACACTGTACCATCAATTGAGTCTAGATTCGGAAGTCCACCACAGTTGATTTAACGTATGGACTCACCAAATTCACCTCAAAGAACAACCGGCAATGAAGTCTGACTGTTGCTTCATGTCACCTGTGTCTTGGACCAAATAGGTGCATGTCAACAGTGCAGAGACTGCAGCCAATGGCGCATTCATTCTGTTTATGCTGTGAAGGCAGTAACTCTTCATACCAGCAGGTGGCAGTAGTCTGTGTTCGTCAAGTATTTAACGTGGATGGTCCTTTTGTTGTGAAATTCATTCATTCATTCATCTTCTGTAACCGCTTGTTCCTGTGAAGGGTCGCGGGGTCTGCTGGAGCCTATCCCAGCTGTCATTGGGCGAGAGGCGGGGTACACCCTGGACAGGTCTCCAGTATCACAGGGCTAACACAGGGCTAACACAACCATTCACACTCACATTCACACCTATGGCCAATTTAGAATCACCAGTTAACCTGGTTAACAAAAGTTAGCATGTCTTTGGACGGTGGGAGGAAGCTGGAGTACCCGGAGAGAACCCACGCAGACACAGGGAGAACATGCAAACTCCACACAGAAAGGCCCAGTCGGACCATGGATTTGAACCCGGGACCTTCTCGCTCTCGTGAGGCATCAGTGCTAACCAAGATGGGATCAGGATTCTTATTTTAGAGTTATCGTCCAGTTGGCTTCTGGTGCACTGTTTTGCTGAGCTGAACAGCCAATCAGAGATCTCTCTGATCTACTTCTGATGCCAGTTCAACATTCAGAATTAGCTGAAAAACCCACAGGGACCACAACTGGGTCCACAGACACCAACAGCCCAACCGACAGCTTGGTGTGTCACGGCCCTAAAAGTTACAACAATGACACAGTGCCGTGAATAGTTTCGTGGACAGGAAAAGCATGGCTTGCCAGCGCGTCTTAATAGGCTTGAATGAACATTGAAACCAACTGGACAGGCCGACTGAACCACTGAGGAGCACCGGGGGTTTTCCTATTTATTCCGGCTGCCTTTCAGAGTGCTTACTATCCATTATTAAAATTATGACTTTGATCTCCCTTTGAAGATCATTCAGATGCAGATGAAACACCTGCAGATCTGTGTTGGCGTCGTTGATCAAACGTGTCAGTTTTTGAGAAGACATCATAATGGTTGCAGCGATGATCCGAGCGCTGTTTGCAGCTCTCTGCAACAACAGCTGACGCTCTGCGAACTCCCATTTGATATTTCTATTTCTGTTGATTCGCTGGTGTGTTTAAACGAATCCTGAAACAACTTATCCTTGCAGCATATATTATGCCGTTTTGAGTTTGGCTTATTTTTCCAGTTTGGCTTTGCAGTAAGAAGTTTGGAAGCTCTTTTTGCAGTATTACATCAGTCGCCTTCTGTAAAACATCTCCTTGACTAGTGTTGTAAATTCCACATTCCACAATATGCAGTTCAGAGATTAGTTGTCACCCACACACTTGCAAATGAAGCTTTATGTTAATGATGAAGCATCAGTATCCTGCAGCATCAACATCCCACCCTCTGCTCTTTCATATTCCCAGATTTCAAGGTGTCTGTAATTGCAAAATCCCTAGACACGCATGTGTTAAGGCGCCCACTAAGTTCCACACACCAAAAACATGGCACATCCTGACATATTCCAACCCTTCCTGTCTCTATCTCAGGCCTTAATATTCCCCCAATTACTGCCAATTACCGCTCTCTCTGCTGGTGGATGGGGAAAACATTAACATGGAAATACCAAAGTCATTTTGCTGCTTATTGAACGTAACGCTCCTCTGTCCCAGCGTGTTTCCGTATTGATTTTCAAAAGGCGATGCCGCTGATCCATGAAGGCGACACGGTGGCATATATTAGAGCCATTTGAGCCAATTAGAGTGATGTATGTCTCGGAGCCGGTGGTGCCGTAGTCGGGGACACACTCGGATGGAGACGCGCTCCGTCATTTTTCAGAGTAATTAGAAAAACATTGCACGCTATCGGAGGCGGGGCGGGGTGAGCGTGCAACCCCTGGCGCATCATGATATTACACGAAAACGCAGCGAGAGAGACAACTAGCAGCAAACACTATTTAATGTTGATTTATGGTGCACAGTTTGCCTTAATAGCTCACGTCATTTATCTTCATTTAAAGGGGACAGACATCTTTTTTACAAGTCAAATCGCTGATGATTTACCTGGCAATATTTCGCGGTAGGAGCACCTCCAGAGCCTGCTGACGGCACCAATCTTCACATCCCATCTCTAGGTGGTGCTCTGGGGCAACTGGGTCATTTGCAGGTCTGCTGGAGTTATAGCGCAGACTAAAAGGAGCTTAACTCAAGCAGTCAAGCCTGGTGGGCCTATTTCAGAGAGAGAGAGCGATGGAAATGAGTGAGAGATGTGTTTTATTTTTTTTCTTCCTTCAGTGCTCCCATGGCCACGATCATCCGTGCCCACTTAAACCATCCCCTATAGAGTCATGCACAGAGAAACGGCAATCGGTGCTACGTCTCTGTGTTTGTCTGCTTCCCTCTATGTGTGTGTGTGTGCATGCATGTGTGTACAAATAACATGTGAAACCAAGGACCATATGTGCCATGTGACTATGCGCCTTGTCTGAAGCTCACGGTACAGGAAAATGCAACATGACAAATCACCCTTCCATCCAGTACACGCCACATATACGTGTTTTCATAAAGGGAGGGAAACACATACATTTCTTACATGGGTGACTTGAAAGCTACATGAAGTGTGTGTGTGTGTGTGTCGGGGCTAATGCATGCAGGGTTGGACGCCTGTGCACAGATGTGTCTCTGCTGGACAAATTGACAAGCGACTGATCAAGAGAAGCCAAAGAGGGCTGACTGTCTCAAAGCCGAGTCGCCATCCAACTGTCGCTGTTCGTTTTGTTATTCATTTGTTCATGTCACGGTGGCACATGAGCTGATGGAGTAGGGGAGGAAGTTGGGCGACAAAGGCCGTCCACGGTCTACACTGCCTCTGCGCTCCTCCATGACACACAGCAGCAGACCAAGACAGATGAGAGAGGTGGATCGAGGGGGGAGAGATTAATAATGAATGGTTTCATTTCAAAGTCTTATTCATCTATTTTGGATTGGAAAACGTAAAAGAAAAAACAGATTGGGGATGAGAGCCTAGCATCAAACTAGGTGTTCATTGACAAAGCCATTTAAGTGTTTGATGTGGCGTTCATGTACATACTGGAGGTGTAAACAATCACCTCTTCTGGCTATACAGTATTTACACAGATCATTTTTCTTTCTTGTCCTTGCTCATGTTGTATACCTGGAGGGTGGCCCTTGACCAACAAGTAGGAGTTGGTTCTGCAACAAAGTGTGCAAAAAAGAACCTCTCTCAGCTTTCTATCAGAAAAAAACAACCAATATGTAGTGGAAGGCATGACCAAGCCAGATTAGATTTAAATCTTTGAGTAATTGTAGCAGGTATTAGAAGGCCTTGCATATAAAGATGGGTGGGGAGTGAGATGGAAAGTGAGACTGACACATTTACAAATGCAGTGGAACAAAAGGGTCTGCGACTGTGTTTTCTCTGGACGACAAATTCAATCAGAACGCTGTCCTCGGCCCTAATAGAGTAACTGGGTCCTGTTTTATCTGTTTGCGATTGTGCTATCTGCCTCTGTTTCACTCCCTGCTTGGTGGAGATTGGTAGCGCTGTTGTCATCTGGTTCTGGCCTGACTGTTTGATATTATATGAGCGGTTAAGGGTGACAACTAGAGCCCGTCATCACGGGACTTTGTCACCAAAAAGTTATGACGAAAACAAAAAGAAACCATGACAATGATCAGTTCTATCTTTCTGACTTCTGAGATCCGAAATAAATAGAGACGTCAGATCTCTGCGATTGTTTGTAACGCTTCCTAGCTTCCTAGCCTCCTAGCCTCCTAGGTAATAGCATCTGGTGTCACCACCTGCTGGTTTGAAGAGTCATTGCCTATTGGCTATGGTCTTTGTGGTGTGTTCAAGTGCAACTTTTTGGTGCAGACATCTGTGACAAACCTGCATTACCTAAAGTCAAATACAACAGTCCTAGGATAAGCTCCAGACTCTCAAAGCGTGTAGTAATATGCCATTCACATCCTCTCCCATTTACTTTGTATCATTAACTGTGATTTAAATTTTTCAGTAGTGATATTACCTCCTTAAAAATAAGTTAAATATGTGACCGCCACCTGGATCCTCCCTGTCCTGCTCCCTGTTCTCTAGGAGCTTCTTAATCTAGACAGATCCTGTTTCTCTTAAAACAGAATACCGAAAGGGTTTTTAATCATTGGTAATTGAAGACCCCGCTGGGAGTAAATGAGCCTTAATCTGACAGCTCACTGCGTACCATTAGCACTGGGGGGGCTTAAGCGTTTGGATGGCACATTTAGTGCCATGCAGATAGAAGCAGGATTTGTGGGACTGTCAGTAGCTTTGCGGGAGAGTTGGCCCACTTCTAAGTTGTGGACAGTAGATTCCCTGTGGGATCTTCAGCTCATTTTAAACCTATTTTAAATAAGCTGTGTGTTAATGCTTTAGATTTTTTTTTTTAATTTATTCAACTCTGCCGTCAAATACACTGCTAAAATTTAGCTGTTCACACTGTAGAATACACCTTTTTTGGTTGTTCTCAATGGAAGTATTTAGGGATGCACCGAAAGAATTTAGGCCGAAAAACCGGAAATACACTTTTGGGCCATTTTTGGACGAAAATTTTGCTGTGGTTGTTGCTTGCATCATCACAACATCCTGTTTCGGCGATAAGTTTTCAGACTTTTATCACCGAAACAATACATGCAAGCAACAACAGTAGCAATTTTTGGCCGAAAATGGCCCGCAAGTGCATTTTCCGGTGCATCCCTAGAAGTATTTTCCTTGGTTCTAACCATTATTTCAGTCATCATTACTGGTTGCTTCATTATTTTGCTCTCACTGGAGAATTTTTCACTTGTACTCAGATGGTACATTTTCAATTCAGAGTTCGTTCCTTATCTGTGTTTTTTTGCATGCGCCATCTGAGCTGGAACCCCTCTGACTTACATCCCATTTGACTGATAAGCTCAGACTTTATATTTCTCTGCTCACCGTGCCTCAGACAACGGGTAAAGGAACGGGAATGGGGTGGGGAGAAAAAAAAAAGGCAAATCTAAAGATAGAGGGCCAGTGCGAATTAAAAGATAAGACAAAGTTTTTCAAGCAATATTTATTTCATTTGCATTACCTTTTGAAAAGGTCGTAACACGGATAAGCCTGCCATTGCTGGGAATGCGGCTGCTTGAATAGATTCACAAAGGTTCTATGTACAAAGCCTTGGGCTAAAGGAAAGATGAAATGTAGAGAGCTCTACCCAACATGTAATCAATAATTGAATTGAAGTCGATATTCAATATTCACACATAATTATATTCTGTCTTTTAACTGCCTTAAGCCATTAAGTCGACTATGAAGTGGCACAAACACGTGTGTTTATGCACACATGCACGCACTCAAGGTGACTTGTTTCCTGTTTCCTTCAGCAGGAGCTTTTTGGTGGTCTCTGCTCCTCCTTCCTCATGACTGCCTCTGTTGGGCTAAAAGCATTACAACCAAAAATGTTCATCTTCTAATCGTATATTTTCTAATCGCTTCCGCCTGAAAAGCTAAAAACCGCAGCTGGAACCACTGACATATGTGAGGCTTTGCACAATATGTTGTAGAGTCACCACCATCTCACTGATTAAAGAGGTGATTAGCAATGGTTTTAATGGGACATCAATTAAAACTTATGTACAGGCCTGTGTCACTATATCAAATGATGGCTGTTTACATTAAAGACAATAGTTGACATAGGACTACTAATAAGACCCAACCATCACTCTTAAGCTTTCTGGTTGCCTTAGTAACCCAATGTTTCCAAGTGACACAAGCAGTGTGTGGGCGGAGCTTGCTTCCTCTTGTCCTCACTGCTCTTAATTCATAAAGAAAATGATGTCAGCGATGCTGCTGCCTCCTTCTGGATTCACCCGACGACCCAAGCAGAACGGCGGTAAAGCCGTGGATGCTTGTGCTAATCATTTCGATCGCGTCATGTGTCAGTCAACTGTAGCAGTTCCACCCATTGCTCATTGCCTCGAAGTTGAGATTAGTATTCTCCTATAATCCTTTCAACCCGCTGAATTTTATTGTGTAAAACGTGATTGAAATGCATCAAAATGTGCTCCGGCCTTCACTGTGGTTCTAGTTCCTCGTGAGATGGCGGCAGTAAGATAACGAGAGAACGTTTTATATCTGGTGTTCTATTATCTGTTGTTAACTGGAGCTGCTGAGAAACACTGACTGAAGACAAAGCACATACTACCATGTAAAAATACCAATATACAAGTGCAAACCGATGTGGATTTCTAAGAGACTGCAGCTCAGTTGGGGGAAATTGGCTGTCAACCTGATCAGATAAAGGTGGATTTACCCCCAGGAAGCTGGGGGTGACATTCTCAGGGTCTCTATGGATATTCAGCCTTTCCCAGTATAACGAGAGGGAAACATTAAAAAGGTTATGATAGCCTAGAAAGGGTACCAGCAAAGTGACCTTTTCTGCAGTTGAAGTCAAGCGTAAGGTTGTATAAAGCAGACACGATGAGTTCAAGCAGCTCGGGGTTTGCGTTCGCTGTAAACATCCTACCTGACTGGATGAGATTTCCTGGGAATTAAAAGCCATACTCTGGTAGAAGCAGTAAAGCATGATGAGCTGGAGCAGATTGCAAATTACCACCCGCTGTGTGTGATATTCAGGCACTGTTCCTTATATGGAAAACAAAAGAATCGCAGATGTAAGGTTGATCATGACACATCTTTCCCGGTGTGATTAACGACAGTCATATCTTTTTGGCATTTATTTCGTGTGCGTGGTGTCATGAGGTTGTATCTGTGGTTGCTTTGCACTTCTTGCTGTACCTTGTGATGATGCATGTGCATAAATAAACCCTGGGAAGTATTTGATGCAGAATTATGTTGCAGTAGCAGAGAATGTGCCTAAGAAAACAAATGTTGATGGATTTGCTGGTTATTAGCGTTCATATGTTGTTCTGTGCACAATGTATTCATTGGGCTTCAAAAGTTGGAATAAGTGCAAATGACAAATTGGAAAAAAAATTGAATTTTTTTCTAATCAGTCTTGAGCATCTGAGGAATCAATCTGATGACATATGGCCAGACATGTTTCCTCATTTCCTTCTGCATAATTCATCACTGAGTTAATGTGCAATTATTTTTTTTCCTATGTGAAGTGATATTTCATTATATGATGAAGATGTGCCAAGTCTACGCTCTGGATTCATCCCCCTCCCCTTCCATCATGTATGTGACTTCTGTAGTGTTGGAGGTTCTGACCTGCTGCTGGATTAGTAGCTTCTCAGGCGGCTCTGCTGCAGATTGGGATTGACTCAGTACTCTGACCCCATCCTCTTACTACTAATTGGTTAACCCTCTAATCCAGCTGGCGGTCAGCATTAACACTCTCCAAAGGCAGCTTGGCTGTTTGGCTGAAGCTCAGCCTGCTGCGAGGGGGAAGCTCCTGCCAGGCTCAGTGTCAGTTCATTAACAACAAGTGGCGAGAAACCGCAGATACTTGGTTTGACACGTATGTGTGGGAGGACTGTTGTAAACAGTAAACTTGAACTGCAGCTCTCATCACTTTGAGTGAGGGATGGGCGTGTGGAGCCTTGGCAGCCACTTTGATCTTTTGCAGTCAAGTCGCTCCCTCAGATCTGTGTTCCAAACCCTGTCATCGTTGCTCGTTACAATATAATCAGAACAGTAGTTTTTATTTTGTCACTTTCTTAATCATTATACTGAAACACATTTGTTGTATTCAGCGATGTGTTTAGTTTAGACCGCACAAATTTAATGGGGATCTTAAATGGAGCATATAAGTGGTTTAACATTGGCTGCTTTCCTGCACAGATAAAATGATGCATCAACTAGTAAACTACAACTAATGTACTCTAATGCATATGAATAGTACCTACAGAATTGCACTTCGAGATGACCACCATAAGGACTGTGACGCACCAGTCTACCAGTCGACTGTTGGGTTGTCGGAGATCGTCTTTGGCCCAAATTTTTGCAGTGTGTCCCAGCGCATGGACCACTGTCATGCTGAGTCGGTGAAGCTCTGTACAACCGTTTGTGGCTCTTCTTAGCATCCTGCTAAATTCTTCATAGCTCTTTGGGTTTCCCGTTTTGAAGGTATTTCTTCTCATGCAGGCACTGAAGATACTTGCTAGTTAGCCACTGACTCCAGTCTCTGCTGTGTCCAAGTTCAACAGTTTGGCCCAGACACAGGCCATGTAAAGGGATGCCACTGTCGGCCTTTGTTGCCACTGGTTCTTTGATGTTGCTTCAATGTGTCCAGACCCTAAAAGGTAAACATCTTGGAAGCTTCTACATGGTAATAATGACTTTACAATATTGGTTTGGTATAGGTAGTATGACACTGACTGCTACGTTGGAACTGAAATAGATAAGAATTGGTTTACACAGAGACGCACGTCCTTGTTGCCGAATTGATTGCGGTAGCTTGATTAGATAATAAAGGTGAAGTGGGGGCCACCTTTGAGCCATACCTCCTGCTGTGAGAAATCATGTCGGACAGGTAATCTGAATGCAGATAAACCAGTGCCTTTGGGGTCTTAATTACTTCACGTGTAATCTCATTTTATTGCCATGCACGATCTGCCGGTCTTTCAGTTTGTACTAACAGCATTATGCTCAAAGAGAACAAGATGCCATATGTTCAGGTTGGAGCTGTCAGCTCATATTGGAAGAGATTTCAGGCACCCAGAGTCCTCCTTTCTCTCCATTTGTGTCAGGTACCCCCACCCCCTCTCCCCAACCCCCCACCCCTGTGGCAACCTGTAACAAATGTTAAGGCTAATTGATCCAGCTAATGAAATGGTTCTGCCCCAGACTGAGGTCACGCACATATCTCAGGAATTACAGATGTGCTCATGCTACAAGGCAGGAAACGGTGGCTGAATAAAAAAAAAAAAAAAAAGGAGATAAATGAGTGGTCAAGGGCTAATTATTTGATTTGATGAGTTGAGTTTCCATGGTTGTGTTTGGATGCAAGTCTCTGATTAAATGTTGGTATGATGGCTGATGAGATGGATTTGTAAGAGGGGAAGTTACAGTAAGTGGGCCCCTAATGGGCAGCTGGGGCCTCATGTGTCAACTCTGGACAGAGCCAAGGCATCACGTCAGCAGGATGGTCTCATCCTGTATGTAAAATGTCACCTTTTTGGAAGAGCTGACAGCAAGTCAATTAAGTAGAGTCGCAGGGGGGCTGGAGCCTTACCCAGCTGTCATTGGGCGAGAGGAGCGGTATACTCTGGATAGGTCGCCAGTCTATTGCAGGGCTAACACAGACAACCATTCACACTCACATCTATGGCCAATTTAGAATCATCAATGAACCTAACGAGCATGTCTTTGGGAGGAAGTACCCTAAGAGAACCCACCCAGACGCAGGGAGAACATGCAAACTCCAAAGGCCCCAGTCGGCCTGGTTTCGAACCTGGAGCCTTCTTGTTGTGAGGCATCAGTGCTAACCACCACGCCACTGTGCCGCTTAAAGAAGCTTTAACTCATCAGATAAATGCAATCAGTCATGAATGCAGTCTGACAGATAAACCTGGCCTTATGTTGATTGTGTCTTGTGGTGTTCTTGTTGACGGCTGTCTTCCAAACCAATAATATTTCTGTAGGCAGATTAAGATGAAGGATCGTCGTCCTGTACTTGGAAAGTTGCACATATCTTTAATGTTAAAACTGTTAACTGCCCCCGTAGCAACCACATTCTTCAGTGTCGGCTACACATGACGTTGATGGTTCCGAAATGCCCTTTACCTTTGATTGGTTTCGGCAAACGTTGCCACTACTCCAAAATGGAAACGCGTTAACGTGGACCTAATGTCATGTCGAGTAATGAAGTGAAACAAAATGGCCCTTCAGGCTAACGATTGGCCGGATCCAAACCAAACTGAGCTCTGAGAAACCCTTAGCATAGCAGATTGTACTCTAGACGTAATGTTTAAGGTTTGGCGATCAATAAAAGAAGCTCTTGTATAGGTTTGCAGTTCCTTTGGGATTTCTCTTCTTCAGTCCAACAAGCAGGGATTTGGCATTCCAGAGCTTTCTTCCATTACAATATTGATGAAGAAGCACAGTGATTATCCATTCTTTGTGTGTTTTGTTTGCTTCCCTCTATTTCTCTGTCTGGGTCTATTTGTCATTTTCCTGCTGTTTTCATGAACATATCAATATTAGTTGTTTTTTTTTAGATATTTCTCAACATGCTGTCACTCTCTGTTTACCGCCACTTGTGCCAAACAGTGATGATTTCAGCTCCCTGTGTATCTTTCGGGCAAGATGCTCCAAACCTGCCTGGTAATAGAATATTCCATTAGGAAGCCAGTGTTTTGTATGCCACTCTGTCTCTTTGTTTGTGCCTGTGTGTACAGAATGAGTTAGCGGTGAATGGAAATAAAACTGTGTTGATAAATGTGCTTCCTGCAGACCTCCCATTGCTCATTAAACTGCTACAGAACCAGGAGAGTGTTTGCCTTCGCTGTGTATTTACCATTCGGAGACAGAGGAGAGATGGCACAGCAAGCTGTGTGGTCTCTGTCTGTGCTGGGAAAGCAGTGAAAGAGGTGGGAGACGGTTTCTTTCTCTCTTTCTTTTTTGAGAGCGTTTGTCTGCCTGTGTGTTCACTCTTTTGCACACTCATTCCCCACTTCTAATTTTCTCTATGGAATAATGTGCTTCATTTGAATCCAAGGTCACCTTGCTTCCATTAAAATGCATTCAAATACCAGGAGCCCAGTCAATATTAGCTAGAATTAGAGGAATGCAGATTCCAGGGGGGTGAAATTGATTTCAGACTGGAGCCTATTCTGCACAGACATGGTTTAATGTGGTAAACATGTGTCCCCAGCGCAGCACAGACTGTCTGTCACAGTGTTTCTCAAAGAATAGATCCTTGTCTCTCCTGTGAAGTCCCATTACTTCATTTTGTTGTGTTGTTTTACTTCTCCTGAGGTTTTCTGTGCTCTCTATTGAATAGAAGATGTTATTGCGAAATGTCCATTTAGCACAAAGACTGATGTGATATCATGTTGGTTTATTTATTAATTTTACCTCTGAACAGAACCAGATTATTTCCCCCTGCTTCCAGTCCTTGTGCTAAGCAAACTGTCTCAGGGCTAGAGATTCACATTTTATGAGAATATTGAATTCATGTTCTCCTTGAATGGACAGAAACTAGTTTTACGGCCTTTTCATGTGCTTCTAATTCAGAATGTGGAAACACCATAAATTGTACTCACAAGATTTGCAGATTTTCTTTTCCTTCAAGTGTTTAAACAACACATTAATATTGGTTTCCAGTATTTGTGTGATGAGGTCAGGGGAGCCATGACATACGATTCATTTCCATTTACTTGTCCATAATTGTGGGTGGCGTTAGCTACTTGTGAAAGATGAACATGCATCTTGCTGGTGACGGACTTTGCCAAGTGTGGGTTGGAGTAATTTATGCCATCTTTCTGCATTTTTCTGGCAAGTTGTGAGGCCGAAATGTTCAGACTTGTTGTTCACATGAATTCTCCCTGTCAGGAACCAATTTTTTTCCTGTATCAAAACATCTCTTAAATGTGTAATTAATCTTCTCAAAGCTCTTGTAAAGAATTTTCCCATTTCTTTCTGAAAACATAGGTTTGCGTGTATATTAAATTCATAATAATGTCGACCACATGATTTCAGCACGTTTAATATGACATTAACATTCGTACAGCAGATGGGAAAAATTAACAGACATGTTAAAAAGGTACATTTAGGTTCCCCTTTTGCTGATTGGTTAACTCCAATGTGGACCACAAGTGAAAAAAACTAAAGATTTAGTTCTTCTCATGCTAAATTGTCCAGATTAAATAAATTATTGACCGCACCGATCAAAATTTATTCCCCAAATCCCCGTACGCAGTATTTATGTGCGGAGTCCTCACTTGGAGTCCCACCAGTGATGGTTATGTAGACCTGTAAGTATCCCTCAAACACTGTATGTCCATCATCTCAGAGGTTTTGGAATTCAGTTTTGTTCCTCTGGAAAACTCTTATAGGAAAGAGTTTGGACAGCCAACTTCTAATCATTTCACAATTTTGTGGAATAGCTGCTCTTCTCAAAACCATCACCGCATGTCTTATATACATGTGTATTTTCTAATATACCGAGTCAAGCATGACAGCTGAAGGACACGGCTTAAATACAGTGGGGCATCATGGCAAAGAGACACTGTTTCCCAACAAAGTCGACATGCTTCACACACCACACATACACATACACACACGCTTCTAATAATAATAGGGTGGGACTCCTGAGGAATGTGTCCAGGCAAGCAAAAACATTCTGCTGCTGGTTTGGCAGAAACCGACTGCCAAGTCTTTTAATTTGCCCTCCTACTATTTTCTCTCTCTTGTGCAATCAGGGTTTTGTGTATTTCCATGTAAAGCAGGAGACAAGACAACGAGCCGGGCCTATTTATTTACCAGTCGTTTCAGTCGTGGGGTTGTTGGTGCGTGACTAGAAGACTCTGGAGGCAATGCTGACTAAAGCAGACATGGTGCGTGGATTCAGCTCGGCTGCAGCCAGGAATCTGTCAATGGCCAAACCACAATACAAAATGAGTCCTTGTTTTCTAATAACAGTAGAAAACGGCAGAGGGAAGAACAGATGCATTCTGTGTAGCTACAATATCAGCACATGTTAGAGTGTAAGTTACGCTGAGAGGAAAATTCTATAATTAAATTCAGGTTCGTTGGGACCTAAAATCTACTTCTATATTTAGAAAATGTTCATGACATGTCATTGTTCCGAGGTCATGTGTTCACCCCTCCCCAAACCACAACACAATCGTTAACCCTGCCCATCCTTTTCCATACTGCACATGGAAATGGGTGGAAATGCATGAGTGTTGTGGAAGAATTCAGGTTTGTGTATAATTCGCCTAATTGTGCCATTATTTTCATTTCCTGTCAGATTGAAAGGGGAAATACTTCAAGTGCTGTTACACTCCCAGATGAAAACATGCTGCTTTCTTGCCTTTCATTTGCTACCTTGGTCCAGCAGAATTCATTTTTGTCAGTTCAGTTGAAGGCTTTTGGTATTGAGAGTAGAGCTATTCATAGGGACAGAGTCCCTGCTGTCAGAAAATGACAAATTGCTCAAAACACGCTTGAAAATATGCTATTACATTGTCAATTTCCTGTCCAGTGGTGGTGTTTTTGAGCTGGGGTGAAAATGGGTCAGGACAGTTTAATTTTTCTGGTCTTTTCCTCATCGGGCAGCTTTGATGTTTTCTTTTTAGTTTCTATTTCATAGATGTTTTCGGCACACATCCCTTCTCAGAGATGCGGTCTGCTGCACACATCAACACCTTTTGAGCCGCCCTGTGTATAAAAAAAAAAAAAAAAACAACAACAAAAAAAAAACGGTTTGGATTGGGCTTAGAAGGCCATTGTAAGTGTATCTTGATGATAGTTGTTGGGAGAGGAGAGACCATTACCTCTCCACTCTAACCACAAAGGTTGTTCCAAAGTGGTCTTGGGGTGGAGACCTCTCAACCTTGGAAAGTTTCACATTTTGGCACGTATCCATAGTTTCTTATTTGTTCCAGTGCAGCTACACAACAAAACACCTGTGCCTGTTTTTTTTACAGTTTGTACTTTTGATAGATTAAATTACACACATTACATGATTTTGTATGAGCTGTCAACATAAAAACAAGGAAATTAGCTAATTTAAGGGGTATCTTTAT
This sequence comes from Chelon labrosus, assembly GCF_963514085.1. Taxonomy (NCBI): domain Eukaryota; kingdom Metazoa; phylum Chordata; class Actinopteri; order Mugiliformes; family Mugilidae; genus Chelon; species Chelon labrosus. The sequence goes on along the minus strand of NC_140347.1, from coordinate 12,884,185 downwards.
GGGATTTATTTTCCTTGTTTTCCCATGTATTTGAGCGCAAATGGAACAAAAATTGCAATTTGCAGTCTGTCTGCGGTAGAGCAAGAACATATATCCGGTTTCCACAAAATGGCTTCAGTGTAATCTTGTGCGGGCAATAGCTATTATCGTCAAATTATGGACATTAAAGCTGCCTGTTTTTACCGCTGACAGAATCAGGTTATTACTCGTCTTACTCTGAATCAGCTGTACACTGGAGAAAAAAAAGAAGCATTAACATTAAGAAAAGGCAAGGAGACAGTAAACATGAAAAGGGTCGAGGGAAATATGACTTATCTGATGATAACCTAAACCTGGCTCTGAAGGGCTTCTTCACTGGGGCACACCCATCTACTTAACCCTACATGGCTCACAGTCTATGTTGCATGGTGGCCTTTGCCCACCATCATTGCTCTTACCCAACCACAGAAGTCCCCTCTACTTTCTCTCAGCAGCCATTCATCATTCGGACGCAAACTAATGGTCTGGGCCCTCCCTGTGTCTGCTGCACTCAGGAATTCTGGGGACTCTTTCCAGTCCACCCTCTTGCTCAGCAAGACAGGTGCTGGCGTTAGCTTAAAGCTCGCTGATTCCTTATGATCAATAATTGCGTTAATGTACTTATTATGGGCCTCGGGGTAAGAGTAGGTACATAAGGGAAAAGTGCACAATGGAGGTGAAAAGCACAGGAAACGAATGGTGCTGAATAGTACAAGACGATATATAATGTTTTGTCTAGTCAGGTATGCTGCTGACAGAGCAGCTGGAAATCCATCTGGCATTAAAGAAAAAGTCCACTGAAAATCAATGTTTTGAATGTCAAAAGTTTAGAAAACTTTTAAAACCAAAGTGAAGCAGTGGTGGAATGTAGAAAATGCAAAACTAAATAGTGGAGAAATGGATTTTGCTACACGTGGGGTTTGAGAAAATGCTTGAGTGTTCTTGTTATGTGTGATACACGTGACATGACGAAGTTAGTCTAGGAATCTCTTTGTAACTGCTCTAACTGAATCAATGTGCCAGTCTTCATCTTGACAAACCATTATGTGCTGTTTTTCAGTTATATATTTTGAGTGAGTTTAACATTTGCTGCTGGAGTGCTACTTGGTCTGTAAAAATATTATTGGGCTCAAGGGTTAGCATTTTTTGACATAAATGCTTGACATGTGCAGCTGGATATGAGCTACTAGCATGCTCCACACCTCCAGTGGTTTGGTTTTCTTTAAGTTTCTGTTTTGTGGTGTATTCTTTTAAAGGGGAACTACTGTTTTACAACCTGGAGCTTATTTCAGGCATAAAATACAGTCATTTACTCACCCATATAACTTTTGTATAATTTGTATTCCTTCGGGAGATAATTAGATCAGCGTATATCCATGTAGTGGGAGTGACTGGGGCACCGAAACGCAGCCTTTAAATAACGCATTATCTGCTGCGGTCTGTTGGTCAATCTACAGATCCCGGATGATGATAACAGGTAACTCCGGACTCAACGGGGAATAGCACTAGCGTATCATAACTAAATATTGGTGAAATTAATGAGTTTCGCGGCAGATAATGCGTTATTTAGAAGCTGCGTTTCGGTGCCCCAGCCACTCCCACTACATGGATATACGCAGTTCTAAATATCTCCAGAAGGAATACAAATTACACAAAAGTTATATGGGTGAGTAAACGACCGTTTTATGCCAGAAATAAGGTCCAGGTTGTAAAAAGTTCCCCTTTAAGAAGCCCAACAGTGTCCTCGTAAAAACTTGCTCTTCTTTTCCTGACTCATCAATGTTGTGTCTGTTTTCTGTTTCTGAACCTTAATCACAAGTGACCTTAGGTCCTCTGGGATACTGAAGGTACAATGTGTTTTTTTTTTTTTTTTTTAATGTGTGTGTGTTTGGGAGTCTGCCAAACCCCGTCCCCCATAACCAAGGACATCCATTACTTTTCGATGAGCCTCAGTGATGCCATTATGTGCCCTTGAGAATCACGGTAGGGACATAAAGCACAAGATGTTCGCTTCCTTTGGCTGTACCCTGTGGTAAACCTTGAGAAGCACGTCCCTGGGTTCTTGGCGTTTTTGTGGCCCTCCTCGAGTCTTTCTGACGTCATGCCCAGGCAGAGAGGAATGCCATCTGTCACCGTCGTGGAGTCAGGAATATCTCCTGGGGTCCAGAACATGTCCCTCGCCTCCTCTTTTAGGCAACACGTGTAAAGCCACAGTGAATCAATCAACAGGTATTTATAGTGCAATGTGATAGACAATATAAATGAAATCCCTTTGTTGTCAAATGTAAAATAAGTGTCACACTAAGGGAATTAAAGGGGAACTACTGTTTTTTACAACCTGGACCTTATTTCTGGCATAAAATACGGTCTTTTACTCACCTATATAACTTTGATGTCATTTGGAGTCGTTCGTCAGATATTTAGATCCGCGTATATCCATATAGTGGGATTGATTGGGGCACCGAAACGCAGCTTCTAAATATCGCATTAACTGCCGTGAAACTCGTTCATTTCACCATTTTTTTTTTTGTTATGATACGCTAGTGCTATTTCCCGTTGAGTCCAGAGTTATCCGTTATCTGTTATCTATTTGTGGACGTGCAGGGGTTTGTTGTTCTTTGGCCAGCTGTTCCTCTCTCTGCCTTCGCATCCTCTTTTCAACGAGCTCCTCATCCGAATACTCTGGCTCAACGGTAAGAACGTCCATCATAAACAAAGTCGTCCTCCACAATCTCAGAATCGGAAAAATATTCAACCATGTTGCAAAAACGTAGCAGTGGCACATTACAGGTAGACAAGTCATGTGGGGTGCGCCCGGCGCTCAGAGATGACATCATCCAGGTCAGAGGTTAGTAGGTCATTCTACTAATAACAGCTAACTCTGGACTCAACGGGGAATAGCACTAGCGTACGATAACAAAATATTGGTGAAATTAACGAGTTTTGCGGCAGATAATACGTTATTTAGAGGCTGCGTTTCGGTGCCCCAGTCACTCCCACTATATGGATATACACAGATCTAAATATCGTCCGAATGACTCCAAATGACACCAAAGTTATATGGGTGAGTAAACAATCGTATTTTATGCCAGAAATAAGGTCCGGATTTTTAAAAACGGTAGTTCCCGCCCCTTTAATAGATTAAAATATAGGGAAGATGAAAATCACTCATTAAGTTTCCCTTTTCTCTCATCTCTCAACTTATCTCTTGCATTTCCTGGAGCCACATGCCACATTCTCTGTCGGTGAATCAAAAGGAAACAAAAGACATAAGAAAAACTTGTTAGGTGTGATTCACTGTTTCTGGCCTCTGTCCTTCATTTCTAAGCAAGGCCATGCGTAGCTCGATTTCCCCTCCTTTCCTTCCCCTCAACCCTCCTCCATGCTCTGGAGGAATATCTAATGCTGTTGCCCTTGCTGTCGGTATAGATTGTGAATTCCAGTTATGGCGCGTCTGAATCATTGGTATTCAGAGAGCAGGGCACAAGTGGCGGATGTGCCTAGCAGAATTGACATGTACAGGTTTATTGAAATACTCTCCCCGTTCTCCCGGTAATTGCTCTCGGTCTTGCCTCGGCTCCTCTGTTTCCTTCCTACTCTCCGTCGCCCAACACTGCGCCTCTCAATTTCTCTCATCTTGTCCTTTTCCCTCGTCCGTCTCCCACTATTTAGTACATCCCGTGTTACTGCGTCCACCGCCCCATTTCATCATCTTCCTTTGTCTCTGTTAAAATTCTCTCTAGCTTCCTTTCTCAGTTTTCATCTTCATTATCATTCTCCCCACTCTCTCTTCTGCTTCCTCCTTTCACCTGTGAGATTGGAGTGGAGGATAACTGAGATTCCATCACGGCTCTCATGAATAGGTTATGCTGATGTCACTGACACCGCCGCACCTCATAAATACACAACTTATTACCTGCCTCTCTGTGAAGCGCCTCGTTCATATTGCCTAACTAGCTTGTCTCTTAGGATATATGGAATTTGTGCGCCGTGTCTTGCATTCACTGTAACACCACAGCAAATATATGCAAATCTTATCTTCAGTTCACCTGCGCTGGATGTCATCCTTGCTCATCTGTTCGTGTTTGGGAGCAGACGGTATGTAACTTCTTCCACCACACTGCTTTCAACTCTGCCTCTTTTATAGCTACGACAAACAGTGCTCTTCATTCACAGATGACATGGTGTGAATCACATCTTTTCTTACTGTTTTTCTCCTTTTCCGATGTTCCACAATTCCTTTTTTTGCCGTTACTCTAATGCTTGTACAACATCTTCTTTGGATTCTCTTACATTTTCTCGAGCTGTCTCTGCTGTACCCCGCTCTCTCTCTTTGTGAACTCCTCGGGGCTGTCCCAGAGGGACTAGTAACCGTCTGTGTGCAGTTTTCTCCACCAAAATCCCTGTGTTAGCATACATCAGATACTGAGTGTACTTAACATTGGTCTTCCTTCATGCAGCGGTGGAAGTGATACAGAGTTCATTTAGGATTACAGCTCTGCCTGGAATGAGTGCGGCTCTGGAGGCAGACCTGGGTTGTTAACAAAGACAGAATTATGAACGGCACAGGCAGGAGGAGGCTGAAAATCACCCAGACCAGTTTAACCTCACACTCATCTGAGGGCCGTGGAGAATCCTCCTCTTTATAGCGCTATCATGTGCACCATGCAGGAGCTAGGGAGATAAGGAAACGGGGAGAGTTCGGCGTTTGCTTGTGGGTGTCAGTGAGTTGCCAGCATTAACGGGGCAGCCTTCTAACAGGCCAGAAATAATCTCGCTAGACGTCGCATCCAGTGCGTTGCGGAGCAGCGTTGCCGCGGGGTAAGAAACCTCACATCTCATGCAGCAGAGGTCCACCGTGATATGCTAGTGGTCATCTCCAGATGGCTGGACGCCGAAGCGCAGTTTGACTTGGCTTTGCTCAATGATGCATGTAAGCCACATTGACCACCAGTGTGATCATCTGACCTTGCGTCCCTCTGTCATGTTTCTGTCGCTACCCATATTCAAGACAGACAGCAGTGTGATCTCTTTGTCACTACGTATTATTAATGAGCTGCATGCTTTTCTTCATGTAAAATCTTGGTCGCTGCAAGGAACCGGCAGCACTAATGCACTCTTGGTTAATTGGTTTATTAAACTCTGGAGTTTAATAAAAGAAGAGACTCATGTTGGACACTCTTCACATTGTAAATGGGGGGTAATGAGGTGAGAAACAATGGCACTGGGTGGGAGAAGCAGGTGTCGAGGGTGGGTATCTGTACCAAGGAACAGGACGGACTTAAAGGAAGGATACCAGTGAGTGTGATGGTTGATGGATGGATGGATAAACAAAGTGTGTAGAGAGGCGTGGAGGGGCTCTAACTGCCTGCTGGCTCTCCCCATAGGAACAGCTGTCTCCCAGACTGTAACAGATGTAGATTCGCAGAGGGGGGAAGAGATGGTCTGACAACTCCTTTAGGTCTTTTTGCTACTTGTCTTTTGCTGGCAAAAAAAATAGTATATTTCCATGTCACTCTGCTTTAATTACAGCTTGAGAAAAGTCTTTGGGGTATAACATGAAAGCGATTCTTACACTGTCAACAAGTAATTTCATGGGCCTCTCAATTTTTTAAATTTACAGTTCCCTCCCTGTCCCTCAAAAATCAGCGGTCAATCCACCAGTCCACCGTAACTTATAGCCAGTCACTACTGTGAGCTGCCCAAACCAGAACGTCCCCTAATGAACAGCCTAAATTAAATCACGTCCGCCGAAAAGAAATGTTTTCAATTTGTTTACCTCCCAGAGGCTTTGAATGGAGAATAGATTAAAGATGGCTGGTAAAAGATAGTCTGGTTTGTCCGGATTTAATAGTGGATGTTGAGGAAATGGAATGTAATCAATAGCTCAACTCACAGAGGGTGCTACACATAGAAGATCTTATGTGAGTAATGGTGTAACCCGCCTCATATTATAATACCCTTTGTCACATCCTGGTCAGAAAATAAAAATATAATATAATTGCAACAGAGGTGATTTAAAGGTGGGATGTAAAGTTAAATAACAGTAAGGATTAGGGACGCACCAAAAATTGTTGGCCGAAAAAACACTTTTGGGCCATTTTCGGCCAAAAATTGCTGCGGTTGTTGCTTGCATCATCACAACACCCTGTTTCGGCCGTGTTGTTTCGGCCGAAAACCGAAAATGCACTTTCGGGCAATTTTCGGTTTTCGGCCGAAAATTTTCGGTGCATCCCTAGTAAGGATGAATAAATACCCTTGTGTCACATCAGTATGTGAATGTTTATAGTGAATGAATGTTACATTACATGTTTCGTTTAAGAAGGAGCAGATGTTGCAGATGTTCCAATCCACTGAATTTAATTTCCAAGGTACTACACTGTTATATTAAAGATACTATTTCAGGCTTAAGTGTGATATTCATCCAGGAAACACTGCATGCCAAGTTAGAACCGGAGTGTTTTATGTTAGTTTCAAGTATTTAAACACTGAGCCTTCCTTTTCTTTCATGAGCTGATTATCATCTCTGTGTATGCAGGAGTCAACCTTTTATACAAGCGCATGTCAAATCCCACACTGCTGCTGATGTATGTAACCTAGTTCTGGTACCAGAGTTTCACTTCCCGCCTGCATTTTAGGTTCATTTAAAGGGTACTGAGAGTTTTTTTCTGGATGTGTGACTGTGTGTATGTGTGTGTGTGCGTCTCACAAGCGTAGCAGCTCGTGCGATTGCGTGTGGGTTTTTTCTCTCATCGTAGCAAATTATCTTCTTCATTAATTTCGACATAAGAGGAAATTAGCCTGTTCTCTGCTTGAGGCTACGTCTAAATTGGAACGACTGCGGTAATCCAGCGATTTCAAGGGCTTGAGAGGCTAAGCCTATTCTCAGCTCGAGTCGTCAAATAATAAAAAAAAAAAAAAAAAGAAAAGAAGAAAAAAAAAGGCTGTGACATTTCTAAGTGACATTCGTGATTGATCTTGTTCAAGGTTATCGGAAGGCCTTTCATGGTTTGTTCAAACATCTGTGCGGTCATGGTGTGCTGTTTCCGTTGTCACTTTTACGTTCAGGATCTCTGTATCGTGATCGGTGTGAGATCCAGGTTGGAAATGGATGACTGTAGCATAAACACGCTTTTGTGTGAAGGTTTTTTCTTCAACAAACTAAATGTGCAACACAAGCCTCACATGATCCAAGTAGGTTTGATCAGGTTCTCAGCTTTGCTCCACCATTTCTCTGCTCAAGAACCTGTGTTGCCATGTTTTCTCGTGTCACCCAGTCCTGTTTGCCTGGCTTCGTGCGGGATTGTGTGGGATGCGCCGAAGCCAGGCGGACTCTCCGGAGAGCCGGCGGCAGACTCCAAATACAAAGTATTTGACTTGGGTGTCAAAGGACGCGCGCTCAGACACTTGACTGTTGAGCTGCCCACCCAGAGGCTTGTCTTAGCGGCTGTCAACCGGACAGAAAGCGGCACAAGAGAATAGGAGGGGAGGGGGGGAAAGAAGAAGAGGAGGTTAACAGCTGAGACAACCATGTAGCGTACTGTATCCTGCCCTGTGGGACGTCTATTGAGTGAAAGTGCTCCGTGGCTCGGTGGTTTGCGGCGCAGCTCGGCATTGTTCTGAACACAAGCACTGTGTTGCATGTGGATTAGCTTTTTTTTTTTGTTTTTTTTATTGTGAGATCCTTTTTGTTTGTTTTTTTTTGGATTAGCATTAGCAAGGCAGTATCTACTTGCAGTACTGTGATATTCTAATGTAATCTCAGTTCAGTCTTTCTAGCTCTTGGGTTCATTTATAGAGCAGATTTTCAGGGCAGGTTGTTCCCTGGGGTGCCTCACCGCTTCCCTAAGTTATACCCAATTATGTTTGTTTTGACAGCCGTGCTCATACATGCCACGGGAATTTAGCATCAAAGCTACTGGGTAAAGAAATTACATCGCTAAAATGCGGTCATAAGTGTGTTGTAGTGGCCATCTGATCATACGCCAGCGGTTTAACATCATAATTCGACTGCGACAAAGAACCTAGTCCCTTGCACTCTGCTGCTTTTAGTCAGGCGGTAATATGTTTTAGTACCGGTAGTTTCTTTTTAAGTAGCACCCCTGTCAGGTGTAATTTTGAACTCGTCACTATCGGCCGTCAAATTAGCACAAATGGCTCAAACCGGGTTCCTTTAGTTGTGCGGCAGATAACATTTAACTAGACAGAGCTTTTTATGTGAGACGTGGTGGATTTGCTTTTAATGGTCAGATTAAATGGACATCAACCTGGAGACGCTATCTGAGGTGACATCTGGCCTGTCAGCACAGCATGAGGCTTTAATAATTAACTTTAAAGCACGCTGTGATAAGGACGATCGTTTCCCTGTAGTGAGATAACACCTCATCTACCTCATCTGATGTTGAGAGCTGATGTACATGTGCAGCGGACTCAAAGCGTATATATAGATATCACTGAATTTTCTTTTTAATTTGATTAGTCAGGAATTAATCCGGGAAAATCTAAGAATTTTCAGATCCTGTGCAGTTTTGGGACTAATATCAGGCCTTTTTGCTACTCAATAGCTTTTTTTTTTTTTATCATCTTATCTTAGTGGAGTTCTTTAAAATATTAATTCCCCAACCTTGATTCCTTGAGTGAAGCCAAAGCACATAAATCAATGTTTTAACAGAAAAACTCTCTTTTTTTTTTGCAAACATTACAGTATTTCACACTATAAACCTTTCATAATAATTCAATTTAGGTTTGTTTGCTTAATAAATAAAGCCAAAACTATGTGGTACCTTTGTTGCAAGCCCGGTTGAAGGGAAGCAGCTTCGAAGCATTTTAGGAAAATAAGGATTTCTTGCAGGCTCAATAAAAACAACAAAGCACCGAGTGGTCTGTGCCAACAGTGCTGATGATGCTGGCTGCAAGGTGTGAGCAAGAAAGCGTGTGGGTGGACAGGGGGAAACTAGGCTTTCTGTTTCTTCTGCTGGTGTTAACCTGACTCCAGTGCTGTGTGTCCGCATGCTTCTGCTAAAGCCCATATCACACATGTTTCTCTCGTGCTCACTTATTTTCCACTGTTAATGGTAATGGCTGTGTCTTCCAGATACCTTTGAAGTTTAAATCAGTCACATGCAATGGATTTTCATTGTGACGCCAAGTCGGTGTAAATTTCAGTTTTGAACATGGCTAGATAAAAAAGACTGCATCTAGCTGTCGTGATCTGTCAGTAACAAACAGACATCTCTGGCAAACTGGAATGTATGACACAAATCAGCTTACTCCACCATAGCTGTTATCTACATTATATTTTCCACTGGAAGTTTTTCTTCTCCTTGCATCACTCCGGTCTTCTCTCCTTCTTTACCCGTAACTGAATAGAGGTGGGCGGCACAGTGGCGTGGTGGTTAGCACTGATGCCTCACAGCAAAAAGGTTCTGGGGCCTTTCTGTGTGGAGTTTGCATGTTCTCCCTGTGTCTGTGTGGGTTCTCTCTGGGTATTCTGGCTTCCTCCCACCGTCCAAAGACATGCTTGTTAGGTTAACTGGTGATTCTAATTTGGCCGTAGGTGTGAATGTGAGTGTGAATGGTTGTCTGTCTCTCTGTGTTAGCCCTGCGACAGACTGGAGACCTGTCCAGGGTGTACCCCGCCTCTCGCCTGATGACAGCTTTACCATAAAAATGTAATATTTGGATATTCAGTCAAAAGTCGAGGCCTTGTCAGAGCCCTCTTACATTCCTTGAAATTCAGGGTAGTTACATTTGTTATCTTATCAGAGAGAATGATGTTCAACCGAGGGGCAGTTTGGCAGCCATCCTTTGTTGCCTCTGAAAGTGTTTGAATTAAAAACATTGTCTTTGTAATTGACAAGTCCTTACAGAGGAAAAAAACCCTAACTAAGTAAGTGGTCCAAACAGATACATTATTCATAGAGCTCATAAGATATTCCTCTTCTGTTGAAATCCCCCTTTCTAAAAGATGCCGCTGAGGGGGGGCTGAGAGGAAATCCAAAGATGTAAAGAAACATGGAGCAGCTCTTTCAAGCTGTCAGTTGTTCAGTTGTGCCTTTAGAGTCTAAAATTTGAGGCCGTTACAAAGGAAAGGAATATGTTCGCACATTTTGATCAAAACATTTCTTTTAGTTTACCCATCCTGTGTTGCCCTGCAAATTTCCTGTAAATGTTGCACCATATACATTAACTCCAGAAACAACCAAAGAATTGATCAGTCCAGTCTCTACATCGCGGTGAGCGCCTTCCTTCCTATGCCGTGGTTTGTTTTGACCGGAAAAATAATCCCAGAGCTGCTCATTAGAAACGGCCTTTCTTCCCACCGGTGTTCCAGCACTCTTAACCCGCGACTGCCATGTTGCTCGAGCAGAGCCACGCTTAGCTAACCATCCCACCAGGGACGGAGAACTGGGGAGTGAAGGCCACTCACAGCGGTGCCAGTCACCGCAGAAGCGGCAGGCACAAGAAATAATGAGAAATGTCTCGACTGGATCAATCGAGGGATCGATATCACACTGCACAGTGTTTGGTGGCCGTTGTAGCAGCTCAGGTGAGCAAATATACCTTTAAGGTTTACTGAGGTAATTATATTTACTATCTCTTGTAGAGATATGTAAGAAGTAGTACTTCTTAGATCACACACACCCTGATCTGTGCAGTATCATCTTTACATTGTCACTTTCTTCTGTTAAATGCTTTTATGCTTTTTTTATATAATTATTACTGGTCACATAGGAGTGTTAATTCATGTTCCTTCTACTGTGTTGATTGTATCTCTGCTTTTACATCTCCGAGATGAAAGAACACTTCCTTGCTGCTTCCCTTAACCAAATCAAAACCTTTCATCTTGCTGGAATTATGCTGCATCCATGGAGCACAAGTTATTTTTAGTGTGTTTTTGGACCAGCCTGTGATCAGATTCAAATGAGTGTGAACGCGAGTCTTTCGCAGTCTTTTCAATCAGTGCAGCTGCAGCTTCAAGTGCTTCAACTTGAACAGATCTTGGAAACAAACAAGTTTAATGTGGTAATTTAGAAATTGCTACACTATCGGCCCGGGCAACAAGAAACGACAAGGCAGTGTGTGAATACTCGAGATCTTCAATGTTTTAGCGACAGTCGATGTTTCTCTTCCCCCTCCGTCTTCATCCCCGCAGTTTGAAGGTGCTGCTGTTGTATCATTTCAATGAGCACCACAAATGGCAATTACAGCAAATGCCAGCAGTATTATTTGCATGTAAATTGCCTCTTACATTTATATGAGGTCCGTTTTTACACCCCCCAACACTGTATTTTATGTTTGTCATCCATAAGACTGCGTCTGTGGGACTGACTGAACTGCCACTTGTTTTGATCTTTTAAATTCTGGTTTATTAGTAAAATGAATATGTAGGATAATTTTATGGAACTTTGCATGGACTGTTTCCTATTTTATTGTTTGTACAGCTGCTTGAATTAAAACAGTAGCGTCGTCTTCCTTTTGCCTGGACATTCTTGCGTACTTGGAAAACCAATTCATGTATTTGTACTTCGCATTAAGCACATTCCTCTAAATCTCAAGAATACATCCATAGCTTTCTTTAATCTGCTCTCGAGAGAGGAGGATTTTCTTCTGTGTGACTCTGCATATCTCAGCCACCTCCCTGTACAGCCAGTTATTTGCTGTAAATAGCTGGCCCTCTCCGGGGAATGCTTTATGGCCTGTGACTGCCGGGATAGTTGCTGTACTTTACAGTCTACTCACGGTCGGTTCTTTAATCTGTGTTCCTATTAAATGTTTGCTTGTTCTCGCTTTGCGTTTCCAAATATTAGATTAAAAGCCATTATTAAAAATGCACTGCTACTGGAAGTATTTCGCATTTATCACACAACTAGTCATGTAAAGCAAAAAAATATATATATTATATTTACTGTAATCTTACAATAAATGGTTATCCTTTAATAGTAATTGTTAGAAATAACGTGTTGTGATATTATTAGTACATAATATATGTAACACCATGACATTAAATTAAATCAGCACATTTGTTCCCATGTAGATATTTTCCTTTTGAAGTAATGCTTTGCATGATGGGTGATGGTTAGAGGGACATAAAGCTATTAACATGCCATTTAGTAGGAGCACACAAATGCATGAGCAGTAATAGAGAAGAAATGAAGTAAGAATTTAGGGGACAGGAGCTCGGTGTGAGGGTGAAGAAAGTAGAGGACATATGCTTGTTGCGAGGGACAAGAAAGTAGAGGACATGTGCCTGGTGCGAGGGACGAGAAAGTAGAGGACATGTGCCTGGTGCAAGGGACGAGAAAGTAGAGGACATGTGCCTGGTGCGACGGGCGAGAAAGTAGAGGACATGTGCCTGGTGCGACGGGCGAGAAAGTAGAGGACATGTGCCTGGTGCGACGGGCGAGAAAGTAGAGGACATGTGCCTGGTGCGACGGACGAGAAAGTAGAGGACATGTGCCTGGTGCGACGGACGAGAAAGTAGAGGACATGTGCCTGGTGCGGGGCACGAGAAAGTAGAGGACATGTGCCTGGTGCGAGGGACGAGAAAGTAGAGGACATGTGCCTGGTGCGACGGACGAGAAAGTAGAGGACATGTGCCTGGTGCGGGGGACGAGAAAGTAGAAGACATGTGCCTGGTGCGGGGGACGAGAAAGTAGAAGACATGTGCCTGGTGCGGGGGACGAGAAAGTAGAGGACATGTGCCTGGTGCGGGGGACGAGAAAGTAGAGGACATGTGCCTGGTGCGGGGGACGAGAAAGTAGAGGACATGTGCCTGGTGCGGGGGACAAGAAAGTAGAGGACATGTGCTCAGTACATCACCCACAGAAGCCTAGGGCTATAGCAGCATAACTAAGGGATGGTTCAATGTCCCCTGAGCCAGCCATGGAGGACTTTGTCTTTCTATTTGAGGCCAATCTCATAAATAAAATATGTCTCCCACAGATCTGTATGTTCCATTGTTGATATTTTGATGCTTGGCTAACTGATCCGGAACTACTTCGACCTGAATGAGTCAGTTTCTTGAGATTTCGCAAAAGTACGCTTTTTTTTTATTTGACCGTAATGAATGTCCCTCCCTATACTCAGTACAGAACTGCAAAGGTTAAGGCCAAGGGATCTGACATCAAGGAGAAACAAAGCTTTGTATAGAATCAATTCAGAGCAGAGGACATGCGTAACCCACAGCCTGAAGCTACCAAAAGTTTTGCTTTGAAAAGTATTCAAAAATGCCTTTTTTATGACTCACACTTTATGTTGCTCTGCTGTCCTTCACGCAGAACTGACTGTTAAAATACTGCACACACTCATAATTGTACCAGATATCACAGCCTCACATCAGTGAATAACAAGCGTCCAATACCGTTATTCCACAGCCGTTTTATGCAAACATTGCGCAGGAGTAATGAAAGCAGTCCCAGTAGGTGGACGGCTTAGACATGAAATGGGCTGAGGGGGATGTTCAGTGCTCTAGGCAGCGTTTCAGCCTCTGGAACGGCACAACGGGAACGGGACTTTTTTTTTTTTAATGCAGAAGAAAAAAAACATGATACTGCAGCAAGGCAAAGGACTATGAAATTGTTTGTGCAAACATTTCTTAGTGCTCCTGACGGGGAAATGAGTTTTCTTATCTGACATGTGGAATGTGTTGCCCTCGGTGAGTGACCTTGTTTATGCTTTAGATGTTCAGCGTACTCTATGGATAAATTAATTTGGAGCTCTTCAACTTTGCGTCCTCCATTGAGAGAAGAAATTGTGCTTCTACTTGAAGCAATTTTCAACTTGAGGATCCCTGGAAATATTAACAAGTGTGCGTTTCTGTTGAGTGCACAATGGCGAGTGTTCGACTATAACCACAAAATATCTTCCCAACAATCAGAACGCAAACCCGTGACTCTTATATAAATGCATCTGACTTCCCAGCAGCAAGGCAATTGTTCATGCATTTAAATAGGAATATTATTATAATGATACTTCTGCTTATAGATTCTGCAGTTCTGCCAGTCTGTTAAGTCTTCCACATACCATTGAACAGTAATCTGTAATTGGTTTAAGGCTGCGGGGGCCCTGAAAGAATGAGCTCAGACATTTGACCCCTTGCAGTCGCAGTTCCCAATGATTCCACTATCAATCTCCTGCTCATGCAGCCACTTTTACAGATGCGCCATTACAGCTGTCCGCTACAGCTGCCAAGACGTGGAAATTTCACATTACGCCGTCTGGCAAAATGTCAGTATTAAAACAAACCTTTAAATTAGAAGCAGAAGGAGGAGTGACACCTTGGAAGACCTTTGTGCTGTTTCTCCAGGTGCTCAATGAGAAATCAGATTCACGGCCATGAGAGCGATTGCCTTTCTGTGATCTTTGTCAATTGGAATTGTACAAGAGGCCTTTTTTTGTAAGGAAATAAAATCTTCAGTTGGTGAGTTTAGTAGTGTTGTGTGCGACTTCTGCGTCACAGGACTCTCTCCAGAGACAAGGGAAGTAATAACCTGCATGTCTCTAACAGCAGACAGTGGACAACAGCAGATCTGTATGGCATCGATGTGTCGCACTGCGAGTGATGCAAAAAGAAAGTGAGTTTGTGATTGGGATTGCTTTTCAAGTTACCCCAAAATTTGGCCGAGATCCTATTTGCAAAGATTTTTTTTTTGTTTTTGATCTCATCTGGATCCAAAAACCAGATATGAACTTGAGTTAAACTATGTGTCTATCAGTGCTACAGGCCAAAACATCACATGTAGAAGCTTTCAATATTTCACAATTATAACTTTGATTTTTGTGGAAGACTGTTGCACTGTAGAGGAAGGTAGTTGTGATTACCAAAGAGCGTCTGGACGTCTTTGTGGATCCATACACGTGGAACAGAGGCTGTTCATTTCAAACCCAAATGCTTTACCATTGCTGTAATAGCGTGGATTAATGGGTGTCTGTGGAAAGTTCTCATCATTTAACAGGTAGGTCTACCCAACAAGCGTAGAGGCCCGAAGTGTTTTCCGTTAAATATGATAAAATACCTCAGGTGCTGCTACTGATCTGTCCAAAAAACGTTTGCTATCCAGCTGAGAAGAATGTCTTTCTGAGCTCAAATGACATCAGTCAGACGATTCTCCAAAGCCAGACCACAATGGATTACTATGAAAATCTTGGAAGGCAAGCTTTTATGTACACTTTCATGTGTGGGAGTACCTTTTTATTTAAGAGCACCGTTTGTGCTTGCAGGCAGTTAGGTGAGACTCTTAGGTCCCGGGGGTCTCTGCGTTACATCAAACGTAGTTGGGCCATTTCTTAGCATAATTTTGTAGCATGTTTGAAGAGGCTTACTTGAGCAGAAAATTGAATATAAAACTCTTAAGTCATCACGCTCATATATTATCTTTTGAGAGCGAACGTGGTTGCCAACAGGGGGTTGTCTGCAGAAATGAGAGAGAGCGATTACACTGGAGGCTCTTTGAAGAATGCCATGGTTGCGTCGTTTAATAAATGTTCTCAGAATAATCAGTAATAAAAATGAATGGAAAAGAAGTTTCAGCTTCTTAAAATAGGTTAGCATCAGTAAGAAGGAAGTGTGTGGGAGATGCAGCCCATCGGCACATAATGTGCAGCGACTAAAAGCTGTGTTAACATTTGAAAGTATCTCTTGTGATGGGACTTTGTCAGCGAGGTGGGGTAGTTGCATCCGCGGGGTGTTTAGTCTGGCCGCAGTCTTCGTCCTCGGCTCAGTTTATGCAGCTGTCATGACTGGTGGGGAAGGGCCGGCGTGTCATCTTTCTCTTGCGTTAGCGTTAGCCCAGAATCTCTAGCTTTGGCTGCGGTTTTCGTCCATCCATGTTAGAGCATTGGGCTACCAGTTGCTTTTTTTTTTTTTTTTTTTTTTTCTCAGTGTTTTCAGATTTTGATCTTTTGTCCATCCATAACTCCCAAGTGCACCCTTGGGTTTGCTATTTTGGAGGCATTCCATCTATTCATCGGTTTCTCTTCTTGTAAATGTACGCATTGTTCCAATAGCCCACTTCTCATCCAGATTTCTTATTGCCCAACACCTGACACGGGCCTTGTTTATCTGGGCAACATCTAAGCTGTGATGGGTTGAGTTACATTGCTCTTGGTCACAAAAAAAAGGGCCTGCCAGGACCAAGAAAAAAAGTACCCGTACGAATCTAGGTTTGACCTGAGCCATACGATCCGTGGATTCAACCTACCTTATATCCAGCCTGGACTGTTGGTGGACTGTTTTCGTGGCACACTTTAGGTGCCTTAATACCAATGTCTGAATTCTGCAGCCTATGATGCCTTTATAGCTGCAATTCAGTCTTCAAACAGCCTATTCCAAGCTGAGAATGCAACATGTTACACAGTAAAGGTAATCTCGAATTGGTTTCATGAACGTGAAAGTGATTTCAGTGGCCCATCCAGTCACCAGGGCTCTACACAGCCCAGCGCCTTAGGGATATGGTTGAATGGGAGGCAGTACAACTTTTGAATAATCACCTTTCTATTTCAAAAAGCAGTTGTTAAAACTATTTTCCTGGAGGGAAAGTAAAACACAAGATGCAAAGTCCAAGATTGTGCTATTGATAAATAATGTCTCCTAATCTCACTGAGTTAATCGTTTCCCGCCAAAATGACTTCACATTTCTTTCTTGATCACTTGTTTTCCCTTCTTTCTAAAATGAAGTAAAAATGTTAGCGGCGCACCGTAACGGATGAGGTGATCGTCCCGAGGCTGAGCTCACAGTGAGACATTGGATCTTATTGATTTGTCATTCCCGCGTTGGGAAATCGTTTGGGTTATGATGGAATCCTCATCCGCGGCCATCGTTGTCACTCATAATGACCCCTGGAACCTTAATTCTTTCCATCTGTCTCCTCTGTCACACCGCGGGGATTAATACAGCAGCCGAACCCTGTGTTCGATAACCCATTTACTTTACCTCGTTTTTCACTTTGTTTTTCACGTCAGTGGACTACGCTGTGAAGTGAGATGGAAATGCTCCAAGACTGTAACGTAATTACTTTAATTATTCAGTAATTTTCATCAACCAGTCATTATTTATCCAATAACTTGGTGTGTTTTCCCCCACCGATACTTCATTCCTCAACCTAGACTCTGCTGACCTGCAGACTAGGTCAAATGCTCGGAGCCGTATTCATTAATACAAAATGCTATAAACCTAGGCTCTCACCTGTCTTCTTCCCGTTCATTTGAGACTAGATTTATTGTAGTGAGACTTTGTGGCTGCTGTGTCTGATTGCTCTGTTGTCCTCTGTTCTTT
Organism: Chelon labrosus; assembly: GCF_963514085.1. Classification (NCBI taxonomy): domain Eukaryota; kingdom Metazoa; phylum Chordata; class Actinopteri; order Mugiliformes; family Mugilidae; genus Chelon; species Chelon labrosus. Next base: position 12,866,891 of record NC_140347.1, on the reverse strand, counting down.
TGAGGTCCGTACACTGAGAATGGGTGGACCTCTGGGTGGACTTCTGTAAAAGTCTTGTTGGCTAATAAGTAAACGTACCTATACTCTTACATATATATGGCAACAGAACTCTGCTTTAGTTTTTAGCCTTCGGTCATTTTCGTTAAGTCTCCGCTGAGTTAATTCATGGACAAGAAAAACATATCTGCACACATCTGAGTGATAATTCATTTCTTTTTCAATCACCTTGTTTTAATTAAAAAGGGAAAAAGTGGTCTGTGGGAAAAAAAAAGAGAGCTAATCTTTATTAATTGGGCTTTCTGCTCCGCTGCTTTGCTGAAGGGATTGTTATAAAACATTCTCAGAAGTCACATGACGCTTCATTTATCATCAGCTGGAAACCTTGCCTTCAGCGCACGTGCACACGCAGTTTTTTTTTTTTTTCTCTTCAGTTTTTCTAGGTGGGATGCGTTTTTCCATCCCCCTACTGCCTTGTCTTTCACTGTCTCTCAGGGTTTGATTACAGGTCTGGTGCAATTCATCTATCGCCACCAATGAAGCAATCTCTCAGCGACGTTCCCGAACGCTCGCTCGGGTCAGCAGTCATCCCTCATTTAGCCGCTGGGTTTGGTGGTTAAGCCTTATACCTCTGGGTGCCATTGTGCTCTGAGGTCAGCTGTATATCAGGAGGGAGGTGATGTGGCTTGCTGGAAGTGCCTTTAGTCAATATCTGCTGTCAGAGATCCTCCAGCCTGTCTCTAGCCAGACCCCTTCTATATTATCCTTGTATCTGTGATTAAAGTTAAAAGAGAGGAGACATTCTCGTCTTGGAGAACAAAGATCACCCAATGCGCAACTTTTATCTCACAGCCTCAGATCAACAGGTGTTTGTTAGCGTTGCTGTCGTACATTTTTGCGCGTATATCTCTGGATTTTTAATTAATCCCGTATTTAACCGTCTGTCTCTTCAAACGCTTCCCAGGTTTACAACCCAATTATGCCGCTGCTCAAGAAAAATAAGTCACAATTTATGCATTATATCGCTACTCACAGTTGCATGTCTCAAATTGCCTGCGGCCCTGTGTCAGGAAATTTGCATATATACATAATCCACTTATGCTGCTGTGCTTGGTCGCTGCATGGTCGTCCATACTAATTACATGGACCCTGGTTCACTGCGATGGCGTATCTGTGCAGCGGACTGGGAATTAAGTGGCGTTTCCCGTGGGCATGTCAGCGCCCTTTGAGTCTCCTGCAGCTACCTCTGCTGCTGCAAACTCAGGTCACAGGTTTTCTGGGTCTTATTAAAGTACTGCCAAAGGCAATAACAGGAGTCTTTATTGCCTGATAATTCTCTCTTTGGTAAAGCCTGTGTTTCCATGATAACGGCTTAAGACTATGAAAGCTGCAGCTTCACTTCTTAGGTTACTTGGTTTGTGGGATTTTGGCTTTTTTTTTCTTTCCTGTTTTTGCTGTGACTTCTGTTTTGAGCACAGTTCAACACAAAGAAGCTTTGTGCGAGCACACGCGGCTGCGTTTGAAGACAGTCTGACCCATTTGCAGAAAATGAATTTATAACCTGTTATGAAAGGGGTTCCTTTCCCTGTAAAGCTAAATATTTTCAGCTCATTAGTCTGCCATGCGAGTTTTTTTTTTTAATTCTTGGCACAATAAATACACTCATTTTAACTGCTGGTTTGTAACATGAGTGATTTTTAATTAGCAACACTTTCCTTGTAGCGAGTCTCTGCGCTCGCACTGCACAAACTTCATCTCTTTAATGTGCCTTCTCTTTTGTTCCGTGGGAAGGGCTTTCGGCTATTAACTTACCCTGCCAGTTTCTAATCAGGCTGTGAGGGGATAGAACAGGATCCGGAAGACTTTCTGCTTTATGCCGAGTCAATAAGAACAAAGATCCGTATCACTGTTGTGCTGGTCTTTTTCATATCGTCATCGCTACACGGCTCCTTCCGGTCTTGAATCGGAGCTGAAAATGCAGTGCGGTCCAAGTTGCGGGTGGAAGGACTGGTTTGAAAAGAAGTCCGATCTCCCTCAGTGTTCCACTCTGGGTGATCACCGCAAACTGTCTGATGGGAGAATCGTCCATCACCCCCCGCAGCTCTTATTGAACCAGACCCCAGGAGAAGTTAAGCCGTCGGCTCCCGCTGCAACTCAAACTGGTGGTTTGATTGATGCCATCGCTTTTATTGCTCCGCCGGGAACGCTAACATAGACAACCGGCCTGTTCCTTTCACTGACAGACCCTGCCTGGTGATTGGCAGCTGTCTGTAGCTGATATGTTTAGATATGCAACCCTTTGCGTTAACCCTGAGCCGCCACCCTCCTCCTCTCAGTGGGTTAGGGGATGTTTAGGTTGATATTGAGCCACCAGTAGAGTGGCAGCTGGTCCTGATGTGCTGCCTTCACCTCTGGTCTCTGGAGACCGCAGCCCAGCCAGCCGTTTGTAATTAAAAGCGCATAAAGACAGATCAACCACTTTCCTTCTCTAAAATATGAGAAAAGCCCCAGACCACTGACCTCCGGAGAGAGGGCGTTCTTTTTTTTTTTTTTTAAACCTGCAAAACAAAGTGGTTCGGTTTTTGTCCTTAATTGCGTCCAAAGACAATAAACACTGCAGATTTAACGCTGTTTTTGTTCAGGGTCACCGAAAAAACTCTTGCTCATATTAAGTTGTTTTATGAGTTTCTGGGTAAAATGCTGAGAATTTGCTTTTTGTCTAGGTAAATATTTTCCATTAATTTGAGGCGTGGAAATCTGGACAAAGACCCGCATGATGCAGAGTTGGAGCATTTTCCTGTGGTGCTGTTTGCTCCTGAAGAACCATCTTAAATCCTCGGCTTATAAACTAAAGCAAATGGAATAGAGACACATCTTTCTTCGCAGGACTAGAAATCCAAAATAGCTGCTCGCCCATATCTACTGCAGACATTCGATTCCAAGCATGAATCGTGATTTGTATTTTCTTCTTCCACCTTGCCTGTAAGAGTCTACATATCTATCAAGAGATGACAGATAGCCACCACCCAAAGCCTCGACCTAGAAACCAACATCCGTGACCTTCGGGGTGCTTCTGCATTTAGGTGGACAGAAGCCATTCTCTGCTTCAAAGGATTTTAAAATTGAGGTCCTGAAAGGTGCAACCCAGACGTCTGAAGCCAAAGAGACCCTAAAATTTTCGCCTGACAGAAATCCCCCTCCCAGCTTCTCATACAAAAAGTCTTACCTGTCAGAGAGAATCAGCGGCGCGCTATTAGCATAGAGAAAGCTTGGCTGTCTGCAGAGCTGCTATTGTCTGTCTGGCCGCGTCCGTCTCCTCTCCACCTACCTGCCGGAGCTTTTCTCTCGTCAAGCCGCCGCAGTCACACTCTTTCAATCACCGCAGTCAAAGCAGCCCATACATATTCACCAGCGCCGATGTTAATGTGCACTTTTGCTGCTACATATTTACCAGCGCTAGTGCTCCCTATCTCAGATTTGATTGAGAGATGGTTATTGAGGTGTTATTGGTGTGGCAGCAGCTCTCTGGCTCCAGGGCAATACAGCTACACTCAATTTGAAGAATAATGCTGCTGTTGCTTGAAATGGACACAGACTGCCTAGTTCCTAGTAATGTGCCACTACAGAGCAATGGTACAGTAGCACAGTACTGCCTTTTACGCAAAAAAACAAACCATTTCAAGTCGTATGGTGGTGCAATTAAATATACAATCTAAATAATTAGAATCTAATAAATGTACTCAACAAAATTAGATGACATCGTTGGCCATTTTCAGGTTTTGGAAGACATCACAGTTGTCTCTCTAGTCAGATGATTCATAGGTTTTTGACAACCCTGTGGTTCCTAAAAACAAAGCTCAGCACCCTGTTGATGTGGCACAAGATGAATAAGAAAGGAAAGGGGTGGGATTTTAACGCGCAGTTACAATTAATTAATTACAAAAAAATTAACATGTTTAAAAAAAATGAATGCTTTTAGTCGCAGTTTGCATTCCAAACAACACAGAACTTTCGTCAGTGCACGATATCCTGGTACACCAATTACACTGATGCACATGTCAGAGCTCGGCTAGCGGCTACCAAACTGGAGGAATCGGATGAAAGCACGTTGCTACGACTGATGGATAGCAAATTTGATTTAAAAAAAAAAAAAACTGATGGAAGCCTTGATAAAAGCGGGGTTTTGTGCAAATTGTGCAACCAAAAAAAAAAAAGAGTTTGCATACCACCGAAGCATGCCGCAACTGTTAGCGTCGGAGCTGTTAGCGCTAGTAGTCCCGTACGACGTGTCGGCAGCCCAAACTTTTTTTTTAACTATTTAAAGTCAATACTGTTCTGAAAAAGTACTTAAAATGGCACTTTAACTGTAGGTCTGCTCAGTTTTGTCCAAGGATATTTTTTCTACTGTTTTGAATTGAAACGCAATTAAATGCATTTTTCCAGACATTAAAAGAGCTTGAGGTTACAATATTCACGTCTCTGTCTAAAATCCATTTAAATTTTTTAAAAAAAGTTATGCGATTAAAATGCGATTAATCGAGATAAATTACTTACAAAGCCTCAAATTAATTAGATTATTTTTTTAAATCAAGTCCCACCCCTAGAAAAAACATAATGAGTAATAATAATTAAGTATACTACAAATACAAATTGGCTAATTTTAATCCTTAACGACCATTTAGGAATTATTGAACTAAAACGGTCTATGGTGGAAATGCTCACAGCTGATCTACAGATGATGCAGATGTTGCTTTAATCGGAAACCACTATGCTAAATGATTAATTAGCTGAACAAATAATCCTCACATCCACAGATAATTCTGCTGATTTACCAAAAATGTCTCGGTGCAGGTACACTGGAGCGCCGAAAAGGGGGGGTAAAGGAGACGGATTCTAGGGGCCCATGATTGAGGGGGGCCCAGAGAGGCCCCTAATGATGATGAAATTATAATACAGAAAAAATAATGACACTAAGTTATTAACTAACATATAAACACAAATGTTTTATTTTCAATGTCCTGGTAACAATAACTTTATTTGTTTTGGAAACATCAACGCCCCCACCCCCCCATTTATGTAAAATGGTTCAGTCCGACTGGATCAGCTGCAGGTAGCGCACCGGCGGTTTGTCACACAGCGCCACAGTAAAAAACTATTTGAGGTCCACAATGTCTCAGGAAAGACTTTGCAGTCTTGCCATGCTGTCAATTGAGAGTCAGTTGGCTAGAAAGTGATTTTGCACGTGAGAAGGCTCGGCATTGGGCTTTTGGTGAGAAAAGTTGAGCAAGGACCAGTGATTGAAAGGTTGCAAAAGGAAGCTTGACTCAGTTTGCAACGTTATATATTTGCCATTCTTTCATATATTAAGTTCTACTTAAATGATGAGAAATCATATATGGCCATTTTGTATTTTGATGGTGTTTTTGTTTTTGCTGAGATTTTTTTTCTCTCTACTGATTATAATTGCTATTTTTTCATGGAAGAGTTTATTTCCAATTTAAGAATCAGTGCTGCAGCAAATAAATGAATCAAAATGAATTCCATTGTATTCAGAGTGCTCAGTTCTTCCCCTACTGTACATGTCAACTGTCATGTTTTTCTTCTTTCACAAATATGGTAATGATAGTCAAAAATACCATTAAAATGTATAATTGTATGTAAAATAGCATCAAAAAATTTCGCCGCTGTGTTGGGGGGCCCTGTAAAGATTCTTTTCATGGGGCCCAAAATCCCTAGCGGCGCCCCTGCAGGTACACCTGCCGTGCGCTACACACAAACGCTTACACCTGAACAAATCTGATCCGGGGCGCGTGACTCTGATGGTTCTCTGTATTTCCATATGGTGCGCGAGACACTTGTGTGAGGTTGCCACTCTCGGCTTTCTTGGAGCCCGCTGGTCGCTCACCAAGGCCCGGGGCAGCGGAGTGGAAACACGGAGCGGGTACTGGCAGTGCCAGGATTGCTGAGTTCATTCACCGTGCCGGCACCAGTTCCCCCCTGCTCCATCTGTTACTCCGCTCCCATAATCCCCTGCTCCTGTAACTGATCTGATAACGTGTCTTTGCTCAAAACAATCAAGAGAGTTGGGGATAGGCTGTGTACAGAGTGGATGTAGAAGTGTTATATAGGTACTTAATTAGCTTGTGTTAATCGATATTGTTGTCCGTCGCCTGCTGACAGCCTCCATATTTGGAGTCTTACTATGCCTTTTGATTCTGTCATGCAGTCACATCCTCCCAACAGTCATGTATAAACCTATTTTCTCTGGGTTTATTTTGTGGCTTAATGTTTATTACAGATTATGTCAATATAACTGTAAGCCGCCATGTATTAAACTGCACTCTGACCATGTTTAACCCTCGTTGCTCATGTCAGTTTATACAAGTGTTTACAAAGAATGTGGGACAATGGAGCATTTCTGAGTTATTACGGTGACAGGTAAATCACTGGAAATGTCAACCCAAGCCTGATGCGACTGGGAACACGGCAGAGGGTCCACACTGGCTCGCACCTCTTCCTCTGACATGCATTCTTGGCATATTTCTGATGCCGCTTTCCAAAAAGAAGGCTGCTTGATATGCTTCCCCACTCCTCCCCTGGCTGTTAGTTGCCTAGCCCCGCCGCGTGTCATAATGGGCTGAGGCAAATCACTTCCAGCTTAGAGCCGAGACGGTGATTGTATCAAACTGACCCCTAACAAGCTGTCAGCTCACATTTGATAAAGCATGCATCAGCACCGGCCAGTTTGGCATCTATTTGGACGGAGAAGACGGGTCTTATTCAAGTGGCGCTGGTTCCCTGCCTCTCTGTCTCCCGTCTCTCTCTTGTTTTCTCACAGTCTCACGCTAATGATGATGGTTTCCAGTGGCGCAGCTATTTGATACAGCTATTTGGATTCCGGTGCAGTCAGAGAGAAGAAGCACGGTGTCTGCTCAGTGAGTGGATGGATAAGTCCGTCTCTTCTATTACATCAGCTCCAGTGAAAGCTTCAGTTCCCCCGTCGCCACATAGAGGGAGCTCCTGTTTACAAACCGAACCGTGGAAATGTTGAATGAGTGAGTGAGAGTGCGAGAGAGAGAGAGAAAGAGAGAGAGAGAGGGAGATGCACGGTGGACGAAATCACATCGTAGGGGAGTAATAATGTCACACTAACCAGCAGCCAGAATATCCAGTTGGACCGGGCGGCAGGTTTAACACGCGCTTTTCGTTTTGGAGCAAGTTTAAGAGCTTGGAACCCGGTGACCCAGTGAATGCCCCAGACTGTGCGCGACAAGTTGGGAGAGGGAGAAAAGAGGACTCGTATCACTATTTTTTTCAAAGTCTACGCTGCGATTTAAGGGGGCGTGGACGGTAGCAGAAACAGCAGCGAGCATGTTGGCTCTTCTTGGCCGCAGTTCCAGTGTGGTGATGTGCCGGCTGGAGGAACTGGAATACGACGCGTAGACCGAGCGAGCGAGCGAGCGAGCGCTTGGACGCGGAACCCTGCGGTCAGTGCCGTCAGTCGTCTGCAGTCCACTTTCTGTCATCCTGAAGCGCGTCCGTCGGCGCTGCTTGGATTTATTTCTTCTTTCGTTGCCTTTTGGCGACGCAGAGGACTCGAGGGAAGACGCGTCTCTGCGTAACGGGCGAAATCTGCTCCCTTTGAGTGACAGTATTTTGAGGGATCTGATCCGTATTTGTTTAAGGACGCGTAATTATTATTATTTTTTTCTACCGGTTGCGCGCGGTAAGTCAATGCGGACAAGTAAAATCAATGTGTAGGATTTGCCTCAAGTGAAAGTCAAGGGGTTTTCATTTCTAAATATTGACAGGTGTTACCGTAATTCGGACTGTGCCAGGCGAAGTCTCAGTTTCTAGAATGTGAAAGAGCACAGACTCAAAAGGCTTCACCAAACCTTTCGTATTCGTGGATTAGTCACAAATTGTTTAATCCAGTTATTTTGAGCCCCTGAAACTAAAAACGCGCACTGTGACGGCCAATCTTAGAATGCGCTTGAAACGCCGGATGGGAAAGTAACAATTTCGTGTCCTCTTTACTCCCGAGTTGCAGCCGATTTGGCAACAGCCAAAATGACAAGCACCGGACCTGTCATCGTCTACGAGTGGCTGAAGACCCTCCAGCTTTCCCAGTACGTCGAGGCTTTCGTGGATAATGGATATGACGACCTGGAGGTTTGCAAACAGATCGGAGACCCCGACCTGGATGCCATCGGCGTCTACATCCCTCACCACAGGCAGAGGATTCACGACGCGGTGCGGAGGCTGAAGGAGGAAGCCAAAGAGACGGCCAGCGGGCTGTACTTCACCCTTGAACCGATGCCACCCGCGGCCGAGATTTTCACGGGCCACATGGCGGAGTACGAGTCGAAGCTGCGGGGGTCCAAGTCCTGGACTGAGCCCAACAGTGACCGGGTTGGCCGTAACGGTGGGTACATGGGCGCGCAGAGGAACCTGACGCTGGGCAACAGGAGGGAGCTGGTGATTTACCCCAAGCTGAAGCTCAAGATCATGATCAGGGATAAACTCATCAGAGATGGCATCAACCTCGGCATGCCGCCCTACTCTAATAAGGTGAGAAGAAGCGTGGTCATGGCGCGTAAATGGCACCCAATGCGCCATCAGCTGCTAAAAGTCACACATGCCAAACAGTAGTTGAAAGAACAATATTCTTGTGATATTAAATAATGTTTTTAGAATGATAGCCTACATTCTTTTTAGTATCTTAGACTAAACAATGACTAGCAGCGTTGGTGGATTCTTGCATTGCACAGAATTGGCTGTCACCTGCTCGGCATCCTATATAATCCGGCTGAAAACATGCTGTCAGTCACCTAGAGCGCTCCTTGTGCAGAAGGCACACTTCACCGATGCGTTCAACATCAAATAAGGAGCTGAGCCATGGGTAAATGCCAACGTGATGGCTAAACATTTTCAGCTCCACTGCACTCTGCTGAAGTGTGAGTGGTTGCTGTCACGGTGAATGATGGGAGTCAAGTTGCTGCAGATCAATAGGCCGAAAGAGAGGAGAGAAGATCCTGAGGAGCTTTCGCCCTGTCTGTGCTTTCCTTCGGCGGGGTAGAAAGATTTACAGTCTTGATTATTAATCTGCCCTGACCTCACCTGTCTCGCTGAGCGGCCTTGGCGTTCGGTGTGGGTGGATCAGCTGGCCGGGCCCAGGGGCCTGTAAGCCCCGGCTCTTTTGTGAAAAATGGACAGCGAGCTGTTGATTGCAGAGGGGGGAGTAAATGAAGAGTGCCCAGCTGGGGAGGCTGTTGCAGTCAGACTGAAGGGGGCTCTTGTTTTCACAGGGCCGACGGTGACCTTTCTTCAGACGCGTCTGAATCATATGTCTTACCAGCTGAGAGGGCTCCACTGAATTACTGCTGTTTACATACTGGGAGGCTGTTGATTGGAGTGTCTGCCTTCCTGTGAAGAGGCAGGGGTCGTGTCCTGTGTATTTTTTTTTACTGGGGATCTGATGCACTTTTGTGCGGCATAAACAAACCGTGATGTGCAGCTTCTGTGCAGATTAACGGCTTGTTTGCTGGTGAGCCGAACACACAATCACGCTGCTAGCAGGACACACCGCCACAGCTAATCTTCTGCTTATTATTTTTGTGGTGCTCAAAAGCTTGCACACTTGATTTGAACAGACCTGGATCCTGCTGATTAAGCTCTTTACGGGAGTTGAGTGAGCCTAAGGCGCAAAGGCAGATACACGTTGCCCGAGTATTGAAATATTCCTTGTGCTGTTTGTATTTTTTTTACAGCTAAATTGGCCTTTTTTTTTATTTTTGAAAGCTCGCGTTGCCTGTATATATCTTTTCCACTCTGGCTAACTATGAAGTCCCAGAGAGATTAGAGATTTGTGAGGGATTAATTGTCAGACCAGGGATTGAAACAATGTGTTTGTTCCAGAGGGTTGAACTGTCTTTCCCCTTTGAAGGCTGTATTTATTTAGAGCTTTGGCATTGGGAGCTTTTCGAGGCGAATGAACAGGTCAAGGTCTTTCTGTCTCTCTCACTCCCTTTTTGAATGTGTGTGTGTTTGTAACCCTGTAGTTTTGAGTTGGCTCTAGCCCAGTGGTTTTCTCCCCGGGACGAGCGAGAGAAGTGTGGGAGATGGAGCTGCGTCCAGCTGATAGAGTTTGACTAACTGGGCCGTGATTGGTCTGTAGATCTGTTCCCTCTCTCTGCCCTTGAGACGAGATGTCACCCCCAGCGGAGGCCGAGGCCAGAGAGACTCACTCAGGGCAATTACATGACACACAGTGTCAGTCTCAAGGGGATGGCCGTCGCGTAGCATCACCGAGAGCTCCATTCAGATTTGAACCACACCGTTCTCTCGACTGGGTCGGGGTATTCATGAACTGCGCTGCCTGTTCATCTCAATGCTTTGCCTTCATTGTTGGCGATTAAGCAAAATAAGCACCGAGATTCAGAAACCCTCTCCAGTGTGTGTGCGTGTCTTCTTGCGAGACAGCCCATTATCAAACAATTCACTGAAAGGACACTGCCGGGTGTAATAAATACCCACGATCCTTATCAAGGCCGCAGAGACCCCTTGTCTGAGAGAGACAGTATTATTTCTTACGATGTAAACAAACAGTTGTGCCGGGTTGCACATTTCTCGATCTCTCATCAGGGAACAGTATAAACAGAGAAGGTGGAGCTGCCAGTTTGCTTGTCGTTGAACACACTGCAGTCATAGAGTTAATGTTTGTTCTTTTCGCTGAAATGTAAATTAAATCTGTGCCAACGAACCATCAATTCTGATGAGCCGCCTTTTATTTTTAGTCTCATAAAATACAGTTAATGTCTTGTTGTGTTGTTTCCAGAGAGAGGTAGAATGTGGTTAACAGTGGAAATGAACAGCACATCCTTTTCTTTGATGATTGAATGTCTGAGGATCATTTGTTCAAGATTTGTGCTGCTTTAAGTCCCCCTCCATTCAAAAATGTGGCTTGCACGTTGTTAAATCTCTTGAATGTTTGAGCTTATTTGCATAGAATGAGTTATATGAAGAAATTTGATATTAGAAAACTGTTTGGCAGGAAGCTGAAAGATTTGTGAGGTTGCAGGTACACGCCTTAAACACAGGAAGACAATCTGGATCTAATTGGCAACGCTGGCACGCAACTCCCAATATTTCAGTTGCAAGGGTTGCTGTTGGCTGTTGTGTATATCATCTGCTATGAGGCTATACACCGATCAAGCATAACATTATGACTTGAATTGTGTAGGTCTCCCTTGTGCCTCCAAAACAGTTGTAACTCATCAGAGAATGGACATGGACCTTCTGAGGGTGTCCTGTGGTGTCTGGCAACAGAATGATGTTAGTGGGGGCCTTTGGGTGCTATGGGTTGAGGGGAGGGGCCTCTATGGATCATCCCACAGATACTTGATCAGTTTGGGATCTAGTGAATTTGGAGGCCAGGTCAACACCTTGTGCTGTTCATGTTTTTTTTTTTTTTAGTTGTTCCCAAAGCGTTTTTGTGTGCATGTGTCTGCTGGGGATGGATGCTGCCATCAAGGAGTGTCATTGCTATGGGGTGGGGGTGTCTGGTCTGGTCTAGGTGGGTGCTACATGTCTAAGTAACATCCACATGAATGAATGCCAGGTCCAAAAGTTTCCCAGCAGAACATTGTGTTGTCACAAGATGATCAATGTTATTTAGTTCTCCTGTCAGTGGTTTTAATGTTGTGGCTGATCGATGTGTGGATGGTTCTATTGTCAACAAAGAAGAGCATTGAACACACACAGTGGTTATGCTCCCCCCGCTGTTTCCTATCACTTTTTCTGCTCCAATAATTCTAGGGATTTAAAACATTTTAGCCTTTTTAGCGAAACACCACTTTCACTTCAAACCTTTACGTTGGCACCAACCTTCGTGAAGATGTGTTCCCATCCTGGTCTCATCCAGATATCGGTGCTGGGAGCAGCAGACACAGTCAGTCATAATAGCGCCTCATTGTTAGCGCTGTGTGTCAGGAGGAAGTAGAAGCTAAACACTGGGAGATCCTCCATTGTTTGGGGTGGATGCTGATGGAGCCACATGTCCTTTCACTGCTGGTCTGTTTTGCATTCCCAATTTCCGTCTATTGAAGCAAACTGCGGAGGCAAGTGTCCAGCATTGTGCTGATGGGTGGTGATTAAAAAAACCTGGGTATCACGCAAAGAGAAAGAGAGAGTAGTGTAAATAGATGGGCACATTGTTTTTGGAGGCCAGAGGAGGCTTGGGTATGTGTTTGTAAAGAGACAGACTGTTGAGGTGAGAAGGAAAGTTGGGTTTCAAGACCTTTGTCTTACTTTACAGTACAGCTGTTTGGTGATCTTGAAAGGTCTATAATACAGCTTTACCGGCCTTAATGGAATAGTTAGGTTTCCTTGAAGTTGGGTTGTATGTGTTTCTTATCTAAAGTCAGTGAATTGCTTGTGGTTGGCAGTAGTCGGCCCCAGTTTGGAGGGAAAACCATTCAGTGAACTTCTTCAAAGCCACTAAAGCAGTCATTTGAACTTTCAGAACCCGGGAGTTGCTGGTCTAACTCTAACTCAGTCGAATAGTTTGTGTTATTGTGTGACTTAACACATTATTTTGATCCGGAATCAACGTATTAAAACACCAAAGGCTCTTGAGATACAGTGACAGTTTCTGTCACTGGAGTCTGGTTCCATTAGACGAGAGCAATAAAACAAGGTTCCTCTCTATGTTTTAGCTGCTGACCCCACCAACAGCAGCTCATAGCTTGGGTTTTCTCTGCTTATCCAAACTGAGGCCGTGCTAACCTCCATCTACTGTAGGTAATACACCAACTATGGATAAGTGCCTCATTTAACCCCACTTCAAAGAAACCTAATTATCCCTTTAAGAATGTGAGAAATGTAGTGGACCTCCAGAGGTGTGGCGCCCATCGCGGGGGTATTAGCAGAAGGGGAAAACGTCTTTCAACTTGCCGTGCTCTTAACTTCCTTTAGCAAGAAAAAAAAAAAAAAAAAGAGGAAGTTCAGCACCTGACATGCCAGACACTCACCTCACTTCCTGTTTCGGCCCTCTTATCTTGATTTATATCCCAACACTCTCACTTGGCAGGAAATTAGGGTTTTGTCTGAGATGACCCTCTGCTCGTCGGAGGCCCTCGGGCTACTCTGGACAGCTGCCAAGACTTGGTGAGAGAAATAATTTTAGAAAATCAAAGTCATCAAAGCTCATTCCACCGCGGCGCTGCCAAAACATTCGCAGATAACTGCAGTGAAGGTTGGCCAAAAGTAGGAGAAGACAGAAAGAAGTGTATGGACGCAGCAACTCGCTGTTCATTGCTATAGGGATGGCATTTGGCCCCGAGCTTTGAGAATTCCTTTCAGCCCCTGAGTTCTCCATGTGTTCTGCTGAAGGCGGTGTTTGCTCAGTTTTTATTAAAGGCCCCTTAAAGGCACAATCAACGGAGGACTCGTAAAGGGGAAGTCATAAAGAAGTCAAGGACCAGCTCCGCTGTCCTGAGAGGACAGAGAAAGTCAATTAGCAAAGTGAGCTGCTGTTTACGTTACAGAAAAGCTGAGTTATATGGAGCACTAAAAAAAGGCATAGATCACATTCCCATCAGATAGCGGAGTCACATATACGCTCACACAGAGGCTCTTTTTTGTAAACAACCCGTGTTTAGGGCCTTTCTAAAACCATCTTTGTTAAACACAAATGGCAAGTACCAGTATTTAGCTCTTTGGAAAGCAGCTGAGGACCGACGGCTATCACGTTGACCTGCTGACCTCAAGGCTTTTGACCAAGACACAAAGCTTTCAATCTAATCTCATCCTGGGAAATGGACAATGAAATGGACAATGAAATGGACTGCACTTCCTTATGGTTCTCAGTGGGTGCTGGATCTTTTGCAGCCTGTTTTACATTTTGCACATCTTTGCTCATGTCGGGCCAAAAACAATACCTGTAAAAGCTGTTCCATCCAGTAGTTTTTAGTGAACTTTAGCCGTGTAAAGAGACGTCGCGTCGCTGGATGGGTTTTCCGCTTCTTGTTCAGTGAGTCAGAGAGTTTCTGTCCATCCCTCTGTCAGAAACACCCAACCACCCATCTCCAGGGAGCGTGTGCAAATGTGGGAAAGCAGCATTTAGCCTATATGTGCAGCTGGCCTTCTCATTTCGGCAGGAAGGAGCGAGAGAGGGGCTCGTTCCTACTGTGCTGTTTCTCACATGATCTGCCAACTTTTGAGCAAATTTTCTTTCCCCGAGCCGTGTGAACTTTTTGGAAGGACTGACATCTCGCAGCGCTCAGATTTACAATTCAACAAAGCTTCACAGAATATCCTCTCCAGTCTTCGAATTGTCAGCCTCGATAATCTCAACATTTAGACTTTTAGTTTGCGCTCAACAATTGAATTTATTCTCCTGGCATGAACGAGACTACCTCCAGCGCCGGGATATAGGCTATATTGCATTTGAGAAACATATGCGACTCATGATATATATGTGTATCACTTAAAGTCACGCAGCCATGGCAACGGCTTTAAATAAAGCAGGCCAGGCAGTCATCAGAGCCATTTCGTTTTCCACAGTGTGCTGGGGAACAGGTCCTGATGACACACATTCATGACAGATACATTATCAGAGCTATTCTGGTCCAAGGTTTCAGCAGCTTTCCAGACAGCCTGTCTACACGACACACACAGTGTCCGCATCAGGGGAAGAGTCCTGGCTCCGTTATCAATACTAATAGTGTTTTTTTTTTAACTTGTTTTCTTTCGGTTTCTGTTTGTAATTGTCACGTACGCTCATTTTTGTTCTGCCCTCTCGCTGTGTGAGGGCTTAGTTTGTGTTTTCAGCGACATTATAAGGTAAATGCGTGGTGTCATGCTGTACCGCCACAACCGAATCTATACCTGGCTTAACAGAAATCCCATCAGTATGGATTATTTAGAGGAGCAATTGGTTTTCCTTGCATACTAAGCTATGTTTGACGCACTGCTATGTTTTATGGTTCAGTGCACAGAAGGCGGATTCCTTGTCAGCATCAGCAAACACAGAAACTCAGATGCTCAGTTGCTGCTGTAAACATGTTTGTTTTTTACACATTTCCACCTCTCTCTCTCTCTCTCTCTCTCTCTCTCTCTCTCTCTCTCTCTCTCTCTCTCTCTCTCTCTCCCTCTCTCTCTCTCTCTCTCTCTCTCTCTCTCTCTCTCTCTCTCTCTCTCTCTCGTTCAGCGCTGGCAAAGGCAAACCGCAGAAACAAGGGGTTTGTTTTTTGTTCAGAAATCGTGTCAAAGCATAAAGAGATCCTATCGCAGCAGCAGCCTTTGTTGTGGGTGCCGTATACGTGCGCGGCAATGTCCTGAAAATGAAGCTATCAAGTGCCCCAACAGGACGGCGAGACAGGAAAGTCGACAAGAGAGCAAGTCCGAGCATCTGTCTGTGTCAGGATCCAGATTGCGAACACACAAGCGAATCAACTCTCTCTCTCTCTCTCTTTACATCTCTGTCTCGCACGCGCTCGCTGTGATCACTCCGGAGAGGCCATCATTACATTTCCCTATTAAAAACAGAAAGGTCCGTGCGAAACCCGCGGCCGTACATTGTTGCGCGCCGCGTAGGTGCCGCGCACAGCCTGTCACTCATCTCGGGGATTGGTTTTGCCGTGTTAGGTGGTCATGTGTGACCTATAGTGGGGGGAAAGCTAATTACCTCTGACTCCCACGCAACTATGAGCCGGGGGGGGGGGGGGTCACGCACTGAAGGAGCTTTGTTAAAAGTTACCATGGAGACCAACAGAATGATATTTAGACCTCAAACCATATGTTTTCCCCGCCTGCAGTCTTACACATTATCGCATAATGCTATAAGTCTATCAGCGCTACAAATGCTCCATAGATTTAAATATTACCCTCACATTTGGTTAAGTAGCTCTCTCTCCCTCTCGCATATAGCGTTATTCATGCAGTTTATAATTCAGCACACTGAAAGGATAATCTCGACAATAAGCGGGAATAATCTACAGCAGGGGTCTTCAACGTTTTCCAGGCCAAGGACCCCCAATCTGATGGAGAGATGGAGCGGGGACCCCCTACTTATATATATATATTGTATAAAATTGTGTTTTATATTAAACCGGTCCTATAGTATGGCACAGCAGCATAGATCGTTTATTTACATCAAGATGGTTGACTCTGTTGCCGTTTATGATCACTACTATCAGGAAATCGCCCATAAATATATGTTATATAATAGTTAGAGCCTTGATTCTTTTCCCCATAATCCCCAAGCTGTATAACATTTAAAAAGAACTTCATGTGTGTTTAAAAAAAATTGTGGAGGTGAATATAAAAAAATGTCTAATCAATCAAAACATTTTCGCGACCCCCCTGCAGTACCTCCGCGGACCCCCTAGGGGTCGCGGACCCCCTGTTGAAGACCTCTGATCTACAGTGTAATAATGCTATATTTTATTAGCTAATAAGTAAAAGTCCTTTGATTGTTGTAGTTGCTTGTTTTGCCCAACTTGTAGTCTCGAACTGACATATACCGGTCAGCCACATCATTAAAACCACTGACAGGAGAAGTAAATAACACTGACCATCTTGTGACAATACAATGTTCTGCTGGGAAATGTGGATGTTACTTAGACATGTAGCACCCACCTAGACCAGACCAGGCACCCCCACCCCATAGCAATGACACTCCTTGATGACAGCAGCCATCCCCAGCAGGATGCAGCCTGACACACACACACACACACACAAACACGAAGAACAGCACAAGGTGTTGACCTGGCCTCCAAATTCATTAGATCCCATATTGATCAAGTATCTGTGGGATGATCCACAGAGGCCCCTCCCCTCATAGGCCCCCCACTAACAACATCCTGTTGTCAGAGACACCCTCAGAAGGCCCATGTCCATTCTCTGATGACAGTTTTGGAGGCACAAGGGAGACCTACACAATATTAGGAAGGTGGTCATAATGTTATGCCTGACTGGCGTATATAACCATATATAGCCAGAAATAGATCTGATTATTATTATTATTATTCCATTGATTAACTGATAAATACTTCAGTCTACAGTGTGTCCCAAACTATTGATCCATGAATCACAACCTCTTTGAATCACAGGTGACGTTTTAGTTCTACAAACGACTTGGACTGATCTGCATCAAAATATATCTTTTAATCAAATAGTGGATTATTCAGCTAACCCTTTTCTAGTAATCTGCTTTTCTGTGCATGAGAGTTGACCGTCTTAAGCTCCTTTTCATAAGCACAACTTCTGCTCCTCTCCGTGACAAAGGGCATCCTAGCCATATTCCTCGTGCTCCGCTTCGGAACGTTACCCCATCTAGATGGAATAATCCCCTTTCCTATGAAGATGCAGTTAAGTATGAACAATGACGGTGTTCCCTGCGAAGCGTGGCGCCCGGGCCCGCTCCATAAATCAGAGCGATGAGGGCGGAGATGTGCTGTGCCGGGTGCGGGTCTTCCTGCCGTTAACTGCGACTTAGCGGAGGGTTACTTAAAGCTGCGCTACTTGCAGCGGAGCGTAATTGTCCCACATGTAGCTACAGTTTGGCTCATGTCGGCTCATATTATCTTGGACTGCGTTTTAAGGGATGTAATGCAGGGGTGCGGAGAGATGAGTGAGGCATGATAGCAGTGAGTATGACGGTTAGAGAGACAGATAGGAGAGTGTGTATAATTACCTCGTCTGAAGCCGCTGCCAGCTAGGTGTATGGAACGCGGCGCAACCAACTCTCAACCCCCCCCCCTCAGCCCTAATTGGTCCATTTCCAAGGCATGAGGGCAGGGCTACGCTGAAAGCTTTGATCATGGAGACCACACCAGTGTCGATATGTCTCTACCTGAGTGCTTTTGTAGTGGCTGTGCCTGGCAGGGGATTAAGCCATACTAAACCCACAGAGTGTGTGTCTGTCTGTCTGTCTTGCGCCCCGCGGCTCTACATACCTGACTCTGAACCCTAATTACCTGGCAGTTACTACATTCCTAAAACACACCCACGCAAACACACACACTGCTCATCGCCCATGTTCTTTTCTAAAAGCACCGCCGGCGTTTCATCCGTATGTTTTTCTCTTCTGTGGTTCGCCGCCTTTAATATTGAACATTTATGGGTTGCAGCACATTCCAACACAAATATCAATATGAGCTTTGTTGGTGTGTGTGTGTGTGTGTTCTGCAAGTAATATGGGAGTCTGTAGTACTATTGCTAATTGAAGGAAGTACAATAAGTGTTGATAACAGGTGCTTAGAGTGAGCAGGAATGGATTTAGATGCAATATATACCAACAGAATAATAATGTTTAAAGATAATTGATCAGTGTACCTGCGATTTATTGTGAAATTAAGAGTGAAAAAAGTTTTTATTCACTTTTTCATTCATTGAGAGGCAGATAAGTTGATTTCAGCAATTCTATCCAAATGGGATAGTGCCAGCTAGTCAGACTCATAATTAGTGGATCAATCTAGACATGCTCAATACAGAAGGCTAGAGTTCATCAAACTAATTGCAGCTTCCTGACCTCTGTGCATGTTAGAGTTAATAGTGCTATTCATTAAATGTTAATCACTTGCTGCACTGCTTCGTTTTTTTCGCGCTTCACGTCTGAATATGACATTAAAGCTTCACTAGTGCTGGATTTCTGTGGTCTCTCGCAGAGAGGAGTCTGGTTAGGTTTGTTTTTGTTTGGTTTAACCTTGCAACACTTTATTCAATTCGCAACTTCTATTGTTGCCCAAAATACACCGTGTGAGCGATGTTTATACTGTAAAAACTGAGGATTTGTGTGAAATTCTGGGTTTCAGATCACAACCCTAACCGTTAACCCCGTAATAAAGAGATGGGACAAAAATAGACACGTACCCAGCGTGACGGTGGGAATCTCTGGGTCTGGAAAATGAAGCCAGTGTGGAAGTACCTTGAACGGCTGCTTGAGGCTGGCTCCAAAAGTGAGTCAAACCGGTTGAGTGTGTACAGAGTTGGATGAATCCCCATTGGTTTTTCCTGAAGAGTTGTTCTGAAGCTCAGTGTGGGTTCCATGCACTGGGTGCAGTGTCTTGCTCAAGGACACTTTGGCATGTGGCACATTCCGGGGATCGAACCGCTAACCCTCTGGTTCGTTGACAACCTGCTCTACCTACTGAGCCACAGCCGCCCTGGTGGAGCAGCCATTCGAGGAGCTTTAGATTTTGGTACTTTTGAGCCCTGAATGTTTCCAATTGGAGAATCCAAATTTTTGCACATGTACACCGATCAGGCATAACATTATGTGTAGGTCTTCCTTGTACCTCCAAAACAGTTGTGATTCATCAGAGAATGGACACGGGCCTTCTGAGGGTGTCCTGTGGCGTCTGGCAACAGATTGTTGTTAGGGGGAGGGGGGGGGGGGCTTTGGGTTGAGGGGAGGGGCCTCTGTGGATCAGGCTTGTTCCAGTGCACCCCACAGATACTTAATCAGTGTGGGATCCAGTGAATTTGGCCTGTGTCAGGCTGCATCCTGCTGGGGATGGCTGGTGCTGTCAAGAAGTGTCATTCCTATGGGGTGGGGGTGCCTGGTCTGGTCTAGGTGGGTGCTACATGTGTAAGTAACATCCACACCAATGCCAGCTCCAAAAGCTTCCCAGCAGACAATTGTATTGTCACAAGATGGTCAATGTTATTTGCTTCTCCTGTCGGTGGTTTTAATGTTGTGGTTGGTCAGCGTAGAGCGTGGCAGTGTTGAGTGACTAGACGGTGTAGTCACAGGTTGCACCGCTTCGCATCCCCTGCCCGCAGCTGCTCAGCTCATGCCCCACCTCCAACGCTGGATCAGCCAGGAGTTATGCAGAGTCAGGTCATGCCTAGATGGTGAGAGCCACGGCTGCCCCAGATTCAAAACCACTCTTCAGGGATCATTTGGGTGACATCATGGAGTGTTCATCCATCTGTATGTTCAGTCTGTGGCGTTAATGCGTTTCCCAGCTTTGCGCCTGCATGCGTACTGAGCCCTCCGTGTGCATCTATACCTTGTTAAGATGTGTTTGTAATTTGGGATACTCGCAGAGCAATCTAAGGTCACCATTTGTTAATGTCTGAGATGTGGGCTTCTTGTGTGCTTCATCTGCTGTGGGTCAACCGCAAAACCACAATTTTCGTGTCAGCAGATTTTTCGGCCAGTGCTGGGCCAAACCAGCCCTTGTTTACTTTAATAGCCCTTGAGAGGCTTTTTTTTTTTAGATGGAATTCTCAGGCAAATCTGGAAATGCACAACGTCTTCTCTGGTCCAAACATCTTGGATCATTCCAACCTCAGCTTAGTCTTCGGCCTCATGTTACGCAGACAACTTAAGTCTTGGCTTGAGTTTAACGTGTGAACAGAGTCATCATGAAGCTTGCCTTAATTCGGTTTACAGTCATTTGTAAACACAACCATTTGAGAAAAACTGGCCCGATGCGACTTCTCCTGAAAAGGCCGTAGCTTATGTAACCCAGTCAAGTGACGGATTTCTACTAGTCAGCTTTTGTTTTAAAGAGGATTAGGCTAAATCCCTATTTATTTCAACATGGAGGTCTTTGAAGAAACATTAAAACAATAGATGCTTATTATAAGCATTTAAAGGAATGCTTATAATAAGCCTATTTTCATGGAAAATTATAGGCTATGTGAAGGAGATCTAAGCACATGATGTTGCCCCTAAAAAGTCTGCATATTTGGCTCATTGCTTTGCTTTCGGAATATTTCTTGTCGGCTCTCAGGACATTGTCCCGTACATGGTAACGGCAGACCGGCGACGACCACGTGCGGCGGCCACGGCGGCAGGGGAAGTGTCGTTAATCCGGGAAATCGCCTCCCTCCGCCATGAATCCGTGCGGCTCAGAACCGACGTGTGACGCGCCAAAGCCGAACAACGAACGGGCCCGGGCTGACAGCTCGCCGCTTGAGCCAGAGCGCAGGGGTCACGCATCACGAGTTTTCTCTGCTCCGCCGAGCATCCTCACCCGGGTTTCACCTCATTCTCACTTACTTACAGACAGGGAAGATGGGGAGAAATACAAATAGCCGGAGTGGCAGACCTGTCAAGCCAACAGACAGGAAGAGATAAAGACAGACAGATGCTCAGGGAGGCAGTTTTAGACGGGCAGAGAAACTAGAAAATACAATAAGAGGTCAGTGGGGATGCAGCTTGATGGACAAGATGGATGGGATGTGTGGTGTGCATCTTCAGCCATTAATACTGCCTCTTGCTTTGTAGGGATCACTATCACATTCATATAATATATTCATAAAACCTGTTTTCTTCTGCATTTACAAGGTTGAGTTTACAGCTTTGAGTGCGAGGCAATTGCTCTCATTACGTGCGCTCCAACGCATTTAAAAGTTGAATAATTAATACAGAGATGATTAGATCATGAGTCGGGCCATGTACCACGTAAGAATGATTGCCGAGTTTGGCGTGCTCTATGGAGAGAGTAAATTACACCCTGAAAATCCAAGGCCGTACATGAACTTCTGTTTAAAGATGCATTACCTGATGGTAAGGCTTTCCTCGGAGGGGGGAAATGTGGAACAATTGATTACGTGCGCCACTTTTTTTGATGTTTGTTCCTATCCGTGCTTGGATTTTCATATGGCAGCAATTGTGGCAGTGCAGGAAGTCTACGCATTTGCAGCATGGGAAGACTTGGCATTGATCGCGGCTCAGGCGAACTGTATTGTGATGGGAGTCTTTTGTTATGGTCACTTAGCCTTGTCTGTGGCCTGGAGAAGATTCTTCCTTTTCCTCTGGTTAGAATACACTGTCAGTCCAGAACAATGGGCTCCGACACTGGGCTTGCGCAGCTCGGCTAAATGTTGGTGCACCCACCCCCGAGTGCAAACTTTGTCCCTGTTTCACCCATATGTGCTGAAAATCGAATTCTCAAATCTGCAGTTTATGCTTTGGAATAAGCCGGTAACTCACGAGGATGAAAGTTTAGATTACTGCCGCTAATGCTTCCTAGAGGATGATAAAAAAAAAAAAAAAAGGTCTTTGCTGATTCCAGCGGCTGCCGCGCTTAGGCTTGTTTGGGAAGTAGACTACGAAGTTTAGGGCGCCGTTTATGTGCGGAGACGGTCTTCATTGTCATGCAGGAATCCCACAGCCTGGGCTTATATCAATTGTTATGTAAAGTGGCCATTCATATTGTACAATCTGCTTGGAGTTGAGTTTCAGCTTTGAGCTTTGTGTGGAAATGATGTAGGAGGAGGTGAAGGAGTCTGAGACTATGTTGTTACTGTGCTTTTACCTTGTTTTCTTTACTTTTAATCATCATTTTAGTCCAACCCTCATGCACAAACCATTGTTTTTTTCTCTCTTTCTATCGTCGGCTGTATATTTCTGTTAAACAAACCGGTCTAGTCCCTACTTTGCAGCAGATAAATGTAGGGCAGGCGCACCATCTTATGCCTTAAATATGTTTGTCTAGAAATCAAAGCCCCTCACCGCTTCCCGTGATCATTACCCTGCAAAATCACAACAGAGCGCATGAAGCTCAAGTGTTCTTATTGTTGATTAGGCTAAGGCTTCTCCTGTAATCCTAATCAGGATATTGATGATGAACCCTCTCCACTTGGGGGGGGGGAGCTTGAAGGGGGTTTTGTTATGAAATGACATTACGTCCTCAGAAACTCACATGTGGCTGTTTATTTCATTCAGACAGGCGATGCCGTTTGCGAAGGGAGGGAACACATTTAGAGCGTTTCCCGTGCCGTCTCGCTCCCTGCATGACTAAATGTGATTGTTTTTTAAGTCGTAGGTTGCGAGATGTTTGCCTCACTTCGTGAACTCAATTAAAGTTTCATCAGGACTAGATTTCTTTTACACACGCTGCTGTTTTCTTTCCACTTTTAGTGAGGCCAGATAGAGTCCAGATCAGACCTGTGTTGGACCCATTCACGAGACTTGCTGCTTCTCATTGTTAAATCTAGGTCTGTATAACCAGAGGAATAATGGTCGACTGAAATCGTCGCTGCTAAAGTCTGCACGTTGTCTAAATGAACTAAACTGGCGACAGTACACTCTACATCATACGTGTCAAACATATGGCCCGGGGGCCAAAACCAGCCCGCCGGAGGGTCTAATCTGGCCCGTGGGATGAAGTGCAAAAATTACATTGAAGACATTAACTGCAATTTTTCCATTAAAAGTAATTGCTCTTCCAAGGGTTCACACAGATTTAGTAAGAGTTGTGGACACAGAAATGTCCAGTTGTAAAACAAAGGGAAACATTTGGAGTTGTTGTTATTTATGGGTAAATACGCTATCGTGTTACTGGTCCGGCCCCCTTGACATCAAACTGGGCTGTATGTGTCCCCTGAACTAAAATGGGTTTGACATCCCTGCTCTACATGGTAAGCGTATTGACCTCCATCAGTTAAAATAAAGTATGTGCAGATTTTTAAATAGTTATTTTACATATGCACCCATTTTCTAATATGTCCTTACCCCAAAGATTGACAGATGATTGTAATGCTAACATTTTAGCCTGCTACTAGTAGATAACAGGCCACATTTGTTGGTCAGTTGCGTGTGATATACAAGCTGCAGTCTGCAAAGTTGCGACCACGCCGACTACTTCCTTGACGCGGCGACAAATAGATTGGACCTGACTTTCTCTGGTAGCCTGTCCCTTTCCCTGCCAAGAAAAACTGGATTCATGCTGGGAGGCTATTAATGTAGCACTTTTCTCCTTACGAAACGCCGGCGGTTGTCCGTCAAACGAGAATTTGATCTGACAAGAGCGTATTGACCAACCAGTCTGAATAATTACCAGAAAAAAGGTTAGCTTTTTGAATTTTGCCTCCCCGTGTGTCCGCATGCACGCTCCTTCTATTCATCGCCCTTGTGTGCGCACTTCCACCCCCCGCCCGCGACCAACCTCCAGACACATGCGTACACACTGTGACATTTAAACATTGGCTTAATTTATTTACATTCCTGGAAGCAACGGCAGGTCACCAAAGTGGGTCACCTGCCAGCCCAGGTTTACCGCTGTTTACTGTGTCTGTCTGAATATGGTAGTCTCTCTTTAGCGATGCTAACCGCTGCTTCTTATGCAGTTAGTAGCGGCATCAGATAATTAGACGATAGTAGAGAACAGTAGCAGAAAAGAAGACCTAATTTTGTAGGAAAACTACATAAAGTATTAATTGATAATACTATAGAACTGTACATGCTGGTTTAAAAGGAGGGTCTAGTGTTTCTCTTCTGCCAAATCCGGGCTGGAAAAATGACCCTGAGTCCGCAAATAGCTTTTAGAATTTATAGCGACCACACCACGCCCAAGTCCCGTTAAGTCACAAGACTATGGAGCCGTGCGCGCAGTCATAGACAACAAAACAGCTTGTTAATGCACTCTGAGGTTCTGCAAAACATTTTAAATGCGCTATCAAGCTCGGCATAATGCATTAGCCCCTGTAATAAAATGGTTTCCCTTTGAGGTAGATGGCATTACAGGAGCAGGAACGATCATCCGCCCTGTGAGCTAATAAAACGGGAGACAGAGGAGGGAATGGCAACGCGGCACCGCAATTTGAGCGGCGGCAGAGGCCGTGCACAAACTACCACACAAATGATAGCACAGCACGACCTCATGTTATCTGCTACTTTTATCCTGGGCTTAGCATTTTTTTTTTTTTTTCCTGTGCTGACCAGTACTGTATGTCGTACGGTCACCACAGATACGTACAGTATATAAGGGTGCTAAGGCGGCTTTGGAATACTTTAAAATAATATTTCATTCAAATAAATTAAATATATTTGTCATTTAAGAGTGAAATTAACTAGATAAAATGCTGATTCTTGCAATTTACTGTTGATCCAAAGAAGCAAGTGTTTCACTCCTTTATTTCCAGCCATCTAGTGGCTACTCAAACCTGTTGTTCTGAACAAACACTGCATAAATTAGAAACATGGGGCACTAATATGAACTCCCCTTTTGAGTAACTTCACATTTCGTGAGCTCCTCCAGTCGCAGAAAGAGGCGCGTTTTAGTCCCGGCTGCTTTTTGTCCAGCGTCACGCCTGCTGTGACTCATATCCTCACAATGGACGCGCATCACTGCGAGCGCCGCTTGATAATGCAGACATGCACCTCGGCACCAGTTAGCGTCCCGCTGGGCCAGGGGGGCGTCTCTGAAATCGTCTTATGTAATCCGCCCGATGTCTGCGAGGCTGAGGGGTTGGCAGCGAGAGTCTGGTGGAACTAGTCTGGGCCTAGATGTTTATTTTCTCCCCGGGAGTTTGCAGACTGAATTGGGAAATGATTAGAAACACACGAGCCGGCGTTATTGTCTCGTTTTCTAGTCTCTGTCTGTCATGAGAGAAAAAAAAAAAAAAGATATTTGTTGAAATTTAGCAAAGCAAAATGAATAAATGGGCCCTAATACTGCAGGGGACTTTTTTCTGTCTCCTTCTGTGTTTAAAAAAAAAAAAAAAAAAAAAAAAAAACGATCAGCATTTCAGCCTCTCCTTACCTACAGTGTGCAGTCCAGTGGCTGAGCAGAAGCCATGCCGGCTCCTGCCAAGGACACTTCCATTCGAGTCAGCACTCTGGCTCCCCAGAGTGGAGATGGAAACTGCAGTGGGATGTAAAACACATAAAACACAAGCAGAAGTGTGACAAAGCTATTTCTTTCATTTATTTTTTTTGCTTTCATGCGCTCAGATGCCTCCGTTTGAATCCTCTCCCCTCCGGCACTCATCAAACACCTACCCTGTACGTCTTCTTCTCTTTTCCTACGTTAACCTCACCTGCAATTTCTGTAAACAGGCGCAATATTTTGATGAGCCTCTTCTTGTTTGGCCGTCCCAACTACCCCCCCTACCCCCCCTTTCCCCGCCGTGACAACTTCTCCATTGAATATTCTCTCCTTTCTGAAAGGGAGCATGAAGCCTGGGTATTTATGTTGACAGTCCCCACAGCCCAGACCGAAGCCCCCCCACTGAACCCCATTCACAGCCAGCTCATTATGGGATGTCAAGTCTGCCATCCTTCCTCTTTTTTTAAAAAACTGTAACAGGTTACCACGGCAACATGTAGGAGCACCGCTGAGTTTTTTTTTTGTTTTTTTTTTGGTGGCGCGTTCTCCTGTGATCCTGTGGACAATAAGCCCAGTGACAGGCATCGCTGCTGGTATGCCTGCTGCAGTAATCATAACGACTGAGACGAGGCCTTGCTGCCCAGTTAGACCTGTCAGGGTGTCGTTTATCGACAGGCGGGTAGGTGGCTAGGGCCCGGCTCTGTAATTCCCTCAACTGCTTCATTTGCCTTCCATTTCCCATGTCACACGGTGCGAGCCAAAGCTAAAGAAGTAGGTCACTATGTATTAAAAGACAGAGAGGGTGTGCATGTATGGTGGTAGCATGTTCTTTAAGCCCCTGCCCGCAAACGCTTCCCTGCTAAATACCAAGTCCTTGGAGGAGCGCATTACTATGGTTGAAGACTCTTGGTCATCCAATCCTTAAGGGCTGGACTCAGGCATGTCCTGTAGGAATATCCTGACTCAGCCGATCCCGGCATGCCCGCAGGCCCTCAGCTGCTAATGTGCTCCTAACTGCGTGTCACGCACCCTCCCTCCCTCCCTTACTGAAGGTCAGGGGTTGAGTGGAATCATTCATCTGGTCTCCACAGAGGCGGAAAAGGCTGCGGCAAAAGGGGAAGTGTGGCTCGCGCTCTGTGGCGACGAGAGCCGCTCGGGGCCTGGAACGCAGCGGAGCCCCCTGTTTCCACGCGCGCAGGAAGTTATTATTAATACTCTGCTTATACAGAGCAGA
Organism: Chelon labrosus; assembly: GCF_963514085.1. Classification (NCBI taxonomy): domain Eukaryota; kingdom Metazoa; phylum Chordata; class Actinopteri; order Mugiliformes; family Mugilidae; genus Chelon; species Chelon labrosus. Next base: position 12,840,089 of record NC_140347.1, on the reverse strand, counting down.
GGGGAACGGGGCGGGAGTGGAGAGGAGAGCGGAGAGGGAATGTTTTTCCTTAGTCTTGGATTTTTTTTCTGTTTCGTCGGTGCAATTGGGAGATCAGCGAAAAAGGTGTGATTCATTACTCGCGCGCGGGGGGAAAGTTGAGCGCTCACGTCATGGAAACACAAAACGTAAACTCGCCGCTGGTACGCACGCAGACTGTAAAAACAGTTTTAGGCTTTAATCTGTCTCAGTCGCTCTTGTGTTTGGTATGAATTAAAAAAATAAAAAAAAATGCACCGAGACCCATTGAAGTCCTTGCAAATACCCATGCTTTGTACTTTTTGATAATCTTTGCATCACTTTGATGCCTCTACATGCTGCGTAATTGCAGTGATTTGCCCTTACAACAAAACTTGTGCATCAGACTCAGATGGCAACAATTTGGAGTGTGGGAGCCGGTTTAAAGCGTCGCACGACGTTTGTCCTCGTTTTTTTATGTTTTTTTTTTTTTCTTTCCTCCTATGCATGAGAACGACGCCTGGAGACATATGATGAGTTTGTCTTCAGCTGCCAAATGCAATGTGGGTCAAACTGAAAGAAACCGTACACCACTCTCAGTAAAGAACTTTAAAGCAGCGGCTGTCTCAACCTGACATCTCAGATTTGTCTGGAAGTGTCAGTTTATGGAGCCTTTCAGGAAAAAAAGAGAGAACGTATTTATTTATCTCCCATTTCCTGGCAAAGCAGCTTCATCTATTGTGTGTATGTTTGCCCTGTCTCTGTCCTCTCTGCGCCTCCGAGCGGAGGAAAACTCGCTGACAGAGCCTCTTTGTTAACAGAGGGGAGAGAGAGAGATGAGACTAGGTCATACGGGCAGATTAGGGCTCATTGAAATCCTATAGGAGGGGTCATTTACATAGTGCTGCTTAAATCCACTTGTGACCCCCATTCGTGAACCCGCTCACGATCCCGACACCCTCCACTCAAGTCTGACCCTTTTTTGTAAACAAGCCTCATGTGCCACCGCCGTGTAATATTGCAGATCTTTCTTTTTTTCTTCCGCTGCCATGAAGTAGCTCCGGGTTTCACTCTGCTGTTATGTTTGTTTTAAGGAGCTCCGGCTGAGCCCAGCACATTTTTTTGTATGAATGCTCAGTTTTGTCAGGTTCTTCGGGCTCCTTGAGGCTGAGGGCAGGGAGGTTTGTCTGCTAATGTTGTTTTTCCGAGCCAAGGACAAGAATGTGGAAGTGACTAATGCTACTGTGATGAGAGTTGGCTAAAGGTGCTCGGTCTTCCTCTGGTTTCTAGTCTTCTCCCAGATTCCTAGCCAAGCGGCAAAGACTCGTCCCTGGATTCATGTCATACCATTAGCTGAAATAGTTTGGAACGGTGCAGTCAAGCTGGACTGCTTGTATTTACATGTGACGGTGTACTTTCAACCAAACTGTGCTGTTGCATAACATGACGACATAGCTGACTACAGACTAAAGATGCTACATTTTCTTTTAGGGATGCACCAAAAATTTTCGGCCGAAAACCGAAAATGCAGTTTCGAGTCATTTTCGGCCGAAAATTGCTGCGGTTGATGCTTGCACGTGTTGTTTCGGCGATAAAAGTCCGAAATTTTTCGGCCGAAAAACCGAAAATTCACTTTTGGGCCATTTTCGGCTGAAATTTTATCGCCGAAACAACGCGGCCGAAACAACACGGCCGAAACAACACGGCCGAAACATGGCCGAAACAACATGGCCGGAACAGGATGTTGTGATGATGCAAGCAACAACCGCAGCAATTTTCGTCCGAAAATGGCCCAAAAGTGCATTTTCGGTTTTTCGGCCGAAAATTTTCAGTGTATACCTATTTTCTTCATCTTTTTTTTTGCTCTGGGTTACATCAGAAATTACCCACACTATAATGACACCCTGAACTAAGCCTTTGCTGACAAGACTTCACAAAGCCGCCCCTGGAAGTCAGTTATTTCCGACAGAGCTGGCAAAGATGCAAGACTCCCAAGGTTTTTACAGTATCCCATCGGGAGCAGGCGAGGAGAGAGGGAGGGGGCGGAGGGGGAGCTCAGATCGGCGATTCAAGTGCTGCCGCTTTACTATGGCAACAATTGTCGCTGAAGATGTTGCAGATGTGTCTTTCACGGGGCGCTTCACCCAAATTCTTTGAGTGTTGCCAAATGTTTGCCTTCGCTGTGCGCTCGTTGTCTAGACTGTTTGCTTGTTGTGTTGCTGTACGCGTGTTAATTGTACATTATTTTGCGTTTCCCTCTTAATGGTTAAGTGGTAACCCGGTCTCTAACACTGAAACGGCAGACACAGACCACACTTTTGTCTGGGCGAATAATGCTCGGGATTACTCGTGATTGGTGAGGCGCCACAAAGTAAAGGAAAAGAAAAGGAGAGCCAGAGCAACTTCACATGTTTCCTTTTTGTGTTTCATTGCCACGGTTGCTTTTGTTACCTATATGTTACACCCTTAAGCCTCCTCCTTGGAGATCAGACTGAGTCATATTAAAATGAACAGTGCCTACACTTCAAACTAGAAGTACAATAATGGGTTTACGCCTCTGGATTTGTGGGTGAGACTTTATTCCTAGCAGCAGTCTGCTTTGATAAATCAGCCCTATCTCCCTCTGGCTTTCCTACCCTCTGACACACAGTGACAAATGTAATCTGACTGGGCTTGGAGGAGTTTCTCCCTACTCTGCAGATCACTGTAAACAAGACGGCGCTGCATGGTACTGTATGTCCTTATCACACTGTGACACGTTATCTCTGTTCCACATCAGTCACAGCAGCATTTTCTACCGGAGGAATCCCACTCCAGCGTCGGCCTTAATTCTGTTTGCTTGCACCGCGAGGAATTAGAAATGGCATTAGTGCGCGTGGAGGCGACGTTCCCCTGCTTCTAAAACAACAGGACGCGGCGACGCTCGTGGAATTATGGCGGCGGTTCCTGCCGCGTGGCAATTTACATCTCGGCATTGATTTGCCGAGGCTTGCAACAGGCGCATTAATGCAAATGTATGCACGGAGCACCTGTACAAAGTGTCCGCGCTGGCAGAGGTGACAGCGGAGATCAAGAGAGGACGGAGCAGATTGCATACTTGTCGGGCTAGTCTGCGTCTGTCTCGCAAACATACAACAGAGGTGTTTTTTTTTCCCAATTAAGGAGAAAATGTTAGCAGTGATCTCACTAGATAAACCATTTACTGGAAGCTGATGCTCTGTTTTACGGACTATTTACAACAGTAGTAATATTTGGTCTTCACTTGCCATCACTCTTTACTCATAAGTGCGGTTTAATCCTCTGTGGGACCAGACGCCGTAACCTACGCACGTAGTCATCACCAGTGCGAGCCATTTATACTTGCGCTTGTCAGTCTGGCTCGCTTTGTAAAAACGCCACCCAAATGCTGCGCTGTGTCTTTTTTTTGTCAGTCGGGTTAATTTTTGTTTCTACTTCCTGCTTCACTTTCTACTTCCTGGTTCCCATTCAACAATTGCGACTGAAACTTTCGCCAAAGTTTCACCGAAGACGAGTCGTACAACTGCTTGTACCTTCGAACCTCCTCGGTCAATCTTTCTTCCGTGTAGTCATCTCCAAAACAAGAGCAGAAGGAGAAGCAGCCGGAAATACTAAAGTGGAAATAGGCTACTAACAAGCGGACCAACCGGCGCGTGGTTACGTTTCTGGGGAGGTGCACGTCAGGCTACGGCGCTAGGGTTTGTGTAGGATCTGGGCTGTCGGCGTTCCTACAGCGTCAAATTGACACAGAAGCATAAACTGCCCATCAATAATAAATGGAACCAGACTTTTTCGATTTTGGACTCATTTAAAAAAAAAAAATAAAAAAAAAACTTATTGGATAAGAAAAACTAATTTTATCATATTTTTTTAGCCTGATTCTCTCCAGACTGTTTCTACTGACTTGTGCTCTTATGAATTTTTTGGTAACACTGACAAACTGATACACTGGGGAAGTGTCACGGCTGATTAAGTTGGTGTTAAATGATGACACATTGACTGGATATGGACTTACTGTATGTGTTTCGTCACTATAGCATTCCTGAATAGTGTTTTTAAAGCTCGGTGCGAGGCAGGCGGCTGACACCTAGGCAGACTGCGAGCAACCCGCAGTGGCACCCCTGTCAGAGTTACATAAAAATTCAGCTGTGGAGACCGAAAACCGTTTTTTGTACCGGGCTGTAAACACACTTATTTCTGCCATAAACTTTGGTGTTCGGCTGCACAGTCAGTTTCTTCCTGCTGCATGCCAGCCTCTGTTCATGAAGCTTGCTGAGAGCAGCACTAATCCGGCGTTGCCTGTTTTGCATGGCTGCGTCTTTTAATGGTCTTCCTTTAATAATGCCTTAATAATTCCCCCCGGTGAACCGTGTCAAGCCACCTGCATTTCTAATTTTTGCAAGAGCCTGAGGACGTCTCGAGCCATTTTAGGCATCGTGTACGGAAAGAGTTGTTGATTACCAAGCATATAAGAGTGTCTCTTTGATTCTTTTGTGTTTTCTCTCAACATTACAACAAGCATTCTCTCGTGTTGGACGTTTCATCCCATTATTAAGGCAGTTCCTGCTTGTCCCTTAAAAGGAATACCAGAAGGGTTTTAATCATTAGTAATTGAAAACCCCGCTGAGAGTAAATGAATCACAATGTGGCAACAGAGCTGTCCAAATGCCTCGCAGTGCTCCAACTGCCTGCCTGCCTCCCCTCTTCCCCCCTCTTCCCCTTCCTGAGTGCAGAACCCAGACGTCGGTAATACTAAATTCAGATGACAGCAGCTCTGCAATTATGTCACCACCAAGTGACACGACGCCGATAAAGCCGCGCCAGCAGGGACCAGTCTTGGTGTGTGTCGAAGTAGCGGCAGCTATTTAAACTTTTGCAAGTTGGCAAAATAATATATGTATGACAACTATTTAAATCCCGCTTCTTGCCTCGGGTGAAGGTGAATCGCTTCATTTGCATAGTATGCAAAAATAATGAGCACATAAGCTGCTTCTTTCTGTCTTGTAAAGCACCCAGTTCTCCATTTACATTACTGAAGTTTATTTTTCCAGAGTTTTAATAAACACACAATATTCACAGAAGATCCGCATTATGCTAAAATGAGAAATTGGTTGGTTCTTGACAGCCATTTATTTGTTTTTCTCAAATAAGACCCTCGCACCGATGCTGCACCCACTTAGAGCCAATGATATCCACGCCGCTGAAATTGCTGTTATCGTTCTCTTGTATGAATAGCCAGACGTTGGTGTCAGAGCTCTTCATTACACTCTGACTCCTCTGTGAAAAGCCGCTAATGCCGCCTCTGTGATGGCATCGGCCACACGGTCATGCACAGGCGCCAGCTACGGTGGAGCCGCGGAGCCCCTGCCCACACGCTTCCATTCTGCTCTGCAATTAGCGGAGACGGCTAAAATAATAAATGAGCGTCGGTGGATTAAGAATGAAGCTGTCAATCTAATCTTCAGTCGTTTGTTGAGAGTGTTTTTTTTCCCCCCCATCAAATCCCCAGTTGAAAAGCGTGAGGTGGTTATTTTGCTTCAACAAGGAATTGCATGGTAAATCTACAAGGACGCCGTCGTGCATGCAGTATTTTCCCTTTTCTACACTTCCCCTGTACATACAAAGGCTTTCTTTTGTTTCTCCTCTTCCTTACCATGCATCGTGCATCGTGTTCCTGAGGTAAAAGCTTCTGTGGTTCAAGGATGACACTTTTACCTTGTCTCAGTTTCAGCGGCTACATCTTTTTGATGGCACAATCCCATGAACATGCGTTCCCGTCTTCATCCAATTGCTTTTTAAGAGTTTCCTGGTTTACTAAGTCGGTGTCCATGAATTTATCCATGGGAGTCAAGAAGAGCAGTTTCGAAGCTCAGTGTTTCTGACTCTGGTTGTCGCCATCTTGGCCTCGCTCGACTTATCTCCCAACTAATTTAAAAATGGACAAAGAGGTGTATTGCAGAAACAAAACACACCAAGCTGTGGACATGCTTATTTCTGCTGCTAAGTTAGATGGCGTCTAGTGAGTCAGCCGCAAGTGGCCAATATGTGTATTGCTTACGAGGGCTGTTAACTACGGAAGAAGAACGGCCATGGATTTATTTATTTTTTATGCACTGTTATATCGTGATAACGACTTATTAATTTGTTATCCCGATATAACAAAGTTTGTTTTCTCAAGATAACGAATTCATTCATAATGTGTTCTTCTGGTCTTCAAACTAATGCGCTGCCACGAACGGCTTCCGTAGTCTTGACATGAGTGGACTGTTGTTTGTGCAGAAGGAGCGTATCCGTTAAGTTTTGTTTGACCGAGGAAAGTTTTGTTTCTTTAACGCATATGTAGGTTTTTATTAGAAAACTCATAAACTATCATTGCTTAGGCCTTTTTATGCTAAATAAACTACTCCGAAATATATGCGCATATAAGTGCTGTAGCTTCTAGATATAATGTGAAGGTATCTACTGTAAAACAAACTTTGTTCATTCATTATCACGATATAACGGTGCATAAAAAAAATAAAAAAAATAAATCCATGGCCATTCTCGGCTTCCGTAGTTAACAAAACCTAAAACTGGGTGTGAAAATTAACTGCAACTAAATAAAAATACATAGGAAATGTCGGATTTAGTCAAATTTGTTGGCATTGGTGTATATTTTTATACGTTTAATATCGAATATTTCATAGACGGAACAATCAATGGATCAATGCACTGATTTTCTTCAGCCCTGTTCCAGATAATTACATTTGACGGTACCTGTCTCTTTGGTCCAGTCCTGCAGGTCAACCCATGAGGGAGAATCTTGAGCTGGTGGTGTAAAAAAAGGGTTAATATATTCCCCCGTGAGTCACGCAAAGGCCACGACATGTTAAAATGCTTTTCCATAGCCGATAATTGAGCCTCGAATATGATTAGGGAGCTCAAGGGCAAACTGTTGTTTTCTTGGTTCGGGTATTTGGACGCATAAATCTTCCCAGATGAACATCGGTAAGTCCCGGCTGAGCGGACCAGTTCAGGCTTGATGGCATGGACGAGTGAAAAGTCGAAAGCTGGGGTTTCCTTCATATTCCGGCTCATAATAGGTTAAGTAACCATCTGCCAGTGTTGCCATGTCTTATTACTACAAATGAAAGAGAGTTCTGTTAATAGAGATGAGCTCGGTCAAGCAAATTAGCCCCCGGCTTCCTTGGGGTTGATCATTCCGTGAGTGTGTGTTTGCACAGATGTGGTCATTAACTCATTAACTTGGCAGGATTGAGTGGCTGGGGCAACGGAGGCTTCGCTGCTCCGTTGTGAGACTTGTTAGTCAGATACAGCAAATAGCGCTCGCTGTGAGATGAGGAGGCAAAGGGAGACGGCTCCTTCCTCAGAACGCGGTGATTCAGTTTCACCAGGCTGCTGAGAACGTTTCTCACCGAAGCTGATGTTGGACCGTTTTGCCAGATGAGTTGGCAAAGGTAACTAACCACAGTTGTTATTCTGACCAATAACACATAAGTCACACAGAGGTTTTATGAGGATAGTTACGGTAAATCTACTGTAATCACGGATAACAAGATTTCCATTTCGATGAAGTATCGTACGCAGTGAATGAAAGCAACATTGTTATTGTGTTCATTAAGACCCAGAGTTTTAGTTTTGAAGTTTTGAAAGGAAACTTTGTCAATAAATGGGCAAAATGAAATCCTTCCAAACGGCCCTGCAACTCAAGCGTAGGGGTATTTTGTGACTCAGCAATCAAACCGCTACACAAGAATTTGCATTACTCATGATATTTATTGTCCCTGTCTTTCCCAAGCTTTGAGTTACCGACTAATTGTTGGTCGCGATGTGGAGTTCAAATACACTTGTAAATTTCGTGTGGAAAATTTTGACCGTATCCAAGTTTTTTGGCGTTGAGGCCGAAAGAAGAATGTCCTTCTGATCAGAAACATTTCTGCAAGCCCCGGCACGTTCCCTGGCCTTTCCACACTGATTATTAGGAGCATATGTGGCAAACACGACATGCTGCGCGTCTGGCGGAGAGCTCTGTACTTTTGAAAAGATTCAGAATAATGTCCAGGTTTTAGTAACCAACCAAGCCCTTAAGTCAGGAAGTATCTAAAATAACTAGTTTTGTTTGGTAGAATATTCCTGTTGTGTTGCGTAGAATATCCCTCCTGTTTGGTTTGAGTTGATGTGTTGTAGAAGTGTTGACCTTATACAGTACAATAGCTGGTATTTGTATATCACTTTATTCTTTTATGCCATCTGCAAACCTTGTCTTAAAAGTTAGAATTTCAAGAGGAATTTTTTTGCTCGCCAATCCAAGTCTCAATCCGATCTTAAGTAAGCAAAATTTCCTCCCCTGGAGATTCGTGAAGGCTTTTCTTAAATTGCAGGATCATGTGTGCACCATGCCTCTCCTAGAGAAATGGACTGGTCATCCAACGCCATAAACTCCTTAACCCTCTCTGTAATATTTTTCGCTTTGATGACATCTTGGGGAAGCTTTTCGATTCTTTTAATTCTTTTCTTTGCCCGTTGGCCTGCCACCACCTCGCCAAACGTCCACATTGCACAATTGCGTTGCACAATTTACTGACTTTCCAGAGTAAAATACTTCTACACATCAGACTTGTTTAGTCATGTGATTTTGGTTCGCTACCCAACCAACGTTAAAACAGAAGAGGACGAAGATGCTTTGACGCTACAGGGACGTGATTTGGTTTAGGTCCTAAAATAATAACTACAGAAGATTGGATCTGATCAGTTTAAAAATACCGGGAACGTCCTCGATGCAAATAACCCCATAGCGATCAGTACATCCCCAATACATCCCCATACAGTACATATTCATTGGGTTGCATTCATAGGGCTTCCTGACCGACAGAGAACTGGTTCAGTAATTGCATGCCAACACAGTTTTGACCAAAAATAGATCCAGAAGCCAGACAGATTGGGACAGGACTCATGACGCCAGTGTCAGAATGTGTGAGCATGTGAGCGCGAACCCGCGAAAACAAAAAGTGTGAAGTCTTGTCATTCCAAAAAAAAAAAAAAAAACAACTTTTAATGGCTGCATAGAAGCTCAAAGCTCAGTTTGGATCAGCAAAGTGAATGCAGGAGTTGCTGAAGAGCTGAAATACAGGGTGTAGCCTAGGATTTAATGTGGAATCGGTGCACCGGTCAAAATGTCTCCGTTTGCTACAAGGCAATTGGAACTGGTGAAAGAATGCAAAACAAACAAGGTCTCTGTTGCCAGGATTCACATCCAAAACTTTTCTTTTTTTTTTCTCCACCAGTGAAATAAGGCCACCTTGGTGAATAGCGTTTGAGTTGGCAGGAGGTGGATGTACCACGTGCTCACTTGTCCCGAAAGAAGCCAGGAGTCCCATCCACAGTCATGTCTATGGTTTAACTCCAAATGTATCTGCTGTTGCAAACTAGTTAATAACATCCGTGTCATTTCTAGGAAGAAAGCTTCCGTTCTCCATTAAATGTCAAAAGTTGGCATCAAACGTAAAAAAGCGGTCAAATAAAACGCCACCTCTAAGATCTGTTTGAGAAGATTTACGGTAGATTTAAGTGGAATCGTGCACCAGTTTGCATGGTAATGTTTCACATTCAGTCCAGAGGAGGAAAAAGCGCTTTATTGTTCATTACATTCTGTTCCATTTAGGTGCAACACATGCTCGACGCCGGCGAAAGATTTGTCGGGCTGCCAGACGCAAATCAGAAATTCATCCTTCCTTGTCCTCGTGTCCCGTTTATGAGACGTTTGAAGAGAGACACGGGCTGCTCGGTCTCTAATTCAGGCTGTAATGCAGCAGAAAGTGTGAAAAATGGATTGGGAGGCTGCGACAGAGAGAGCGGGGCTCGGCGGCTGCCTTATGTGTTTTGCGCGGGGCCGTGATTAGTCTATTACGGCCAGGCAGCAACAATGGGGTTGTATGATCCGGCGCTGTTAGAGCACTTAGGATCTGCGTGTCTCCCTCTCGCTTAACCCTGCTGAGCCGTTATGGCGGATGGTCTGCACGGACTCTTTATCAAATTCTCTCAGCAGAGCAGATGTGCCAAGAACCAGCCGGACAACGGCGGTGGAAATATGCTCTACGTGTTGTGCCACACATGCTTCTTTTTCACGTCCCGAAATGAATATTTGTGCCACAGTTTGGACCGTTTAACAGCATATAGCGGCTTGTACAGTGCTCTATACGTAAGCATGGGTCTGTTTGCATGTACCCGAACATACAGTTTGATCTAAGCGAGAGAAAGTCGTCTTTAATTTTTCGCCTCCTAAAGTGAAAACAAGCGGCTGTGGAAGTAGGAAAACACACGACAGCCAATCGCTCATCGTTTGACTTAATGATGTATTTCAGTAATTTGTATCTAATCAGCAGTTAGGGAGCTTATAGCTGTCAGTCATACTTTGTATCCTAACCTACTGGCTTTGATGGTAATTACTTACTAGCGGCTCCGTTAGCCTTCACTGCAGGAGCCGACTCCTCCAGCTGTATTTCAAAACAGACGTCTCTCCGGCAGATTATGTTGGGTACATCTAATCAGGGGAGGAACGAGGGCCGGTTTTGCTGCGGTGACATGTGGGGAAGGAGGCTGAGGCGGAGAGATGCTGGCGAACATGCAAGGAATCACTAAGCAGTCTGGGTAATTATTTCTAAATCAATATTGTGACAAGCAAAGCTCTGGAGTGCCAAATCCCAGCCCGTCAGATTTGACCGAACTCATCCCTGTGGGATCTCCAAAGCTCAAATGCTACTGCCGTGATTGATTCCCACATGATACCTTTCGCGTGATGGCCATCTGCAATGCTAACACCGAATCGATAAGGCCCTCTGCGGTCTATATGTCAGGGCTTGCATAGCCTTGCAGACAAGGCCGTATATATACATATATATGTTTCTGTTTGCGTTACATTACAGGTTTTAAAAGAAACCCCTGCAACTATTATTTAAAATGTCTGTGTTTAAAAAATGCATCGTCAGATTTCCTGATAAACCCATACTATCGGAGGAGGCTGGAATGTGCGCACGGGCCGTAGATCATGCATAACCGCGCGCATAAATTGCAAACAGAAGCCGGACTTGACGGATGAGGCCATAGATATTCATTAATGAGTCGTTTAACTTCTGCCTTTGAACCAACCTCTGCTGCCTGAGCACACATGCTGCACTATATTAACCCAGTCAAATCATTTATTTCTGTCTTGTTTCTGCAAACTCCTCCTCCTCCTCCTCCTACAAGGATGAGCGTATGACTGTAGAGACCCAGGAACAGGTTATAGATTAATCATTTGTATTTTTCTCTGAAGACGTGAGTTAATGTTTAGGCTAGAGGAAACGGCAAGGCAGATAATCAAAGAAGAAAATATATTTCTTCAGTTTATTCAACGTGTATTCAGCATGTTAATTAAATTGGACAACATTTTTAAGTGCAAGAGTACAAGAGGTTTTCTATAAAGGCTTTTTCTTTATTTTAGAAATAGAAAATGCTTGCAAAGATGTACTTTCTTTACTTTCTTTTAACCAGGGAGGATGTAATTTCCTAGTCTGGTGGCATACAGAAAACCAGTCTCTGACAGATATTTATGTGTACACATTTCCTTCCCTTCTATCTTTACTTTCCAGTCCTCTCCATATTTGCTGCACCTTCTTCCAGCGCGAGACAAATTTCCTCACACCTATCAGTTCAACCTCGCACCTCCTGACAAACTATATTATCCTTGCACTGCCTCGTCCAGTGTGCTGCTCTCTCAGACACGTCGAGCCCCGTCTCCCAGATGCAGACCGGCACATGACAACAAAGAAGTCTTCGCTCGAAGGTGACAAAATGGCCTTGAGAACACCTTTTGCAACCGTCACATCTTATAACCAGTAGCGCCGTTCGGGGGCCGAAATTTGCTTTCACGGTTCCGCTAAGAGGTGTCGCGCATAGTCTAGGACTTGCGAAGATAACTAAATCCCGTACAAATGAACAAACACATTTACAGTATTAGCATGCAACTGAACACATTTCCTGGAAAGGGACTATTGGCATTCTCCTGCTCTCTCCCCAGATGCTGGTGTGATTGCAGCAGCGTAAGATCAGCTGGTACTAAGCGGAGCGTGAAAAATGCGCCGAGCCTTCGATTCGTAACTGAACAATGCAGCCCTGCGTGCTGTGATCTCCCGCATGTGCGTGTGTGCCTACAATGAAACAAATGAACAGATGGAAAATACCAAGTGCGTGGCCGTGCCTCCTCAAAAATGACTCCTGTAATGAGGTCACAGCTTATTCCTAATAGGAGTGAATTCAAGTTTAATTGGGTGTGTTCGGGTAAAGTGCGTTTCCTGGCCGTGGCCGGGAACACCTCGGTGAAATCAACAACACAGCGGTTGAGTCTCTTTCAAGACAAAGGCAATAAAACGGGCTTGTTTCCTCATTCTCAGAATAGCCCAGAGACCGAGATAAGCTCGAGATTTAACGAAGATAATGGAAGGTGGTTTTACTGACCGAACCGCCTCCCATACGGTAGGTCTGGCATGGCTGGCCAAACTAGCCTTGACTGAAAGCGAGGCTAGTTTGGTGTGCGCTAAAGTTAATGTGGCTATTTGTTAACTTATTCCAGAGGCTTTTGCCAGGTTTTACACCAGCAGATGGACATGAGAGGAGATGAGAGGTTGCAGGATGAGTGCCTTGCAGCTCGGTTCCAAAATAATAATGATGAACCTGCAGCCTCCGTCTCCCATTTGTCCACCCTTCCCTTGCGTTAAGGCTCGCTAATGTCCCTCTCCCTGCTGCTTGCATGGATTGCGTATTCTGGCTGTGTGTCGGGTTAGTTAGCATGCAGGGCACATTGAACCAGGTGGTGCTGGGGCACAGAGATGTAATTCCTCTCGCTGGGAGTCGGGTTTTTAGAAAAGAGCCAACACAATGAGCGAGTGTCTCGAATGGAAAAGGATGTTTTTAAGTTGAAACAAAAAGCCACTTTCCTGCTAGTCGTATACCACTTAGATTTTTATTTTTTTTTTTTACTTAAGTAGAAGTTGCCTTTAAGTCCAAAAAGAATAATGTAAATCACGTATTACCGCAGGATGGTTTGCTTTATTTTGCAGGGAGATTTAATCTAACGGCAGCAGCGCACTCGCGCTACAATATCTAGAGTGTTATCAATGTTCCGGTGCATATATTCTTGGCATCTTTGTAGCCTAAAGCGCGTCTTGAACAGGGTTATCAGACCACCCGCGGGCTCTTTCTCCGATCCCACAATGCATCCTTCTCCACTGACATCCTACGCGCAATTGGCTGAGTGGGCACTTGGCATCCTTTTCCTTGACTTTCCTTAAGCTCTCCCTTCATTCCCTTTTGGTTGTGTTGGAGGTGATGTAGAGTTCACTTTAGGATTACATCCTAGCTGCGGGGCCTGTGGTAAAGCTCGGGTGTTAACAAAGAGAATTATGAGTCTTTTGAAATTCAGACGGAGGAGACTGACTGGTGAGGGAAACGCGCAGCCTCGACTCTCGGCAAAATCGGCAAACCAAACCAAAGCTGCTGCTGCTGCTGCTGCTGCAGTTGTTTGTGCATTGCCTTTTAAGCATAGGGCTGGGCATTTGTAAAGGTGTTTGTGTGTGTCAGCTTCTGCGTGGGTGTTCATTTTGACATATGCCTCCAGGTTTTTACCAGACAGAGGGAGAAATGGAAGCTTTTCACGTCGAACACTCAATACGTGACATGTCCAACTGTGAGTTTAACGTCAATGCAGCAGCACTTATTAGGTTTTAGTGCACAGGTGTTCCTTTCTTCCCCTCACCTCGGTCCCCTCTCTGTAATCAATACAAAACGATGAACCCTGCCCGACTCGTGTTGATGCGTCTCCGGGTTTTTACAGAATTACAATGAGCCAGCCAACTGAGATTCCAGGCACGCATTGCGGTAAATGTTGCCATGTTTTTTTTGTTTTGCTTTTCCAGTCGAGCCTGGCCAAAGCCGACGTCTCAATTATCAGTGTCGGATCAGGAGCGCTGCGAGCCGTTCATCCTCACTTGCTGTGCGTAAGCGGTATGACGGTACCTGTCCATGCTTGGATGCTGTTCAATGCCGCGTTTGGTGTGTTTTTGTAGTCGGAAGACGATTTTGAATGTAAAACTTTAAATCTTAAATAATCGCCCAGGCCTAAATGAGTCAGACAGACTAAATCTTAGTCATCCAGGTCATGGTATATCCAAACAAACAAAGCTGAAACAAAGTTGAGCTTGTTTCGGCTTTGTTATGTTTGGATCCTCTTATACTTTCAGACGAAGCGATGACCTATAACACTAAAATCCTAATGCACGGTCCAGGTTTGGATGCACCGACTAATAGTTTCAAGTGATTTTTATGCGTGTGTGTCCTGTTGCCACTGATGAGAGGACCCCATTATGCTCTCTGACCTTTCCTCCTAACCTTGCGCTGTCTAGTCGCCACCTGGCTCCGGGGGAAATGTGGCATGACACAGGACACACAGCCTGCCTCACGCATACCTGACCAAGATTAATGGCACCTCCGGTATTCATCATTATTCTCCCTAACAGCAGTCAGATATGGCCGTGGGCCAGATCTCTGCCACCAAAACCCACTGAGGTAAAATATGCGATGTTCTCCGCCTTATTTGCAACCTGGCACGAGTCCCATGTTAATTTAGAGCTTGTTGGACCTTTGTTATAAATGCCTAACATTACAATTCAAACGGATATTCACCAGGGCGCGGGGAAAGGTGCTGTGGTTACAAATGTAAACTACTGACCCCCTCCAAGTCTGTACGTTTGTGTGCTCGAATCACCTCCGCTTGACAGACAAGTGGCCTTTTAATATCCTTTGCTATCAGCGGGTCGTGCAAGCAAGAAGTGGGCCCCCAACCTCCTCTTGTTATCCTTCCTAATTGTCTAGAGATGAGGGTCAGTGAAGCTCACACAAAGGGCTGCTGCAGGGTGAGGTGGTGGTGTGTGTGGTGGTGGTGGTGGTGGGAGGGGGGTATTGTTGCAGTCGGACTGATAGAGAAGTGTGGAGGGGGGTCTATCTGCCTGCTGCCTCTCCTCATAGGAACATCTGCCTCTCAGACTGCAACAGATGCAGAGGCGCAGAGGGAAAGATGGAGGGCGGCGGCGGCGGTGGGAGTTGACGCAACCTGCCAGGTTGTTGAGGGGGAGATACGCCACCTCTAAGCTCGCCGCTGTGGTTTTTAAATAATAGTCAGCTTCGTGGCTGAACTGTTTAATCTGTCAGCAGGAAGCAAAGAAAATGCATTGTTCAAATTCACATTGTATTCGAAGTGGGACCCGAAGAAAACACTCTTATTATTATTATTAAAATAAACAATAGATCAAATCATTAACCGAAAACAAAAAGCTGCTCCCTAAGAGTCGAGGCGTGCATAAAAAGGCTAAACGCAGAGCAGGTAAGAATGCAGAAAATTGCACTTAGTAATTAAAGAACACTGGGCGTGCACTTTCTCACGCGTCACCAAGCAGGTTTCTATAAATTGTCCATAATAGGCTGCGAAATTGTTATTTGTCAAGAGGGCCTGCCATTATACATGGTACATTTGAATAGAATTCCAATTATTTGATGCCATGTTACCTCAGATTGGCTTCTGAATGGCTCCGCACACCATCTGCTGTGTAGCCTAGCATCATTCGCACCCTACGGTCCTAAAATTCTGCCGTACAACACACAGCTAGCGCTTCGACTAGTGCCTATCTGTGATGCGGTAGCACACCTCGGCTGATGGCCTGCTGTTAAATCTCAATGAGCCAATTTTCTTCTTCCAATGAGGTTCGGCCAATTATAGCTGTGTGTATTGGTTGACTGCTGGACAGCTGCTGCTGCTGCTGCTGCTGCTGGGTAATAGATGGTGGTTTGGTAAGGATTGGCTCCGGTTCCTGCTAGATTTGTTTTAATCACATGAGATGGATTATGAAACCATAAAGGGGCTGTATAACAAATGCAGAGAACTCATAGTTAGTTGTGTACGTTAAAAGAAAGAGGCAGAAATTTAACACCTCACCAAACTGTGATGTTTTAAAATCTCTCCTTTGTTTATCTCTGTAGATGTGGATTGTGTGTAGTTTGGGGAACATGCCCTGTCTCAGATGGACGGATCACAGATTCAAACTAAAAATTGCTTTGACTTTTATGTCAGAGAGATGTTTGCCTCTTGTAAGTGAGTCTCAGGAAGTTTCAGGAACCAACTCCCTGAAGACCTCACTATAAATACACATAGCGCTGGTATCTGAGCTCCACTTGTTTGCCGAGGTACTGCACACACACACACACACACACACGCACACACATCTCTGTGACATGAATTCAGTAGACAGTAGGTTACATGTACAGAGTGTACACACAGGAAGAGACAAACAGCCTCGGGCCAAAAACCAACCCCTGAATATCAGTGTAATTCAGCGAGTTGTAGCGATGCAAAGTAGGCGGGTACCAAGTTTAATTAACCTTGACGATAGTTTCAGCAAGCTCGTTTATGGCAATCAAACTCTTTGGTTGAATTTGGTTCCTGACAGAAGGCTTGGAACATCTGCTGAACCCAGATGGAGTGGTGGTGGAGGTGACGATTGTCTTTTTAGGTAGAGAGAAGGTCCCGGGTTCGAATCCATGGGCCGACCTGGAGCTTCCATGTTCTCCCTGTGTCTGCGTGGGTCCTCTCTGGGTACTCCAGCTTCCTCCCACCGTCCAAAGACACGCTTGTTAGGTTAATTGGTGATTCTAAATTGGCCGTCTGTCTCTCTGTGTTAGCCCTGCGATGGACTGGCGACCTATCCAGGGTGTACCTCGCCAGAAACGTCCTCTGAAACGTCCACCGGCGACCAGCTGTCGGCTAAAAGTCAATGGGCATTGCGTGGTGTTTGGTCAGTTTATTTTTATCCAATAAACCCGAGTCCAGCCGATGCCAAGAATATGTTGTGTAGAGGGATCCGCCGCTGTTTCCAGTTGGTAACCAGGATTCACCTCGCGATTTGACAGGTCGAACCCACGACTTTTTACTTTTTTTTTTTACTCCAGTCTGTTTTATCCTTACCTCCATCTGTTTCCCACAGAGGTCTTGTAAGGATGCGAGGTCTTATCTGGCACTGAAGTCTGGTGTGCGGACAGTTGATGTGCCAGCGGACCATCGAGGCCTATAGCGGCGCTTATCAGCCTGCACTGTTGGCACTGGCCCGGACTGCTCGTTATCTCTTATCGCTTACACAGGATGTAGAGCAACACAAGACTCTGTCTCAACAGCGGCTAAGCAGGATATCAGGAGGTCCGCTCGCTGGCTTAGCTCGCCGAGGAAAAGATATCAGAGAGATTATTTTGTTTGGGTGCTGGTACCTGTGCTTGTGCATGTGTTTTTTTAAAGCCATTTCATGCCGTGTCTTATGGGTTTATGAAAGATGAGTTGTCATTTTCAATCTCACTGTCAAATATATATTCATATTACGGTGTTCATCTCGGTAAGCTTTTGATATTATTACAACTACCCCCTGAAAAGAGAACGAGAACCATCCGACACATTATCCAAAAAAAAAAAAAGGTGGAAATTTAATAAGAATATGAGCCAATATTTGCTGCAGGGTACTTGGATAGTGTTGGATTACACAGGTGTTTGTGATATCCGTGCCCAAAATAGCATTGAAGTTTACCTACCTCTCCGATACACTCAGCCGGCTCATGACAAGCCCCACGGCTAAATCCAAAAAAGTGTGACGCGAACACACAGAGGGGAATTGCTCCCAGTGACCTCTGTCTGGATATATTGAGATTTACAATAAAACAAGTGGAATGTTCAACAGTATTTAATCGTGTGAAAGAATTTGAGATAACCTTAGCTCGTAATTCGAGCATTAGCTTGAACAGGAGCATAACACTGAGGCTATTTTTTTTTAACTTTTGTACATTTTCTCTCTGTCTGTTCCCTCAAAGGCTGACCTCCGTTTGTGTTTGTTATGACAAGGATGATTAACACGTGTCAGTGAGTGACATATGCCAGGGATTTAGACTAATTCACGAGAAAGCCAGGATGCCAGGGGGGGAAAATAAAAGCCAGCGCGCATCTCACTGAACTTGGTCGCATGTTTGAATTTCATCGTGCCTCTTCTTGCCTTTGGCACGAACAGCCCCCGTACCGGATTGCAGTATCTGTGACATTATTCCCACCAAAAGCAAGAAGATCCTCTTATCAAAGACGAATGAAACGGCAGACGCTGCAGTTATCGATGTTGTGCAAGCTGATATTTGTCGGTAGCCAACAAGTAGGTATGCCTAAACACCCCTCAATACCTAAGTCGTCTAATTTATTGACGAGCGACTGGCAGCGGAGGGGCCTCGGGGGCGAAGCGTATCCTGTCAGTTGACCTTTTCGGGTATCGGAGTGAACTTTGATCCGTTCTGCACATGACTCATTACAGAACCTGCTGCAATTCATGACCTTTTGCAAGATAAATGGGAGGTGCCAAATGTCACTAACAACCTGAGGCAACATTGTGGTATAGCCTGGGAAATTTCTACCAACAAAAAGGGCAAAGGTCCCATTTACTCTGTTTTAACAGGAGAGATGCTGATTTGCTGCTGCGTTATACCTAGAGGAATACATGTACATGTAATATGAAGTACTCATACAGAATCATTTTTGCATGGTCTCCTCCACCATGACTTTACAGAACAGCTTTAATACTGAGCTCTAGTCCATTTTTTAGCAGTTCAACATCATTAAGTGTGTCCGTTCACCTTTTTTTTCTACGATACATCTCTTCTTTATGTCTGAAGAAGTTTAAAAGGTTGAAATCAATAACAGATCAAACCAATCACAGGATTCACCTCGCTCTCACAAAGAACAGAATGTCCCAACACAAAAGAAGAACCTGTCATTAGCCACTTTAATAATACGTTTACCGCCTTTCAGGTCTGCAGGCTGCGAGCTGTCCAGCCTCAACCTCGGGGCTCCAGCGTTAACGGCCGGGCCGCTGAATCAGTGCATGCAAAAAAGGAAGATTCCTTTAAAGTCAGCCCTGGCCAGCCCGCCTTCAGAATAGCGTGACACCGCCAAGAATAGCACAACCCTTCAGTCTGCAACTGAGAATGTTTATGTTCGACGTCTTTTATTCTTAGAAAAGGTCTGTGATTCAAATCAGTGTATCAGTGTGTGTGTTCTCAAAGTCTAACATAATATCGCAGATTTAAACGATCAGACACATCCACGATCGCAGTTCCCGATTCAGGATTAAATTTAGCGCAGGCCTAAGGGCGCAAACATTTCTGGAAGCCCTTCCGAGACCCACAAAAACAATATCGCCGATCCTGTAGAACATCCACTCCCCCGCAACGAGCTGAGCCGCAAGAGAGTGGTGGATGTAACTGTAGCACTTTTTCGCTGTCGCACAGATTAGTACATGCACAATTAAAATGGGTCATTCCACCAGGCAGTGCAAGTAAGGTATTTTTATTGTTGGGAGTATCCCACTGGATTAGCCTTCTGTTATATTCTCCCCGCTACATTCTTTTCCTACAGAATAAAAGGCCACACTCGGTGGGGAATAAAGCTCTCGCTTTGATAGTGCAGCTTTTGGTGGCCTATTATCTTGGCTAATTATGGAGGGGGGAAAAAAAAAAAAAAAAGGAGCTTTTGACCAGAATGTGTGGTATTAGGCGGGTGCTGAGTAAGGATAAGGTGGATTCTGCACTGTGTTTACTATACATGCCAACCTGCACTTACTGTATGCGCACGTTTGCCACCATTCGTGTGCTAATCAGAATGTAGGGGAGGGAGTCATTACAGCTAATTCCCATAAAGTCCACTCCCTGCTCAGAGTGCCCCTGCGTGATAAACCCGTGGCTTATCGTCGCCTCCGAAAACATAAAGCTCTCATTGCTCTGGCAAGGGCTCAAAGGGAAGGTGGAGGGAGCAGAGGCCCGAATCAAGTCTCCTCACAAATCATCTGTCGCCGGAGGGCTGTGAATGTCAGCGGCACTCGGTCAGACGGCTGAAGTGAGTGAATGAGAGAGTGAAAGATGGGAGCTGAGTGGAGGACTGCTGCTGCTGCTGCTGCCGCTGCCCGCTCCTTAATTCCACAATTTGAATTCGAAGCTGTCGTTGATGTGATTGGTGGCGTGCCACTACAAAGTCAAAGTGAGATTCATTGTCTTACGGCGTGCCAGCGCTCGAGTCTGATTTAGCTGCTGATGTGTTGGAACACGGTGAGGCCGGCGCTGGGGTGCGGTTACAAGTGCAGGTGACGTTAAACGTTCAACGAAGCGAGACGGTTAAATACAGACTTTAAATGAAAGAAAACAATTTAGCCTCAGCATTTTGTTGACCTAGTTTGATCCGATTTAAGGGATTGTGGCAATGTAAACACGTCAGCTGTCAAAGGATTTTGATTCTGGTTCAAGGATCGGTCAACTCTGTTTGGTCTGTGGAGACTGAACAGAGGCCCACCTCATGTCTGACAACATGATCATTTCTTCTAGATTTTGCCAACGTGGAGCCTTAAAAATTTGCAAAAAAACAACTCACAACTGTTAACATCTGGAAACGACTCTGTAGTAGTCATAGCTATTCATCAGCTCCATCTCCTGTTGGCAGTGATGGCATCATGACTCCTTGGTGGATCCACTATGATGCCAGGACATTCAGATAAACTGTGCATCATCATTACAGTCTCTATGGTAACAATGTGCAACAGTGATTTTGCATTTTTGCATGCAACACTGCAAGATGCAGCACTGGCCTTACCCATCCCATGGTACGTACCGTGGTAATCTCATGGCATACCACAATTTAAATATTTTTTTTTTTATTCGCATTTACTGTGAGTTGGACTTATTGAAATCTATTGTTATTATATTTTTTCTTATTAAAAATGAATCCTTGCCGTTATCCCCATCACTACAGGGAACCAAACCGAACCGTGGCTCCAAAACCGTGATCTGTACCGAACCTTTGGGGTAAAATGCTACGAGTATCACATTATGAAATGATATTGCGTAGACGTACATGACTTTCTCGATCTGTCCTCTTCCCATCCTTTTGTAAATGCTTATCCGCCATGGCACCCTCTTCAGAACAGCTGTCTTTCACTGTCAGCGTCTGTCAAATAGACAGGAGCGCTGCGTCGAGCTCGGAGCTTTTTTTTTTTTGACAGTGAATGTGCTTGTGTGTCTGCTGCACTCCTCTCCGTTCTAAGCAGTCCTTCACGCGTCCTGACACCGAACCGAAGCCCTTATGGTGGATCAATGTGTTGGCGTGAGACGAAATCCAGGTCCTGCTAGATTCCCTTATCAGAGGAAGATGCTGAGTTGGCGAATGACGTTCCATCTCCTCAAACCTCCAGTCTTTCACGCACACAAACGTTAATCCTTGAACAGCCAGACCTCAGAGTTCTTGCTCTCTTGGATGGTTAATTGAAATTCTACTTTATAGCGTCCGTACTAACTGCACGAAGAGATGCTGACCGAGACGCAGCAGTTGTCTATATCCGGTTGCCTTTTGCCTGTCTTCACATGCCTCATTCAGTCTAAATGGAACACCAAGGCGTTGTAAAATAAAGCATCTCTATTAGTATTTCATTGGATGAAATATAGCAACACAGCAAATGCCGTGTTCCAATTTTTCCAGCTGAGAAATGTTTAATTACAAATTCCCAAGCTGAACACAAGAGCTCTATCAAGAGGGAAACTGGAGTCTAGATTTATAATTGAAGCATAGTCATTTTCTTTTATTGCTTACTAGAACCGAGGGAGTGCTAGTTATTGCCACGCTAATATTTCACAGCTCCTTGGACATATGACGAGCGTAGCCTTACACAGAGTTAAATCCACGGAGTGCTGAGGCTAGGTGTGGAATGTACAGAGGCAGGCAGAGGCGTATTGGTCTGGAGGGCTGCTGACAGACAGATTGATGTAGTCTTTACTCCTTTGAGAGATGATGAACGGCTTTCTGTGGTGCTCGGAGTTGCCAACTTCCCTCCAGCGGCAGAAATCTTGGCCCCAGAGAGCGGGAATACAGATTCTGGTGGCAAAAGAGGAAGAGCGGCAGCAGTAGAGAACAAACCGGCTCTCGAGATGGTTCGGGTTGCACTTGCAGTAAGATGAGGTTATGAAACCCTCGGCTTAACATAACACTGGAAAATCCTCTTGTAGAATTTACAGCTAGGGATGGAAACTTGCCTTGTTTTGTGTGTTTTTGCGTTCACTGTGTCAAGATCCCCATTCGAACGCTGAATGAGTGTGTACACGGAGTTCCCAGGCGTCCGGGGTTATGTTTTCCAGAGAGAAATAGTAAAACTTCAAAAATAATGTGTCATCCTGGAACAGAATTTTGACCATTGTCATCTTTTTTTGTTAGAAACAAAACCTGGAAGCTAAAATTCTTGTAAAACTGCGTTTGTTTAAGCCAGGATGTTCATTTAGGTTTGTTGAGAAACAAAGAAATGCATACAATGGAAGACAGTTCCCAGCGAAAGCAATTACACACTCAGGTGGGTCTGAGATCATCCTCATGAATTGTGCAGGAGAGTCTCAATCTTAAGTGTTTATTTGTAGTTAATTCCATGTGTTTGGTTGCACTAAAGGCGAGTTTTCCAAGTTCATAATACGTCAGTCGGATCTTTTCAGTGCGCCCTGACTCAGACACGGCCGGTAAAGATCGCGCGCGCTTCTCGGACAGAAATGTCAATTCTAAACACGGTAATAACTTGAGGCCTCGCCACCTGCAACCGTTTCATTTGCACAATTAATGGTTGTCATTCACTCATCTTCTGTAACTGCTTGTCCTCGGGAGGGTCACTGGGGGGCTGGAGCCTATCCCAGCTGGACATTGGGTGAGAGGCGGGGTACAAACTGGACAAGTCGCCAGTCTGGACAAGTCGCCAGTCTAACACAGAGACAGACAACCATTCGCACTCACACCTACGGCCAATTTAGAATCACCAGTGAACCTAACCACCATGTCTTTGGACGGTGGGAGGAAGCCGGAGAACCCGGAGAGAACCCACGCAGACACAGGGAGAACATGCAAACTCCTTCTTGCTGTGAGGCAAAGGTCGTCATCCATTCTCTAAAACTATTTATCAATAGTGTTAACTAGCCTCTTGAGATACCAGGTGTTTGTCTCCATCATGCAGTACGACCACCTACTTGATAAATGCTACATGTGCTTTTTTTTCTATAGGTGGCAGTTGTTGTAGCTTTGCCCATCTGCATGCCTTATTTATTTGTCAGGGGTCAAAATCAGCCACACCTCCACTAATGCAACCCTGTAGCTTTAGCTAAAAGTTCTGATAACCCTTATGAACCACGGCGCACTTTTAAATGTGCAAGCGTGGCACAGAAGGAGACCTCATCTCAGTCAGATGCCACGGAACCCTGTGATGTTGGGTTGATTAACGCCGTGGATTGGCGTGCTCCTGCTGGTGGCTAAATAGGTCAGACAAATTAAACCTATTTATTTTTATTTTTTTTACTTAGACGTAGAGTAGTGGTGGCAGTCATCTTTAACAGCAGGTGCGTGTCAACAGTAAAATGCACGTCAAGACATCTTGACATTATGTTAATGTGACTGTTTCACGGTGTTATAAATGACCATATAAAGAATTGAAGTGCTGCCGTCTGTCAGCCTGGCTATTTAGAGTAACTTTTGATCTTTCTGGAAGATAAAGTGTCTTCGAATCTGTGCATTTTTTTGCCAGTGGCAATAAGACAGTGTTTGTTGTGTTCTCTTCAAACCTCTTTGGTCTCCTCTTTAGTCGCCGTTGCCCGGGGCCTCTCTCCGGCTGGCGCAGAACCCGCACATTAGGCCCCGCGTCACACAGGAGATGGATGGACAGTGGCTTCTTAGCTGGCGCTCCGATAGCGCTGCAGTTTCACAGGCGGCTCTTTCAACGGAGGATGCACGCCAGCAGCAGCGGGGAGGAGGATGGATGGAGAAGGTTGGATGTTGTGTTGGGGGGGGGGGGGAGTCTGGATTAATGAGGGGCGTCTGGTGACGGATGGGGCGACATCAGTCTACGGCTGTTTCAGTTTCAGCCTCCCACTCTACGTCCCCGCCCGTGTTATTCATCAGGCGGGAGTACAGGAACTTTTCTGCTCCTCCTTTCAAAGCCCTTATTATTTTTGTTGGGTCTTTCCTCCTCATGTTTTCTCTCGGTAGCCAAGAGTCGAGTCTTTCTTCCCATCTGGCCTCTTGAACTTTCAGCGGTTTAAGTTTCGCTTAAACAACTTACAGGTTCTCTTTATGTGTCAAACTAGCCGTTCGGTCTTTTCTATTAAGCTGTCAGCGTAAGCAGTGCATGTTTTTCATTGCTGTCAGGCTGAAGTGTAAGCAGACACAAGGCCCCCCCCCCCCCCCCCCAATCCCCCCCCCAACTCCCATTCCATCTAACCAGCCCCATGATGCCTGGTTGTGAAGGGTGACCTCCGTTCCCTCCAGGTCCCGCTCTCCTTCCTCATCCTATCCAACCTCCCCAGTGGGACCATTATAATGAGTATGATAGTAGGTGTCTGTGATGGAGCCCACTGCCTCCACTCTGTTTTTTTTTTTTTTGTTTTGTTTTGTTTTTTTGACGTGGGGGGGAGGCTTATAGAGCTTGAGAAAGCTTGAGGAGCACTATAGATGAAAGATGAGAGGAGGAGAAGAGCCATGAAGCGAGAGAGAGAGGCAATGAGAGGAGGAGTGAGGCGAGGGGGGAGGGACACAAGGAGCATATTAACTATTTATGGGTATACTTCCACGGCTAATGGGAATTACATCTGTTTTAATTATTGATGGTCTAACCGGCTGTCTTTATAAGCGTCTCCTCTGGGGACCGAACCGCCTGACTGATGTATTCCATTGTTGTTGTTTAGGTATGATATGGAAGCACATGTGGATGGGCCCACGGCACTACGCTAATATAATTTGGCTGAAAGTAATGGTTCCTAAAGTAATTTCTAGCTCACTGATCCATCGCCGCGACTTCGTTTAACTTAATATAAGACGGCGAGTAGAGACGAGATAAAATATAGAAACAAAACCACATTTGTTAAGGTAATTTAAGTGTATTAGTTTTCCCAGACAAAATATGACCAATGGCAAATGTTGGAACTGGAAATAGCTCCATGTCTACCAAGATAAACATTTGGAAAGTGAACCAGTGCACCTGCATTGATGGAGAAGTATATCCAAGCAAGGTTTACCTTCAACAGAAAGTCTTTATCTTTCAAGGGAGCAGATTTTGTGTTGAAGCCGAATCTTGGCCCGGCTCATGTTTCTGGGTTCCTGTCTTGCCAGTCATCTCTCGAGCCTCGCCGTACTCAGATTCGTTGCCAACTGGCCCCCAGTCAGCTCCATTGTGAGAAAGGTATTGGTGTAGCAGATGGCGCTGGTGAAGCCTGAGGTATCTTCAGAAAACAGAGGTCCTGGCTTCGCTGCGAGTCCGAGGAAGATTATTTTCGCTGAAGATTAACTGCGGTTTGTGCTTGTCTGGTATATATCTCTGCACTGTGTGTGTGTGTGTGTGTGTGTCAGGATGTATCACTGCGTCCTCGCTCCTGCTACAAATATTACTCCATAACATCCCTGTATTTATAGACGGGGTTGCTCTGAATAAGTGAACTCTCTCTACCTTCGTCTAATGGGTCCTCAGAGAGACGAGTTATAGACCAGTCTCACCGAGGTATTAGTACCTGCCTTGTGCTGGCCGTCATTACTACAACGAGGCATTTATCACCTGCCGCTTCTAGACATTTCTAACCAATCAGAGACACAAAAGAGATTATATTTTAAATTAAACCTTACTGTTCCTTGAGTCAGGAAGTACGGAGCTTTGCAGCCGCGTCCTTGTTCAAATGTGCTGATGCATGCTCGCACTTTTTTTTTTTTTTTTTTTTATTGCTGAAGACGTTGAAGCCCTTAAGGATCGCCCTCTCCCCGCTGAATAACAGTCTGGCCTTTTCCAGACGACCCCACTGATTAATGGGCCCTATTAAAACCTGTCTGCTGGATGGGCTCGGTGGGAGGAGGCGGGGTGAGACGACTGGCGGGGATGGGCGAAGAGACTCGTCCTCCCTCTGATGGATGGGCTCAGAAATGGTCCTTACCGCATGTGTCATGCAGCATCTGGAGATGTATTGATGTGCTACCGGGGAGCGTTGCCAGGACTGTTACAGCCGGTTGCGTCAAGAAGCGAGCGAGGGAGGAGAGAGGCACGGGACGGACGGCGCGTCGGGCTCAGGGAAGGATTAAATCCCAGAAATGCGGGACTCTGCGCCGAGAGGCAGCACAGAGTGACAGTCGGCAAACTCGGCAAGGCCGTGAACTGAAATATGTTAATCAGCCCGGTGACAATTACTAATAGGGCGATGAGTGGGTCTAAATGAAGAGAAGTGGTCTAGTACCTCGCTCTGAGGTGTTATCTTACTAACAGTGTATTATCATCCTCATTAGAGCATGTCCCATGGTTAATTATTGATCAGCTATGCAGAGATAAGTCACTCACCATAGGCCACATGCTGGGCTTTGAGGCACAACTCTTCTCCCCGCTGGGCGCTGATACACACACACAGACGCAGATAAAAACTGTTAATCATTGTTTACGCTCGTAGTATCTGTCTGCAGTAGCCCCATTGTTAATGCACACTTAATATACTGGCTCCCTCACTACTCTTTGCTTTAACAGAGGAGACAGTGTGGTTTACTTGTGTTCTAGTAGTGTTTCAGTGTTAGAAGCGCAATAACTGAATGACCTTTTCGTCTGTAAAGTGTCTAGTTTCTTTCTTTTCCCGACGCCGCTTCATTGTGGCGCGGGGAAAACACGGCGTCCAGCGGAAGGGCAAAGGAAATTTCCCCCGCTCCCTTTGATTCCTTTTTAACCTCTCCCCCTATTGTCGACCTCATGTTCCCGTTCGCCATATATCAGCAGACAACGGCCGCTGTTTTCCGACGGGCCGTGGCGGCTTGTTTTCTCTGCCCCCTTGTCTTGCGTTTAGTGAAATATCGCCGGGATTGCCTTTGTCCTCCCGGAATTGACGACACTGAACCCTGAGTTGATCAGAAAGCGAGTCTGAGGCTCAAAGCGTGGGACTCCTGCAGTGTATCATTCTGTGTTAAATGTCAACGCTGACTTGCGGTTAAAGAAAATATCTGAAACGTAATGGATGCACCTGTCTTTATTTCCCTGGTTCGATTCAGGTTGTCTGCTAATACGGTATTGGCGATACTTTTTGCACACCAGATCCATGCACCGATTCTCAAAACAAACACAAAACAAATTTTCTGTGGAAATATCACTGTCTTACATCGGCCTCATGGCGGTGTAGGTGTGTGTGTGTGTGGATGTGTGCAAAAAAAATACAGTAGACGCTAACGGCGTGACCAGGTCAGGGTCTTTCAGTCCATTAACCCACCCTTCACAGTGGGACAGGCAGACGGCAATATAAGGAGCATGATGAATCCGACTATTCGCAAGGTAATTTACCCTGGCTTTGTTCCCTGCCTCTTGTTCGCTATATTTACATTGGATTTTTCATCACTCTACATTTGACAAATAGGCATTCGTATCAGTCATACGGCGGCTAGATTGAAGGAGCAGACTCAAGGTTATGTGAACCTTTAAAAGCATCCTTGTCCTTTATAGTATAACAAAGGCAGAGCCATTTTATTGGTGCTTGATAAATGCACACAAGCCTTGTGGAGGAAAAGGTTGAGACTCATCTTGAATATTTCTACTTCCCATTTTTTTTTTGGTTTGCTTTGGTTTATATTGTTTTTGTAATAAAGTGTCTTATTAAGCCCCAAAGTGTAAATCTCAATAAGCTGCGACGTACAGTACATTGTGAAAGTAAAAAAGCAGTGTTCTGTCTTCCCCCCAGAGGAAACAAAGGGAGCGCTTGCTTGGTAAGTTGTGATATAATTGAGTGTGCAGTCATTGATTTTCTTGTCTCTCCTCTCTTGCAGGTAAGTGGATGTGTTTTGCCGCGAGGGGTTCGAGGGGCTGCGGGGTGGTAAGTGTGGAATCATCTTGAGCACAGAGTCATTTCTCAACACATGGCATGTTCCCCTTTATGCGCAGACATGCTGAATGAAATGCTGCTCGCTTAGAATCCCTGTTTCGCCTTTAAGCTCTCCACTGGATCTCTCAATCAACATATTTTCAATTTAGTTACAAAAAAATCCCTCAAATAAAGTCTTTTATAGGTTTCACTTTCACTTTTTTAGGTATCCTCATTACTACTTTCAGAGTTTGTCATTTCCTAGAAGACGATTTAAAAAAAAATATTGATGACTCATCCTGCACTTGTGGGTGTATACACATTTTTATCCGATGCATGGGCAGAGATGGGGTGTGGGGGCCTCCCTAGCTTAGATTTTACCAGAAACAGTGGTTTCTAATAGGGATGCACCGAAAATTTTTGTCCGAAAACCGAAAATTGCTGCGGTTGTTGCTTGCATCATCACAACATCCTGGTCCGAAAATGGCCCGAAAATGCATTTTCGGTTTTCTCGGCCAAAAATGTTCGGACTTTTACCACCGAAATAACACCTGCAAGCAACAACCGCGACAATTTTCGGCCAAAAATGGCCCGAATGAACATTTTTGGCCGAAAATTTTCGGTGCATCCCTAAAAAAAAAAATTAAATAAAATTAAAAAAAATGCACTTGTGGGCCATTTTCGGCTGAAAATTGCTGCGGTTGTTGCTTGCTTCATTACAACGTCCTGTTCCGGCCGTGTTGTTCCGGCCGTGTTGTTCCGGCCGTGTTGTTTCGGCGATAAAAGTCCAGAAATTTTTTGGTGCATCCCTAGTTTCTGAGAGTTGCTCTCTCAGGTTGTGTCGTAGCTTATATTGCCAAAGCAATACTGATTTGAATTTATTCTTGGTAGTGAAGCATGTGCATCATTTTAAAGTCTTCTCTTGGAAGAAAGCAACTTCTTCTTCTTCTATCGAACAATACTGCAACTTAAATCTATTAAAAGTTTATCTTTCTAATAAGTGGCTTCACAGCTCTTGTTCACAAAGCTTACAGTACAGGACTGCAATTACACTTTGTCTTGCACCGCCGCTTTCTCTCGTGGGATTAACTTCTGTCCACTAAGAGAGAAAAAAAAAAAAAGAAACTCTCTTAAAGCCCCAATCCAGAAAGCCGAACAAAGCTAATGACTGTGCAGCCGGCGTCTCTCATCCTGTGAATGACGGAGAGATAAAGCATACCGCGAAGTGAATGTGAAATAATTGTTTAGCAGACAACCTGACAAGCGAGACAAAGGCAGGCAGTGGGGATGAAATAAGACCTCTTCCTTTTGATTATGCAAAGCAGTTCTCCATCCATCTCAAAGTGCATTGTGGGTAGTCATTAGATCACCGTGTAAGTGATTGGCCAGAGACATGAGCTTTTGTCGGACGGGGTCTGTCCATTCAGCGTTGGGGAAAATGGGTATCTGTGCCAGCGAATGTAATAAGATCGTGTCGGTGCTGTGTCTAGCTGACGGATGCTGCTGTAGACTTGCATTTACTTTACCCATTACAAGAGGTAATGACGCTCTGCTCATATGTATTAAAAAATACTTTCAGCCCATTGCCTAAATGATGTAGTCTTTATCACTACAGAAGAAAAGGTTTTATGATCTACTAACGTAATAGTATTGTTGGCACAGTTAGCAGTTGAAAATGGCAGGTTGTCTGTCTAGAGACATTCTGTTCTTTTGCAATCTGATCGGAATTGACCAACTTAGAGTGCAGGTGTCAACAAACCAAGAATGCATTTGAGAGGTCCGATCTCAGACCACATTTAGACTTGGTTGGAGACGTATCAGCACGTGGTAAGTCATTAGTGCGATCACCTGCCTGCATTCACTGGTGTCTTTATCGCTGGAGAAGTTTCTGTCACGGCTTCAAACAGCGCAACGGTGAATTGTGGTGCGTATGGAAGGTGAGCTTTCAGTGGGAGAGAGAGAGACTTGTTCCAAAATATGTATCATTTCCCCAAGTCATGAGGCACACACAATAAACAGCCGTTCACGGTTCTGATACAGCGGTAGATATCCATTAGAGACGGCAGCTGTTACAATATTGTACCGCGCCCCAAATGTTTGTTTGCATACAGAGCACGAAACAGATCGGATCTCAAGTGCTGGCTGGGGGGCGCGTTTTAACGCCAGGTGTGACGACAGGTGCTTGAAGCTGGCCACTTGCAATTGGATTGTGCCAAAGACAATAAATTAATGAAGAGATTACAGTCAAATGCAAAGGCGACGCGGATAAAAGGTTTCAGTGTTCGCAAATTGAGCCAAAGATTAGCAGAGTTTTTTTTTTTTCCTTTGATTACAATATCGGTCTTCTGTTGAGCTGGAAAAAAAAAAAAGTGTTGTTTATTCAGCACAAATCCACTGCATTCCTCTCCAGAGACTTGATAGCACAAAACAGACAAAAAGGAAAGCCACGCTGCAGGTGAAGGCACACAAGAAAAGAGGGGAATGAAAAACACACATGTCCTGCAAATCTGAAAAGGTCACGCTGTGGACTCATCGAAACAGCGTGTTTCGTGGGCCCGCATCTGTTGGGCTCGCCTCTTCACCGCTCACGCCGGCACACACACAGAGACAAAAACTCTAAATGTTTTAAAGCTTCAATACATATTTGATCAAAAACGGAGCGAGACCAGAAAGAAACTGTTTATGTGGGAGAGAAAGGGTGTTTCTTGGGACATTACCTCAGCCTTTAGCCCGTTCGTTATAGTTGATTCTGGTGGCTTAATATGTGTCTAGTGTTATTTCACATGGACACAATAAAGTGATACAAGAAGGACTATCTATCAAGATGTGTAGGAATGGTTCAGTTGCAGTAGTTGCTAATATATAAAATAATCATTTTTTTTGTTAAATATTAGAACAAAATTTAGTTTTTCTGGCGAAAGCACCAGTTATCCATTATCCAATATGTTTTGATGGGTGGTAGAAAAAACTAAATAATCAGCTCCAGGTTGCGTGTGAACTAATAATCCCTTTCTTTTCTAATGCCGTCTAATGAAGGTCATGAAAATACCTACGCCGATGTAATGCGGTTTTTACAAATTAAGAGAATTCCGCTAATTCAGTAGCACAACACTAGGATTTCATTTGAGCACGCCGGGAGTATCGTTCCAATTCGGGTGATTGACCTTTTTTAATTGATTTCTTCTCCCGGTTGAGCAGGTGTCGTAAATATCAAGGCGTTCTCGGAAACAATTAACCTTCGTGCAAAACTGATTTACATATTTTAATCGCCTCCGTCGATTTAAAAAGTCCCCATTTGTCTGGAGCTGGAAACTACTTTTTTGAATTCACTTTTAATCTCCGGATATATGTCAGTATTTGATAATTAATAGTTTTTGCCGTTTAAATGTTGTGTATATTAATCCCAAAAAAAAAAAAAAATAAATAAATCCCCGGGTGTCAAAATTGCAAGGAAGTCGCACGGATCCCTCCGTGTTAAACGCCGATCTGTTACAGTTAATAATCGGTTCCTGCTTTCCAAAGCCTCCAAAGCCAGAAATATGCACACACCGTCTCTGTTTCCTTTGCTCAACATTTGCTCTGAGCAAATCCAGAGTTTTAATCACTTGTTAGTTATCCTCTCTCTGTAATCTTGTTTGGTGTAAACACGCACACACACATACACTTTCATACGTGATACGTACACGGTGAGTGGATTAGGATCGGTTAGTTCAGCATGCACAACAAAAACACTCTACTGGGAGGCCATGTGTCCCAAATTAGACCTTGCAGAGTCACTCACAGCGTGCATCAGATGTCCTCTGCAGCTCTAATTTTAACCCTCTTAGATATAATTTGAATCTTGCTGGAGTATTTCTGGGATGAATGTTCTTTTTGAAACTTTTAACACTTTTTCTCGATCCGAGGGCCTCGTACGGTTTGCGCGGTGTGCCGCGTGTTTGCTCGGGAAACGGTTGCAGTAAAAAAAATCAGTTTGCACAAACTCGCGTGAAGAAAGGGGCAGATCAGGATTCAAAGCCGCGTGTTTGACAATAAATCCCCGGATTCTCGAAGCGTGGCAGTGATGAATGCGTGTCGGAGTGCGCGTATCATGTTCAGATGGTCTCTAGCTGACATGACAGTTCGCTAAGCCTCTTAAGCCGGCCTCCTTCCACAACCGTGTTGTGTTGACATTGTCTCCAGCAGGAAAGGAAGCTGCACAGCACTGCAATTATTGCTCACTGCCGCAGTGATGCCCTCCTCCAGTGGAAATAATGTTGTATTTGTCTCTTTTTGTTTTGCAGTGCGTGTTTTCAGTGCGACACCATAACGAGAGTTTTAAAAATGATGTCTGTTTATGCGTTGTGGCACTTATCGAAGGAACTGTTATTCAAAGTGTGCATACTCCCTGATAAACCGTCGGCCTGCCCCCCATTCTCTCCAGGTTTTGCATAATTAAAAGGGCACAGGTGTGTTTTTGTGTGACTATCTGCTTGCGATGCCCACGTCCACCAGTCCATGTCAGGATTCAGACCATTTATTTTAGTCACAGATGGCTTGGATTTGCCTTGGCACTGCTTCCGCTGCCTCAAACGGGAGAACACAAAAAAAAATAAAAAAGCCGTAGCCGTCCACTGGATGGATCGTCATTCAGTCTCGCCCCCATTACGGTTTGGCATCCTTGTCAAATCTTTGCAGTGATTGTGAGGCTGCGCTCCCATTTCCCACAGACCTTCCAGTTAATAGATTTCACTGTCTGGTTGGTTTGAATGTAACTAATAAAGTCTTTGCCCCGCAGTCCCTCATATCGCTCTCACTGTAGTTGTTAGCAACACAGACTGAGGGGCCACCATTCATGCTCAAGCAACCGTGTAATGTGGTTTGGGACTAAAAATAACTTGTGATCATCGGCGGCGGAGGAAGAAGATCGAAAGAGCATCGAAAACATTTGATGCGACTTAACTGAAACCGCCGTAACAACCGCATTATCATATGCATATCTAACACCTGTCCAAACTGACAAAACTGACAAGATCAAATGAGGTGCAGTGGCGTCGGAATGTAAATATTAAATTAGGGAGGGCCCCGAGGCCTCCTTTGGATGAAGAGGATGTCAGATAAAGAGGTATTTGTGCTGTGATGAAAATCTTGCAGATAAACATCCTTTGTTATGGTAATTAGGTGACGCGGTGGATGACAGCCATTGGCTGAGGCGGCGAAGAGTGCTCTTCAGGAGCCAATGGCTTTTGTTATCAGTGGCTGGCAGCTGGAAAACCCATAAAGAAATAGAAGCCGGCGAGAGGCACTGGGCCCTGAAACAGATTTTATGTGGGGCTCATTTCGCCAGCTAGACTGAAAGATGAGAGAGATGTGGTTGTCTGCGAAATGGCCTCAAGAGCACCACTAAATTTCCTGAGGAGAAATGAGAGTCATTATTAGCACCTCATTCAGAGCGGGATCATCAGTTTTTGAATGCTATTTTTGGCTTGATCCGGGATGTTTCGGGGGTTTAATGCTGCATTTCATATATTTCATATTAAAACACTGGACAGACAGAGTAATGATGTCCTCTCACTGACTGTCAACCGGTGACTCTCTGGGGGGATCTGGTAGGTTTATTATTGGGTGTATTTATTTGTCCTAGTGTGTCACGCCACTGCGGTTTACGCTGATTGAATCATCTCTTCCCGCTAAATGCATTAAATATCACCTTTGCACAGCTGCCACACTCAAAGCCTTTGGAGCCTTGATGTCCTCTCTGCCCGTCTGACTTGAGGAAATGTGCATTTATGCGTGTCTACTGTTTGTGTAAACAGTGCGTGCACTTTTGTTTGACTGCAGGTGGGTTAGTTTTCATTGTTTCATTGGACCTCAGTCGCAGTTTTCTACATTTCAAACAGACCATCACAGCAATTATAGTAGCCCTGTTTCATCGTTACCTGCCGTTGTGTCCTTGTACTACCTTCCCTTTTGTCCTCCATTCCAGAGATGAATGTGCATTTCTGTCAGGATGCAGAGTGAGGTCAGCATTCCTAATAACTTCTGGAATCAACTGCTATTTCTGGCAATCGCCGAGCCCAAGTCTGATCAATAGGAGAGACGGAGGCGGCAGCAGGCTGCCATCCAGCCCAAGCCCTGATAGCTGCTATTAAGCCTCCCTTTAACCACTAACACCAGAGCCACATACAGTCTCTCCGTGGTTTCTTCCTCCACTGACAGATGACTAATAGAGCTGTGATTATGAGCCTCAAATTGAAGGCTGTTTATTTCCCGAGAGCGGTTCAAGGTTTAGATGGTTGTTTGTAATCAATCACTGGGGATCATTGACGTTTTCTTGTGAATTTTCTTATTATATTACGGGAGCAGCCGCGCTTTTGTGCCAACTCGCTTCTTTCCGAATTCTCCGACTCTGAACAGAACATCCAAAATGCTCCTCGCCGCTTCCCGCAACGTAGCGGCTACTGCAACTTTTCATTGTAATCTTTAACATATGCCCCGTGGCTGAGGCCAGCGCAGTTCGGTCAACTCCAGAGGAAGCTTTGCTTACAGAAACCCGCTGGCGAACAGATGGATTGCCAACTGGAAGTGAGGGGGAAAAAAAGAAAGGAAAAAACAAAAAGAATCGGTAACACATAGTCTGGCCGCATTCAACAAAAGTAGCTTGTGTTTGAGATCCTACTTGCCAGGCCTGTCTTATAAGTTCTGTTATGTAATGAATCAGTCTACTCTGTGTGAAAAGATGTCAGCTATCAGCGATTATCCTTTCTTTTTTTTAACTCAAGTGCAGTCAAATGAAAGCAGAGGCTGTATTTTTATGCTTAGAGCCGAGTGTAAAATATATGCCAGGCAGCTTCACATGTGTGGATGTGACCTTTTAACGTCTTGGGTGTTCAGCCCCTGACTGAGGGATACAAAACCTTTTTCTTTGCACACCTCTGAAATGAAAATTTAACCAAAGATTGCTGCTTAAAGGGAGTCTGGGAAGGAGATGCCGTGAACCATTTTATTATCAAACGCAAGCACCAGCGATTATTTACAATACACTGATCAGGCATAACATTATGACCACCTTCCTAATATTGTGTAGGTCTCCCTTGTGCCTCCAAAAACAGTTGTGACTCACCGGAGAATGGACATGGGCCTTCTGAGGGTGTCCTGTGGTGTCTGGTAACACAGTGTTGTTAGTGGGGGTCTTTGAGGGGAGGGGCCTCTGTGGATCATCCCACAGATACTTGATCAGTTTGGGATCTTGTGAATTTGGAGGCCAGGTCAACACCTTGTGCTGTTCTTCATGTTTTGTTCCTAAACCATTTTTGTGTGCGTGCTGTCTGTGTCAGGCTGCATCCTGCTGGGGATGGCTGCTGCCATCAATGAGTGTCATTGCTATGGGGTGGGGGTGCCTGGTCTGGTCTAGGTGGGTGGTACATGTCTAAGTAGCATCTAAACAAATGCCAGGTCCAGACGTTTCCCAGCAGAACATTGTATTCTGCAAGAAGATGATCAATGGTATTTATTTCTCCTATCAGTGGTCATAATGTTATGCCTGATTGGTTTATATTTAGCAGCTAATGCCCCTTGATCTTACGATCAAGGCCTTTGGCTTTTGACATCTACTAAACCCCGAAGAATGGATGAACTAAATCCCAAAAGATCACAGCCCATCTCCATTGTCCTTATTTTTAGACTCTCTTAATCAAGACTGAATAGTACATTTTGGGCACGTAGATAAGATTTAACATCGTCTTTTGCACTTACTTAAAGATACTGTTTATTTTATTTGATCACTTTAATCCTTTGTTTTATTTCCTCATTGGAAAAACGACTGCGCACTATACGCGAAGGCTATGCAGGAATTTCTTCTGACACCTAAATGAATACTATACATCTCATTACAAAGGGGATTTAGCTCAAATTTAGTAAAGGGACTTAGATTAAAGCTGAGTGCCTAATCCCTTTCCAGCCCATTGCTGAGCCCTATTGATGGATCGTCCTCTCTCGAGAGAGAGGTAGAGGGGATCAATAGGCAAACGGCATCATTGATCCTGACTGCTTTGAAGTCATGTCTCTCCCAGCTAGAGATCTCCATCTCTCAGATCCCCACTGTCCCGTGCTGCCTCGTCTGGTTAATGGTTATCATAAAACAGCAAGCCTGTTTGCGGGATATGTGGCGACAGCGGCCAATATCTCGGGCTGTGTAATCCATTTTATATTCCACTTTATGCTCGTATCAGTGCGGATTTATTGCGCATTTATAGGTCTTTTAAATATTTTTGTCTAAAAGGATAATTGATACCACAGCGACGTTTACTGAGTAGATGTCCAGTATTGTGTACGTGATGACTTAACGGGCTTTGAGTACAAAATAAAGCCCGGCGATGAAGTCTTAATATCCTGCGTTGTGACTGCATTAATACGTCCCAGATGTGTGCACAGCGATCTTAGGAAGTTTTCAGCAGTGACATCACCACGGCGGTCCAGACAGACATAGGCATCCCTGCGACGAACAGCCAACCGTACCATTATGTGGTTCTCTGCAGGACTTTGCTGTCTCCTTTAAAACCATTTGTAGCAGGAGAGAGAATCAATTTACTCGAGGTGTGGAAATCCAAGTTTCCCAACCTAGAAATACAGATAGCCATCATTTGTCTTAGAGAAATGCAACAAACCAGACCAAGACCGTTTCCTTTTTATTTTATTTTTTTATTTGTGTCACTTAAACCTCTGCCCTCTGTTTTCTCAGAAACACGTTTTTCTTTCTCTTTTTTCCCGGAAAACCCTATTCCTCCCTCTTCTACAGTGTGCTGACAGAAGCAGTTATAACAGCTCCCAATAATGTGAGCGTTTTCCACTGGTGAGCACAATGAAAGATTGTGGGAAGACTTGTCAAATCCATTTATTTTACAACAATAGGTTATAATGGAGAGGGCACTCTTGGGGTTTTTTATTCCCTTGTTCAATAGGAGAATTCACTATTTCCTTTTTTTTTTTTAAATAAAATAAAAAAAATAGTAATTACAGTCAAGGTTATGTTCCCTTGTCATATTACCTTTATTTGAGAATTTAGTGCATTCTCAAACATTTGAATTCATTGACTGAGGTTACTTTTTGTTGAGGCTTTCTATTTGATTTGGTAAGATGGAGAAATCTATTTTCAGAATGTGTGTTTGTCTGTTGGAAGACTTCCTGTCTGGTGTGGGGCCGGGATTTACAACATTTGGATGCTGTGCACTGACAAAGTCAGCATCAAGCAAAATGACAAGTTTAATTTATTCATTCTTTATTTTGTTAAATTCATATTTATATTCATATTCCAAAAACCAAAACACTGATATAGCTTTAAGTATCTGTGCCATACAAACACAAGAGTTTCATGCTTGTGTTTGGGCTTACACCAGAGCCATAAGATGTTGGGATCACACTCTTCTGCTGAATATTTTGCTAAAGATTCAAAGCCATATGCCGCATGCTGAACGTCACGGCTAAATCAAACATTTGAAGTGCATCTTTGTGCCGTCATGTGTATTCTCTCTCTCTCTCTCTCACTGTACACGCTGACAGACGAGAGAAGCCCAAACAGCCCTGAGCTCAGCTCATTAGGCTAGCACTGTGCCGTGCCCTGTCAGGTTCACTCTGCCAAGGTAAGATGTTCATTTCCTCCGAGAAAGGAAGAGACAGCACGGAAGTTGGAGAGTGCGGATTTTCTAAAATAGGGAAGGGAACAATAGATCTGACTAGTAGTAGATGCTGCTAAAGAGAATTGCTCTTTTAGGTGTGAATGTTGATCATTTTGTTTAAAAGGCAGTTGGAATCTCATTTGAATTTAGCCCATTGAGTCCTGTAATACACAAGTCATGCCAAATCCTAAACGTAATAATTAAAAATAATGCTTGCAAAGGTGTAAAGGCTCATTTAGAGTACTGCAGGATGGCGTAACCGGTCCTTTTATACTTGTGCGTTCGTCTGTAAACGCTAGTCGGCGCTGTGTCTTTTTTGCAAGTCAGGTTCATTTTTGTTTCTACTTCCTGTTTCTACTTCCTGTTTCACGTTCAACAATGGTGACTGCAACTTTCACTTTCGATTTGTTGAAGACGAGTCATACAAATGTTTGTATCTACGAACCTCCTCAGCTAACCTTTCCTCGATGTGTTCCATCTTTATTGATCCAAAACAATACATTAGAAAATTGCCGAGATGGAGAAGCAGCCGGAAATACTAAAGCGGAAATACGCTACTACCAAGCGGACCAATCACAGCTTTTGCGGTCTGGGCTGACGTCGTAGCTACAGCGTCAAATTAACGTAGAGGTATTACTGTGCAACTTTGTGCTCATGTCTGTTCAATAGTGGATGGATGACAGGCAGAAGGAGCATTATCCATCTCAAAAACCTCTTTGTGCCTATTCAAAGCACATAGCTGTAAGCTGACCTCGCTGACATTTTATATGTAGATGTATTCCTGCTCATGTATTGATTGTACCAAGGATCAATGCAGGCCATCGTAAGTTACAATCCCTGAGAAGGATTTTCTGTGTATCTGATTTTTTTTCTTTTTGGAAGCCATTTTCTTGTGCATTTGTGCAAAATGCGTATTGAGAAACAAGAAAAACAACCGTGTCCCTGCTTAGTTGATCCCATTACTACCCCCACATTGAACACTTAGCTGAACTGTGGTCATCCTCCCACCAGCTGACTCTTAATGAGAATTTCCTGAAATGGGGAAAGGTGTTATCTGTGTGACAAAGGGGGGTCCACTCTCACTGCTGTGTCATCACAGAAGTGAAAGTATATTGGGTGTGTTGTGTATATTTTCTGCCATAATATTCCAGTGACACTGAGTTCCTCCTGTGTATTAAGTCTCATTTCAGACGTTATCTGCTCCTCATTAAAGCTGCACATTATATTCATGTTATAGCCAACATATGGAAGCATGTTTTCAACCAAATGAATTATCGATGCCAGAACTACATCGGATGCACCGTATTTGATGGTGTGCGTGGAAATAACCTGATCTATTATGCAGTATATGTGCTTGTGTCTACATAAATATAAGCTAACCTATCATGTGCAATGAAAAAAATCTTATAAAAAAAAAAAAGGCATTAAAGCTGTAAAAGTTATTTTCACAAAATCCTCATTCATGCATTTAGATGTTGGGTTTTAAAGGATACCCTGTGTGACAAATATGGAGCACTGACAAGCATTTTCTATCGAACTCGTGCACCAAAATCATGTTTTTTAGCTGTGGGAATTGCCATGTTTGCTTGTGATGTGTTTATATGCAGACGATGTTGTAGTTTTTGCTCTTACTTTGCCAAAAAAGAAACAATATTATTACTTGGGTCTTTACATGTCTCTGGGGACAGATTTGCTCTGCCTTGTAAACACAACCTCCATCTTTCATTCCATCAATAACTTTCTAGAAAAAGTCGTGGCTGGGAGATTGACACATACCCAAAACCTGTCAATGGTCAACTCTCTCCTAATGATTAAATGTAGGCGTGTTTCTCCTTAGGTTTAGAAATGTGACCTTTGCTTTTGGACATCTATACCCCAGCCATGACACCTCCGAGCTAGATGTGTACAACTCTCAGACCTGACTGTAAATAGGCAAGAGGTTGCATGTTGAAACTACCACAAAAACCACAAGTGAGACGCATGTATCACATATGCTGTATATATCCATGTCCAAAGAATATCCCTAAAACCGGACTAATATTGGCATAATAAGGTCTCTAACTGTACGACAATGAAAGGCTACATTTGGTGGGAAAAATGCCTAATTCAGCATATAGACAATGTATTTGTGGAATACTGGCATGTAAATATACTGAATGAGGACTTTTAGACACACACACATATATTATTCTTCTACTGACTAAGCATGCCTCCCCTCCACACAGGTGTGTATACACCTAGAGTTGGCTCGAATTTATTTTCCCCATTGCTTGGAACGTAGGTACGCGCATTCATATTGTTTGTTTGTGCAGATACAGGCATCTTTGTCCACAACCTTTCACAGTCGGAGCCTGTTTCACGCCCCTGCCTTTCTGCTCGCGGCAGCCAACGCCAGCAATCCCTGTCTGGAGGGAGTTGTTTGTTTGAAGGAGGCGGTCGATGGCACAGATTGCCCAGCGAGGCTGTAATTACAGTGAAATCTAAAATGGCAGCACTTGGAAATGGATGAACTGGTCAATAAGTCACCCTGCAGCCTTCCAGCGTGAGCC
Source organism: Chelon labrosus (assembly GCF_963514085.1). NCBI lineage: Eukaryota > Metazoa > Chordata > Actinopteri > Mugiliformes > Mugilidae > Chelon > Chelon labrosus. Next base: position 12,799,897 of record NC_140347.1, on the reverse strand, counting down.
CGGTGTTCACACATCTGGCGATTTTTTTTACCCCTCGGCACTATTAATGCTTGCAGAGATCGGGCAGCGGCGATTGATTGTCTTAGTGTTAACTGAAATATGAAGACATGTTGGAAATCAATGTGAAGCTTTGTCTGTGTCACTGCGATTCTCCGGCTGTTTACTTGAGGACGGACTTAATTGGGGATTGAGGATGTGTAGTTTTGTCATCTGTGAGTAGTGTGTAGTGAGTGTGGGTTGAGAGAGGGCAGCCAAATGGGTTTAGTTCAACATCGTCATGCTGCAGTGCTTAATTGGTACAAGGAGATATGCACACAACTCCTTTATCAGCTATAGTATTTACAGCGGTTTTTACAACCTGGACCTTATTTCTGGCATAAAATATGACCGTTTACTTACCCATATAACTTAGGTGTCATTCGGAGTTGTTTGAATGACATTTAGATCCGTGTATATCCATATAGGGGGAGCGACTGGGGCACCGAAACACAGGCTCTAAATAATGCATTATCTGCCGCGAAACTCGTTCATTTCACCAATATCTTGTTATGATACGCTAGTGCTATTCCCAGAGTCGTCCTCCACAACCTCAGAATCAGAAAAATATTCAGCCATGTTGCAAAAAACTAGCAGTAGCAAATTACAGGTAAACAAGCCCTCGGGATGCGCGCGGCATTCAGAGATGACATCATCCAGGTAAGAGGTTAGTAGGTCAATCTACAGGATGATGATAACAGGTAACTCAGGACTCAACGGGGAATAGCACTAGCGTATCATAACAAAATATTGGTGAAATATTTTCCAGATAATGTGTTATTTAGAGGCTGCGTTTCGGTGCCCCAGTCACTCCCACTATATGGATATACGCGGATCTAAATATCGTCCGAATGACTCCAAATGACAGGTCCAAGTTGTAAAAAATGGTAATTCCCCTTTAAGTCACCATATGTGATTCCCGTGAAGTGGTTTTGAAGATCAATGTGGGTAGCGCCGGCCTTCGCCATCTTGGCCTTACTCTAGCTAACTCGCATCTAATCCTAAAGTGGGCAAAAAAGGTGAAGCATGAGTGGAGCTGAAGCAGATTAGTGATGCCTAGATGCAGACCAATGACAGCACCCACCTGTCACTCAAAGCAACAGCACCCTCATTTATGCATTTAAACTTTAAAACCTTAAATGGGAGAGTTATGTAAAAATTCTCCCCCCGTGAGATTGCCAGGCGATAGATATGTTTGTTTATGCTGTAAAGTTGGCCATTTTAACTTGGAGGTCGATAGCGATTGACTCACTTTTGGAGCCAGCCAGCCACTGGAGGAACTGCAGTCTTTTGGAACTGCTGTCTTGGCTTAAATTTTCCAGCACCAATTCAATATGTTTGTTAGAAGTCAATGGTTTGCAAAGTTTTATTACAGGTACAGCAAATGCGTTTTTAGTGGTTAACCTTACCTAATACCAATTTCTTCATTTAAATAATCACAATATCCCCTGCAAGTGTAATTCCTCAGAAGGAGGCAGATGCACAGACTCCCAAGTCAACAAACATGTACTTGAACGGCTCCTTTATTGGCCTCACATGGCTTCTCCCGGCGTCAATTACTGCCACTCTGCATGACTGTGCGTCTCTGTGCTGAACCGTGGAGGCCGAGAAAACCAGGGCACTGACATCACCACCCAGCGCTGGCCTCCCATTCTCCTTCCCGCCGCCCCCCACTCCCAACCCCCCTCCTCCCCTCTTCTTCACCACTGAAGACAACTGGGACAAAATCTGCCTCCCAGATACAAAAGTTGTCTGCAAAGATGGACCTTTGTTGTGCTCTGCTCTTTGGTCTCTGTCTCTATGGGTGGCTCTGAGTCTGGTGCTTTTTTCTTCGGTCTGCTCTGTATTCTCAACCATACTTCATTTGAATTAAAGATGAAATCTTGGAAATCACAGCAGGAGCAGAAGCTGTACAGAACTCTGCTTGGACAGAGCTTAAGCCTAAAAAAACATCTCAAGGATTTTAAATGCCATCTTATCACACAACTCAACAATGCAAATATATATATATTTTTTTTTAATATTGTCCATCGTTTTACTTATTAGAGCACACGCGATTATATATTCCTCCAGATTTGTCTCTATACTTCAAACCCAGACTTCATTTTTCAGTATTGTACAGTAAATCTCTTGAGAATATGAATATGTGCATTATGATTTTAATGGGTTTAGCAGTCACCCGTGGCATATACATAGTCTCTACGGTTTTAACCTGCTTATTATTCATGAGTTCTTGGTAATTGTGATTACGCTTTGTTTCCGGGCAAATTTGATTTCCAACAATGAAGCTTTTATGACACAGGTGTGTAAAACTCCACCAAGCCAACGTTTCAAATGTCACTTTCCCTCGGACAGTTGTCCTTTTCACCCGGGCTGACCTTGTCCTTGTATCTCGGCTGTTTAACCGACACCAGCGCGTTGTTACCGGGGCACATGTGTTCGCCTAAACGGCTGGAGGGCAGAGCAAGAGAGAGAGAGAGAGAGCATCATAAAACAGAAAGGGGTTATTTATTTATTTGCTCTGTCACTGCTGCCGTGTCGTCTGAGAGTTGGACACGGCAGCAGCGGCCCTAGGGAGGGCGCGAAGATTTGTGGGCGAGGATGCTTGAATGAATCCTGCAGACTGGAGGCTGCTTTGTTTCTGACCTCTTTGACACATACTGTATGTTCAAAAGATGCAAAACACTGAGAAAATACACTTTTATGATGCATTTTTATGAAGTACAAGCCATGTGAAGAGAATGATGTGATGACTGAAGAACAAGAAGCATAGTATCTGTAAGTAAGACTTCTCAATTTTGTCTCTTGTCATCTGTCCAGTCCACTTCATCTACATATGTAAGGAAGGTTCTGGCAAGGAGGAAGGAGCGGCAGATGGTACTGTCACCTGGCGTGTGTGTGCGTAATGACAGAGTGCCACCTGCACCGGGTTCGTCTCACAAAACTACTTTCGGCTTTTCATTACGTTTCACGTGTCGGAACTGTGAGTGGAAAAGGCTAAAGCTGCTCCAGTGTGCTCTTTCTAGTTGCTAAGGAGATTAACGGAGCCAAATCTAGTGGAGCCGCCGCTCAAACGCGCCTGTTTGTGTAGAAATACAGATACTTGAAAATCCTTTTAATCAGAGTGCTGAGGGATTATCCTAGTAAGGGCATGCTACACACACAGAAGTTTACAAACTTCGTCTACAGTGTGGCAATGTCATTATTTCCAGAGTCGTTTAAGGACAGCATACCAGTTACTGTTTGTATTTTGTCAGTTCTTGTGGGAGCGTCGCCATTAAACCCAAGGATTTTTTTTTTATTATTATTGTGTATATATATATATATAAAATCCCTGGGACACAAATAAGGCAGCGAGACTGTGCTGTAATTGTGCAAAAAAACATAAAGCAGTCTCCAGATACTCCAGTCCTGGGAAACATCTTCTCCCTCACTTTGAAAAACTTGCCCAGACATAACCAGAAGAGGCAGATAAACTTTAACATCTTATTACACACACTTGTCTGAGCTTGATTTGGGATTTGTTTTTTAAAAAAAAGGATGGCAGCAGAGTGGAACAGTGAAAAGACTTGACAAATTATAAGGTAATTGCCTCGCTAAATAATTTAATACGTGAGGCCTCCTCTTGGATTATGCTCGTTAGCGCTTTGTTAAAACACTCCCCATTCTGCAGCACAATAAGGGCATCATAACTGAAAGTTACTTGGAACATAAAGTACACTGTTCTCTTCTCTGACAACTCAAACCAATGCTCGGTGTTGATTGAACCATAGAAGCTCCTCTAAGCTCAGAGCTCCCAACAAAAGAAACTTCAGCTCATGTATTCTGCTCTCATTCCACATGCCCATAATTTTCTTAAGTAAGAGAAGGAGCTCCTTCGAGAGCTGTCATCTATTGCCATCCATTATCTCTCTGGCTGGTTGTGGATGGCTGAGCACCGTCAGCTCGCGGGGCACAGCGACACTCGTGAGGGGGGGGGGGGTTAGCAGGTCTCCCAGTCGAGGCGTTCCTCTTGAACCACCGTAAGCCTCCCGGGCCTCCCAGAGGACGGCACCGCGCTGGTGAAGAAAAGATGACATCTAGCCCGCCTCCTCCTCCTCCTGCACCCCCCCTCCCACCCCGACTACCCCACAAAGAGCGGTTAACACTCTGTGGAGTCTGTCCGTCGCCTCTGTTCATTACAATCCTGTTCAGAGTTCATTTCAGTTCACCTTGCCTAAAGACAGATTGCGTATCTGGCTGTTTTATCTGCCATTCATCATTAGATGCTCGAATATCACATTAGCTGATTGGTTTTGAGATATGTTTCCCAGACATCACTACTAATGCCGGAACAATTTAGCCCCAATGTTCTGCCCAGATTATAAGCAATGGGAGGCGTTTTCAGATCTGCCGTTAGACCGCCGGAACTGCTCGCAGATTCAACGGGTGTTAATATCGAACATGTTTGATATTTAGGATTAAAAATCTGAATGATTATTTTCATATTAAAGGGGAACTGCTGTTTTTTTACAACCTGGACCTTATTTCGGTCATAAAATACGGTCGTTTACTCACCCGTATAACTTTTTTGTAATTTGTATTCCTTCGGGAGATAATTAGATCGCCGTATATACATATAGTGGGAGTGACTGGGGCACCGAAACGTAGCCTCTAAATAACACATCGTCCACAACCTCAGAATCGGAAAAATATTCAGCCATGTTCTAATAAACTAGCAGTAGCAAATTACAGGTAAACAAGCCACCGTGGTGCTCAGAGACAACATCACCCAGGTCAGAAGACATCATCCGGGGTCTGTAGGTCAACGGGGAATAGCACTAGCGTACGATAACAAACTATTGGTGAAATGAACAAGTTTCTCTGCAGATAATGCGTTATTTAGAGGCTGCGTTTCGGTGCCCCAGTCACTCCCACTACATGGATATACGCTGATCTAATTATCTCCCGAAGGAATATGAATTACACAAAAATTATATGGGTGAGTAAACGACCATATTTTATGCCAGAAATAAGGTCCAGGTTGTAAAAAACATTAGTTCCCCTTTAACAATGAGAGAGCTGAGTCTATGAGGACACAGAGCGTTGTAAACGTTCTAGCCCTTTGTGCTAACGTTAGCTAGCCCCAATCAATTTCTTACCCTTACTCCTTTAGCCTTCTGCATTTTTTTTCTCACTACAAAGTATTATAAAACTACAACAAGTCCTTCTTCTGCTGCGTCTTCGTGTTCTTTTGCTTCAGTCAGCGGTTGCCAAACCAGCTTGCAGGTGCGTTAAACCATCTACCAGACTACAGGGTGGATCAGTAGAAGTTGTTGCACCGCATTCTGCATTTTGCCTACATCCCCGTCACATGGAGTGGTGCATTCAATGCTCCCTGATCTTGCACAATGATCTATATCTTGTAGCGAGTTTGAGTCGAGAGAAGATCTGTTTTTCAAGCATGTGGTGCAACCTGATTTTAAGATCTCCTGTAGCCTGTGGTTGAAGAAGCTGTTGCGTCACATTAAATGTTACCTGCGCTTAAATAGATCTTAGGACCGTACAAGGTGTAGAGCAAGAAACATTCAGGCTTGTTTGCCTACTTAACTCAACTGGGGTTTTACTCCTGAGGCGATGTTAAAATAACACTGCTGCAAAGCAATCCATTTCTACAGACACCCATCATTCCACTATTAAATAAACTGCTTATATATCTCTGGTTATTATGCGCCATTGAAAATGACTGCACAGCCAAAATAATTTTCAGTGGAAAACCCCTTCAGGTTTTTAATGAAGCGAGCGGCACTCCTGGGAGTGGAAGACTGGATGCGGCAAGGAATGCATGATTAATCCTTAAAGTGCCTGTGGAATGCACCTCCTTGGTCTCGATCCAGTTTCGGATCAAAGAACTCCAGAAAAACTGCGCGCTTGTCCCAGCAGTGTTACTGCCCCTTGATATTATTAATCATTTAATGAATGTGATTCTACATGTCTTTGCTGTTGCTCATGAATCATAAGGCAATTGTTATGTTCTTACATTGGTAATAATTATGTTTTGGTGGAATTTTCTAATTGTGCGTATAATAGGCAGGCATGCCCTTAAAGGCTGAAAGAAACCTTGCTAAATATTGGCGCACTGCTAACCGATGGGCGGATCCAATTGGGCTTTATGCACATGAATTGGTACAATCATGACAATATTATAATTTAATTTGTATAAGGCAGATTTCTGAAAAATGCATCTCGGATTTAAACACTGTAATTTGTCATTCTTTCTAATCAGACATTCTGTTTGTTGAGTGCTTTGGTAGATTTTACATGTAGCCTTTCCTCTTTAGAGGAACTCTTTAGTCATCACCCTCAAAGATCAGAGCTTTGAACTTTAGAGAAAAAAAAAATGTTGTGTAAAAGGAAGAGGAATTAAATATTCATCAGGAGAGCCATGACTTGAGATGGGAAGTTTGGGAATTACATCCAAAAGTTTGCAGTCTAAATGAATCTTAGCGAGTTTTGCTATCTCACAAGATCTGCTCCACTTGACTTTTGAAGTCGGTCAGGCAGAAAATGCTTAGTGCACCACTTTATTAATCTATATTTAAATTATAACTTAGTCACCGCAATAAACATTTTATACCGCAGAGAAAATGCAGAGACGGAGAATATATGAATAACCTTTCCGGTAGTTCTGTACCGTCTCGTTTCTTTCTGCTCAGCTCGCTCCCAGAATGCACTCCTCCTCCTCCTCCTCCTCCTCCTCCTCCTCCTCCTCCTCCTGCTCCTATGCAGAGTTTTTAGAGCAGTCCAATCTAATAACCGGAGCGCTGTCTGTCAACAAACAGCAGTCTTTTTTTTTGCAAAAAGGCCGAGCTCTTCTGGATTGAGGGATTTGTTGCCCTCTGTAATAATGTTATCCAAGATTTATTGGTATGTCTGTTTGGCCTGACTCCTACGCACAAATTCTAAACCGAGCTGTCCTACTTTAAAAATAATGTTCACACCATGACCCGTCTGGTTAATGGTTTTCTATTTTTTGACCAATTGTGATTGTAATTATAATTTTTGTCTTGCTATGAAAACTCCAGTGACTTCAAAGTTTACCGTAGACCATAACAATGGGTGCAGCTGCTGCAAGTCTCCCACATAAATTGTGTAGAAACCTGGGAAAGTTTCAATGGCTGTAACTGTGATGTAGTTGACACTCACTTGTGAAGCAGAGCTATTGTTCGTGGAGTCACATCTGCAGGGTCAAGAGAAGGGTTACAGGGGATGCTGTGTCATTATTGACGTAAAAGATTGGCTTGCTTAGAATTTCTGCTGGATTCTGCAGGTGCACCACGATTTAACTTGTTAGATTTAGACGTTTTAGTCTCTTAATTCCTTACACTGGCCATGATATGAACATAAAGTGACAAAGTTTCCTGTTATCTGGCTTTAAATGACTCATTTTGTCTCTGGGTGTTCCTTCTGTGGCTTTTAAAAATCAGATGTACACATGCACACGTAAGCATGTAGACCTCCAGCGGTAGGGTGATTCACAAACCGCAGGCATTGTTGTGCTCAGTTGCGCAAGCACGCCCCGTACAGTCGGAGCGCATGCCAAGTAGTCAGCTGAGTCTGTCTAAACGGCTACCAAATATTGATTCTTTTTCACAGGGTGTTCATTCGCATGCCGTTTGCGCGGTCGCACATAAACATCAGCGGCGTCACATAAATCAAACATCTGTGTGTAATTGGCCTCCTAATGGAATGGGATCGCATCGATTCGTGGAACTAAGCGGACGCTTTGGTGCCAGGCTCGGCTAAAACGGGGTTTTAACGACTCCCGTCATCTGTGGCCCTATTGTGTGCTGCTGGCTTGTAATCTTCAGAACCACGCAAGGCTACGACAAAAGAATACGGAGCCTTCTGGGACGCGCACGCACGTGTCGCGGTCAGAGAGGTGGCTGTCAGTTGGCTGTCAACATTTCCTGCTCCGTAGCTAAATTCAAGGCTGTCAAGCTCACAGAAGTCTGGAGAAGTTGGTCAGAAGAAAAGAAAGTCCCTTTAAATCCTATGTGCAAACTGTGAATACAATGATGAGAGAGCATGCAACAACAAAGATAGTTTTGTTGCAAAAAGTTTCTCTTACTAAATCAGAGGGTTCTGTTTCTTTCTAGTCGGGCCCACTGATTCGCAATCTTTTATGCACTTTTTTCTCTTGACCTCCTTCAGCTTCACGGGGAAGATAAGTGGAGCAAATACTTTATTTGTGCTGCAACCAGTTTTTGGAGATTTGGAATGATATCTAAAAAAAAAAATCCAATATTTTTGGCGCAGGGTACCAATCCATGCGTCTGCAAGGGTTCAAATTACATCCTTTTTGTCACATGCAGAAGTTTAGGCATGTTCAGAGCTTGGATAACTCAAAACCCAAATGTTCCAGTGCACGGTACGCACACTGAGAAACTACAGTATGTGTGGAGATTCAACCTTTCTAGTTAATCATTAAAAGAGTACAAACACAGACCTCATAAAGTCACAGATCGTGTTAAGCTACAGACAATAAACTGTTCCAGATACTCCAGAAATGATATCTGCTCGCTGTGCTTAGTTGTAGAGGGCAACAAATTTAGCTGCAGGTTATTCCATATTTCACTTGGTACACCTTGGCTCTTTCATCCAGCCACTGTTTCGGCAGCTACCGACAGAGTCTGAGGTCACATGTAACCTTGCATGTTACTCCGTTGTAAATCAGTCAACACACCTCGAGATCCTCCGACATGCACGAACGACGCTGCGCACGTCTATTGTCTTGAACGTGGACCGCGTCTCACGTTCAGAGTCTCTCGGAGCTGACGACAGACCTCCAAGCTTGCTCCAGCAGGCGCTTCGGGACGGCTGACGCCTCTGACCGCCGAGTTCATCCATTACGCCGTGACAGCTTGATGAATGTGTCACGAAGTTTAATTAGAGTTTGTATTCTCAACATGGCCTCCGTGTTTGACGGTGTTATTCCCTCGGGGGGGGGGGGGCTGAGGCTGATGCCGTGTGATTATTCACCGCTTTGATAAGCGATGTGATGAAATGTTATTTCTCGCACGAGTGAGACAGGTAGCAAGCATTCCCACAAGACAGATTTGTGATCGCGGCGATAACTTTGTGACTAATCCGAGTCCAGTTGGTTGCGATTCAGAAAGGGCTACGGGCGCTTTTAGCCGCCAGCCTATCTGTCACTTGTCCAGCGTTCTTGGCCGGGAGAAAAGTGATAGACAGGCAGCTGGTCCCTGGCTTGTCAAACATGTTACCATTAGCGTCTTTGCCTCTATCTTTCCAGTGTATGGTACTGGGGTGAAATAAAAGAGCGTGTTGACAAAGTTGTTGTTGAAAAAATAAGATAAGCGACGAAAATGACAGCTTATGTTGCCGTTCTTTGCAAAAAAAATAGTCTAGTACTTAAAATAAACTGATGTTTTAGTGCTCAACCTTCATCACGCAAGCTAGCTCAAACTTTAAATCATCTGTCTCCTTAAATAGATGTGTGAAAAGGTTTTTTTTTCTTTTTTGTCTGCTGTGATTCTGTTATTTTTAGTTTATTTCCAATCCCCTGCAGTCTTTTCAGCTTTTAATAATGCCCTCTTCTTTAGCCGTGAACAAACAGAGAGCCTCGCTGAAGACTTTTCCACACTCAGATGAAAAACCTACTCAGACTAAGATGTGTTGACAGTCGTCGGGCCCGCTGTTTAATGGACACGCTGCCATTAAAATATGTGTATGTGTGCGTACACGTCGAAATGAGCTCTCATCTCCGCGCAGAAAGCCGGTGTGTCTGCGGCTGAACGTGCCGCTGCCTGGCTCCGGTCGCAGATCAGCGCGGATCCGCTCTGACAGCCGCCGAGTTTTTTTTAATTTTTTTTTTTTGGGCCCGGCGCCTCTTCTTTGATGTGTCATTGTTACAGGCTGAACATGATGGGCCTTGTCTTCCACCACCTCATCTCAAACCACTCTTCTTTATCACGAAAGCCTCGTGCCGGGAATGGCAAATTATGCCGCCGCCGCTATTGAAACAAAGAGGTGACGAGAGAATCGTCTGTGATGTTGTTTTTTTTATCGGGATGCAGCGGCAGTAATGAGAGATTACCGACTGTTTTGCAGGCCCTGTTAGAAAGGAGATAGTGGTTTGAAAGTGTGCTGTAGTTGTTATGACAGCGGAGATACAACCTTGGGATAAATGGAATTTGTATGTGTGGCTGGCATTTTAAAAACCTGGGAGCTGGGAGACATTTAAGACCTTGAAGGATTAAACAGAAAAAAAGTGTGTTATTGCTATAATGGGATAAACCAGCGACCAGACGTCTTCCCCACACTGCCAACACGTGCACGTAAACAAGTAAACACAGATGGATGTTTGATTTAAATTCACACTAACACAAACATCCATGCTCACCTCACTGCCCCTACAAAGTTCCTCGCACATCCATCAGACGTCAGCAGAGCGCGGGTGCGAGATGATGATGGATGGTTAGATGTTACGACTGAGCGGAGGAAGAGGATGCACACATGTATCCTGTGTTGCCGTTTTTTTTGCCTGAGGTGGTACCTCCAACACGAAGGTTAATTGTCAGCGTCAGTCGGCATGAAAAAGCACTTAAATGTGCTGTTATATATATATTTATATATATAGACGGTTCGGCTGCTGAAGAGACCCACCTGACTGTAATCGAGAATGCCCTCAATTGGTCTAAATATTCTGAATTTACTTTGTTTGCTCAGCCTAATTTTTGATGCGTAAATATGGACAATGCGTCACCACTTCCTTGCACTGGCCAAACTGACGCTAGTTTCCCAGGGATATGGGCGGCGCCGTATTGCGAGTTTGGAGCCAGAGTCTGCCACACTTCCTCCAGACTCACTCGTGTTTTCGTTTAATTAATACTGCGCTCTGCTCTACCTCCACCAGTCACAAAGAAATGTTGGATTTCCAACTCTCACAGCCCTACGGGACTGCTTCACGCAGCAGTTGGCATGGCAACTTGTAGTTATCACGATGTCGCATCCCGTTTATATAGCGTCAAATAACTAACTAAAACAAAACCAGTATTTTATTAACCACCTAAAATAACTGAAACCATCATTGAAAAAAATTTATTTGACGTGTACTTCCGTGTTTTAGTTTGCCCCATCCACTAACATGGAGGGGGTGGAGCTTATGACCTATACTGCAGCCAGTCACCAGGGGGAGCTCTACTTGCTTTGGCTTCACTTTTGAGGATCAGTTCTACCATCCATCTTTATACAGTCTATGATCACATGTCTTCAAACAGAAGATCAATTGAAATGTAAAACACCCCCCAGAATTATGACTTACACAATGTTCGCACATCTATACCACCTCAACAGCTGCCTGTAGTGGTTTCAAACAGATCTAATACACAAATACTGTGTCAAAGTAGGTGACAGAACATGTAAAATGCTTCCTTTTCAATCCATTGGGAAAGAAAAGTTCAAGTTTCCATGTTTAACCCTCTAACTGCCGGCTCGACCATATGGTTGAGCACATTTTGGGTCACTATATCTCAATGAGAGGAGTGCCTGACTTAACTCAACCTGGTTGAGCCATCTCTACCACTCGGCTGAGGTATTTTATGCTAAAAAAAAATCCACTAGAGGACACTTTGTCTTTAAGCTTAGTTCTGGAGAACAAAGAACAGAAAGCCAACTTGAAAATCCAACTAACTTATGTTCAGCTGCCCAGGTCCATTTCTTAATTTTCCCTTTTCCGCGCGACTTGCCTCGTGAGGTGCAGCCCTTGTCTCGCGTTGCTGAGGTGTGAAGGTCATTCTGACAGTGGACCCCCTCCCTCCGTGCTGGGAACCCGCGGTACCCGTCCCTCCACAGCGTAGGCCCGCGGCATCACCCTGCAGTTGCCAGCCAGCGACCAGCGTGACCTCGGACAAGGCCACGTTTGCGCGCCGCTTGGCGCTGCCCTTTCCCTGCGTTACACGGGCACCGCTTGCGCCGGCGCCGCCATATGTTTTGCCATTGACTGTCACACGTAAAGGGCAAAGGTGAGAGATGCCCAGCAGCGTATGTCTTGGCAGAGCGCCCCACCCCATCAGGGAATCGGACGCGCGGCGATCCTGGTGCGGCATTACAGTTTGACAGCATGGCTTGTTTTAGGAGTTATTCTGTGGAAATGCAGATTCAGTGTGATTTAATTTTGGGTAAACTGAATCCTTCAGCTGTTTTTTATTTTGGCTACATTCCCTACACCAGATTTTACTGATTTCTTGTCAGCAACTGCTGCGACTGCCTCTGGCTTTTTTTTTTGTCGTTCTCCTCCCCTTACCGACGCATTAATCCAGAGATTAAACGCCCCCACGCAGTTAGGAATGACAGAGCGCCACCGCAGACATGAAGGTAAGGTTTCCTGTTGAATTAACCCTCTTTGGTGCCTCGCCGTCCTGCTTCCTGTCTGCGGGAGAGAAAATAGGACAGTAGCGCGGCGGCATGTGGAGAGAAAACAGAGAAACTCGGTGGAAACCTGAGGGGGAAGAGGACCCTCGCTATTGTTGAGTGGAGCAATAACAATTTCTCACTCACGGGGACAAACAACAGTTTATGGCGCCGTTATTCCGAACACAGTGAGGAGAAATACACTTGGTGATGGAAGTCCGTGACCTTTGGCCCGTATGCATGCTACATATGGTGTGTGGGTATTTTTTTAATGTTCCCCTTTTGAAGCAGAACTTGAAGCAGAGCTCGTACCTGGACAGAAACCAGCAGCACTCTCCCAGATGTTATGTAGCATTATAGGTAAAGAGGAAAAAAAAAATGTGTGCCCGAGTCTGATTGTCTCTATCCACGTGTGCATTTACTAAATGATAAATTGTGTTGCCTGTAAAGGAGTTGTCGTACTTGAGTTGCTATACCGACATAGGAACCTACACCATCATCACCACTGTGACCTATGAGGAATCTGCTGAGATTATTATTTTTTTTATCTATGCATCTTTCCACGCTCAAGCTCCTCTTTACACCTTTAGCAAAATAGCAGCCCATGCATTTAAATAGGAATATTATTATAATGACAGACTGTCACATAGTGTGTGCGTATATGTATATATATATATATGTATATATATATATATGTGTGTGTGTGTGTGTGTGTGTGCATCTCGGTGTCACACACTGTTTTTGGAGTAGGGAGGGGTCCGGGCCATAAAGCACGCCCCGCAATCTGACAGGTCTGAGCGTCCTGGTGGAGATACAAGCCTGAACGATTGACCTCGCGGCTTGATCTTTATGTTAATGCCAGAGAATTTATTATCAGCCGGTTTGGGCCTCAGGAGCACCAGGGCTGACAGAAATTCATGAGACTAGTCTAGGTAGGATGACGGAATAAGAGAGGTGGCGCATTTATTATTTTCTATCCTGTTCCTGTCAGCGGATCATTAGTGACTGAGCGGGACAGGCTGTCTTTTAAAGAGGGCTCCAAAAATAACAGTGTCGGAGGTGGACTGTAGGCGTGTGTGATGAAATAAAATAGAAATGCGAGTGTGGCCCTATTTGGACCTATTATATAGACGAGTGGGGACACACGCCATTTCTATAACACGTTGCTGGCTATAGAGCTTGATGGTAGCTTTCAGCAGGTGTTAAAAAAAACATTTCAAGAGGAGTTTGTGTAATGTTGTTGCGTTTTCTGGCCTTTTTTAAGCTCTCCAGTGATGCGGTGAAGTTTTCAACCAGTCATGTGTTTCACCAGTTCATTTATGAGAAAATAACATTGACTGGCTGTTTTGTAACTTTGTAGCTTGTAGTCTGAGGACTTTCTTTAAACATGCATCCAATTGATGCAACCTGGACACATCCTCAGTGATGTTACCTGGGCTCGTGGAGTGTTTCGGGTCAATCGAACATCGTACACTCTCTCCCAGGTGACCCAGCTAGGGTTGATCAGGCCCCAGCTTGTGTCCAGGCAGCGCTACCTCGCCCACGGCTCTCCTCTCCTCATCCACAGCCGCCTTGAGGCGACTCCTGCCGCCTCAGTGACTTCCTTCGTGGCCCTTCGCTTACTGGCCCCTGTGATGCCCAGCATGTTGTAGGCCTTACATAGAGACTGGCCCGTGCAACCCTCTGCATCCCACCTCGATGGGCTCTCATTGGCCTCCTCGATGCGGTCCTCCCGAGGGACAGTGAGTTCCAGGAGAACGATCCGTTTGGAGGCTTCTGAGATGAGCAGCATGTCTGGCCGCAGTAGTTAACGGTGCATATTCTAGCCGTGCTAGCCATTGGTTCCACTCAACCGTCTGACCTGCCCACCCAGAATTTTAGACTGATTGCAATATTATATTTTGTACATTAATGATCAGCCACAACATTATGACCAGGAGAAGTGAATAATATTGACCATCTTGTGACAATTCAGTGTTCTGCTGGGAAACCTTTGGACCTGGCATTCATTCATGTGGATGTTACTTAGACATGTAGCACCCACCTAGACCAGACCAGACACCCCCACCCCATAGCAATGACACTCCTTGATGGCAGCAGCCATCCCCAGCGGGATGCAGCCTGACACAGACACACACACAAAAACTCTTTAGGAACAACTAAAAAAAAACCATGAAGAACAGCACAAGGTGTTGACCTGGTCTCCAAATTCACTAGATCCCAAACTGATCAAGTATCTGTGGGATGATCCACAGAGGCCCCTCCCCTCAACCCATAGGACCCAAAGGCCCTCCACAGGACACCCTCAGAAGGCCCATGTCCATTCTCCGATGAGTAAAAACTGTTTTGGAGGCACAAGGGAGACCTGCACAATATTAGGAAGGTGGTCATAATGTTATGCCTGATCTGTGTATTCATACAGTGATGGGGAGAATTTAAATTGGCTGGAGGGCAATAAACCGAGAAAAGAAAGCGCGTGTTCTCTCCTACTCAGTGTAGTATATTTGTTGAAACATCTAATATTTTGCAACGCACGCACTCTGATTCCCAAAAGGAGGCAATGGGGGAGAAAATACGATAATACTCAAGATAAAAGTTAAAACCGCTGTCACATTTTCCATAAAGCTTAATACAAGATTAGGTTAGAATTAGAACTATTAGAGTTAGATTGTCAGTTTTTTGGGTTTATCTGAATAATCCTGCCAAAAGCAAATCCCTCTTGGTTAAAACTTGAAGTAAAAATTAGTTTCCCTTGAAAACCAGTTCAAAAACCACAACTGTACCGGGGACTGAGCCAAGTCCAACTGCAAGTCGGTACAGAGCTCCAGGCAGCAGGCTGTGGAGAACATTTCAGCGGACGGGGAGTAATAACTTGCGTGTTAATACAAACAGGGAGGTCATATTTCTCCCGGTGATCAGTCTTGCCGAGGACAGCTCCCATAAAGAGTGGCACAAAAAGAGCGTGGCAATTAAATGAGAGGTTTTCCTTGAATATGGGCCTACCCACACTGACAGCATGAAATTGGTAGCTGTAGCTGAGCAAACGCCTCAAGCAATTTACCTCCGCGCGGCGCATGAGAATGTAATTTATTTTCATTCATTCTTTGGTAAATCGGATCACAGCAGCTCACGATGTGTCATTTGGCTGTCAGGCTGGGTTCGGTGACTTCTGCATGTCTGTGAAACTAAACGCGGCGATACCGCATTAAGTATTTTAATATTGGCTCGCACTGCGTCTGGCCTCCTTCTGCGCTTCATCCAAATCCGTTCCAACCACTCATAAAACACGGGGAGTACTTTCCTCGTCGCTTGTCCCAGGCCTGGACGTCAGACTGAATCCAGACGGGTGCAATCACAGGCTTTTTGAATAGCTGCGTCACACACTTAGCTTCTCCCGAACCCCTGATCAAAATGCACTTCCCGCTTTGGACTATTGACACACCTGGCTCCGGAGTAATTGCAGCACTAAACTTAAATCAATTAGTAATCCCAAGCATCATTAGCTGCGTATACTTTGCACCCATCAGCACCGCTAATTCAAAACAGAGTTAATTGTTAATGCCGACATAATGATCGCTTAATTGTCCTAATGATATAATGGCGTGCTGATTGTGATTTTGGCTTTCTGTTCTGAAACAGTGTTTTTGTTTCCCCTCTTTCTTCCATGCTCCTGTGTGCCGACCTCGCCGCCTCTCCTCCTCCGTCGCATTCAGGTAAGAATCATTTCCGGAGTCCTCCTCATTATTTCCTTCTGTGTCTTTTTTCCCGGCAACCAGAAAGATGTGCGACAGCGGCAAAAATGTAGGCTTCCTTGTTTTCGGTATACCTTTTGTTACCGCCTTACGTGTGCTGTAATACTGACAGATTCTGCCGCAGTCCAACTAACTCGATTCCGTCTTCACTTCGGTTTGCTTCACTTCCATCGGTAGCGCGCCGAGAGTAACGGCTCTCTAAACCGTGAAACAGAATTACTTACTTTTTTATTTATTTTGCAATCTCTTCCCTAATTCCGCGCTCATTTAAGCAAACAGACATGAACGGTGGGGTATTCAATAAAGAATCCCAGACGTAAGTAATTGGATAGAGAACGGCCTACGGAAAGAAGCTCCACAAGGGGAAAAAAAAAAACAACCCAACAAGGTCACCCCATTCTTCCTCTGAGCGTCCATTGAGCAGTTGAGAATGGGGACAGGAGGAGTGTGTGTGAGACAAGATAACACAAAAGAATGGCGTCGCGTAATTGAGATATCAATCAAGGAGGTTATTTCAGGGGTAATTGCTGAGGTCCTTTGGTTTGTGTTTGTGCGTGAGGGGAAGGGAGAGAGAAAAAAAAATAGTGGATCATCTTAAGGATTCGCCATTCAGTTTGGTAGAATAGCCACAGTATTCATTCTTGTTTTTCTTCCCGACGCTCCAAGGCTGAGATATATTTGGTATTAAAAGAAATATATATATAAATCTGCTTCCTGTTTTCTCCTACAATAGCGGCTTTATAATTTGTCATGACGGCAGCATCCTCTAGACCTATTTAAAATGTTATTTTTGTTACGCAGACACATTATTTTTTTCACCCCCGCATCCAATTCAGTTCATTTCTAAAAAAAAAATTAAAAAAATAAAAATGTAAGCAGCTATTTTGGGTTCAGCTTTAATTTGGCTGAGAGCGATAAATAACAAATGATATTCACGAGCAGGTTTCATTCTGGGAAACTCTGCGGTGACATTCAAACCGCACTTAATGTTTATGCATGTGGTATGTTTCATCTTGTTAAATGCCATGCCAGTCCGCTTTTTTTTATATTATTATTTGTATGGACGGCCATTTGAGACTTTTGGAGAGGTATTGAGCTTTGTTTTAAGGGCAACGTGGCGCTCATGAATATTCCATTTCCTCATGAGATTACTTCCTGTAATAACGCTGCTGCTCCGCTCCTCAAGGACATACTACTACAAACGCTACACACTCGGCTTCGGGCGCGCGCGCGCTAGAAGCACAAACCGTCTCTTTTCAACGTGCCCCGCAGGTTGGCATGCGCACATTCCCCGACACACACACACAGGTCCACAGGTAGATTATTTATATATTAGCATATGAATGTTCACTTCTAATTTGCCATTTTCTGCACAAGTGCTCTCTGATGCTATAGTCTCTGCATGGTTAAGTCAGAGAATAAGCTTTTAATTGTGGGGATGGTAATGAGAATAATGGCCCTGGGTAAACTGCATAATGTGTTTAGGGGGGTTGCTCAAGTTCGTCGGCCGCATTTTATCCAAACAGGTAAAGTTTACAATTGGAGTTTAAAGGCGACAAAATTGTTTGGGGTGGGGTGGGTCTGCACAGAGCCTGCGCCGTACTAGGCCAGGGTGGTGTAAGCATTTATTCTCGTTTTGCTGGCGTGCTGGCAGCGTTCTGCAATTGCGCCGCTGAAACGGTTGTTGGCGTCTCGTCAGCTGGTGAGATTCTCTGTGTAAACAATGGTGTTTGGAAGCGAGCGGCTCATGTTGGAGTCGAAGTTGATAATCGCTGAATAACTGTTATTTTTTTAACCGAGATCGTCGCAACACACAAAAGAGAGAAGATGTCTGAGCAGATGGAGAGTAGGAGGAAGAATTTTCTGGGCTCGTCTGCCCGCTGAGAGATGCATTTCGGAGCAGCAGTCGCAGCTTTTTCCCTGTTGATACGACATGTAAGTTAAATTTCTGGGAAGCTACACATCGTGGCTATGGTATGGGCTATGGTATAGGGTACGCCACAACTGAAAATCAGGTCATCTTAGTGGGCATCAACACGAGATTCGGAATCCGGTTTGGACCGTCTGCTGCTGGTAGTTTCACATTTTGCATACAGACGAGAGAGCGCTATCAACATTCATTTCCTTTCAACAGTTTTTTTAGCTCCGTCTTCAGGGTATATACTTCCCCAGTTCAAGAGGAGCCTTCAGTCACATTAAGTGTCCGTTGAGTGGCTAAACACATGATGCAGCACCTGCTACGGGCAGTTTTTTAAAAAAGTTGCTAACACATTAGCCATGTAAACAACAGCTATTAATCGTAGCCTTAAAAAATGGAACAGGAACAACTGAGACACGGGCCGATCAAGCCTTTGTGCGGTCTTGTTCTGTGTGGTTGTAAAATGTAATTCCAAAAGGTAGCCTTAAGGAAATGGAACAAAAGACCAGTACATGGTCAGAAATTCAATTTTGCGTCCCAGTTGCCAGTCTGCTATTACCTCAATGCAGCGTTCCAATATGTGATGGCATTGGTGCCCTTGAAGGCATTTAGTTCTTAGGGTGGGACCCCAAGTTGTGTTCAGGGAGTCCCTGGTCCCACCTGAGTCTCTGCAATCAGCATAGAAAAGTCAGCACACCGAAATTCTGTCTTAGAGCACCACAGTGAAAACGGAAATACGTTTGAACCAACCCGTAATACGAAATCATAAATGCTCCTTTAAAATTTGACTGCGCTATTTTTACACGCATTTTATACAAGATGCGGAAATGGGAGCCCTCAGCGTACAGACTCAGCAGCACATGCGAGTGCGGTTATGTGTCTTTGGACCGCAGACTTCAGCCGTGCTCACTCACTTACTGCCGGACATCTGGTTTGCTCATCATCATTTGTTTTTACATCACCACACATTAAAGACTAACATAGCTTAGCTGAGCTCCCGACCGCTGCCGGAGCCTTTAGATGTGCTGATGAAATGTAGCTGCGCAAGGCGATGTACGGGAGGAAATGAAGGAACAAGATGTTATGTCAGGACGGCGTTTGCAGGTTTTCAGGTTTGTGTTTTTTTCTTTTTCCATGGTTTTTCTTGCTGCTTTTTCTTGTGACACCTCTTAACGTTCACATCTCTACGGCTTGCCAAAAAACAGACACAAAAAATTCCAATCAGCCCTAGTCTGGCAAAAACACCCTCTATGCATGTGCACCCGTTCAGCTATGATCACTTGACGGACACGCGAAAACACCTAATTATTGGCTACCAGCAAACAATTATTCGCCCAATCGTCATTCAGGGCCGGCAATTAATGATGGCTCCAGCCAACCATGAAGCAGACATGATGGGCCCATTAGAACAGCAGTCAGGGCCGGTGATGTGGTGGAAAAAAGAGGGGGATGTTTGAGCATGTTGTCAACAGGCCCCGAGATGCGGGTGACAAATGACCAGTGGTGGCTTCTCATCAAGCTGATGTCTGTGTTATTCATGGCGCTGTGTCTGATTGAATAATGGCGTTTTAAAAGAGAGGGACGGGATTAAAGGCACCTTTTTATGTGGAATTAGAGGGGGGTTTGTGAATCCGGTAATGCTGAACTTATCATTCAGTCTGAGTGGGCTTATTGATCGGTGCTCGATCGATACGTCTATGAATCGATCAGTCACCTTCACCTGTCTGGAGCTTCGATTGCTTCCATCCTTCTGCGTGGGTCAAGGCTTTGTATGGGCGCTTAGGACCTAATTTTTGTCGCTTTCTTTTCGTACCTCTGCAAAGAAAGTTCAGCACTTCTACTGTGGCAACAAGTCTTATGAAAGGAACATCTTCCAGATGATGATGATTTTTTTTGTACCACTCGTTATGTTGTAGACAAACTAGGAAACCTTCCTAGGCTTCCAGTGTAGCCACCAGATACCTTGGTAACAGAGCATGCATCCAGGCCATGACTACCTGTTCCATGCGCTGGTCATCATTTGCGGTTAGACTGGCAACTGTAGTTGGACTTGAGAGAAGTCATCTACGACTGGATAGTTTATACAGAGTTAACAGATTACAAAGGCCTAACAAAAGCGACCTACAGGCTGTCTTTGTGGCAGGATACGGCAGGGTGATCGGACTAGCTACCAGCATGCAACCAGAGCCTGCACAAACATGCTTGATCAAGACTACAAACTAGGGCTGGGCGATATGGCTGAAAAATGTATCACGACATACGTGTTTCATATCAGTCGATATCGATAATTATTGATTCGTTTTTTTAACCTTCTACCCAGACTTCTCAACTGTGCTAAACTGCATCCGTTATTTCTTTATATCGCGTTGATGTTTTGTCGTATGGCACACCTGCCGTGTACCTCTAGACCAGAGGTTGCGCTAGACTTTTTCGTTGTCTGTCACTTTGACTGACAGGGTCATAAAAATCCCGTCATAACCCATTTTTACCCGTCACTTTATTTATTTTTTTAAATAATAACAATGACATATTCAATAGCATTTAATTTTCATTAATTTTTAATTAATATTCAGTAGCGGTGGAAAAAAAAATTCGGCTCACATAACCGGCAAACTAAGGCACTCAGACACTCACTCACTTACGCACAATACGCAGAGAAACGAAACTTAACCGACTCATAACCGCTGCTCGTGGATCCCTGCTTAGCAGCCACTCACTCGGCCGGCAGATAAACGAAACTTAACCGACTACTAATCAAGAGACAAGAGCCAGTTAATATGCTCACTCCCACCAAGTTAGCAGACAACATGGGTCTGACGCTTGTCAGATTTAAAATAACCAAAATATTGTCAAACTGGTGACGTGACCTTTCCTTTTTTATCTACAATTTCCTCTCGCGCTGTCGCACTCATATTCTCCTTTCACTCCGCGCCGTTCTTTTTTTTGTTGTTGATGCCACCAACCTGGCTTAGCTGGGCCGTGATAGGTTGAGAGGCTAAAGCCCTTCCTCTGCCTGCACCCCCCAGAATGACTTGCAGTTCTGGCTCGGGGTTTTCTCCCTATTTTTTTCTAACGGAGTTCGAGTGAAATTATCGAACATTCTATCGAACGTATTTTCTATTGATATCGATCACGTGTCTATCGCGATATATATCGTTATCGTTTTATCGTCCAGCCCTACTACAAACATTACTACAAACTAAAGTTGAAGGTCTTCAGTTTAAGTCAGGATTCTTTTGGACATTTTCCTGATTAATCAACTCTTGTCATTGTTTTCTTTATTATGCGTCTGGCTTGAATTAAAGGCGTTTATGAGTGCATTGATCAGGAATGTGCCTAAGAGCAAGAGGAAAAATTTTTTTAAAAAAGGAGCTATTTCAGAAATTGCTAGCTGCTTATGGCAGATAAAAAGAATTTTCGCAAGTCTGGCTGGTGCCGACATGAAAGCCGCCTGGCGCTTTGAAGGCAAGCCTTTTGAGGGCTGACGACATGTATCGGCACTTTGTTGGGGCTACAACAACCACGCCGCTGTTGGTGACTGAAGACGGTATTCGGGGGAATATTCCAGGAGAAAATGCAGTTCTTTGAGACCGTTTTAGGAGAACACGAGTATTCATCAAAACCCCCATTACTGAAAGTGTGTTCCAGGCTCCTCTCTGGACGAATGCACGCTCACGCGCATAATACTGTATCTGGTGCAGGAGGAGTGGAAAAGATTAACAGAATAAGAGTGTAGCAACATTTCTATTAAATGCACTTTTTTTTTTTTTTTTTTTTTACTGAAATAGACAGGCAAGGCAGGCTGAAAAGTGAGACGGAGACACAGAGGGCAGGAATGAAAAATCACAGATAGTCATCATTATCTAGCTCCAGTCCTCTCAGCGGTGCAGCAGATCAATACAGTGTACCCAGCGTGGCTCTGCAGTGGAACCAGCTCCACAAATCCTCTCATTACTGCTTACGCTCTCATTACTGCACACACTGGCCCCCACACACTTTCGCTCTCGGTGCACGCACACTTTCAGACATGCCTACGTACACATGCCTGGTGTTTACCTGTTCATCTCGGCCCGGTCTTCGGAGCATGTTGCCCCCAACATTGCACATCAGAACTAATATTTGCTTTGATTTCACTCGTTTGAAACGTCATGGGGCTCGGCTGACTTAAAGAATTCAAATGAATCCCGTGCCATGACCTTTTTCGTTTGAAGACAGCGCTTCCGGATTACAGTTGATCAGGTGGTATTCCTTGGATACGCTTTGTAGAGTCGAGTTTAGTTTCCGCTACTGTAGACTCCTGGTTCCGTCTCGTATGTAGACGCGCTCTCATGTGTTCACGCACTTCTAATCATTCCAAATCCCAATCTCGATGAAATTAGGTCATAATATTTACTGTGTTAACGAGTTTCTATTTTTGAATAATTAACATGGAGTTAGCGGGATTTGAGGAGGGAATTGGGTCTTAATATAATCCTCCACGCCTCTAGTGAATGCAAACGTATTGTATGCGAGGATGGTTGCTCTCTATTCTGGATTGGTTAAGGCTGAGGTGGATTAGCCTGGTGTTTGACTCTTCTATAAAGAAGAGAACAAAAAAAGAGTTGCTTAGGTTTTTGGGTATGATTTATTTTTTTTAAATATTGAGCTAGCACATACAGTATTTATCTACGTGCTTTAAAAAAAAATAAAAAATCATGTACGCCTGCCCTTTTTGGAGTTTTCTCAACGGCTCTTCAGTTCTGGGAAGCAGCTCAAAGAGTCCCGCAGCCCTCCTGATTTGCATTCTCTGTAAAGTTCAACAAGCCAAAGCCTGCATCAAGTCGAACAGCGACACAGAACTCAATTTGTTCTCTCGCTCTTAATCAAATGAAGGGCAGTCTGTTTGCGCAGCGCTTTGCGGAGTTCCATTGTCTTTATTTTCCCCGCGTGACACTTGATGCATTTAAAATTAAGTTGGTGACTCTCTCAGGGAGCTGGAAGGGGCGAGGCGCTCGCCCTGGGAGGGTGGAAATCAGATCCAGAAAAACACAGCTGTACGCGTCCGTGTGTTTTGTGTCATTTCCTCGCATACACGCCGACGCTGACACACCAGATGTTCTTCCGTGTTTTATCGCTATCTGCCCCAGGAGAGAGGAGAGCCACCTGCTGGAGGGAGCTCTGCTGCTATTGCACCGTGACCTTGAATATCCATAGAAGCATCCATCTGCTTCCCGTAGCCACCATCCTGCTGTCGTACATTAAATCTGCATTACGTATACTGGCTCTGTGGCTTAGTGGTGCTTACCTTCACCTCACAGAGGCTGTGCTGAATCCACATTAAGAGGAGTGGGGTTTTTATTCATTATTTGACAAGACCTCCCTGTTGTATGTGGAGTGGAGTCTGAATTGTGTGCTGAAGTATCAGTGGAAGTCTCTGAGCTCAGCCTTTTGACACGGAAACTGCAAGATGAACAGTGGATGAACTATAAATGAATCTTACTTCCTGTAGCACCCTAGCTTATTCGAGGCAGATGTTTACATCAAGATGCACACGTGTCGTGTTTTGCCGTGTCACGTGTCCGCTCGGCCCGTCATGAGTTAGCAACACCTATCTGTACAGTAGTTTTTCAGCCTGCGATACGCTACCGTGTCGAAATAAAACGAGAGACACCATATGTGTTTATCTCCTTTCGTTTTTACTCGCTCGCAAAGCCAGCCTTCATATTTTGGTGAGGATTGCCATGGCAACGTGTCTGTAAGGAGTCAGAGCAAGAGATTAAGGGACCAGGAGAGGAAAAAAATAATAAAAAAATGAAAGGGCTGGTATAGAAAATCAGAATAAAAACCGAGCAGAGAGAGACGTAGAAGTTCTAGACGGAGAAGGGCAGATGGTAAAGATCAAGAGCACATAGAGGAAGGAGGAAATAAAAAAAAAAAAAAGGAGGAGCACTGATTCAAGTGCGTGTTTCTCTTTCATCAGGTCGTATGCTGTAAGCGCGGCCGATGGGGTTTCTACTGCGCCCCGAAAAGTTTGTTGCAGAAACAAACGTCAGACGGTGGATATAATGATATGACTGTTATATCAAAGAAACACCTGCGTTCAGTGGATATGCCTGAAGCCTTTGATGACTGTTTGTGTTTGGGATAGGCCTGAAGATTGTCCACTAAGGGATGGATACTCGCTGCCATAACTGAGTCTGCTTATCAGTTCTATTCTTTAACAATTCCTTCATTGATTCCTGATCAGTTTTCCCGTGCGGCTGGGAGCTTCTTGGGCGAGCTGAGCAGACTGGAGCCTGAGAGCTAGCTGTAGCAGCAGCAGCCTGTCTGTCATAATCTAAAATGAATGAATGAATGAATATTTCTACAGTGTGGACGTGCTTTATGGCTGTGAAGCAGTGGCACTAATGCACCGTAGAAGTGCACGGCATGCCTTGGATCTAAGCCCATGTTGCATCTTTCAGAATATTGCTGTTGGATAAAATTAGCATCCTGCAGACATTCTTTGGTTGTCATTTCTTCCTCCCTGCCTTGACTCCCTCTTGTTGCAAGTTTCCAGCGACGTAGACGCGCGCATTTGTCATCGCTGTCTTTGAATTCATAAGCCTTGAGGCGCACGACAGTTTGATACCAGTTCCAAGCTGGAACCGATTCTCAAATCCCCGTTTTCTGTACGAATGTTTGAGAACCGCCGTCGGAAAAAGGGCTCGCCGGTTCAAGCGGTGCATTTCGAGATATACTCGGACAAAGTACCTGATTGAAAAATGAGAGAAATTATCAATCTGTTACAAGAAACGGGAACAATGGCCCTACAGTGTGTGGATATGTGTGTGGGTGTATGTTTCCCTGCTGTGTTGCTCTCCTTTACACAGGAACCAAGTCCTGCTGTGCAATCATGCTTAGCGAGGCCCGTCCCATCCCTTGCAGACAC
Source organism: Chelon labrosus (assembly GCF_963514085.1). NCBI lineage: Eukaryota > Metazoa > Chordata > Actinopteri > Mugiliformes > Mugilidae > Chelon > Chelon labrosus. The sequence continues at coordinate 12,774,867 of NC_140347.1, read as the reverse complement.
TCAAACACACACTCTCACATATGCACACACCGGTATGTATACACACATGTGAGGTATGCGCTCATTTGCACGCCACGCGCTGCACACATTCATACAGCCCAAGGAGCAGAGGGTTATAGTAACAGTATTTTTCAGTTTTCCCAATAGTCTCGGTAAAGGAACTGATCTAAGCTGTTTCCTACTGGCATTAAATATGCATTAGTCCCAGCCTTTCATGTGGGCGATGAGCTGTGTTTTGTGTAAAAAGTCCCGCGGATATTTTCTGATACTGGAGCCCACCAATTTTTTTATCTCCATCTTTTAATTAAGAAAGAGAATGAGGTCTGCAAGAAAGAGAGCTAATCTTTATTAAATGGAATTTCTGGGACACTGGGTTGCTCCGGGGCTCGTTACGAAACATCCTGCCAACAAACAGCTCCGCGATCTATTATTTCTCATCAATTAACCTTGAGAAACCAAGGCAAAAAGACCACACGGAAACAATGCAGGGTGCGCATTTTACATGCGTTACGCTGCCAAATAATTATTTCAACTGCTCACCTGGCTCGTCCTCTTTGAATAATGTCAAGAAGAGTTTCATCGCTGACAGGATCCCATTGTTCGCCTTGTCAGTGAGATATCGCCAGCTCAGGCAATGTGCACAGCTTGTGGGCCTTGAGCTTGGTTCCGTCTTGTGTGAAGACATGGCAATCAATCATTTTTTGACAAATGTCCGCGGGAGGGTGGGAGGTCCGCGCCTGCATTGTCCATGCCGGCTCATCATGAGAAGGTGATTCCTAATCCTAGCTCTCTGGCTGCTGTGACCGCCACCGGTCGCTCTTATCCCCCCCACCCCTCTCTCCTGGCAGGCTGGCCCTCTGCTGTTCTATTATCCCTCTATCTGTAATTAAAGGCAGCCAAGGGGAACAGAGATGGAGTGGGAGAGGAGAAGAGCTCAGGATAGGTGTCCATTTTTCACACAGAGGCTAGCAGACAGAACAGATCTAAGCCTTTCCCTGGCTTAGGGAGCATAGTATACTTACTTTAAAGAAATGGTGGAGATGAAGTAATAGTAATTTTATGCAATGTCTGGAGAAAATGTTGACATTCCTGACATTTTTTAGTCATTTAGTCTTTGAATTTCCTACATTAGGAGACTTGGTGATTAGCCTGCTAACTGTTAGCCTTCTAGACGCTAACCGTTTCCTAGCAGCAGTGTTTTGATGACGTTACAGCTTGAACACTGAGCATTTTGTGTACACAACTTCCATTTGAAGCCAGCTTTATGTAGTTTGATAGCTTGAAGTGCGTCATACAACCCCACTTTAAAAAAGAAAACTATCCTTTTAAAGGTAATGCTAGTCCGTGAGAACAAATAGCCACTGCTGCTCATTTTCTCTGCAAAGCCAGTTTTGTCACAAGTGGACTTTAAGCTCTCCCTCGACGAGTGCAGAAACCTGCTTCTCAGACTTTTTTTGCGACCGTGTGTAAAAAAATAAAGATGATGCTCAACATCCTGCCGTCACCAGCTAAGACAGTAACATCACACGCCGTGAGCGGACCCCGTTCACACTCATAAATCTCAAATCTCTCCCCAGTTTGTTGCATCTTCCCTTCGGAGGCCTGAAAGTTTAATGCCAGTGTTTTGTCAGTGTAACCCCATGCCAGGGCTTTATCTGTGGGGGCCCCATCCCCGCCGCCTAGAATTGGACAAGATTGGAACCTGTCGCTGTAATGGGGTCTCTGACCCGGCGGGGCCGGCGCGTAGGTGTGTTGGGGCGCGTATACACAAGCCTGTGCGGTGATGTATGGGGACACAAACCTCCCAGCAGAGCCTCAAGGGCAGGGCTTAGCTGCCATAAACAAGCGGCCTTGGTTATCAGTAAGGCGGTAAATATTGATTATTTTAAATGGCTATCGCGTTACGCTCGTAAATATAAATTGATTGCTCATCCTTGGGTTGATTTCCTTCGATTTGGTTTTGATAAATGCAAAACCATTTGCGGCTCGTGAAAAAAACAGCCCTTTGTGAAGCTATTTATCTCCTGAAGTCTCCTTTGAGAAAACACTGTTTCAATAACGGCCGTCCCCACTGAATGACTTGTTTCAAGCCTTGGACTTTTATCCAAATTTATATAAATTGCTGCATTTATAATCGTGATCTGTTAAACAATATTAGCCCAAACGATACTAAACCGTCTAGTTTTCCAGAAACCTTTGGAAGGATTTCTTGGTATCCATCAGTTGTGTTTCAGTCCACTGACAGAAAACAACATGTCAGTCAGCCCAGAATAGACCCCATCAAACATCATCTCCATGTTCCACTACAGCGTAAACCACCATCTCGTCCAGATCCAAGGCTTTTACCAATGCACAATCACAGTGTCTGCAAAATATACAACACATCATTAACTGTGGTCTACCTCTGGCTCTTTAATATGCTGTTTCTTCTCTTAGTCTGCGCACTCCCCTCCCTGGAAAAGCCTTGAGGGTATAGATAGTTCATGTAAACCGCTGCCAACATTAGAAGACAGTAGAAGAATTTTACAACCGAAGTCAGCACTCGCTCTGAGATGACCTGCAGTTTACCTCTCTCTTCTGTGCAGTCGGTCCTGAAAAGTTTGCTCTTCTGCTTTCCCGCAGCAGCCCCCTGATACGCGTTGATCAGTTTGACGCCGGGCGCGCCTCGCTCGCTCGCCGTGGGTGTAAATAATCAGATTTTGTGACATGAAAGCAGCTAGTCAGAGGAGGTGAGAATTGAATTTTTGAACTCTCGTTTCATCGGCCTGGTATAAATACTCCTCGGCAGATAAAGCAGCACGTCTCCGCTGCTCTCGTGAAGAGAAACTGAATTACTAATTTGAGACAGAAGCGAGCAAAGATTAAAACAGATTCGCCGACTGGCAGAGGGAGTCGCGCGGTGCGCCAGGATGCGTGCGTTCCGTCTTTGCCAGATTTGGCGCCGGTGCTGAATGAGCGAAAGCGTCTCGTGTTCATCAGAATTCATCACAGTGAAAGAGCAATTTTTTGAGTTGGAAAGCCCAGAGAATAAAATGAAAAACAAATAGGGACAGTTTTCCCATCTAATATCGGGGAAATTAAATTGTCACAGTGTCAAGTAAAATAAATGAAGATGCTACTTAATAATGACAGAGTTTGAGAGTAATTTTCATCCTTTTTTCTTTGTTGTCTAAGTCACTGGAAACGGGGGGAAGGTAAAGAGAAATAGTTCAGCAAGGAGAGAAATTGAGCAACGATGTGTGTTCTGACAGGCTGAATTTTTTGAGGCCTCCACAGACGCAATCGATCAACATGATGAAAAGCTGTGCAATCGAAACAGCAAAGAAAAAGACTACTGGCCTGACTTCAACATACTGCTGCGCACTTCCTTATATTTTCACATTTCCTCTTCAAATAATGATCACTCTCCCCTTTAACTGTTTAATCTGCAATTAATTTCTATACTGTATGCTTTTGTAGAAGCTTATAATGTTTAAATCAGTGGTTTGCATTCATTACTATCTTTTTAAACCTCTAAAATACCTTCTATGAGTGAGTGAATTTCACGATCCTCATCAGATTCATTAAAATGAAGGATAAAGGTATTGAACGCTTTAATAAATGAGCTCCTCTGAGCTCGACGGAGCGGGACACGGAGCGGTTTCGGGCCTCGAGGCAATCTCGGGTAGAAAAGGAGCCCGGCAGAGAGCTAGATCTGCCTTTATGCGCTTTTAATTACACACGGCTGGCTGGACTCCAATCCCCGGAGAGTCGAGGTGAAGCACACGCCGAGATCAGCGCGAGTCGGGAGGATCACAAGACACCTCCGAGGGCACCACGGGGTTAATTCGGCAGACACATTTACAAGAACCGCGGGCGGCTGTCGATCATTCCTCAGCATTTTGACTGACACTTGGTGAAAACAACTGTCAAGTCAGGGTGCGGGTTACCAGCAAATCGCAGCTAGTACACTCACAAGCGGAATGACCTCATGTTTTACAGCTCGCATGCAAAGCTTTGTCTGAGTTTTTTTAAATTTCGCAGAGCAACTCGGCTGAGTTATGGCGCCTAGCTTTCCGCAGAAAGTGAAATTTGATGGATTAAGTCGGGTTTTTGTTTAGTTTTCTTTTCACTCTCACTTCTATCAGCCACGGTATGTTGGTGAGCTACTGACAGAGAGTCAGTGTTGTTGGGTAATGTGAGAAGACAGACATGGTTCACAGCGCTATCTATTATGACTGACTGATGGACAACAATCAGCTGTGTCAGAACATGCGATCAGGCTCTGGCCTAGTTTGTGCTTGCTGCCAATACTCACACTGTACTACACCTACTGAACATGCTCATTCACACGCACATATTGACAGAGACATATAGATTCACAGTTGAGCCAAACGGTATTTATATAGCCCCATATCACGAATCACAAATTACCCTCAGGGGGCTATAGAATCCATACCTCCCTCTTTCTGTGTCTATCTCACTGTTTCTCTCACACACACTTACACATGTATTTCATCGACACACATTCCAGCAGCTAGAGCCGAGGGAAGAGGACTCTCACACAGAGAGACCTTTTATGTATCGGAAACCCTTCATTCACATGATTATCACCCCCCCTGAACTGTACTACGCTATGAAATGAATGGTGCAACCTCCAGGCAATGTCAAGGTGAAGGAAACGTGTCAGCGCCTCCCCGGCGAGCCTCTCCTCTCCTCGCTCTGGCTCTCTCCAGTTAATGACTCGAGCGCGGAGAGCGTTACCTCGGTCAGGCCTGGCCAGACGAACCCGGAGGAGATGGTCGGGCTGTAATCACAGGCAATCATCAGCTCTCTCTCGCTGGATTTCTGCTGCTCTGGACTGCTAACCTGTGATTTGAGCTGCAAGGTGGAGTGAGACAAGAGGAAGCGGTGGAGAAACGGTGAAGATTTAGAACATGAGGTAGACACAGATATGCACAAAGATTCCAGGTTTTGTCTCCCTAATTAGCATTTAAACGCAAAGTTTAATTCATTCGCATGGGGACATAAATACAGTCTGACACAGTGCATAAAAGTTAAATGCCATTCAGGTGTTGCAATGTTTTACCTCATTGTGGCACTAGAGAAAGTTTTCATCTCCGAACCTCCTCAGTTAACCTCTCCTCAGTGTGTTCCATCTTTTTTGATCCAAAACAATCAATTCAAAAATTGCGGAGATTGAGAAGCAGTCGAAAGTACTTAAGCAGAAACACGCACCAACCAAGCGGTTGACAGTCGTAAGTCTCTTATGATCATCTTATGTCTCTTAAGATCGCCTTATGATTGTCTTATGCCTCTTTGCAATTGTCTTAATTCTCTTGTGATCATCCTATGTCTTATTTTGATTGCCTTTTGATCGTCTTCTGTCTCTTTGTGACTGTCTCAGGACTCTTATGATTGTCGCATAATCATCCTGTGTACGTTGTGATTGTCTTGTGTCTCTTTGTGATTGTCTTAAGTCTCTTATGGTCATCTTATGTCTCCTCGTGTAGTTACGTTTCTGGGGAGGTGCACGTCAGTAACGGCGCTAGGCTAGGGTCTTTGTAGGGGTGTGTGCTGTCGCCGTAGCTTCTGCTTGAACGTTCTGCAGAGCTGCTACCGCAAAGCCACCTTCTAATTTCAACATGTCTCAGTTAAATACACCTTTGCAACTGTACACATATAAAGGCAGCTATGACTATGTCTCCTTCTACATGTAAATCAGAAAGAAAACTCTCCAGTGATGTAACAGTATCAGGTTCAATACATATAAACCAGCGGAAAGTGAAGTAAATAATAAAAACAGTCTGCACTGTGTTGACTTTACGCTCAAGCCCACCAGCGACATGACCCTCTGGTGAAGCTGCCACACTCCACTCTGTGAGGAAAGAAAAAAAAAATATGAAAAAAAAAAGTTCCACGCTGCTTGACATGGTGGGCCCGGGCGTTGTGACTTCTCGACCCTCCGGGCTAAATCTAATGGAGTTCTGCTTCTTCCAGCGCGCCTGTCTCTCTTCATCAACACACAACAGCCCCCACATAGCCTGCAGCGGTGATACTAATATGGAATACAGAATGGTTGTTCATTTCATTCTGCAGCCGGGCTCGCCGGTGCCACTCAAAGGGAACTGGAGCACATCTCCGCAACCACCAGTCCGATCTGCCGGCCTTGATAGGCAAAAAATAACCCCTGCTTTTATAGCTACACGCATGTGAGCTCTCTCTTTGTAGCTGTAAACTTTTACGTTGTGGTATGTGTAGTGATACTGTTTGAGGAGAAAAAAAAAAAAAAGCCTCGGACTGTTTGTCTCTAACCCTCAGTCCTACGTGCTCTGTGGTTGAGTCTGGTTGTCTGCTTTCTGCTGTGGTCTTTCATCACGTTCACTCCCTATTCTGGCATGCCTGCCAGTATAGTGTGTGTTTGTGTGTGTGTCTGCGTTTGTGTGTGTGTCTGTGTAGGTAACACCAGAACTTTACTGCCATCTAGTGGCACAATGCACCAAGCATTTCAGTGGGGTCAAAGATCTGAGATCAAGAATCCAAAATGGAAAAACAGTAGCATAGAGCGTTGTGAAAGCACTGTTCATTTACAGTTGTTTGTGGTGTGTGTGTGTGGAGGTCTGTGCCTTATTAATGGGAGTCTACTGTATATTAGTGGAGCAGGTCAGTTGAGTCAGTGAGCAAGCGCTAATTCTTCTCCACTCCCATGCACTGCCACTTGTCACACATTTGCATATAAATTGCTTTAAATGTGATGTTGCCGCTAAATTCCTCGACTGCCGCTTGTTTAAAATTCATCAATGCTTTAGGATTTTGTCAGTCCCCGTTGAGCTGTCAAAAAAATCCTTTGATGCATTTTAGAAAATTAAAAAAATAAATTAAAAAAAACACAGGTGTGCGCGTGCATAGGCATTTGGCCCGAGATTTTGTGAAATTCTCTTCCATTTTTATTTCTCTCTGAAGCTCCCCCTGTCGTTTCTGATGTGCGTTCAGACTCATTACCCAGCCCGGACGAGCAAATGGGGAAGGGAGGCTTTTCCCTGTACGTGTGTGTGTGTGTGTGTTCGTATAGTGTATGCCTCGTTATCTCCAGTCACTGCGATCAGTATTCTGCAACCGTCTGTGCTGCAAGGGCAGGAAATGTTAAGGGAAATTTTCAAACTAGGTCATACATACAGCGATGAATTTGAATGCTTTTTTTTTTCCCTTTAGTCTTGAGTTCCCTTGAACTCCAACAATAAATATTTTCGGACATGATCTTTTGTGCCGGAGATATACCCGCGCTCTTGCACATAAACGCTCTCCTCGGTGCTGCAGTCTATTGCTAGTGGGTGATCAGACTTTAGACAAGTACTCTTGTTCAGAGTTAATTTGTGTCTGCTAGTTGATTGTTTGCCTCAGGAGGAACAAGCATGGCGCTAAAAGTAATTGAATAGCCTATTTACATTCTGCTAATTGATTCCGAGGGTTTTGATGAGTTTTTTTTTTTTTCCCTACGTTGCTCTGTGTGTGTGCGCTTGTTTTACTCCTGTCTTCAGGACATAAATCATAGCAACTTTGGGCGGCCAAAAGGACATCCCTATGATGTAAATCATTATAGTTTATGGGAAAGCCTTGGTTAACAGTTAGTCCCCAGGAAATGAATGTAAGTCAATGGAACCACCCTGTGAAGCGATGTAAACTCAATTGTGTGTGTGAGAGACTGAGTTAAGCCCGAAGACAAACAAATAAAATGTTTAAAATCAGAATCTGATCAATTAATACACTAACGAAGAGCACGGCTTAATTGATGAATCGAAGTTTATGGGCAGACAGGATGAGAGGGAAATGACTGGAGGGATGCAAGAGGCCAAAGGGAAGTAGATGGATGATGCTAGACGAACCCAGGGAGTAAGGCTCAGGGTGTTCCAGGAAACTTCAACTCCTTGTCCCCCCCTGGTTCTTGTAATGAATGATGGAAGAGTAAGAAAAGAGCGGGATGGGGAGGGTGGGGGTTGAGAACTAAGACGGACAGAGAAGGAGAGGGTTAAGGCACACCTCAAAGCGGAACTACTGTTTTTTACAACCTGGACCTTATTTCTGACATTAAATACGGTCGTTTACTCACCCATATAACTTTTGTGTCATTTTCACTCTCAGGAGATATTTAGATCCGCGTATATCCATATAGTGGGAGTGAATGGGGCACTGAATCGCAGCCTCTAAATAACGCATTATCTGCCGCGAAACTCGTTCATTTCACCAATATTTTGTTATGTTATGATACCCTAGTGCTATTCCCCGCAACGGTCTGCTTGTTTACCTGTAATTTGCTACTGCTAGTTTTTTTGCAACATGGCTGAATATTTTTTCCAATTCTGAGGTTGTGGACGAACCATAGCAGTAGCAAATTACAGGTAAACAAGCCGACCGTCGCGGGCATCATCCAGGTCAGAAGACATTATCCGGGGTCTGTAGGTCAATACAGACTCCGGATGATAATAACAGGTAACTCAGAACTCAACGGGGAATAGCACTAGCGTATCATAACAACATATTGGCGAAATGAACAAGTTTCGCGGCAGATAATGCGTTATTTAGAGGCTGCGTCTCGGTGCCCCAGTCACTCCCACTATATGGATATACACTGATCTAATTATCTCCTGAACAAGTGCAAATGACACAAAAGTTATATGGGTGAGTAAATGACCGTATTTTGTTCAAGAAATAAGGTCCAGGTTGTGAAAAACAATAGTTTCCCTTTAATAAGTAAGCACGTAAAATATGGAATGACATAGGGTGTAGTCTTGTTCCTGAGCCTAAATCTGGCATAGCTTTATGGTAGCAACATATTTTAGAAGCACTTTGAATTGTAGCGCTTTTGAAATCGATCTGCAGTGTACTGTATTATCTTATGCAGAAAGTGTTAACAACAAAAAAAAAGGATAAATCATTATATAAAACCGTTTAGCTTGCAGGTTACTATGTTCACTCAGAACCAGGGTGACCTGCACAGTCATGCAGTCAAAGCCAGCTCGTCAACTGTATAATACCTCAGGCTCCTGCTACAGAGGAATGCAAGGCCTCTTTGATGTCCCCCGTGAACAGTATGTGTGTTAGTGCTGTGTTCGCATGTAAAACCCTCTTGGTAATGAGCGTCCCTGTGCTGTTTGTATCTAGTTTATTTATTTTTTTAAAGGGGGGGAAAAAAACATCACCTCTGGTTTATATGTACATGAAATGCTGGAGGGTTTCATTAGATGTGTTAAAGGGTCTCTTATTGTTCTAATTATAACTGACTGATCTGACCCCGATGGTTTAATGTAAAATACCAACCTCAAACTATTTGACTCCACACACAGGAAATGCACTGTCTGACCACTTGAACAAGGAATGCTGGCCACGTCCCTTCATCTGTATGTGTATACACTCTTGAAAACAGCCAGTTTATATAATTTGGTCACGCCGCACATCCTTGGGATTCTCTTTCTGCTCTTTTTTTCTTTTCTTTTTTTGTAATTCCTTCCCCATGTGTTTACAAGAACCTTTGCACTTTGTTTCCCTCTCTAAATGTTGTGACGGCAGGACTAAACAGGATGCAGGTCAGCTGTAAAACTAGTTTATACAAGATATATACAGGGCGGCCACAGTGTCACTGGATTGATATGAGTGTATCGGTGCTGTTTGGACAGAGCTGAGCTGCTTCGCTGGAAGTATCCGGATTTAAGAGAGGGAGCTGGAATGAATGCTGCATAACTAGTCCTTACAGGCATCCTCACCAAACACGGAAGAAAACACAAACAAGCCGACATTTGGTATTTTTTGGAAAGTGCTCGTCAGCTGCGGTTATGGCTCCACACTGTTTCCTCTCCTTTAATACACCGATCAGGCATAACATTATGACCAGCTTCCTAATATTGTGTAGGTCTCCCTTGTGCCTCCAAAACATTGGAGAGAATGGACGTGGGCCTTCTGAGGGTGTCCTATGGTGTCTGGCAACACAGTGTTGTTGATGGGGGCCATCAAGGAGTGTCATTGCTATGGGCTGGGGGTGTCTGGTCTGGTCTAGGTGGGTGCTACATGTCTAAATAACATCCACACCAATGCCAGGTCCAAACCTTTCGCAGCAGAACATTGAACTGTCACAAGATGTTCAATGTTATTTACTTCTCCTGTCAGTGGTTTTAATGTTGTGTCTGATTGGTGCCTGTTTGCCCGCGATCTGTTTCCCATTTGCCCGTGTGTTCTTTGCTGCCCACCATCACCCTCGTGTCTGGAAGAGTGGTGTACCCTATGTTTTTTGGTTCCGACTTGGTAAGCCAAGTCCCGCTTGGGTGGATTTGTGATGAGGAGGAGGAGGAGAAGAAGAAGTAGTCGCTCTGGTCCAAGCCCATGTCTGTCCTCCCCTGCCCTTCCATCGCTCCCTCTCATGCTTCCTGCCCCTTTTCCCCCCTCCTCTCATTTCTCCTCCTTCCTCTCCCGTGACCTCTGGGAGTCCTCAGGAGGCGCAGTGTTCCAAAAATGGGATGGTTGCTCTCTCTCTCTCTCCCTCTCCCAAATTAACATTGAAGAAAACCCAAAAACCTCAATGTTGAGTGACTCATTCAAATAATTGTTGCTTTTAGCTGCATCAGGTTACTCTTTTCTCTGACTCTCTCTCTCTCTCTTTTTTTTGCTTTTCTTCCTTTCTCCAAGTACAGTGTGGTATCTGGGCCACTTGTGAATCAGACCCTTTGAGTGAAAAGGCAGAATAAAACGAGTGACGTGAGAGAGTGAGAGGGCTCTAAAACCTGAGCAGCCCTGTAATTTACTCCTCTGTTGCTATGATGGCACGTATGATGACCCCAGTTTTGCAGTTAGCTGGGTCGCTTCATAAATGTGCGTAAATGAGTTTCATGCGAGCGCGTTTGCTCAAATAAAACTTGTCTAGGTGGAGCTCGGCATTGTTGACTCTCACAGGAAGAGACCTCTAAAGAAGCCTATTCATAGCTGAATAACAGAGACAACAAAGAGACATTACATGTGTGTGTGTGTGTGTGTGTGTGTGTGTGTGTGTGTGTGTGTGTGTGGGTGTCGGTGTGTGTAGGAACAAATGAGAGAAGGGGAGTGCACCGAGAGAGGATGCCTGAGTTTACTCCGAAACAGACAAGAAATATGAGACTTGTTGAAACATTTTTGGATCGAGGACATGTGGAGCGAAGGATGAGATCCCTCCCCCCTCTGCCAAGTCCGAGTTTCTGCCGACTATCCTATAGCACAACCCTCCCTTCCTCCTTTCCCCTCCTTCTCCACGTCCCATGTGAGCAGCAGCCCCGATGACTGGACCTCTCTGTGTCTCCGCCGTGCTTACGCTTTGCTCCGGCAGACATGCATTGTTCTCCACTGTACACTACTTGTTGCTGCCGTTCTCAAAGAGCCGATCTGTGTTAGCGCTGCAGAAAGACTGACTGGAAAAGACTGGCAGCCTCTCTGTGAGTACTTTTATTTACTCGTTTTCGTCTGAAGAGAAGAAATGTCTCATTCATTTGTTTGCTTCTCTTGTCAGAGATTTTGTTTTTTTGTTTTGCTGAAAGTTGAGGTGATAGGTGCAGTTTTCTTTTTAAATGAGACAGTGACACGCCGTGAAAAGAACGCTGAGAGGCTTTTTGTGTTGTGTAAGTTGGCAGAAGAAATGCTCCGGCAGCGAGAGCCTTTTCGTCTCTTGTTTCTCACTGAATAGCTCCCTTTTTTTTTTTTTTTTTGCTGACTCACTCTATTAACTTAATTCATATGGCTCCACGCTGTGTGGGTGTGTGTGGCGTACATGTGTTTGCCATTGTGTATTTTCATTTCTTGAGTGATTCTCTTCTGACTTAGCGAGCATGTCAACAGAATTTAATTGTTTCTACTCGATTACATGAATGTGGGAACTTGGTAAAGGTGGAGGGAGAGAAAAACCGAAATAAAAGATGAAGGGGGATGCCGGCACACAGTTGTTACTCACTGTTTGCCGTCCCTCTCTCAGGTCTTTATTGATTTCCTCATCTCTCTGCTCACTCGATGAGAACAATAGCCTCACGCCTGGCCAGGAGCCTTAGTAAATAAGCTAGCCTGAATATCAACACCAAATCTCCTGCAAGATGTCGCTCATTGATTTTGTTTTGTCTTTAAATGCGCACACATTGGGACATGCACGCACAATCGGGCCTTGTCGTCTAGAGGGACTCCATTGTTTGGTGCACATAATTGTTTGTGTGTATGCGTCTGAGGGCCCGGTCCGAACGGCCTCGGACAATGAGGTCTGTCACAAGAGGTGGATGTGGATTTCGATCTCCCTCGCTCCCTCTCTCTCTCTCCCTTTCCTGTCCAAGTCCCCCCCTCAACATCTGGATCTCCCCACCAGCTGAGAAGAAACAAGGGAGCGGATGGAGGGAGGAAGGAGGCGTGGATGGAGGGGAAGAGAGAGAGAGAGAGGAGAGAGGGATAGAAATTGGAGGAAGGGGAGTTTTCTCAGGCCCAAAGTTCCCTTAGTGGACTTCCCTCTGTGCAGGAAGAGCGAACCTCACAATGTCATTGTGATTGCTCGATGTATGAGAGGAAACAAACTGCACACACTCACACACTGGAGGGGTCTTTAACACACATGCAAGAGCGCATTAAGCTCATGTGTGCATATAATAATAATAAATGCATACATAATTGAACATGGGTGCACATACACATGCGATAAACATGCATCTGTGCTGCTCTGATTTAAGTTGAAGAAGAAGAAGGGTGCTGTCGATCCATTGAGGCCTTTTAGAAGCCTTACCATGTGTCAAGTTTCAGTTCTCTGTCTACCCCGCCACCTTCCAGCTCATCAGTCCACTGCTGGACTCTGATGAGACTCCCTAAAGTTGGAACCATAATGTTATTTTTTTATTTTTTTTCTCATTCTCCATTTTCTCTGCCACATGAAACTCCACATGCCAGCTGCTGTTCCAGTGTTCTGGGCGAGCACTCGCATGCTTGTTTATCCGCACCAGTGTAGAGCCAAGCGCCATGGCAGCAGGTGTACGTTGAGATCATGAATGTCAAGAAGCGATATAGGCGAGGCGTATGCTCATTTAAAGTGGTAAAAGTCCCCCTTCACATCTGTTTTTGGGGGGTGATCCTTGCGCGTGATCTGCGGGTTTTCGGGGTGGTAACGACCGGGACAGTGATAAAACGCCAGCCTTCATTTCCTCCCCAGCCTCCCAGGAATTGTTTGACTGTGCAGTTTCTGCCATATGTGCCTGTGTAGCTCAGCCAGCTCCCTCTGTCAGCGCAGCTGGTCGGTGTCTGCCTGTGCCGCCGCGTTTCAATTTATTTCTGTCTGTTAGCTAATCCCGATTCTCTGCGCGATGTGTGGACAAAGAAGGATGATGTTACAATGCAGGTGGCAAAGAGTTTGACCTGGGTCGCTGCTGAATGGGTTTACAGTCTGAAGAGCCTCTCATTGTCTCGCCGTTAGCCTTAATGTGAAGACACATCTTCTTGTATTGTGTCTTGTACTTTTAGATTAAGTGTGTCTTACTTCTGAGTAATAGTGCTGGATTTAGACAGTGGCTGTGTTTAATAAAATTCATTTTGACAGCGATTAAGTCTAAAGTGTGCCTCTCGCCTCAGCGCTCCGATGTCAGCCAAGTTAGCGTGTCCTGCATTACATCAGCGCGTCGCCAAGCAGGCCGAGAACTACGACCAATGAGGTAGTGTCAGTTGGCACAACAGGCAGCTGTACTGTACTGTCAGGGTGCCAGTCGACACATCAGAGTAGCGAAGAGTGAAATGTGTTCAGCTGGGTCAGAAAGCTCCGGTTTGTGTTGGTAATGACGTTCACTCAGCAGCAGTGGTGTGTCGGTGCTATTTGCGCAACAATGAGTCTCGCGGCGATGGAACAAGGCCACGACTGATGACAAAGAAGCCAACACAGTGGGACGCGTGTACGAGTGTCAACTGATGAAGCAATGTTGGGGGAAACCAAAGCGTTGTAAATAAACGTAAAGGTTATTTAGACCCTTAAAAGATGTGCTTTATTCAAGATTTTGAATTATGAACACATTCTGCACCAAGATCTTAGCTTAATGAAGGTTATGGTAGTTGTTTGAAATAAGTGAGGGAGCTATTGACGCACATTTCTATTATTTTAATGACCCCATTTTAGTCAGCAACACCCTTCTTACGTTTTTTTTTTTTAACACAAACTGAACATTATAAGTCATAAAGGTGGATTTAGTGCAGGACTCTTACATGCATTTGTTTTCAATTGTGCGCCTAATGAACTGCCTAGTGGGTGTATTTTGCAATAAACGCTGCCCACTAACCTGAAGCAGGGCATTTCACTTACATTCAACCACATGAATGGGTTAATGAACGCTCCATTGCATCCATATGGGGTATTTATACTTTTATAAGGTTCTCTGAGCTCCAAGAGCTGGATTGAATACATATGCGGGGGGAACTCCATATAGGTTTCTCTAATCCCCCGCTCTCTTTCGCTCATTCACCCTGCCGCCTCCTTTTATTTTAGGACAGCTGAGCCTCCCGAGCTGCGCCTCGAGATTATCCGTCTCCCACTTTTGATCCTCTACCTGAGCCTTTTCATGTTTCCGCTCTTATCGCGGCGCATGCGCAGTGGCCTCGCGGCGCGCGCGCTTCCATTACCTCTGATCGGAGATTTGTCAAAGTCACTTAAGGCCCCGCGAGGCAGATTACGGCATCTGAGAGGGAGGGGTTGGTGTGATGTGTGCTGTGAGCCCACGCTGGAAATATATGCCATATATCATATGTCTAAACTGCTCACGTCATATCAGCTTTTGCGGGTGTTTGTCGCAGCGTTTCACGTCTGCAGCATTGTTCTCATTCTTGCTAAAAAGTCCCGCCGTAAAACGATTTCATGGGTTTTCGAACTTTCAGCCATTCATCGCTGCAGCTGGGACCAATTACAGAGAGGCATTCTCTCTCTTGTTGGACATTGCTGGAGCATATTTACTTCCAGCGTCCAAGCGTGTTTATTTTTTTCCCACACATACGAAGATCGGTTTCAACTTAACGAGCCAGTGCATTTCACGTCATATCAAACTTGATGGACACGAACGTATAGCTTCAGTCATAACATGGGTTCAAGCAGTGTGGTCCCTGGCTGGCATGCGCGCAGCCTCAATCGCAGTCTTAGACTCGAGTCAAGTAGGGCAAGATTATGCAAAATGAGCAAGGCGTGTGTAGACTTAAAAAAAAAAAAGCTGCTGCAGGCAAGAAAATCAGTTCTCGAAACGTCAGCCTGCACAAAGCACGTTCGTTCAACAGCCTAATTTCTTTTGATTGCCACAATAGTTCGCTCTCTCTGCACAGAATCTGTGGAGTAAAAGATTCGCGAGTTAGATTATTTGCCAACAAAAATCCCTCTTGTGCTGCCTGCACCTCTCTTTGTTGTGCTATTTTCGTCTCTCTTCATCTCTAACTAGGTATCGGAGTGTGTGCAGGCGTCTGAGTTAATGATTCCCAGCAAAGTGTAATTAAAAACGTACTGAAAACCAACGTTAGTCTTTCATTTGTTTGTTCTGGCTTTATAGAGGACAGATCAGTGGTCATTGCGCTGACCATCAGATTGATGTTTATGCAAGTTAATGCAACTATAATGTGATATGTATTAATATCGTGCAAAATAAAACTGCACGTACACTTACGCTTGTTCCTGAAGACTACCTCTCCACCCTGTCACTTTTTTTCTGCTATTACTACCTGAGGCTACGTTGTGTAATTCCGCCGTTACTATAAAAAGCCGCCTTTGACAGCTAATTTAATCCATCTCGAAACAAGTCGGAGGCCAGGTACAAATCTGCAGCAAGATCCAAGTTGTGAGCACGTCGCGGGCTCCACATCCTATTGAGACGAGAGGATCACTAATGGTGAAAAAAAAAAGAACGTTCCCTGATTATAGCCCGACTCTGTGTGTGTGTGTGTGTAGATACAAAGAGCTCTGATTACTGCTGGCACCGCCGCCTCACTTCATAGGATTCCAAGCATCGACTGGCACAGCGGGGGGGAGGGTGGTAGGGGGCGCAGGAAAGGCTATAGGCATACAGACACATGTGCGTACCAACACAATGGGGCACATGCAGGGACGCATCAAATACAGAGGTTAACACTTCATGGGTTAATCGGGTGCTTTACTGTAAGCACACAGTTTCATTTTTTTAGTTTCATTTCTAAGAATTGCTCACTTCATTTCAGTATTTAAGGCCGAGATTATCTTCTTAAATACACAGAACACATGCAGCTCTGTGAGCTGATATTTAAATGTGTTGGGTGTATTTTTATGGGTGATTACCTTTTTACATGGTGCTGTTTAAAACGCCTATAAAAATCTGATGATTTTTGCTTTACACCAAGCGTCCACATACCGCATGGTTTTTCCTGTTAGTGTTGCCACTGGCAACGGCTTGGCGAGGACCAGCGGTGATGTCAGCAGTGATGTACGAGTGTTGGAGTGCGAGGGGTGACCTCAGCAAAGGCGAAGTCCCAAAGGGCCCATATCAGCTGCAGCCAGTGTTCGCCTACAGGACTTTCTCACACTCTGTATCCCTGCTATTAACCAAAGCTGCCCCGACCCCCTTAGACCCCTTCATTTGATCCTTCGCAGACATCACAAATCACCAGCATGCAACACGATAAAGACCTCTGACATAAACACACACAAAAAAAAAGAGTCGCACTCACCACACATGTTTAATGAAGCCAAGGGCTTGGAATATTCAAATGCAATGCTGGGCAAATAGCCTGCAGACACACTGCATAAAATCCAGCCGTGTCCTAACAATAGCGGTTTTCCTTTTTATAACTGAAACTGCTTTGAAGAATCTGAAATTGAAAATAGTCGCAGCATTTTACAGTAAAATAAGGTGCTGTCATTGTAGTTAATTGAGAAAATAGCATCTCTTCTTGGATACATCCTTAAAATAATGTTTATAAATCTTTATATCTATTAAAGAAACATTGCAAAACTGTCTGCCACGCCTGGGAAACTGTATTTGACCTCTCAATGCTGATAAAAACTTGACCACAGAACCTTCTGATTCATGAGTGTGGGTGAAGTTAAAGGTGCATTTCGGAAATACTGACCACTAGGGGTGCTGTAGAGCAGCGTCCTTCTCTTGTGCTCCTCTTATGGAGCACATCTGTGGTGAGATGTCACTCTAACACTTTTTGATGTTAAAATATTTATGAGATATGCTACTTTGATCCAACGTGTGATATTTTTGAATGTTCAGCGAGCATTCTGGCCGCGTCTATGATATGAAAAAAGGCGACAACAGATGCACGACGTCCTTTGATTTCATGCGTTTCTACGAGCAGATAATGTGTGAGGTATGCTAAGTGTATGCTAAGGGAATGAGGAGACCATTGCTCGTGGTGTTAAGAGTTTAATCCTCCAGACTGGACAGAGTATATATTCACAAGCCTTCAGTGAGTGTATCTTTAAACTCGGCACTGTTATGAAACGGTTTGAATTGGTCAGTTTTGTAAGCTGTAATTTAAATAATAAAATTTAAAAGTGTAGGTTTTCCTGTAAGCAAGGGCATGGGTTTGAGGCTTTTGGCAAATGGAGCGTGTGTCCTGTGGGTTTTTTTAGTGGGTAACATAGGCATCTATGTTCGTATTGTGGTCTGCTGTTTTCATCACTGTATTTTCATGGATTTTCAAACCCGTTAGATTCTCCTTTTTTTTTTTTGAGAATCTCTGACAGGACTGTGTTGATTATCCGTAGATTATCTAGCATGGGGACACAGCTCATCCTTTCCTCAGAACGGTTGTTCTATCCGCGTTGTCAAAGTGATGTCCAACCCTTTTTTTTTTCTGATTCAAGCAACAGTTAATCCCTAAATGAATGGTTGCCTCTTCTTAGGACAGCTGTTCTACCAGCCATGAATGGAAAAATAATCATAGGAGCACCAACCACATCCATGGATACAGATCAGGAATGTGTGTACTGTGTGTTCTAAGCACAGCACATAGGGCATGTGCTCATTTGCAAACACGTGTGCGTGAACCTGTTCGTGTGTGTGTGTGTGTGTGTGTATGAGCGGCGAACTCTTATCAGATGTAGTAATGAATCAGTGGGTGAATTACTTTTCTGCCGGCATTAATGTCTAACTCACAGGTGGGTGTTTAATGGCTGCTGTAAAAGCAAAGGTTGGTAAACACATAAAACACGGTGTGTTCTGAGTGTTTTATGAAGAGGAGGAGACGGGATGGAGATTAATGTGCTTATCTGCTTGGAAGCTTGTAGTCTGACTTTTACATCTCTGCTTTCGGAGTGACTGTGGCTTTTACAAAACCAGAAAATCGTCAAGTTCTCTTGCGGCTCGGCGAGCAGAGCATGACTCCGACTTCATGGCATGAGTTTATTTCACTCTTTGGCTCCCGGTGCCGCAAAATGGATAATCTCTTGGTACTTGGTGGAACATGTTGTGTGTCAGACTTTTCTGATTTGTGGCACCGGGCTTTACAAATAACACTGTCTTGACTTGGCTTCACCTAGAGAGAGGTTTATGTATTATCAGTGCTTTGCCCCAGGGGGAGCTGTTGCTCCAGCTGTGGATTATAAACCCCCTGTCCCGCCCTGCCCTTCCCTGGCCTTCCCTCCTTCCTGGACCCATGAAACATCCTCCTGTAACCGTTTTCTTAATAACCCATTTCTATTTAGTTTCCTGACAGTATTTTTTTGTGTTATCACGCTTCTCCCAAAAAATAAATCCCTATTTTTGATTCCCAGACTTTGTTTTCCCACCTTTGTTTTTGCCATTACGTCATAGCCTAACCCAGGCCACCGCTGTAAACATGTTTCCGCCACATGTCCTTGGATTTCTGCTGCCAGTCAATGGCGTGCATAAACACGGTGAATCAGACGTCTAGTTGAGGTTATGACTGAGCTAAAAGCGGGGCAAAGTCTAAGCCGGGCTCGTTTTATCCCAGCCCCAGTTAAATTTTCTCTTACTCTATCCCCGGAGATCTCGTTGAGCTTCGGTTTACGGTGAGTGGAGGTATTCTGTATATGCATCTTACCTTTCTGGAATAGCTTCAAGGTAGGTTTTTTGTGTATACCTGCATTGCGGTTGTCTGAGAGTCAACTTTATAAAAGTTTCCTGCGTAGGCTCTGCATGAAAGTTTAAATCATTTTCTCTTTTTACCACCAGGTGTTATATTTGTATCTTATTGATGTCTTTTTATGGCTTTTGATGATGTATTTAACTGGTAATTAGCGGGTCGACACAGTATATGAGATGCCTGGGTGGCCATAGCTGTACCAGTCTTCATTCTACGTTTCCTCTGTTCCACATTTCTCCTCTGGGACCACAGTCAGAGAAGAAAAATACCCTTAACCAGCTCCAAATCAGGCTTTTAACACCTCTTCAGACATGATATAGAGAGCTTTAAATAGTTCTGCTCAAATCTGGGGTCTACGCTTTACAAGCCATATGTGCTTATGTTTTTTTTTCTGCCCTGAGATCATCTGGACCAGATCATCTCGCAGCTGTCTCTCAACGTATCCCGAACACAGAGAGGGAACAAGTGCGTGTTTAGGGAGAAAGGAGGAGCGAGAAACTAATTGAAACAAGGCTGTTATGTTGGTCTGTGGCACCTACCACTTGCTCATGATATTCCCATTTCCAGTTCTGACTGGGGGACTTTTTTTTTTTTTTGCACATCATCCACTTCTCTGCTGTTGCATATTTCTTGCTGCCTATCTCTGCATTTATTTGTTTCAATATCAATTTTAGAAACCTTCATTCCTGATTAATGGCTTAACATTAGCTTTAGCTGGTCGGTGCATTCATGGTATGTCGATGTTGAAGATACCAGGGAGATTGTGCAAGAGAAGATTGTATATATAATCAGTAAGAAGGAAGGTAAATACTACGCTGGGCTCGGCTTAAAGCCAGCTTTACGCCGCAGGATATAAAGTCGATTTTTTTTTTTTAAAGCTAGCAAGGGCTCAGCACTAAGCCCTCCAGCACAAAACGTCTGTGCCAACTCAGGGACCTCATACCTCTGACGATCAATGCCCCGCTTTAGGATTTATCTGTTGAACTTCTCTTTTGCAACTTGCTAGTTTAAGTTTTTGACGCATTGCATTTGGAAAATATAACAAAATTTGCTGGTTCTAGCTTCCCAAATGTGAGTACAGGAAGTTTCTCCTTTTATTTAAAATTTAAAAAAAGATTTAAGCCTCAAACACAGAATATATTCATCAATGTGTCTTTGCCTAAAACAGAACCATCTGTTGCCCAAACTCTCTTTTACACAACATGCATTTCATTTCAGTGAGCCTATTAACCTTTACACTGCTTCTGGTCCCGCTGAGTCCTCTTGGCTCTGGAGAAGCTCCACTCTTCCAGAAGGGTAAAGTGCCAGCGGAGCAGCCTCTTTACTCGGAGCATTGGCTGGCCTCTAACCCAGACTGGAAGGACGATCGTTAAATCCACACAGCTAACGACCACCGACCGCTCCATTTGTTTAATTCATCAGCCCGGATGTAGGGCTTGTTTGTTGTTGTACGCGCTTGCAGGCTGGCGCAGCAGATAAGATCTGCTGGGATCGCGGATAACGGGGAGCGAGAGAGGAATTGAGTCGGTGAGAGTCAGGAAGGTGTGTTAATTAGGTCTGAGCGACCGTCTGGACCAGAGATTTCAGACAGGACTCCCCACCAGCCCGTAATGAGGTCTCGTCAGGCTGAAGCGACCATCGCAGCGGCCCGTGCCAAGGGCTGGGCCGTCGCCATGGTAACCTCTTAGCCCCTTTTTCACCACCTCGGAGGTTCTGAGTCAGCCAATTAGAGAGTAGAAACACAACCGGAGCGTGACATGGTTTAAATATTTCAGACAGATCGCAAAGGTGACTACTGTGTTTTTAGATGATTAATGATTTATGGAACAGCACCTAGAGCTGGCATCACATTTCTAGCCAGGTTGGCAGTCAGTGCCTATTACAGACTATTTTATTTGAGAATGGTTCTTGCAGCTCTTCATGATGTAACACCATTTAACTTACGAGGCATTTGGCCTCTTTTGTCAAATTGGTAAAGAGAGATTCGGGAAAGGACGTAGTTTGTTTCCAAACTAAAAAACCCAAAGGCTTGAATGGACCCTGGTAGATTCAGGAACATTTTACTCACGGAAAGATTTTCTCCCTTCCCTCCGTATGAGCGTCAAGTTCGTTTGTTGGAGAGCGCCATCCCCATGTCTGACCAGTGCTTTCTAAGTCGCCATGTGAACCTTGTTAAGTAATTAGGAAACTATACAAGTTGTGTTTTGTTTTGTGTTTCTGTGGCTCGACGCTGCCACCGGGTTCATATTTTGTCAGTGTAAGCAGGATCCTGTGTTGCCGAAAAAGGGGGGAAATTCCTGTGAAAGTGCAGGGCTACAGCGGTTGAGCTGAGCTTGCACTATGTTTGTGTGTTGTGTGGTTGGGTTTCGAGTAGAAGGCCAACTAGTCGGATAAGGGCAGATTGAAACATACACACAGACAACCTGAAAATGTTTTTTGGGGGGGGAATGAGAAACACCAGTGTAGCAGCTGATTAGTCATCTAAGACGTTAAGAAACTTTACTGTGCAGCCATATTGCTCAGAATTACTTCACTCAAAGTCAATTAATATATATTTCCATAGTAGGAATATACACCGATCTGGCATAACATTATGACCACCTTCCTAATATTGTCTAGGTCTCCCTTGTGCATCCAAAACAGTTGTGACTCATCAGAGAATGGACATGGGCCTTCTGAGGGTGTCCTGTGGTGTCTGGCAACAGGATGTTGTTAGTGGGGGCCTTTGAGGGGAGGGGCCTCTGTGGATCATCCCGTAGACACTTGATCAGTTTGGGATCTAGTGAATTTGAAGGCACCTTGTGCTGTTCTTCATGTTGTTTGAGTTGCTATGTGTCTGTGTCAGGCTGCATCCTGCTCCTGCTGCCATCAAGACAAACAACACCGAGTGCCATTGCTATGGGCAACTAAATGTTTCTGGTAACTGCTGATCAGAGGCTTGGAGGAATTTTAGTCCATTCCTCAGGATAGAACCACTTCACTTCTAAAATGTTTGGTTTCCTCACATGAACTGCTTGCTTCGGGTTCTTCCACAACATTTCTGTTGGATTAAAGTCAGGAGTTTGACTTGGCCATTCTAAAACCTTAATTTTGTTCTTCTCTAACCATTCTTTTATCGAACGAATTTATAATATATGGTATATTTCCAGAATATTCATTCATTCATTCATCTTCTGTAGCCGCTTGTCCTGTGAATGGTCACGGGGGGGCTGGAGCCTATCCCAGCTGTCGTCGGGTGAGAGGCGGGGTACACCCTGGACAGGTCTCCAGTCTATCTCAGGGCTAACACAGAGAGACAGACAACCATTCACACTCACATTCACACCTACGGCCAATTTAGAATCACCAGTTAACCTAATGAGCATGTCTTTGGACGGTGGGAGGAAGCCGGAGTACCCGAAGAGAACCCACGCAGACACAGGGAGAAAATGCAAACTCCACACAGAAAGGCCCAGTCGACCCATGGATTGGAACCCAGGACCTTCTCACTGTGAGGCATCAGTGCTAACCACCTCTCCACTGTGCCACTGTAAAATGAAGTTTAAAATATAACAAAAAGTTTCAAAAGTGAAGACTCAAAGGCTGTACCCACCATCCAAAATGTTAAATTATGTCTTCATCTGAGACAGTCTGACTTATAAGGAAGTAGATGTACATGCTGTATGTCTCACCTTGGAGTCAGAAATCAATATGAATGAAGAACGGAGAGAGGAAGGACGGAGAGGAATAATAAATGATTGGGAAGGAAATGTGAAAGGAGCTGGATGTGGTGTGGTTAACTATTGATTCTGTTCCAAACCGGCTAATGATGTCAGTAGGGAAGTCTTATATAATATTCTCAATCCACATACAGCGCATGCTTTGAAACCACAGCTGAATCATATAGCACAGTACCGAGCCTTCATGTGTTAGCTTCATTTATTTAGCTTGAGGCCTCTAATTCATTGTTTAGAAGAAGATTCCCTCTCTGTGTTTTTGTCAGCAGGATATTTGAAAATGGATTTACAGTTAGTTCACTGGCTGTGGCACTGTGCCAAGAAATTTGTAATAATCATGAACCGAATGTGTGAAGGGAGTGTTTATACTTGGTATGATTCAGTTTACAGTTTCCTAGTCTGAAGTCAGATTATTTTTCTTTGTAGGGATTGTTTTTGTGGAACATGCAGAAATCTGGTAAAGTTTTCAACTCCTGAAATTGAATAATAACATCGGGAAACTATTCAACTCTGGTGCTGGCCCAGTTCTTACCAATATCTTTAGCAGCGCTGAGTTTGTGTTGAAAATCCATCTGCACTGAGGTTTTGATGTTCATCCACCATTGCGAGTCTTTTATTTTTTTCCTTTTTTTTTTGCACGTCAGCATGTATTTGAACATGGTTTATTTGCCTCTAATGTGCAAATGGCCAAATTTGTGTGACAGATCATGTGTCCTGAGTGCTGTGTGAGATATATGATGGCTGCGCGAATGCTGACAGTAATTACAGAAGGCTCTACCACAGCAGCCGGGGGCTGGCCGGGTAACAAGTTATTATAACATCTAATACATAACCAAATGTCAGCCGTGTCTGCTAGCAGTGTGATATAAATCTACTGGGATGGTGAAGCTGTTGCAGCTCATAATGCATAGCTCACTGAGTGAATTATTATTTTTTTGTAAGGAACGGTCGTAAATTTGGGCTTGAGGTATTTTTAGATTTGTTTTGCAGTTTGCACGCAGTTCCTCATTCTGTCAGTGGGTGCATTTCTGACTATGTGTTGCAGATCTGTGTCTGGCTAATGCGCCAGGGATAATGTGGCATCTCCAGAACTGGAATCCTTCTCAAACCGCACTCACAAGACACTCTCTGTCTGTAACTGCGTCTGTAGAACCTCAGTATTGTCTTAGGGTTGCTGCCTGACAAATAAATTCCAAGCTTTTGCAGTTACAGCTCCAAAGAAGTAGCCCTTGCGCTACAGAGGGCGTTAAATCTTTTAATGTTGGATTAAAATTTGTTCCCCTTCTTTCTGTGGTGTGTCTCACTCTGCGGTAGCATTAGCTGAGACAACAGGTGAGAGTATTTAGGTATGGAAACAAAGCAGAGACAGGCCCATAAAATCTTTTATTGAGCCCCACTGGCTACTGTCTTGTTAGCCTTGGACATGTACAGTAAATGCTAAGCGACCCTATATATGCGTTTGTGTGAACTAGAACCTGCAAGCATGCATGTGCTCCTCAGTGAGTCCTATAAACCTGAAGCGAGGAGCGCCATAAAACCGAGTGTTGGATGAAACTGCAGGGGATAATTATGCAGAGGGCTCACGGCACACATGGCCATTAATAACACAGAGGGCAAGGCTGTTTTATTTATTTATTTTTTTTACAGTACCTAGCTCAGAGGCTAACATATGGCAAACTGGCTGACTTGACAGAAAAGGATGCACAAGAAGATTTAATAGACAGCCCGGTGTCCTGCACGGGCGAGGAGGAGGAGGAGGAGGGCATGTGCTCCGTGGCTTGTTAATACATCTGACGACAGCAGGGGGAACTAACAGCACTGTGTCTCATTTTCCTCCCTCATAACATCAGATAGAGGCGAAGAGAGAGGAAGTGGCGCTTCGAGGGGGCTCAGAAAAAGACAGCAAAACATAAACAGTGCCGTCTAATCAGCTGTAAACGCACAAGTCCGTTATTGCTTTTGTTTTTTAGTTTTTAAAATCTCATGTGAATTTCTTCTAGAAATTGTTGTCATGCTAAAAGTTTGCTATGTTTTTCATATTCAAAGAAGACTCTCCTTACTTTCACAGGAGTCCAGTAATAACTGTAGAGCTGAAAGTAGTTCAGGGGTCCATATAAACAACGTATACAGTATATAATTATAATATAATCTCTTTCTAAATAGTTCTAAGTAGTTATTTATGCTGAAATATAAAGGCACGCCAGTAACAGTAGGTCTTATTTAGTGGTACGGTTCTTACCTCTGGATGTCTCATAAGCTCAGTCCGTGTTTCAAACAGTTCTGCCAGCGTATATCTGGTGCAGACCGAGTGAGATAACACGCTGGACATCAGCTGTCAGCCTGGCAGTGCCATCCTGACGCCGACGCAGCTGCTCCCCGACTCTCACGACCTCCGTCCGCGGTGAGGCCGGCATCTCCTCTGTCTGCACCTGTGGACCCGCTAGAAAACAAACAACTTCTTTTTTTTTTTTGTTGTTCTTGTTGTTATTTTCAACCACACCTGCGGACACCGCTCGGAACAAAGATGCAATTTGTGTTCTTCTCTGAGCCCTCTATCTAGTACACACACACTCGCAAACGCATCGCATCCCCTGCCTCCAAATAACCAACCGAGCTGGACGCCAGCTCCGCAGAATAACTCGGGCCTTTCTTTCACACGGCGCTGCTCATACCTTTTAAAAGCTCACTTACATCCAAAACAACATCTGTCCTTTCAGTCGTGCCTGATTAAAACACCCTGGAATCTCAGCTCACACACACACACACTCACACACACACACAGTGGTGTAACATAATCACCTACCACATGGCCACAAAGGCGTGCACTGCATGAAGAATCCATGAATCCAGGGCTTAGCAGAAATATGCTTTGTTTTTGTGTTAGCATTTTATTTTTTTCCGCACAAAGCACATGAAAGGGACCTGCAATTATCACTGCACTGTTAAAAGCACGGATAACGACTTGTAAATTCCACTCGGAAAAGCTCGCGACTGTGGGAAGTGTTGCATGATTTACCGTAGACTGCCTGCATATAAAAAGTTTTTACTCTTTACTGACATACCGTACTCTGTGAGCAGTTTGAGAAGACTTGACAGTGTGTATGGCATTGCTCACAGCTGGTTATCAAACACATCTCCGTCTCTTCTTCCCTATCCGTGTGTTATTGCTCTCTGTGTTCTCCCGGTTGCCCGTGCATATCACTTTGTGTGTTTATCGCGCTCTCTCTCATCCGTCATCCCTTTTCCTTCTCCTTTTCCTTCTCCGCTCTAGCCCGGAGGCAATCCTCACGCTGATACCTGAAGTCGACATTTCCCCGAGTTTCAAAAGGCCCCTGCGTTACGGCTGACCACCCCATGAAAAGCAATACCCAGAACACACAAAACGGCAAGCGCTGGGCGATCATTATTGCTCTCTTAAAGCATTGTTTTCAGTGGAAACACCAGTGTGTTGATTTAATTTAATGAGTTGCTCGGCTGAGGGGGGGGGACTGAGGAAACGGTAATTAGTTGTCATGCTAATTGGGCTTGTGTGATAACTCCCACACAAGACTCAGCGGCGTGTGAAGCGCAGTGGGGCTGGCCTGTCTGCCTGCTCATCTCGCACGCGTTTTCCTGCGCGCTGGAATACGCGTGGGGACGCATGCAACAACAAAAAATGCTCGCATTCGGAACGTTCCAAAGAAAATGCCTCGGGACCGCCGGGCCTTTGACCTTTCAGACTAAGCAGAATTAATCTTGATCCCAATTATTCTCCAAGAGAAAGCGTGCATAGAAGTACGGGATAAAGGTCCACCACTTTCGATCCAATTACCTTTGGGTGTGAAGCTATACGTTAGCTTGAACAAGGAGGAGGAAGTAGAAACAGAGGGGGAGAAAAGGTGGTAATCGGAGTTAAAAGGGGACTATTTGTTCCATTTATCACCTTAAATATAAGCTAAACCTTGATTTAACCAGAATTAAAAACTCTTGAGGTTAAAATTCTCTTTTACAAGAACTTTCTGACCCTGTTCATGGGTGTTGCATGTATGTTGTAAGTACCGTTGTAGCTCTGTTACCTATGCTATAGCCTGATGTGCACCTCCTCTAAAGTGGAACCATGGAAATAAATGCATTTCCATGGTTCCACATCTGTCAATGCCATAGGCTCTTTGTAGATCCATCGCGGAAGTACAAACCAATCCAAAGTCCTGACAGTGAAGGCAATAACACATGTACTGTACATCTCTTGGTAAGATGATGGTAGATGCAATTAAAAGCTGAATTGTTACTTGTTTGTACTTGTCTGTTCACCGTGATGTTAATCGCCCCTGCCAGTAAGTAAGGTCTGTGGCTCCCTGAGGAGCTATATTTAATCCCTGAGGTCACTGCCCTCCAAGAAGGGTCACTCTCACTATCAGGGGAGGTCCAGTCCTGCTTCGCTCTAACACCATCTGCATTCTTTTTCTATCTCCATTTTCTCCTCAGTCTCAGGATTGTTGTCTCCATCCGCTATCGCTTTACTTAGCTTCATTCCTTTTCTTAGCTCCATCTTTTAGTCTTTACAACTCACTCTTGGAAATAAAGTTGTGTAGCTTTTCATAACCGCAGATTTATTACTTTTTGTGACAAAGATAAGACTTGTGATCTCGGGTGAAACACAGTCATCCGCTGCTTTGAGTGTGTTTAGACTTGTGCCTGGTTTCGTTCCTGATCCTGTTGAGTCATCTTCAGCGGAAAATTACACACCGTGATACACCCGTAATCCAGGGCAGGTGCATTTATAGATAATCTGCAGAAGTTTATTTGAGCCTTAAATATTATTATTCAGCCTGTTTGGGCATATGAGTGGTTGCTGAAAAAACACGGAGATTAGTTGATGATTCTTTTTAGGTGGTTTCTTCATTGGGGCGACAGGGCGCCGTCCTGCCAAAGAAAGAACGTTTTTTTTTTTGTTTTTTTTGTTCTACCACATCTATCCACAGCGTTTGGCTAGCTGTCAGTGGCTGGCACTGTTGTAGGTGAATATTGTAATGATAATCAGCGTCAAGAAGAGTGCTGCTGGTCTGCCCCTTCGGACGATTTCAGCATGGCAACAAACCTGGACCTTATTTCTGGCATAAAATACGATTGTTTACTCACCCATATAACTTTGGTGTTATTTGGAGTCATTCAGAAGATATTTAGCTCCAGTGGAGTGCCGCGTATATCCATACAGTGGGAGTGAATGGGGCACCGAAACGCAGCCTCTAAATAACGCATTATCTGCCGTGAAACCCATTTATTTCACCAATATATTTTTTGATATTCCCCGTTGAGTCCAGAGTTACCTGTTATCTATTCGTGGACATGCAGCGGTTTGTTGTTCTTTAGCCATTTGTCCCTCTCTCTGCCTCTACATCCTCCTTTCATAGAGCTTTTCATCCGTATACTCTGGCTCAAAACGGTAAGGACAACCATCATAAAGAAAGTCGTCGTCCACAACCTCAGAATCGGAAAAATATTCAGCCATGTTGCAAAAAACTAAACCAGGTAAACAAGCCGACTGTCACAGGTGCGCATGGCACTCAGAGATGACATCATCCAGGTCAGAGGTTAGTAGGTTAATCTACAGACCCCGGATGATGATAACGGGTAACTCCGGACTCAACGGGGAATAGCACTAGCATATCATAACAAAATATTGGTGAAATGAATGAGTTTCGCGGCAGATAATGCGTTATTTAGAGGCTGCGTTTCGGTGCCCCAGTCACTCCCACTATATGAATATACGCGGTGCTCCACTGGATCTAAATATCTTCTGATGGACTCCAAATAACACCAAAGTTATATGGGTGAGTAAATGATCGTATTTTATGCCAGAAATAAGGTCCAGGTTTGTAAAAAACTGTAGTTCCCCTTTAATGATACTGAAGTAGTTTCCTTTACATGCTAGGGTGCTGAACTGATAACTGGTCGCCATCTAGCGGTTACTGATGGTGTTGCATCCCAAGTTGAACAGCAACTATTGTTTAGTGCAACATGACAATGACTAGTCAGTCTGCTGTCAATATAACCATTCAATTGGTCGCCTTTGCAACATCATTGCAACAGTTGCCCTCTCTGAGATTTGGTGGGAGCAGTCTCTGATTCTGAAGGTTTCCCTTTCCATCACAAACCCAGTGACACCGCATAAATTCCCCCTCTTCCCACAGGAATCCATGAGGATCAGTATATTGGAAGAAGACAATGAAACTGTTTATGATAGATAAAAAAAAAAATGTCTAGGAAAGGAGACGGATGAAAGACCGTGAGCAGGTCAAGATATCTGCAACCCTTCACATCAATCAGGATGTAGTCATAGTCGTCAAGGTTTTCAAGTCTATGTTCAAAGTAACCTATGTGAGCAATTTATACTCATGACATCATCCTCCTATATATTTTGAGAAGCATGAAACGTCTTTCCCCATTCCACTTTTACGACACTGTGAACGGTTGCAGGCGAGTCTTCTGCCTGGTCACGTGCTGCACATGTTCGCACGGGATCCAAAACTGGGCTTGAAACGGACGTCTTCAGCATGCAATAAATGTACAATTAGCATCTGGTAAAACAACTAGAGTGGTTTCCCTCTTGTCTGGCAACATGACACCTTGATTAGTGGTTAGTGTGAAAAGAGGGAAAGCTGGCAGTTACACACGCACACACACACACACTAGTGTTTGATTAGCGTGTACTGAGTCAACAGGATCTCCTCCTCTCCTCATTAGCAGTTTGACCCCTCTGTTTGAGGCGCTCCTGGTGGGGGTCACGCCGTCTTGTATTTGGTTAAAGGGCGCTTTGACGTGAAGAGTTTTTGTGCGAATGGAGTTTGCGCCTGGAAATGGAGAGAGTGGGGTCAGAGTGGTGCCTTCACATCATGGTCATCTTCCTGTAGGATCGGACCTGATGGACGGAGCAGTGACGTAATGGCAGAACGGACACAAACAGACATACACACCACTAGCTGTCCCACCTCTAACTGCTGCTGCTGCTGCCACCCCAAGGTTGCAGATGGGAGGTCGGCAGCGCAGACCCCCGCACTGTCAACTTGCCACCCAGCAGTGTGAACGTGTGTTCGGTGTGTTTAGACTGTAAGCAGGACACTGTTGAGCAGCTGCCACTCAAGCAAGGCCTGTAAAAGCCATTCACCTACACAAACCTCCAACCAGGATGTTGCATATACAGGAATAGATTGGCGCCAACAAAGGAGTCAATCCTGGTGGATGAAACTGGACTGTGGATGTTAATATTTCTTTTTTTTTTTACTAAAAATCTCCACTTTACTGGATGATTTTCTGTTTTGGAAGAAATATCTGTGGTCCCCAGAGGATGGATTATGAAAACTGTGATCTTCTCATTTTGTACTACATTTCTTTTCTTTTTTAACTGCAAATTTGCAAATGTTAAACCTAAGATATTTAGCAGATCAGCATCATAGTAGTGAGATGTTAGCATTTAGCTAGCTAGCATGCTGTATTAATCCAGTTCACTTGCAGATCATAATGCCAAAAATGTGCATATATGTCGGTGAACTGCATGGGAGCCTTTTGCACCGTATATAATCGACAGTAGGTTTCATATCACATATTTGCTTGTCCTACAAGTGAAACTAAAGCTTTGTGGGCTATCGTGTAACTGATTGCGTTTAACGTGGTTAAAGAAAGGAATGCGGGGTTAGCAGTTTCTCCTGGTCTTCCCTCTTTCATTCGGTTATGTTGCTTTAAATGTCACGTCTTTGACTGCATGTGCTGCTCTGTTCTGGCCTGGTCTAGCAAACAGCAGGTAAAAAAAAAAAACAGCCTTTTTTAGATTTGCTTGGAAACACGGGGGAAAGTGGGGCCGAGCGAGGAATGGTAAAATGTTCAGCCTTACTTTCCCCTTCTTTCCATCTCTGGTCCCGGATTCTGTCACAAGACCTGGCAGCTGCGTCTGCTCGCTGTGGAAAACAACAGAGAGAGCCACAGACAGTTTTGGGACTTCTTCATTACAATGGAGAGGCCCGCTGGCGGACCGTAACCAACGGCTGATCAGACAGGATCGCTGTGCAATTTCATGCTTGTACATTAAGTGGTTCCCATTGTTCTATTTGTATTCAAATTACAGCTGCTGCACGTAAAACGCTGGTGTCTGCGCGATGCCGAACCTGCAGCAAGACTGAATCCTCAACTCAAATTAAGGAAGCAAATAATAAAATTATTAAACTTTTTTTTATTATTATTATTTGAGTTATATGAATGTATGCAGGCCTACAGCACCACATGTATCATGATCGCCCTTAAAAACATTTTTCCCAGGCGCTTTTTTTTTAGTTTTTTGTTTTCAGACAATTGTGCAAAGAATGTGCTTTGTTCCCGATCCCTATTCAGATCTAGCTTGGGAGATGTATTGGTGGAAAGCATGTTGGCGTGAGATTAAAAAAACAAAGATTTCAAGGGGTGTTGAAGGCCCTCAAAAGAACTATAAAAATAAAACTATGAGTACTTTTTAGAGGACTTACAGGCTTCAGCAAAATTAGTAACTTTACGTTTTAAAACGTTCATAGAAAGCAAAAGGGATGCAAAAATCTCAATTTGGTCACTGAGAAAGTTCCCAGTAAATACAGCAGGAGACTGTTCAGAGTTTAGCAACTGTCACAAAGCCAAATTATACTAGATTACTCATAAAATGTGTGAAATGAATACCTGCTTCCATCGAATATTAGTGATAATAAGGTGCTTTTGATACAGGACAAGTGTTTTTTTTTCTCTCCCCCTGCTGCAGTGTATTGTTGGGAGGAGTGTGTGGGGGAGAAAGAGAGAGAGAGAGAGAGACGGCGGGTGAAGAGAGGGGGGAGGCGGAGTGTTTGGAGGATTTGCTCTGTGTTCCGGGCGTTCTCTCACTCCAAATCTTTAATGGAAATACGCTGGTGTGTGCGCGCGGTACTAGTTTTAAAAAAACTTTTCTGACAGTTGTCGAGGGATTTTAATAACTTTTTCCGACTTTTTGGACCGCTTCGACTACTTCTCCCCCCCTTATTTCCCCGGTGTTCGCTTTGGTTTGTGCCCGGGCACGGATCCGTGCGGTGCGGACTGTGGAGCGGACGGGGAACACCCCGCTTGGGAGTTTTCAGACGAGTGACCAGTTGTGGGTTTGCAACAACCCGAGGCCAGCTTGATTCTCTTTTTGTTTTTTTGTTTTTTTTTAATAACTTGAATCCAACTATTTACCGCGGGAGTTAACGCCATCATGCCAGGACGCAGCTTACGCACTAAACTTCGAATCGTGCCAAGCAATGTTGGAGCGTTTCACCGGTGCGTCAAGGGCAACTTTGTGTAGGAACAGAACTTGGCACGGGTTCAACGTTTGCTGCTGGCGATCAGGTCCCTGCCTGCTTTTGCAACACATCGGCCTGACTGTTGACAAGAGTTTCTAACACAATGGAAGGTGATCAGGGGGCCGGTGCGCCTTCCGATGAGCCTCAGGCAGAGAGTGCTGCTGCGTCCGACAGTTTTTCCCAACTGTGGACGGACGTTATGGGGATGCTGGTAAGTTTTTGGGGGAGGGGTGACACGACCACTGGCTGACATGACAGACTCCTCACAGCTAACTGAGATTCCCCCCTCCTCTCTTTCTCTCTCATCCTCAAAGTTGGCACTGATTTGCAGATTGGGTAACTGTGTGCGGCCAACTGGTGCGTGCATGCAAATCGCGCATCAAAACAACACTTGGCTGCGCGTCTTTATAGGCCCACGTTACAAATCCTCCAACACTCGACCTGGATGTAGTCTAGGATTCAGGAGGTTTAGGCTGTTGGCTGCTAGAGACGAGCGCATACAGTTATGTCGGTGGGCCCTCAGTGAAAACAGGAGTGGATTATAAGTATGGTAGGTTGAGCTCTAAAGATTAACCCTTTCTACTCTGTGTGTTGTTGTGTGCTGCCAGGCCTTGCTCTCTGTGGCTGTGGGGCACTTGGTGTTCTGGCCTTACTGTATGATCCTGTACTTTTTATTTTGAGGATTTTATCCTGTATGTGTCGAAGGCTTGACGATCACTGCACCATAATTAAAACTAGAATTTGCTTAGGTTTGGTTTGGCAGACAAGTATTGAGTTTATTTAGGGAAAAAAGTGCAACATTTCATTGATTTGCATCAGCTCAGTGTGTTTTCTGATTGTGTTCCAGCCCATTTCATGAGTCAGATTCTTTCTAAACTCCTGTTATCTCAGTCCAGAGGGGGTATGAATGTGCAAACTTGATGCTTGCGCCTTTAGATGCTTGTAACTTGGTACAGAGGTACTGTATGTTCCAACAAAACACATTCCTGCAACACTGCTCCTTTGTTTGGCTGCCAACGTAGCCCTCGATTTCACAGGCCATAGGATGTGATTGATCTGCTGACCAAATGTGTTGGAGCCACTTCCAGTCTGCTTAAAAGCAGAGGTGTTAATTTGGTTTAGTCTGGCGTTGAGGATGTGATTGGTGTGTAAATGCAGGATTGTGTGTGTGTGAGTGTATGTGTGTGTATGCATGGGGGAAGGGGGTACTGTCATAGCCCTCTGACACTAGGTGGGAGACCTGGCTCCCGGCCAGGCAATTTATCCAGATTTATTACTGTGGAGACAAATGTCTGTAAGGTTGTGCTCATCTTTGTTCCTTTTTTGTTTCCTCTTGAAGTGGAACTCAGAAATAAGCAACATCCACTTTTTTTTATCAATTCACAATCATCCTTTCAGTGTTTTCAAAAACTGGCACATACTGCAGGATAACGGAGTATAAATGAATGTAAAAACGATTACACTCTCTTTAAAGTTGTCTCAAAATCTTTAGCTATCCTCCCAGAAGGCATGCGCACTTTATTTGAAAGTCACCAGCTTCAGCTTTTGTGGTCCGTTCTTCCGTATACAGTGTCACTCTACAGGTTTTCTGTCTTGGGCACACTTGAACAGCTGTCTTATTTTTCCTACAAAACAGATTTATTTTCTTCTGCGCAGTAGAAATATTAGAAGTGTGAAAGCACGGAACTCGATCGGCCTCCTCGGCTGCTGCTCAACTTTTTCATACTTCAGAACAAACTGGTTTAACAACCGCGATCCTGCACAGTGATTTGCTTTATCTGGAAAGCCAATGAATGTCTGGCGATCTGTTGCTTATTGGCGTAAAATGTAAATATCACAGCTCCTGACGCATTTCTCTTCATTTCGTCGCTTGTGATTCTTCCAAGGTTTCCCGTGCATTGGGGAAAAGGCCTAAATCTTAACCTTAACAGTGTTCTCAGGCTCCTATCTTTAAGCACATTACGAGATCCTGAACACAATAACCAGCGTATCTCCACTGCAGAAAAATGGACCCACTATATATATATATATATAACCACTGCACTTTCAATGGCTTTTGTTTAGCTTGGGACCCTATATGAGAATGCCCTTTAAATTTGGGTCTGCCCCAAGCCTGTTGACCCAACTTAACTCTTTGTTGCTAATGTGTTTGGCCCTGGCACCGCATGTGAGAACGGGCCTGCATGCTTTCACAGATAGACATCCATCCTGATACAGATCTGGTTGACATGCTCTGCTGTCCGCTAGTTACCACAGTACATGTTTCCACACACATACTTAACTCTTAATGGTCAAGTGACAGTGCAGATAAGCTTTGAAGCAGCCCACAGCAAAGGGTTGTTTTTTTTTTTTTCGGCAAAACTCAAATCTACACTTTCACCTTCAAAGCCGGCTTCGTGATGTTTTGACTGTAAATCAAAGGCCACTTCACTCGGCACTATGTTTCTGAGGGCCCCCTGTCTCTGAGGTTAACCATACACAGCAACATGCGGAGGAATGTGTTTAATAAGAATACCTAAGAAAGGCAGTCATTTATTTGTGGTTCAAGCTGAGGAACTAATTAAGAGTCCAAGGCAGCCAGTGTAGGACAGTATGGCGCAGGAGCTTTAACAAGTTGTTGGATTAACAGATCCAACGAATGGAAACTAGCTTCTGGTCCCACCCACCCACCCTACATCATGGGGTTTCCTCAGATCTGAACTTTATTGAATATTAATTGAACTACATTACAACTGTCTGAGGGTTCTGCCTCTGTATAATGTTTTTTTTTAGATCACAATCCCATCGTGTCTGGAGTAACTGCTATATTTCTAAATAAAGTGTAGAAGAGAGGCCTAATTGCAGACCTTTGCTAAGTAGAAGATTTGATGACTAACTTAAACATCTGACCGTTGTCCGCCGTAACTCCCGCTCTGCTCCTTTTAAGAAATGCCTCTTGTTTTTGCTGGAAAGTTCACCCAGGCCTTGTAGAAATATTTACTTGCCTGCAGGTAATCCTCTTTTTGAAGAAAGTTTTTTTGTGTCTCGCACAGCGTGGGCAGGCCTTTGGTAAATACCGATTACGTACGAGACAGTGCTTCATCTCTATAGGTGAGGATCTGACGCTGCTCTCGAGACATGATTATTGATTTGGACTTGGAAACATGTGGTTAGGTGACATGATCCCTATGAGCTCCCTCCCACGTAATCACTTCATTCACGGCGGCAACATATGCTGCAGTGTTTCTCTGCCAAGCTATCGTTAGCTGGGCCACTTTATATGTTTGACAATAATCCTCCAACACGCTCTATAAAGGCCTATTTTTGTCTATTGTTGCTCAGTCCTACTCAGTCACTTCTCCTTTGCTCCCCCCTCCCTGACCAGTCTCATTATTGAGGTCACACAGAGATCTGGCAGGGTTTCCTCTGCCGGGATGGCAGAGC
This sequence comes from Chelon labrosus, assembly GCF_963514085.1. NCBI lineage: Eukaryota > Metazoa > Chordata > Actinopteri > Mugiliformes > Mugilidae > Chelon > Chelon labrosus. The sequence continues at coordinate 12,739,358 of NC_140347.1, read as the reverse complement.
GCTGTTCTGCTCAAGCCACGGATATCCTGAGGAAGCCCTCTAAAAAGTGAGCTGTGGCCCCTGGACTTACCCTCCTCAACAGCCTTCCAGCATTGGCACCTTTAGTCAGACAACTACCAGCTCTGGGGTTTATGGAATTCTCCACTATCTTTAACACTTTCAGAACTGCTGTAGTTGGATGATTGAACCTGGAACTGGGTTCATTTACCTTTTTCAGTCTCCCATTTGACTTATTTGATTTCTTCGTCTGCTCCCTTTCTTATTATTGGTTAGCACTAACATGGTACTACCGTACTAGTCCAAGAAAACAATGTGGATGGTAAAATATTTGCTATTGGAGGAGTTTGAGTGGTGGGTGGAGTACAGGATCATTTACTTAGAAATTCCTTTATCATATGTGGACTGTTGATCAGGTGATCTCTTGCGTCCTTGTCAGGTTTAAGGTGGCGTGTCCATGACTCATGCTGAATCTTAAGAATCCCCGTGGTTCCCTTCTTAACAAGTCATTGAGCAACACAATACAAACCAGTTGGTTGCGATTTCAGCCAGCTGTCCCTGTCCTGAGGTGGCGTAGCGAGTGAAAGTGATCATACTACTGACGTTCTAACATTACATCAGATGCATGGCTCTATTGTAAACGCTCGTCATTGTTCTTTCCCCTCGGAGAACGGGTGGTCACAAGGCCAGCCCTTTAACAATAGTTACTGCCATGCACACCACTGTCCGACCGCTGCGTAAATGAGCCTGTGTCGAACGACGGAATGCGAACCTGAAAGGATAGAACACAACGAGCATGTAGAGACATTTGGCCTTTTGTAATGTTGCTCCCACTTTTGTAATGTTGCTCTCTAAAGTTACGAAAGGCGCTCGGCAACACGATGTGGTAAACATGAACCAACTTGATTGAGTGATTATCTGTGTGCCTTTGCAGTGATTTAAGCATGCCAGGATACTCAAGTTCTCAATGCCTTGCCTGCTGGCTGTGGACGCTTATATACCTTAACCAGGGAAATGATTTACTGCATATGAATCTGTATATTGGTGCTGCCTTTAACTGTAGCACCACAACATCGCACAGTGCTATTTTGAGACCAGTATAGTGTTCTCATGACATGACGAGGCTAATAAAAGACAACTGCATCTCTTTGGCCTTAAGTCAAACACATTATCTGAGTAACCTTGAAGGAACTGGTAGAGTCTATGTGCTTCAAAGACAATACAATTCTGCTAAGATCTGAAATAGTTCTTCTGCTTGTCTGTGGTGTGTCCTGACACCTTGTGAGTGATCAATGCATCAACACATTTTCAATAATCTCTGAGTAATAGGATATTATCTTGAAAGGCTTATGTAAATCATCCAGTGAGTTAGCTTAGGTCTAAAATCCATGTAGCCGAACCTGTGCTTTCAGTACGTAAACTTATCGGAGCTGCTTGAGTTTGAGATAGACATGAGATGAAGTTGAGTAGATTGTCATGTCATTGGATCTGAAACTGGACGAATCTGGATATACAACCTGGGCTCAGTAGTTAGCCCGGCAGGCAGCTAGCATTGAGTCAGTGGCTGATTGAAAAGTGGCTACTGGGCCGTCACGATGTGTGCATTCTCATGTGTACACGATCGCCGTCTCTTGCCAGCATATACAACATGACTTGTATTCATAAGAGATGTGAGGGATTAACTATATTCTTGGAAATTAATCGTCCCCATTCTACTAAAGCAATCTCAAATGAATATTGTATAAATCACTCGGTAGTGGGTCAGCAGCCGTCACGTCACGCAGTGTTGCAATACCCAGCTTGATGGTGGAAAGTCATTACAGCCACTAACTCACAGGGATGGCTGGATGACTAGACAAGTGACAGCAGTACACCATAGCCTTTAATTAGAAACCTTTCTTCTTCTTCTTCTTCTTCTTCTTTTGAGTTGCGCAACCTCTCCATTGAACAATTTCGGCTGTACTTTGGGAGTAGCCGTCTAAGTGGAAATGATCTTATCTTTATCAAATGACACATGCCCGCTCTTTACTGTAAACACACACAAAGTCAGTTGCTCATTTTTGCTTGGGGCGTGGTTTTTTTGTATGACTATTGTTGCTATTGTTCAAGTCCGAACGAGGAGTTGGCCTCACTGACACGGAGGGTGGGGTAGGTCTTACGCCACCTAAACCAGCATTGGTTTCTATTTCAAACATCCTAGATGTGATGTATAATTCTGTGTTTTAAAGGGATATTTTTAGAGGGAGAATCCATAAAGGTTAGTGCTCGGCTTGATGCACACACACACACACACACAGACCTTTTAAGTTTTTTAGGTCAGATAACCCGTGGGGAATTTACTCCTCCGTAGAATCTCTTAGATGAAGATTTTCTGCTCCGACTCCAGATGTTTTATTCTTCTCTCAACCTACAGCTGCCCTAGTCCGTAGCCCACAAATCATCCCTCCAACCCCCACCCCCTGCCAAAGTCCTAAAATGGATTTGAGGAACACAGTCAGCTCTTCCACCTTTCACTCCCACGTTGACAGATTCTCTCTAAAATGTGGAGTAAACGCTTGTTCGTGTGGTAACACACGAAGTCAATCCAACATCTTGAGGAGGGGTTTTTCTTTCTTACATTGTTCCCTCGCTCACTGTGTCTCACCAAAAGTTTTTACAATTGCTTTTTCATGTCGTCTGCACGATAGACATATATAACGGACCGTGTGAAGGTTGGTGGTGGAGTTGGAGATTGAGGGTCAGCTGTGCCGAACGCCCATGAGCTAATGCCTCGGGAGAATTGGAGGAATCCCAGCTATCTACGCACACACACACGAATGTTTTCAAGAACGTGGATTCATGCTGTCACAGTCTGTTTAAGAGCAGCGAAACACATGGAGCTTTACCTGTCCACAGCTGGGGTTTTGCTTTCAAAACTTCCTGCCCGGAGTGGAGGCAAAAATTGCGACACAAGATTATTTATTCTGATGTGCTCTAAAATTACCCGTCGCCCCAATCTGAGCAGCCGTCTGCCATTTAAAAGTTTGCCTAATCTTATAGTAGTTTTTATTCTTGACGTTTGGAGGTGGAAAATTATTGCAATCTTGCCATGTGGTTGGTGATTAAACCATTTTGGAGTTCTGTAATGAGAGCGTGCTTTCAGTCAATGCGAGGAATGAAGGGGAAAGCATGTGTCTGCTCAAGGAGCGTTCCCACCGGGAATCTTTGTCATCTCAAACCATATGTCTGGCCTTTCTCAAGAAAGGAGGGTGGGAGGATCGATCACAGCTGGCCAGATCATACTTTTGAGACAGAACATGTGTTTGTTAGTGATGTTGTGCTCATCGCACAATCGCCACGGTTTCATAACCTCCGTCCACTGAGCGGCCTTGTTAGCGACTGGCTCGCCTCAGTTTGTTTTGGTTTTTAAAATCCCCCTGCATGCATGCTAATGCGCGTTCTCACTGACTAGACACCCAGCGCGGAAGAAGGCCCTATACCCCCGTGTGTGCCTGTATGTGTGTGGTGCTCTTACTCGCCCTCACAGTGATCCATTCATTTGTGGCCTGGCACCTAGATAGGGAGTCCGGTTGAGAAAGACAGAGACTGAGAGAGACTGTTCGGACCCTGCACAGTGACTCAATGCTAGCTGTCTGCCTGGCACAGATTAGATCAACACTGATGAATATTCAACAGTTGGCCATCCCTGCCAGAATGGCCTACATTTTTTTTTTTTTTTTAACCAAGGCAAGAGATGGAAGTTGGTCTTCTCTCCCACGTTGTATAAAGAGGTTGCTTTATGCAGAAGATCTTAATTCAATGAACTTATTTATTTAGGTATTTAGTTGGTTGACAGAATAAATTACAAGCCTGAGCTTCTTTAAACTGTCTATATTCCACACCTGAGACGTGGACCGATTCCTTTATGTGTTGACAGTTTGCGTTCAGCGACCGAAAGACCCAAAGTACGGAATTCACTATTTAAGAATGTCATTTTCTGTTGGGGTGAGCGTCTTCACTGTTTGGATCGCAGCTTCCTCCCTCAATCCCAAACACGTCTTCCTCACAAAGGCAGGAACCGTGCGGACCTAAACTATAGCGAGCCGGAAAAATGTGTTTGCTTTGGAGTTCGGTGAACGTCTGAGGAGGTAAAGGGCATCCTTGATGTGAACCGAAGACAAAACCCAGGAACAAACCGTGGCCTGCCAGAGACACTGGATAGGACCTGATAAGAATGAATAAATGGCCCCAATATGCATCTCTTACACTGGGGGGAGATATTTTTAGATTTGTTCCTGTTGTGTGTGTGTGTGTGTGTGGAGTATGTCAGCAGATTGATGAATAGGAGCGTGCACATGTTTTCTAACTTTGCACATTGTGCAGATGTTCTCCCCATCTCATGCTAAAGCAACAAATAGTCTGCTCATTGTATCTGTAGGAAATGTGTGAGTGATTATGACCCTGTGGCACCCTCAAGCCATGCCAGGTTTACCAAAATGCATGCCTGCCAGTTTACTGGGTAGCTTTTATCCACCACTAATTATAAGTGTGTGGGGCACTGTTTTTTTTCAAAAAGCTGTGGTGGGAGTAAACCCAGAAGATGGAGGGGGATGTCACCAGTTTGATTAGATTGTTTTTCCTCTCTCCTGCACTGATGGGATGTTGTAAAGGGAGCATACAAGTGCATGTATAGTATATGAAGAAAAGAGGCCTGTTAACAATTCAAGAGTTGTTTTTTTTTGTTTTTTTACTGAAGTGGAATTATCAGCATTCCTCTCCTGAGATGTTGCAGTTCCCCGGCTAAAACATCCCCTTTCTTTTTCCTCTTCAGGATGGTTCTCTGGGAAACATAGATGACCTTGCCCAGGAGTACTCGGAGTACTACAACACCTGCTTTAGCGACGTCAGCGACCGCATGGAGGAGCTACGCAAACGAAGAGTCTCCCAGGAGCTTGACTTGGTAAATGCATACTCTTTACACTCACACAAATATATATATATATATATATATATATATATATATATATATGGACATGAAGCAAAGTTGAAATCGTTTAAACGCCGCTGATGGTCCCTAAGTGGTGGTTTTGCCCGACTCATTAGAATGTCATGAGCTAAAATCACTTTTTCTCATCAGTGAGTTTGTGGTTCTTTTGAAAATAATTCCTTAATTAAATAGATATTAGGCCTCGTAGAGAGAGGTATGTTGGGCTTGATTAACGCATCTGGTTTGGGAGCGATTGAAAAGCCACCCTCTCTCTATGTCTGTTAGTCAGATCCACCCCACAATCCCCCTCACTCCCAGCACGTTTCTCTCGTCCAATCACGGTGACTTCTGACTCAAAACAAAATAAGAAATAAAAGATTTCTTTGAGCTAATTCCAAGCAAGGTCTTCAAAGCTGTAGTCCATAATCCCAGCGGGTGACGCCACTGTGGCTACGTCCATCCTTTATATACAGTCTTTGCTTTAGACTTGATCTTATCCGTCTCCAATTTATTTTGGACAGCTTCACTTATAAAAAAAAGTCTCAGAGCTTCACCGGGGGTCGTTTATTTTCCACAATCGGAGCCAATAACCTTGCAGAAAGTCAATGAATGTGAGCTAATGTGCAAGACGTTCCACAAAGGCAACGAGGCCTGTTCTGGATGTGAATGTTGTGCTCTTCTGGAGGTCCATGTGGGAGTATGGGGGATCTTTTCACAGGGATGTAGGGTAGTGGGGCACCCCTTTGGTTGCCAGGCTACAAGCAAATGTTTGATGGAATGCTGCTGGTCCTAGCTTTGTGTTGCACATAGCCGAGAGGGGCCACGTGTTTCCCCCGTGCAAGTGCAGAGCCTCATGCTAACTTCATGATTCCCAATGACTTATTCATAGTGAATCTAGCGCTGTTTGGGCATATAATTAAATACAAGAAAAGGCTACTGTCTAGCTTCTCCTCCACAGCATAGATCTGCTCGAAAAGTAAAGTATTCAGCATAAATAAAATATGAAACGACCAAACTAAGGGCTTAGTTTTCCATTTGTTTGCGTTGATATATCATGTTGGCTCGACTTTTTTTTTTCTCAGGTCATTTATTTTTGTCTGTCATTACATGTTCCCAGTTTAATAGGAGGCCCCTTCTGCTTTAAGGCAGCCATGTGGTTTTGGTTGGGGTGGCAGGTGGAGCTTGGATGGATAGCTGATTTATTGCGCGCTTCCTTATAATGACTTCAGAAATTCTCTTCTCGCAGCTTTCAAAGTGAGGGATTGGAAAGCGTAAAAGGCCCTAGCTGCGGACATCGGATCAGGTTAAGTGCCATCTCTGTGTGGCTACAGGCTTTGATTCGTCTTTTGTTATCACGCGGGTAATAAGCATTACCCCTGGACATTTTGTAGTCTGGGAAAGTCTCATCCTGGGGACATAAAACACGGGAAAGGGAAGCAATCAGGGCAGATTTTGCAGCCCGTGTAGGAGATGAGAGGGAAAAGGGCTGACTGGGACCTGAGCCTGAAGCCCAGTGCAGGATAAGGATGTGAATAGAGGAGGAAGAAGAAGGGAGGAGGAGGATGATGAGGGGAATGAAGAGGAGGGAGGAGTGGAGAATGTGAGAGCCTGCAGCTGTCCTGCCACTCTGCAAAGTTTGGCATCGGAATATAGGAGAAGAGAGGGAAAAATAGGAAGGAAAACCGGTCAGACAACACCTTAAAGAGATCTCTCAAAAAGTGCAGTATCAACCCACGCTATATGGATTGAACTTTGCCTTGCATTTCAGTTCAGTTCTTTTCTAAAATTAGTTGAAGTCTGGAGGAGGCTTTAGACAGTGGATTAAGACACAATATCTCCTCTGAGGCAGTATTGTTAAGAGGTGTTGGGAAAGTTAGACATGGAGAGAGAGGCAGAACACAAGAGACTTAGATGAAGTGAGAGTCGGGGCAGACAGCAGAATAGACGCCCAGTCAGAAAGAGAGTATAGAATGACTATTATATCATGTGAGGTACATCCAAAAACCCAGTGGCTTCAAGCCAGTGTCATGCAGCCGTCCCCCATAGGAACAATAACAGGTGGTTAGTTAGAGGTCAGAATGTCCAAGAGCCATGCGATAGGAGAGACATTTACCGAGTGGCACTCTGTAGGGGGGGCTTGGCATTTAGGGAAAGATCCGGAAGGGTGCAGCAGGTCTCCTTAAGACCCACTTCCTCTCCTCGGGCCATTGTCTTTCTCTCCGTCTCAACACCAGATTTATAGGTCACTTCTTTTCTATTTTTTGACCGGTGACTCAAATCTTTCCACATCTATGTAACCTTTCGGAACAAAGCCCTCGCTCGGTCAGCTCAGATCAGCTCTGGTCGGCGCGCTTTTGACTTTGAGGGTAAAGGTCGCCTTAGCTTTGACCCTTCCTGGTCTCCGCACTCAAACTCAAGAGAAGGCAGTAATCATTCACTGTGACTGTCTGATGCAGAGTCGTCGTGCTGCCGATAACACGCCGCTATTTGTGTTCGGAAAATTCCCACCAAGAAACCCCCCCCTGTGTTTAGTGTACCTGTGGTCAAGACGGCAACACCGAAAACAAAGAAGCGGCCCTCACATTTAAGTTTCTGTTCTCCAAAATCTTTTCAAGTTGCCTCACCAGCAGGTTTACCAATCATTTTTGATGGGCACCCTTTGGTTTCTGTTTGGGTTTTTTGGCTTGAGAAATGTCAACGCAGCATTAGCTCCGTGGGGCCCTCTCCATTAGAAGCCGACGGCGGAGGCTCTCTCTGAGATGACTATCGAAGCCCTCGCTTCCTGCCCCGGCCTCCTCTCGGTTGTTTCGATGCATCTTCGTGTTAGTTTTACGGGTTGCCGGGACACAAAGGGTTAAATAAACATCCCCCTTTTAGGGAATGTGGATACGGATTAGGGCTACTGTGCAGTGTTTCCCGGCGCGCCCCCGTGGACAAGAGTTTGGACGGCTCTCGCTAATGTGCTTATTTGGTGATGCGCGAGGCTTGTTGTTGCAAGTGACAGGAAACGCTGAGATGCATCAGCGTGTTCGGCAGCACAGATAAAAATGTGTTGTTCCAAGGGAAAGGTCTGTGGAAGCCATGTCAAAGGTTACGATTACTTTTGTACCTTTTTTGCGCATCTTTTACGGGGATTTGTCTTGTTCTCATCATCTACAAACCTCTAAAGAGAGAAACATTCTGTAAGCAGGCACGTATTTCCTCTCATCTGTCATCTTTGTTGTCCATTCCACCCATTTAACAAATCACAAAGACATAATTCAGCCCATTTAAAACAAAACCGCATGCTCCTCATACACAGATGAGTCAGTGTTTACATAGTTTCCATACCCGAAGAGATGTAGACAGGGTTTCCGTTAGCCACTTAGATTTTATCGCCCTCAAGTTTAGTTTTGCCTTTAATACAACATAGATGGTGCTTGAAAGTACTCCACCTTTACCAAGTTCAGCGAGTAAAAGGAAATGCTGTCAAGTGAGCCCTTCAGATCTGTATTTAATGTCGTTTTTTTTCATCTTTCTTCTTTCGCCTGAGCCTGTAAACAGCCACGGAGTCGTGCTGCTCGGTGTCACCCCGGACTGCAGCTTCTGCTGAAGGTGAAAACGTGCCAAAACACGGGCGTAAGCGCTCGAGGAGGGATCCTGTAGACGTGCAGCGACTGGTTGGAGGGGCGAATAATCGTGCACCAGCCAAGGGAGATAAACCTCAAGCTAAATATTAGCCTCCTAACCCGAGCGATAGAACAGATGAAGTGCATCAAATATAAATCAAGATGGCTCCCATTTGGAATTTGCGGTCGTGGGGCAGCCATTTAACACATCCGTACACGCTGTAAACCGTAATGAGACATTGCAGCAGTGTCTGTGGTAATATTTTAGAGGGTAATTTTAAAGTTGCGGATGAACGCGAAAGCCTCCCGAGATGATCCGTCCTTTGATGCCTTTGGTCTCACTGTTGACTTCGTAATTGAAACGCTTTTAAACACGAGACCGCCTCAGACGGTGTCGGATTGATCTGCCGGCCTCGGGAATGCTTTGTAATTGTTTTCTAGCTGAGTAGCTTGACAGTCGGGGGGGTGGGGGGGGGGGGTCAAGGCACAAGTGCGGGCTTGTGTTCTGTTTTGCCGTGAGGTGAGGAGCGGGGCGGCTCACACGTGAATGCCGGCGCGTCGAAGTGGGTCACTTCTAGCAGGGTTAAAGCTACACTGCGGGAGAAGAAAGAGAAACAGGACTCTGTTGCTTATTTGTCCTTTTTTTTTTTTTTACCTTCAGCCCTTGGGCTAGAAAGTCAACACGCTCAAACAGCTGCCTTTGTTGCTGTAGGATTACTTTCAGAAGTCGTTGGCGGTGCCCCCTTATTGGCATAACCCTTGTGGAAAGCGAGTGGTGTATTTGCAATTTCATATCGTGATTTATTTGTCAGTGTTGGGCTTGCGACTCTGTCATTGGAATTTGCAATAACTCTGGTATTTGCCTTGAAATACCAAAACAATGAGGATCCTCGAGGCTTAGGAATGCTCCGCGCTGCAAAAGCACGTATGCACACGCACTTTTCTCAAATGCCCTTGAAAGTAACAGGATAGGGGCATTACCGAGTTGGTTTTCTGTTTCTTATAAATACATTTAGGCTTCTAATACTGCCCACTGTGATCGTTGAGTTTCTTCTTCTGTGTTTGAAGCTTAAATAAATGCTTGCGTGCGCAATGGAAAGTGTGCATGCGCGCCTAAAACTTCCAAATGAGCCGGTTCTGCGGGCTTGCGACGCCGCTGCTGCCTTTTCTGGGTTTGCACCGGACTTTCCAGTTAGTGCCTGTCTCCTCCACATGCGCAGCCTTACCTAGCGACTTCACACTCGCCCACCCAGATTCACCCAGCCTTGCCAGTTGGCATACCTCCACTAAGCCACCTGGTCTCTCTCTCTCTCTCTCTCTCCATTTGCTGCATATCCGCCTACGTTTGCCTCTGAGGTTGGCAGTAACTCCGCTGTGGGCAGACTGACTTTGGTGGGCTTTAAAGTCATGTTTGGAATAAACTCTTGCTGTTTAACGCTCATCTGTAGCTCTTTCCCTTTCATTAAACGGAACCCGGTCTTAGCTGCAGTTCCCGGGTTAGCGACGGAAAGCGACGGTGGCCCTCGCTTTTTCGGGAGCGCGTCTGCGTCGGGGGGCTTTCGGATGCAAGTGTGCCCCCGTCTGCAGACATCGTGATCCTCATTAGCCGAATTCTCTCCCTCTTTTATTTTAACTCAATTCAGTCACGCTTAAGCAATCAGGTCTTTGCATTTGCCCCACGCACATACACACATGTCGAGCTCGGGCACAAACAACCCCTGTGGTCGTTTCGAGGGGGGAAAACGCGCGCAACACATTCGCACACATGTAGTATGTGCCAGTTCCAGTAAGTAGGGCAGTGTTTCAAGATGACGCTGGGAAGTTCATGTAAAGGATAGCCTGCCCCCTCTGGGAGCGCGTTGTGAGATCTGAGCTTCACACTCACATTGAGACGCCCCTCCTCAAAACTGGACTAATTTGATATTCTCTAACAGAAACTGTGTCAGTTATGCTGCCAACTACTTTATAATTTGTTTATGCTCCACAAGCAAAAGCACATGTCCGAGAGAAATACAAGCCCACCTTTGGAAGCTTCTGCACAATTCCTGCCTTCACGTCTATCGCCGCGACAAATTAATCTTACGCGTCTACGGCGAAGAGCGAACGAGATGCGCATTTTATTTGTTTTTTAGTTAGTCTTTTAGTTTTCTCCCACCCCCCCTGCTGCCGTGGCACGCAGAGACGGGGAATAAAAGGAAGCTGAGGATGAGTAGGAGGAACAGAGAGCTGCTTTGTGCCTTTTAGGAGCTCTATCTATGGAAGTGGAGGCGAGATGTGTTCATGTGTGTAGGTGTTCCTCGGTCTGGGTTTATGTTCTGTGGCGGCGGGTTTGCGGTCGTGTCAGGGTCTGTGTCTGGCCGTGTGTTTTTTTTTTGGTGCGTATCCGTGTTTGATGTGTTCGCTTGGTTGAACGGCGATGGCGTATTTTTTATATACATATATATTTTTTTATACAACCCGTCGGCGTGTAGCCCACAGCTGAGACTGGCATCTCTCTCCTGTTGCTGCAGTCCACCAGAGAAGCCATCAAAGAGGATCTGATAGCAAAACCAGTCGGCTGCTGCCTTTGTGAAAGCGTTCGTGACTGCGCGCGTGCATGCGAGCCTCTCGTTCTTAATGTGGGTTTTTCTCTGAGCACGCAATATTCTGCACGATCCAGGTGTTTAAACAGAACTAGCAAAGCGGTGCTTGTTTAAGGGACGCACGTGTTGTTTCTTTGGCTCACGCGTATAAGCTCTACCTCTGTAAGAAGAGGGCAAACAGTTCTTCCCCCCAGATTTTCCCTATAGCCTGGCAAGTTTTTACGACCTCAGACGGCAGACGGCTACCTGCTCTCTAACTTATGGGACTCGCCGTATTCCCCAGGATGCACAAATTGTTTAAACGCTCTTCCGACGTTGCTTGATTTACATCTCGGAGAACGCCGCGAAGAACTTCCGGACGCCTCTCTGCTTGATAACAATAACAGACAAACAAGAGAAGCGGCCAGGAGGAGGAGGTGCAGCGCCGAAGTTAATGTTTAAGATATAGCCAGCCAGACTGTCTCCCTAACATCTGTACAGTCTGCCCTCGGTTAATTACTGCTCTGATAAGTGTAGGGTTTGAGGCTAATTTGGAGGCTTTCAAGCACCTCGGCACTTTAGGCCCTGTGCTCATTTGACTGGCGGGCTCTCAAAGAGCTCTAAAAGGAGGTTATGTCACTTCTGACTAATTCACTTACTCATGCTCACAGGGTGACAGCGTGGAAGGGATGTAGTAACTTGCCCAAAGCGCAGTTAGAGAAGAAAAGAGGTTAAACTGAAGGTCACCCTGATTAGGAAGCATGACTGTCGGGATCTCTAAACATTCAGCTTCCTGTGTATGTTATCCTCCAATCTAATATATGGGTGTGGGGACGGAGCATCAGGTTCATTTCTCAAAAATGACCCATATCCTATTCCTGTTCTTGATTTGGGAAACTCCAGGGTTCATCGATCTTCTCTTACAGGCAGTAGCCAAAGTTTCGTTTAAAGGTTTTAGGAAGCAGTCACCTTAAAGATGCTTTTATCGGCTCATGTCTTGTATATAAACATATTTATCCTGCTGTAATATAACCCCTAAAAATGCCTGCCTGTACTGCCAAGCTCGTAGATTAAGACATAAACTCTACAAGCTGAGGGATTTCATTTTAGCTTTTAAGATTAAAACCTTTTGGGAGTCACAATCAGTCAGCTTTTTATTATACACGCGAATCTTAAGGTCCGTATTAGTCCCGTAGACATCCAAGGCTCAATTTGAGTTTCTGTTATTGAGAAATCCTTGAAACCTTTGACGTCACCCTTGACCCGATAAGACTGGCATGTGTCTCACAGACAGTGCACAAAAATGAAAACAACATTTCCAGCGTGGCATGCTTCCTGTAAATCTTCACAAACTGGTAAAAATATTAAAAGTCAGACAGAAAGTAGAAGCAGGAACTTGTCCCGGGTTGCGCTTTCGCTTCTCATTGCGACCGGGTGAATCTCAGCAGCGCAGTGACACTGTTACTTCCTCAGAAAGAAATCATCACAGAATATCATTTCTTCTAGAAGTGCTTTTCATTTTGATTTAATGTCTCCTGCTTTTTTTATATATATATTAGCAGAACTGAGTAAAGTAATTGGGGACTTGGTTATCTTTGGTCTCCTGGGGGCTGATTTGGGATGGACGGAGAATGAAGTCACGTATTTGTCACTGTGCAACGAGCAGGAATATGACCTCTAGCAGCTAACAATGTTGACATGCTGTTAACTTGAGTTATCGGGCTTGTGCGTCCCCGGTCTGGTCACTACCCCGGGGAAAATTGCTCACTCCGCTTGTTTCTCTTCTGCTTAATGGCTCGTTGTAAAAGACTGTGGGCCAGTGCAAGTGCAGGAAGTCGTGTTATCTCCTCCTTGAGAGTAAAGAAACCACCAAAACACTGTGCAGTCAGCCAGTCCCAAAAGGCTGCTCTGTTTGTTGGCTTTAAATAATCAAAGAAAAAAATCGGATGCTGTCCACGTCTGTAGAAGGATTTGATCTTTGGCACATCTGTGTCTGGATATGTCATGATGAGCACACCTGCTTCAGACATACTGCATGTATAAGAACCAGCCCTGACACTGTGAGCTGGAGATGCTCTGCAACATTCTGCACAGATAGAGTTTAAGCATTGCGCCGAGTTACGTGTCGAGCCAAAGCGGACCCAAATCTGGATGTGTAGATTCTGAGTCGTGCAGGTTATTGCATATCTAAAGAAGCCACTTGGGTTAGCGGTGTAGCATCTTAGCTAAAACACAAACAAGTCCTTTGTTTCATACAAATCTGCATACCTTTGTCTCGTACATGGCGGTATGGTATGTTGTAATCTGACGAATCGAGACAAACCAGCAGGCGCTTGTCTTGAGTCGAGGGTGGCACACGCTGTGAACTTAATGGAACCAGTTTTCCGTTGGCTCTTCTTCTATCAGGTCTTGTTTTGCCAGAAACGCCGACACATCACCATGCTCCACCGGGCGCCCAGTTGTACTCACTCAAAACAAGTCGGACACGTTCGGGTGCACGCAGCCAGTCTCGACTTGTTTTCGGGTGCGTTCTTGGGGCACTCGCACGTGGCTGTGTTTGTGTCTTACTTGAGGTGCAGGTGTGTCTGAACCTGACAGAAGAATGTGTTTCCCACGCGAGAGGGAGCTCTGAAACATTCCATCTGCTATTTCTTTTTTTTTTTTTTTCCGTCAGAACAGATCTTGTTTTACCTTTCCAGCCTTGTCGAATTTATGCTTAAAGTTCGTGTGGCGTTCTGACATTTGACCTTCTTTCTCTCTCTCACAAACTTTTGCAGGAGAAACAAGACACAAGCAGCACCTCTCTGCAGCTCCGTAATGAGATCCAGGTAGGCGTCATGCGCACACGCATATTTAAACTGAATAAGTATCTTTACTGCTGTGCACGAACTTTGGCTAAAGGCCAGTCTGACACCTGTCTCTGTCTCTCTGTCCTCCAGGAATCTTTAGGCTTGAGCAGTGAGGTGTCCACCCCTGAAACGGACAGAAAGTACGTTTACACCGCTCTATCAACGCAACATGTGGCCGTAGCCGCCGCTGAAGCATGAAATGTGCCCGGATTGAACCGTGTGTCTGTTGCAATTCCAAACAATATGCAGTGCAGGCTGCGTCTGGATCGCATCAGCCCCTATACATGCCTGCAACACAATAACACGGATCACACGCAGCCTTCTTTCCACGGCTAGAAGTGGGGGTAGAGCGAGCAGTTTGACACGGATTCAGCTGCAGCCGGCCGTAGACGAACGCGCCAAATTTACAACAATGAGAGTTGGATTTAATTAAGAATCACACAAGAAAATATCAAGACTGCAGAGTCACTGGTTTGGATCCCTTTTAGATCCATGAGTGATTTATATTTACATATGGCATGCAGAAGCATAAGTAACCCTGACACAGTCTTGGCAAATGTTACAGTTGCAAGCTGCATATCCACCTCTCCCCAGAGCCTAAACCTATATATTCTAAGCTATATTTGTGTTTTTATGAAAGACAGTAAGTAATGACAGAGAAAGGGAATGACAACACAGCGAGCGACGCAGATTGGAATCAAACCTGTTTGGTCTATGGCCTAGATTTACGGGGTATACTTTTAAGCAAATGCAGACGCCTTTATCAAAACATGCATTAATCTCGTGTCACGACTCCCCTGATCTGTTTCCTTTGCTCTTAATTGTTACGAAAATACTGGGAACAGCTGTCAGCTCTAACTCTCGGATCACAGACTGCGCCGTTTCGTTTATAAAAGCACATGAAAACGCACCGAAGCCAAAAAAAGAAAGCACAAAAATGGGGAAATGAGACCGTCCAAGAGTTTACTTTCAATTGCAAGACGGTCTGTATTGTGATTATGAAGCTTCCACCTGAAGCTGGGTGGCTACCTAGAACCATTCCTTCGACGTGTCGTCCAAAAACAGCAGCCGCTAAGCAACGCATGTACCATAGGAATTCTTTTCTAATCAGCTAGGGGGGTTACCCGTCTCGTAATCCATATTGGTATAGAAGTCACCCCAGCCCTCTACGTTCATACACATCGCACATACGATGTCGTCGCTCCCTCGGCCGCATCCCCCGAGGAGCTTAAAGGAAACCCAGCGACCGCTTCCTCTGGCTGACCTGCTCGGTTCAGCAGCCACTCTCTGTTCCCTGGCCCGTCCGCACTTCCTTCCTGCCTTTGTGTCCTGCCGGGACAGAGGGGGAGACAGAGGAGGGTGATGGGCCGAAAGATTACAGCGAAGGAGCGAAAGAGCAGGATGGAGCTGGGCATGGGTGGGGTTCCTTTTTCGCATGTTCCCGCAAAAGTGTGCGCGTCCATTTATTTGCGCGCCGTTCCGTTCTGCGTGCGTATAGTTTCTCCACCGTAGCCTGACGCGAAGTCGCGGTTCTGCAGTGTTTTATGCATCTAAAGCAGAAAAAAAACCTGGCTTTTCTAAATGTCCCGCTGTCAGACAGAATTAAATCCGTGGCAGTCGCACACATTTGGCCCCTTTGCAGGCACGTTTGTTTGGTCTCCGCTAAGCGAGTCCAAAGGTCAAGAATATATTCCAGTTCTTATTTCCTACTGCACAGAGGTGGTTCACTGCAGAAACACCACTCCTTAAGCAGTGTTGCCCAACAATAGTGATAAAAAACTCTTAATCTAATCTTAAGGAACCTGATCCGACACCTTTGCCGCACCAAAGCCTAAAAAGCTAAAAAGCGTCAACCACGTTTCTAATTTAGTTTTTACTAATTTACTCCCGACCATCACCCCTGCCTGACCCACTGTTGAATTGTCATGTTCACGTGATGAGCACGTGCGGCAGAGGAAGTGCATACCACAGACATGATCGCTTTTCCCATGGCTGTATATGTTGCATAGACAAACGGTGAGGATGATGGGAACCAGATGCCAAACTTTCGAATGACGTCTCTCTGCTGTTCGAGAGAGAGAGAGAGAGAGAGAGAGAGAGAGAGAGGCCCTAAAAGAGCCCCCGGCTGTACTATATTCTCTTTCTTCTTCTTCTTCTTCTTCTTCTTCACGTCAGCCTGGTTCCTCTCCGTCTTTCGTGCCTCATATGGTCCCTCTCAGATCTCCGCTCTCATAAAAATTCACACTTTGTCTCACCCCGACTCTTCACTTAATCTCTAATGAAACTGCTTTGCATTCTCCTCTTATTTATGCTCCCACAAAGGAAGCTCTATTTCTGGTGTGGAATTTTAGAAATGAAGGGCTTTCACTTTTGTCGCCAACTTAATTTTTTTTTTTTAAAGTTTTAATGCTTTAAAGGACGAAATCCCCCACACCCTCAGAAGCTGCTTTTCCTTCTCCGTATAATCCATCCTTCCCACTGCCAGCCCTTCTCCTCTCTCTCACCCTTCTCCCTCTTTTCTATTATGCCGCCCATTGTCCACTTTCCACTGCGGTGAATGGATTTCAGGTAGAGTGATTTATCATGCGCAGGCGAGCTGATAGACAAGCCTCGTCCGTCCCTCAGACACGTTTCTCGCCGCCGCACAAAAGGCAACGCTCGCACGTTCACGCACACGGACACGGATACCCCATCATCACCTTTCTGCAGGACAATAGCAGCCGGGAGGAGATTACCCAGACTTCATCCATGGGCCGTGCCACCCCCCCCCCTCTGTCTCCTTGTCACTTTGCTGGCAAGACGTGGGCACGGCTCCCATTATGCCAGCGGTGATGACGGAGCGCTCTTGAAAAGCTGAAGAGTTCAAGCTTGGGGCTTCCTGTTTTGGAATGTGATTGATTAGTGGGCATTGTTGCGCAGAGGAGACGGCTAGCTTATCGGTAAGGTTAACAGCAGAGGTAAAAGGGTCGCGATGAAAGCATACATGTGCCGCAGACGCGAATTGTCGGCACTAACGGTAAGAAAGTTGTACATTTAGCCCGGCTTACGCAACAATCAGATGGATTTGTAAGCTGTGCCGTGTGAAGAATCAGTTCAGAACGACACGATGGAAAAACTAAAGCACCTTGTCAGCATATTTTTAGTACTTGTGTCTGCATCTGTTTTGAGCTGAGCAATGAAGATGGCAGGACAAACAAACAAAAAAGTTGAAATTCACACAGTTCTTCTGTTGTGTCTGTACGATTTTCTGCTTTCCTGCTACACGGCCGTCTGCTTTCCTCCCCTGTGCGACCTCTGTGACCGGTGACCCCCCCCCGAGGAGGCCATCCCCCTGTTCTTCCTGTTCACACCACCGCCGTCACACTGTCACCTTTCATTGTTTCTACAAGAACACCGGGGATCACTTTGCTCCAGGTGGCCAGCCTTGTAACCACGCGAAAGCACGGTCGCTGTGCACAAATGCACGTGTGCGTGGCGGTATCTGTGCAGGAAAAAGGGGGCTCGATGGTTCAAACATGGAAGCGCACGCCCTTTTGTTAAAATGTGACTATGGGGTGGGTTTACTATCTTTTCTGGGCAGCAGATGACAGAAGGTGTGGACGCGGGATTCATGCAGGTCCTACAGGATTGGGTTAGGGTTAGGGTTACATGAACAACAGCACATGGTGACGACCTGGCCTCCAAATTCACTAGATCCCAAACTGATTAAGTATCTGTGGGATGATCCACAGAGGACCCTCCCCTCAAAGGCCCCCACTTACAACATCCTGTTGCCAGACACCACAGGACACCCTCAGAAGGCCCATGTCCATTCTCTGATGAGTCAAAACTGTTTTGGAGGCACAAGGGAGACCTACACAATATTAGGAAGGTGGTCATAATGATATGCCTGATCAGTGAATGTCATGATAACGTAAACTTTCACCTATCCTGAGGTACGATACTGTACTTTATATAATGCCCGAGTTAGCTTCTTAAACTCGTGAGATAAAAAGCAGTTCAGTGTCTCCTACTCGATGCAAAGAGCGGAATTGAAATAGAAAGGCATGCCAGAGATTTAAGGTTAAACCAATTAAGTTACCCCGCCACACAATGCCTGGACTGACACACTCTTAGGAAGACATTCAGCTCCTTAAAAGTGTGTGAGCATGCGGATGTGTGTGAGTGCATGCCTCCGTTAATTTATAGAGCAAGGGGGAAGGTGGGGGGAATCAGCGCCACAGAAAAGCTTCTATTGAGTGAGCTCTATTAGCGTTAGCTTTGGCCCTAGCCTGTTTGGGAGGGGGGGGGACGAGCAGAGGGGGCAAACCATACAGGCCTCCATTCAATTAGCATCTCATTACGTTGCCATGGCAGCCGGGGCTTTAAGCCGTGTGAAGATTTCCCCGTCGCGGCGAGAGAGGGCGGCCGTGTTTCGAACAAACGCATGCGCCCGCGTGCACACATGTTCACACGCAGACGTGTAGCCACCGGAGAGGAAAGTGACCTGCTCGTCTTGTTTTGATCCTGTCGCATGCTTTCACGTCGGCTCAGTCTGCAGCCACCTGTCTTTGTGCGTGGCTCACTGCTCTTTTGTGCAGCTGTATGCACATGTGCAACTGGATGAATTCGTAAAGGGTGTGTGAAAACGAGCATGTGAGAGACGGTGAAACGGTCAGACAGTTAAGCTTTTAGCAGAGATTAAATGATTAGATCTGTGCAAAGAGCGGAATTGAGATTGATTCCCCCTTAAATGGAAAGAGTTTGCAGACACCAATACTCATTGTCGCTCTGGTGCTTATACACACATAAACATACCTGGAAGGTGTTTTCATAATCTGTCCTTAAGGTTCTTTCAGTCTTTCTCATCTTCCTCAGACGGCCCAGCCCATTCTTCTCTGCTCTTCTTGTGAAGTTTCAGCAGCCCCTTTGAACACACACACCTTTCAACCTCATCCTATTATATGACAGAAATAGATTTCTTGATGTGGTCTCCACCAGAACAAGGCACAGAGAGTCGGCCAAGCTCTAACGCGCTGCTGAACGTGCTAGAAAATAGGGCGAAGCTGCTCATACGTGACTTTTTGATTGAAAGCCGAATGATGGAGTTCGTGTTTTACGGGGGGGGGGGGGCTTTTAAATTGTTTTCTCCGCGTTGGTTCTGATTATTTAGAAAGGTTTATACACATGTCAGGGGTGGTTTTCTTTTATTTTCCATCTCTTATGCCCTCAGTCTCTCTCTCTCTTCCTCGTGACTGTCTATCCTGTGGAGGGAAGTGGAAACACAAACAGGCTGAGTCTGCCCTGCGGTTTCTCCTCCTCCTCCTCCTCCTCCTCTCCCTTCTGTCTTCCTTCTGTTCCTCTCTTCCTTGAGTTTCATACTCTCCCTCTTCGCCACCGCGCTTGTCCGCTCTTCGTTTTATCCCGTTGACCTTTCTCCTTTATTTACCGCTTCTTAAACACTTTGTATTACCACCATCTTCATCTTACCCACTTGTCTTTGCAGCAGGGCTCTTCTCCTCCCCTCTCCTCACATTTCCTCTCCTCTCCTCCTTCTCCCTCTCAAGCCTCAGGAGCCTGGTTCTCTCTCTCTCTCTCTCTCTCTCTCTCTCTCCCCATTACAGAAGTACCATCACTGACCCCAAGTGGTCAAAGCACAGAACTGCAGCCCCGCTCCTTCAAACTGTACATTTAAATTTGTGCTTGAACCGATTTGTTTAGGGTTTTGCACGGGTTTTGTATTTCTGTAATACTAAATCTTCCTTTTTTATCTTTTCTTTTGTTCCTCCAGAATGTCCCTGCACAAGTCCAGCTCTGAAGATGGATCTGGAGGTAAATTCAGATGCATTTTCAAGTTCGTCTTCTGCCGCCTGAATGCATTTCTTCTAAGTTTTACACTGGCCAGTCGCTTCAGTCGTCATTTTCCACATTTAACACATATTCTAAGCGCTTAAGGAATCAAGCAATTTAACAGAAAACCTTTATCTCAAAAACTGAACTGGTTTAAAAAAAAAAAAAAAAAAAAAAAAAAAAGACTGGTTAATGGGTTCAGAGGGTCTAGTAAAAATGTTATTGGTATGAAAGAAGGATCAAGTTGAGCAGGATCCAGCCACATCCAAGAACCCCTGTCTTTCTCAGATTGTTTAAACCTCACTTTCGTTCTTGTGGTAAGAAGCTATAAAGTATAATGGCTGGCTTGTCTATCTGGTACATGCTTTTCTCTGTGTGATTGAACTCATTGTTTCTTTCCCCGCAGGCAAATGGGACAGCAAGAAGAAGAACAAATCCTTCTGGCAGAACTTCCGCAAGTCTCAGCACAAGCCCGTTGCGCGGCAGACATCCAAAGGTTCGTCCGTCTCTCAGATCCGATTTCCCCAAACGTTCGTCGCTTCGTGTTTTGCCCTTACGCTCTTTTGGCCTTTTAACCCCAAATCAGGAGAGGACATTGGCTACGTGGCCAGCGAGATCACCATGAGCGACGAAGAGCGGATCCAGCTCATGATGATGGTGAAAGAGAAGATGATCACCGTGGAAGAAGCTCTGGCTCGGGTAGGAATCCCTGCCCCGTTTCCTCACGTTGATTTCCTCCCCCAACTCCTCGACCCCCAACCCCACAACTGGCGGTCTATAACCTCCCTTCAACCTCCAAAATCCCCTCACCTCCTCCTGAGTTAGATTCTAGCTTCCCTCCTCTCGTGCTCCACATTTCCAGAATATCTCCGGCTTACTAAAACGACTCACTCTTACTAACACTTGAAAGGCCCTGTATTTTAACTCTGAATTGTCCTCTTTGCACACACACGCACACACTTCACAAACTCCAGACCAGTTGGTGTGACTAGAGGTTCAGGAGTCTGGG